>NC_091951.1:84673154-85377154 GCF_031021105.1 Erythrolamprus reginae
TTTAAGTCATTAAAGTTGTACATATCTTTTCTAAGAAGAAGGTGATTCAGCCAGTGAATTTAATAAAAAAACCCTCACTATTCCAATCTCATCCATGGATGAGAGGGAGAATGTCTTCAAAGAAAAACTAGAAAGTTCAGTTGACTCTTGAAAAAGCATTTTTGGGACATGAATATTTTAAAAGCAGGAAAAATAATTCTAAAGGTGATTAAGAAATGAGGATTGATTGAGCTTCTTGTCCATGAAAGCTATGTTACTAATGTCAACTTAGATGGTATCCCATAACTTTCAGCTACTCAACTCATAAACTAATGGCAAAAACCAATTTTCCAGACAGATTTGGCTGGCCAGAATCTAACATCCCGCATCAATCTCCACTGTAAACACTGTTCTGTTTTGGTAGGGTTATCTAGCTTCCCATAGCCTCTCTGGAAGGCACCAATTTGGAAAACTGAAAAAAGGTATTGACCAGAATAGTGGAGGACAAAACCATGGTAGCAGATGTAAAAATCAGATATTCACCTTTCCCCCTCCAATTCTACGAACTCTCCCACTTTCATGCAAACTTTTGATAAATGAAAGGGACAACATACAACTGGAATTAACATACAACTGGACAACATACATCTGGAATTAGCTACTAATAGAGATGATTGCAGTACCTTAGCACTTAGACTTACATATCATGTCACAGTGCTTTACAGCCCTCTGTAAGAGGTTTACAGAATCAGCATATTGTGCCCAACAATCTAAGTCCTCATTTTACCTACTTTGGAAGGATGGAAGGCTGAGTCAACCTTGAGCCTAGTGAGAACTGAACTGCCAAACTTCAAACAGTCAGCAGAATTAGCCCTCAATACTGCATTCTAACCACTGTGCCACCACAGCACTTAAAAAGAAGAAGCAGAGTTTCCCTAGAAATCTGTCTCCTAAGAGGATTTTATTGCCCTCATGTTCTTCTTGTGAGCTCTGGACTAGGTAAATTTTGGGCCTATTCCATCAGGGCACTTCTTGCATTTTAAAATAAGCAAGAAAAGTGTTGCATAAAAATATGGATATTTTGATACTCCCAAAAGAAAATATTTCACAAATGGGAAAGCACCAAGAAAATATTTCTCCATTGCTGTTCTGGGAAAAGCATCTCAGTAAGGGGTGGTATTCACTTACCTGCCCTAGCAGGTCAGAAATGTGAACGCATGCACATGTGTGTGATGTTCCGTACATGTGCTTTGCGAATGCTCACAGTTCAAAGACCACCCTCAGTGTCAGCACTGGTGAATTGAGCTGTTTAGCTGAACTAAGGTAGGGCAATCTGATCTGGTGCGTGAATCAGCTGAGCTAAAAAACAAAGGAATATAGGACAGGGAATGGTGGGAGCAGATGGGTGGGGCCAGCCAGAGTTGGTATTTGCCAGTTCTCTGAACTACTCAAAATTTCCGCTACCGGTTCACCGGATCAGTGTGAACCTGCTGAATATCATCTCTGATCTCATTAGAATGAAATATCAAGTGTCCCAGCTCCAACCAATAGAGGTAGGTGCCATAGTGAGTCTAGCAGTCTACATACATTTTCATGGAGAGCAAGGATTAAGTAACAGCCAGGCCAGTCTCATACTCAATGCAAGAACAAGCAGCATCTCTAACAAATGGCCATCAGCCCTTATTTAAACATAAATGAAAATAAGTCCACCACTTTCCAAAACAACTCATGCCTTACTTAAATCTATTTCATTATCCTGCCTTCTAAAACAAATCTAAAAATTCTGCCAGTGGACAATCTCTGCACATCAGACAGAAGTCTAGGGTGGGGGGGAAGAAGAACCCTTTGTATTCTCCAATTAACTATGTACAGTAATCTTACTGATATATTACTACCTACTGTATATAGAACCATGCAAGACCTAAATATTATTTTTTAACATGGGGTGATGACAGAAAATTATTAAAAAGGCTACATGATGTAGATATTTATCAAGAATATTTTTACATAGCCATTAATTATCTGAAAACTATCTAGTAACCTATTTTGTATGTTATCTTTCTCTTATGAAAATACACAAATGTAATGGCTTAATCAAACTAGCTAGACAAACTATTTTAGAATGACTAGTAAAGAAAATAGAGGAATACACTACTTTTGGTCTAAAGAGGAACCAAGCAACAAGTCATAGTATATTCAGACGAAGGTCATAGCTCAAAAGGATAAAATCTGTTCCAATTTACAATTAGGGAGATGCAGACATGGGTGTTTTCTCAGTACATACAGATTTGGATTAGGGAGTAGGAGGCTGCCACTGGTAAGCGAACTGTGCAGCTGGTACATCATTACTTTGCTGAACATAATGGAGAACAATAAATTATCCAGAGTTTGAGGAATTAAGGAATCCTGCCAAATCCCCAAGAATGCCTAACACTTGATAAGGAGAAAAAAAATGAGTTAGTGCTATTTACATTCTGTGTTTCTCTTTAGGAAAGTATGCCCAATGTTTATATTCTGTATTGTCAGAATATTTTATTCCACTGATTTGACCGGGTTTGTGAGAATAGAATAGAATAGAATAGAATAGTTGGAAGGGACCTTGGAGGTCTTCTAGTCCAACTCCCTGCTTAGGCAGAAAACCCTACACCACTTTCAAAACCTCCAAATCCTTTCGTAAAATTACATCCCTTACAATTGAATAACCAACCAGAAGGTTGCTTCTCTTTTTGAGTTCCTTTCTTCTCCTGTGTGACTGTTGTGTTATCTACTGTACATCCTAGCTAATTTCCCAGCTATCAAACCATGACACAGTAATTGTGCAAATGTAGAGATCCATAACAACATCTAAAGGAAGCTGACAACCTCTAGATATCTTGGAGGTTGCTAGATTGGAAAAGGCTCATTGAAGGCATCCAATGCAATTGCTGAAATCAAAGTCTTTGGTTAATAAAGACTGCAGCTTGAAAATCCTTCATTCCATTCCAAGACATTAGATAATACCAGGGCTCTACAAACTCTGACTTTGATTTATGTAACACTCTTTTTATTTATTTATTTATTTATTTATTTATTTATTTATTTATTTATTTATTTATTTATTTATTTATTTATTTATTTATTACTTAGATTTGTATGCCGCCCCTCTCCGAAGACTCGGGGCGGCTCACAACACGTGGAAACAAATCATAAATAATCTGACAAATTTAAAATATTTAAAGATTTAAAACAGACCCCATATACTAACAGACATACACACAAGCATACCATATATAAATTAAACATACCCAGGGGAAGATGTTTCAGTTCCCCCATGCCTGACGGCAAAGGTGGGTTTTAAGGAGTTTACGGAAGGCAGGAAGAGTAGGGGCAGTTCTAATCTCCGGGGGGAGTTGGTTCCAGAGGGCCGGTGCTGCCACAGAGAAGGCTCTTCCCCTGGGGCCCGCCAACCGACATTGCTTAGTCGACGGGACCCGGAGAAGGCCCACTCTGTGGGACCTAATCGGTCGCCGGGATTCGTGCGGCAGGAGGCGGTCTCGGAGATATTCTGGTCCGATGCCATGAAGGGCTTTAAAGGTCATAACCAACACTTTGAATTGTGACCGGAAACTGATCGGCAGCCAATGCAGACTGCGGAGTGATGGTGAAACATGGGCATACCTAGGTAAGCCCATGACTGCTCTCGCAGCTGCATTCTGCACGATCTGAAGTTTCCGAACACTTTTCAAAGGTAGCCCCATGTAGAGAGCATTACAGTAGTCGAACCTCGAGGTGATGAGGGCATGAGTGACTGTGAGCAATGAATCCCGGTCCAGATAGGGCCGCAACTGGTGCACCAGGCGAACCTGGGCAGACGCCCCCCTCGCCACAGCTGAGAGATGGTTTTCTAATGTGAGCTGTGGATCGAGGAGGACGCCCAAGTTGCGGACCCTCTCTGAGGGGGTCAATAATTCCCCCCCCAGGGTGATGGACGGACAGATGGGATTGTCCTTGGGAGGCAAAACCCACAGCCACTCCGTCTTATCCGGGTTGAGCTTGAGTCTGTTGACACCCATCCAGGCCCCAACAGCCTCCAGGCACCGGCACATCACTTCCACCACTTCGTTGACTTTTGTCTGTCAAGCAATCAAAATTCTAAAAATAAGTTTAATTTCCATTTAGATTATGTATTGCAGCATCTGAATAATATTATTAATAGAAATAATTGAAAACAATAATGGCACTAAGAATTTTTAATAACTTTTCAGTATTTACAAACCCTAAGGACAACTCTTTGCTTGAAATAGATTTCTCCAAATGGGTGCTTTTCAGATGCGTTGGACATCATCTCCCATCAAAACCAATAACTATTGGGGGATAATGAGAGTTTTGGTCCAATTATTTGGAATATCTGGGACAGAAAGATAGTTACTTAGTCCTCAGAGAGGGGCGGCATACAAATCTAATACATTATTATTATTATTATTATTATTATTATTATTATTATCTTAACAAAAATAAAAATATAGCATACATTTTAGGGTATGAAACAGTTAATGTCCAAATAATCAAAAATTCACCAATGTATCAAGTGCTTTCTGGAATACCTGACAGTACTATGATATCTTTTATTCATAATAAACGTACTAGGAAGATAGTAAGAACAAACGCTGTCTCTTATCCTTGGCCCACTACCTGTAATATGCTAATATTAACAAATGGGCTACATTAAACAGAATGTAGTTACTGCTATTAGTCTTTTCTGACTCTTTCCCCTTGTGCTCCCCAAAAGCTACCCTTTTCTCTCTGACCTTTCTTTGAACTTTGCAGACAATAGAGCCAAATGAATTACTGTCCTAGAAAGCCTTTAAGAGCACGTGAAAACCAGTAACAATGAATACTGAAATAGCTTTTCAATCATTTATCCCAAGAACATGGGTGAAAAACAGCAGGTTAATTTTTGCTTTTGATTATTTAAAAATCTGTAATTTTGTGTGGTATTTTTCTCAGGTTTTAAAAAAACAAAATTACAGATTTTTAAATAATCAAAAGCAAAAAATAAAGTAATATCTAAGAATCAGTTTTAAAATGATAAAGGTGAAACCAGGAAATAATTGTAATCCTTATGTACAAATTCTAAATTCAAAAGTGGAAGAAGGAAATCAATCAGTTTCTACATATATTCGTAATTTACAAAGATGTTATCCAGAATCATCACTGATGTGGAATAGGATAAAAACAAAAATTGGGATAAAAACAAAATGGGATAAAAACAAAAATTGAATATAATAGAATAACAGAGTTTGAAGGGACCTTGGAGGTTTTCTAGTCCAACCCCTGTTTAGGCCGGAAACCCTATACTATTTCAAATAAATAGTTATCCAACCTCTTCTTTAAAACTTGCAGTGTTGGAATATTCACAAACTCTGGAGGCAAATTATTCCACTGATTAATTGTTGTAACTGTCAAGAAATTTCTCCTTAGTTCTAGGTTGTTCTCTCCTTGATTAGTTTCTTTCCATTGCTTTGTGTCCAGCCTACAGTATCAGAGTTTGTTGCACAAGAGCCGGGGTGGTGCAGCAGGTAGAGTGCTGTACTGCAGGCCACTGAAGCTGACCGTAGATCTGTAGGTCAGCGGTTCAAATCTCATCACTGGATCAAGGTTTCCGAGGTGGGTAAAATTGTGGGGGCAATATGCTGGCTTTGTTAAGAAGTGCTATTGCTAACATGTTGTAAGCCGCTCTGAGTCTAAGGAGAAAGGCGGCATAAAAATCAAATCAAATAAATAAATAAATAAACAAACAAACAAACAAACAAACAAACAAATAAATGCATACATACATACATACATACATACATAAATACATAAATACATACATAAATACATACATAAATAAACAAACAAACAAATAAATAAATTCCAGAAAGCGCACACACAGGTAACTGATTCAGCAAGATTGATTTAAATAAGAAACTTCTTTATATACAACAATACATATACAATACTAACAGCAGAGAACAGAGTTCAGAGCAGACAGAGACAGAGTGGACTGAGCCATTCCTACCATTCTAGCTTAAATTTCAGTTTCAGTTCTCTGCACAGATTCTATGTTTAGCTCTCATTGGCTCACTTAGTTGCTATGTGTATTTATTGGCTGACCTTGTTACCATTGGCTCCCCCAGTCATGAATATTCTAACCTTGGTACTTTGGAGAATAGCTTGACTCCCTCTGATTTCAAGTTGAGTGTGAAAAGAGAGTCACAAAGATGGAAAAAATGGGAAAGCAAGCAGGAGGTCAGAACAAGCCGACATTGTTAAACAGAGAAGATAATCCAAAATGAAAAATATAAGGAAGATAAACGCAGAAATGAAAAATCCTTTTTAAAAAGTCTTAATTTAGGAGTAGATATGCTAAAAGACAGATAACAACTGATTCAAAGAAAATCTAAGATAGAAGGAATATATTGAAATACTGTACACTAGGGGTGTCAACACCCAAGTCATCATCCATTGCTAAAGGCTTTAGTAAGATTAGAAGATATTCTTTACTTACAAAAACTTCTAGTATTGAGTGAGGAAGTTTGATCAGGTCATTACTAAATTGGAAGACTACAGGAACTGATGAAATGCTCACAGAACTATGGCAAGAAACAGATTAATCAAAGTTCTAACCAAGCAAATCTGGAGAATGCCACATGAGCAACCAATTGGAAGAGATAAATTTACATTCCAATATTAACTCCCATACAATTCCAAAAGGAGAAGTAGAAGAATGTGTAATTTCACTTGATGGCTAAATCCCAATGGAAATTAGATCCTTACATGGAAAAATAGATACCTGATGTTCAAACTGGTTTAGAAATGGCCAAGGAAGACCAAGTTTTCTTCAGGGATAGCATGTTTCTGCATAATTGATAGCCACTATGTGTTTTATTGATTATAGAAATTACTTTAACTATCTTAATCACATGAAGCTGTGGAATGTGCTTTGAGAAATAGGAATTCAAGAATATCTTATTGTCCTCATAAGAAATCAATATATAAGTCAGGAAAGCCATATTGTAGACAAAATATAAAGCAGAATGACTCCAGGTTAGCAAATGAGTACAAGGTTGTACACAGTCCCTTTATTTACTAAAGAAGACCAAACTAATGCTAGGTAGAAAAACCAACTGACAAGGTAGTTATAAATGGGATTGATTCTGGAAATTACAAAATAATAGAGTTGGACAGTCCCTTCTATCTCCCCCCTCCTTCTCCAACTATCACAACTCACAAGGTTTCTTGGATGAGAAACAAAATGTTTTGTTCTTCTTATTCAAGCAAAAACAGTCCAGTTGCCTTTTGAAAAAGTACTTTTGAGACAGACAGAGTTCGAATGGGTCTTGGAAGTAGCATAGTCCATCGGGTCACCTTTTGATTAAACAAATTCTTATCTATCTACCTACCTACCTACCTACCTACCTACCTATCTATCTATCTATCTATCTATCTATCTATCTATCTATCTATCTATCTATCTATCTTTATTAAACAGAAACAAAAACAGGAATAATATAAAAATTCAATAACAGGATTATAGGCATGTTAGTGCACTTATGCACACCCCTTCTACAGACCTCTTAAGTATGAATTGAGGTCCACCGATGTCAATTTGTGATTAAAACTGAAAATTTGTTGCTGACACAACTGAATTAGGTAGAGTATTCCAGACTTGAACAACTCTATTACAAACAGTGTATTTTTATAGTCAGGTTTAGAACAATTTACATTGAGTTTAAAGCAGTTGTTTGTTTGCATATTACTGCAATTAAAACATAAAAAAATCATTTAAAGGCAAAATATTACTATGTACAATTTTGTATGCAATATCTAAATCTGATCACAAGTGATGCAGTTCCAAGAATTTCAAGCCCAGTGGCATAGAGAATTATATTATATACATAAGAGTGCAAAACTTTTCTCAGGTTTTATAAGCTCTTATTAGTAATATAATGTTTCTAGAAAATAAACTTCATAGAATTAAGTTTACAACTCTTAAAAACTCTTAGTGCTTTTTAGCAACACCCCAGTGGAACTTTGGAACATAGAGTGTCAGAAATAAGTACACACAAAGTGTGTACAAAGTCCTTAACAAAGTGAGGGTCATCTGCTAAATCAATACCACCTAGCTTATACTTGACATTCTCATTATGTTTACCAATATGTAAGACAGAGAATTTATTAATCGAAATTTGAAGTTGCTGAATGGATGACCATTTCACTTGTTTTAAGGAGACTCCTTGCCTCTTACCAGGATGTGCTTATGCATTTGTGGCTAAACAGTAGTAGTTTTTGCTTTTAAAAGATTACATAATGGTCTATGGCAATGGTTCTCAACCTTCCTAATGCCATGACCCTTTAATACAGTTCCTCATGTTGTGGTGATCCCCAATAATAAAATTATTAGAGAACTCTGGAGTGGGTTCTAACTTATCTTGCTGCCGGTTTGCTTCCTTCTACACTGTGTGTCCATGCCTCATGGGTGCTTTGTCATTTTTTTTTAACAAAATTTGCAAAAATATATATATGTGAAAACAAGATGGCGATACACACAGTGCTGGAACTGAAGCTTCTGCAAATGCCCATGGCACAGATTTTTTTTTGGGGGGGGGGTGCAGTCGTCTATTTGCATGTGGGTGTACCCGGCTAGAGACAGATAGAGGAGCAGTGTCTCAGTTCCTAAGACCATGGGAAATATGTGTTTTCTGATGTTCTTAAGTGACCCCTGTGAAAGGGTCATTCAACCCATAGGTTGAGAACCGCTGGTCTATGGGACTATCCTTGAGAGAAGGATAAAAAAGAACCACAACTAGGGTAACACTCAGGCATGAGAAAAGTCAGCTCAGAAAGAATGGGGATATGGTGAGCATCTGAGAAGGGACTTTTTCTAGTTCCTTGGAAAGGAAATGGAGTAATTACTTACTTACTTACTTACTTACTTACTTACTTACTTACTTACTTACTTACTTACTTACTTACTTACTTACTTACTTACTGTTCTGTCGAGCTCTCTGATAGGAGCCTCCCAAAAATTCAAGGATACAAATTTCAGACACACACACGTTTGAAAATTCAAAACAATGTTCTTTATCACAAAAGTCAAAATAAACTAAGCACTCTTTTTGTATTGCAAAGAGCACTCTTCCAAAAACAACCGGGTAATCTGTACAATGTCCCTTAAGCAGTCATTAAGTACTTAGCCAGCAGCTGTGGAGAAACTTCACACCCCTGCTTCTTCCAGCGAAGAGAGACACACGCTGCTCTGTTTTCAAAGGCATGAAAAAGCAACAAAGTTCAGCACACAAGATTCCTGATGAAACTGCAACAGATATTCTTCCACAATGGCCAAACCCACATGCTGCTATTTATAGCAGCAGTCCTAATTACTGGAGCCCCATCCAAACACAGGTGGCCTCCCTTATTTACTGTAATATGTTCTTACTTGGTCTCTTCTACGCATAATTCTGCACTTGCGTGGATCCAAAATGTCATCATCTGAAGCTATAGAAGATAAGGAAGATTGACTGCCTTGGCTGTGTGCCAAGCCCTCCTCTGCCGAGTCACTCCCACCTACTTCTTCGTCCGAGGAAACTAAACTCTGATCTGATTCTGTCGGCAATAACACAGGCCTGTGACATGTTGAATTTTCCCCTGCATCCACCTCCCCATTCCCTGGGGCAGGAGATGGGCCAGAGCCAACCACAACACTTATTTGTTTGTTTGTTTGTTTGAATTCTTTGCCACCTAATCCTGAAGGACGGAGGGTGGCTTACAATAATATAAAAGAAATAAAAATAGATACAAAACAATAAAAATAAGTCAAATATTATCAAAAACTATAAAACCCTGTATTAAAAGAAACCCATTAATTATAAAACAGTCATAATCCGATACATACATACATACATACATACATACATACATACATACATACATACATACCATTCATACAGTATGGCCCTGTCAGCTGTTAGTTCATGGTCTCCCAGGCCTACTGGCAAAGTCAGGTCTTCGTGGCCTTACGGATGTGCTTTCAGACATGTGAGATTCTGTTACTGTAACCTTACAATAAAGGTAGTGTTTTGGTTTCTTGTTTGAAGGGCTGACATATCTTGAAAATATTGTGGGGCTGAAACCATTGTATTATCGCATCATTTTAACCGCTGAGCTAAATCTCTCACATGTAGCCTTAATACACAGAAGACTGGCTGCATTAGTAATTTGCTACCCTGTACAATAGACATTTATTTCACTAGCCCATAATTATAGATTAATCTAAAGAAATACTATTTCCAGTTTTTTTGGAAATATTAATTAAACTCTGAAGTTGTTTTTAAAATCTGTTGTGCTGTTTCAAAACATCCTCGATAATGGCTATTTCTAGTATGCTGCAAAGTGTTGAAAGAGTCAAATTGGTACGTGTGGGTGTTATGTGCTAACTTTTTCATTAGTTTTAATTGCTATCATTCTGTTTGGTAGTTAGCATCTTTAATCCCTAGTATCCACAGAATTCAGTGGGATTTATGCCAATTTTATTTGCATTGACTGGTTCCCTCAAGCCAGTTAATAATAAAAGCCTTTAACATGTTTTAATAACAAGTAAAAAAAATGTGCTGAGATAGTTACAAAGAATAAGAAAGCACTACTGTTCACAAAAGGTATAAAGTTCCACTAGATCAGTGATGGTGAATCTTTTTTGGTTCAGGTGCCAAAAGGTTATGAGTGCATGTGCGTGCCCACACCCATTCCCTCTCCCCCAGGCATGCACCCCCCCAGTGTTGCCCTGCGCATGAGCTGAACCCACCCCTGTGCATGGGCACAGCCTCATGAAAAAATTACCTGCTGAAAAAATGGCCAAACAGGTAAACCAGAAGTTTGGAAAAAATGGACTTCTAGGTTTGCCCATTTGTGCTGTTGTTTGTACTCTGGAGGCTTCAGGAAGCTTCCCTGCAGCCTCTTGAGGACAAAACAGCCTCCCCCAAGGCCAAAAATCAGCTGGTGCACATTACAAGTTGTTGTTCAGCCTGCAGATTTTTCGGATTCCGAAGGGGAAAGTGATTATGAATTGGTAGAAGGGCCTGATTTACAGACAGAAAGCAACGAGGCAGGTGACGTGCAGATGCATTCCAATTCTAGCGAAGAAGATGTCAGGTGGGTTAACCCTTACTTCGGATGCTTGCAGAGGAGAAGAGAACAAGTGTTAGGGAAAAGAATTAGAAGGGGAGGAACTGGTTGGTTAATTTCCTCACGTCCGGGTGTGAGCAGAAGAGAAAGCTGAGTTGTCAATCTTGCCGTTTCAAGATGGGGGCTTTCCTAACCAGCTCCGAGCGTAAGCTATACATTGTGTGAATTTATTGCCTGCTTTTATGACTCTGGATTAACACTGATTAGCCCATAAATTTTAGAATGACTTGTGGAATGTTTTTATATGACTTTCAAGTTACTTTACTTTAATGCTAAAACTAGAGATGAGAAAAGTATGTGCTGTGTGCAATGATGATTGAGGGGAAGAAGAAGAAAGAGAATAAAGTTATCGTTGTGATTTACAAATATATGCATTTAGCAATCCTTTATTTCAACTATTGGTTGCCTTAGCCTGAAACCAGAACAGAGGTGACATATGCAATGCATTGCATGCCCTCTGATATGGCCCACCATTGGTTCGCCATCACTGCACTAGATGCTTTATATATAAAGTATATAGTGACATACAACTTATAAACTACTTGCTATATCATTATGATTAGTTTCTGTGTTTAGGAAATCGCTATATGTGTGACTAATCACTTAACAGGTATCTAAGAAAAGAAGATTGAGAACTTTTGCACTGAAGACAAATTCCTTGTGTCTCTAATCACACTTGGACAAATAAAGTATTCAAGTAAAATACTCCATCTTCATAAATCTGCCTAGAAATCTATTCTGGACCTAGATGTAAAACTGAATATTTGGGGGGGGGGACAAGCTCTCCTCATCTCACATCAGTGGTGGGATCCTGCTGGTTTAACAACTGGCTTGCTGACATGCACTGCACACGCATGTACAGTTTTACAAAAATATGCTTTCCAGGTTACTGCTGGGGAGAAACACAGTTTATTTATATTTGTTTGTTTGTTTGTTTGTTTGTTTATTTGTTTGTTTGTTTATTTATTTATTTGCCGCTTCTCTCCGTAGACTGTTTTGTCAAGTACATATTGGTATACAAAGATACAACAATGTTTATATACATGATACTATTAAAATAGAAATATTAGGACAGAGGACGGAAGGCACGCTGGTACATCAGCTGAGAAGATATAGGTCAGTAAAGCACAGGAATGGGCGGGAAGGCCCACCTAATCATCAGAGTGAACCTATTCACTCCCTGCTGATCATTGGAGAATCTGGTTCACCCAAACTGGTCCAACTGATAGAATCCCACCAGTGAAGAGATGCAAAATTTTTTACTATCATACTGTGGCCATGGCTTGTTTTGTGGGTATGGCTTGCTGGCCATGTTACCGGGGGTGGCTTAAAAGTCATGTAACTGGCTTAAGGGTGGCCAACTTTATGTCACGCACATCAAGGGTTTGGGTTAGAGTTAGGGTGCCTGGCCTCTCCTCACTTCAAAGAGATACAATTTCCCTTAGTATTACAGGCTCAGACTCAACCCAGACAAGACCGAGTGGCTGTGGGCATTCCTTCCTAAGGACTTTTCGATCTGTTCGTCCATTGTTCTGGGGGGGAGAGATACTGTCCCCCTCAGATAGTGTCCACAACTTGGGTGTCCTCCTGGACCCATGGCTGAGTTTTGACCATCACATTTTAGCTGTGGCCAGGGGGACCGTTGCCCAGGTTTGCCCTACTTGGACCAGGAGGCTCTCCGCACAGTCACTCAGGCCCTCATCACCTTCTGTCTTTATTATTGCAATGCACTCTACATGGGGCTACCCCTGAAAAGTGTTTGGAGACTACAAATAGTCCAGAATGCAGCCGTGAGAGCTGTCATGGGTATACCTCGGTACACCCATATAACACTTTGCTCCATGAGCTGCACTGGCTTCCTATTAGTCTCTGGGCACAATTCAAGGTGTTGGTTATTACCTATAAAACTCTACATGGCTCAGGGCCAGATTATTTATAGGATCGTCTCCTGCCGCATACCTCCCAGAGACCAATAAGAGCTCACAGATTTGACCGCCTCTGGGTCCCGTCGACTAAACAATGCAGGTTGGCGAGACCATGGGGGAGGGCCTTCTCTGTGGCTGCCCCAGCTCTATGAAACCAACTTCCCCCCAATATCTGTACTGCTCCCACCCTGCTGGTAAAACTATAAAGACCTGGCTTTCCTGACAGGCCTGGGGGCCATAAATTCACAGCTCGATGGCCAATTGTAAGAATGGTATGTATGCACATGAGTGTGATTTTCTTTTTATAATAACTTTTTAATGGGTTTTTTTTAGTTTGTTATGTTTTAACTTTAGTTAACTGTTTGACTTCTTTTACTAAATACAGAAATACTGTTCTGTATTTATTTTTATTGTACTTATATCGTTGTTGTAAGCCACCCTGAGTCCTTCAGGATTGGGTGGTATAGAAGTTGAATAAATAACAAATTAATAAATAAATACTGAGTATCCAAAATATACTATTTATTTAATTCTATGTATATATATGCCAAAGCTTTTCCTACCGCCCGACCACACTGCTCACTCATTTTGAGACTGTCAGAAATCACTGCCCCTAAATCCTTCTCTTCTGAAGTTTTTGCTAACACAGAACTGCCAATACAATACTCAGATTGAGGATTCCTTTTCCCCAAGTGCATTATTTTACATTTGGAAACATTAAACTGCAGTTTCCATTGCTTTGACCATTTATCTAGTAAAGCTAAATCATTTACCATATTACAGATGCCTCCAGGAATATCAACCCTATTGCACACTTTAGAGTCATGGGCAAATAGGCAAACCTTCCCTATGTCACTCACAAACATATTAAAAAGAATAGGACCCAGAACAGACCCTTGTGGCACACCACTTGTAACCTGTCTCTGCTCAGAATACTTGCCATTAACAATAACTCTCTGATGTCTATGCTTCAGCCAGCTGCAAATCCACTGAACTATCCAGGGATTAAGTCCAATCTTCACTAATTTATCTATTAGCTCTTTATGTGGAACCGTATCAAAGGCTTTGCTGAAGTCCAGATAGGCAATATCCACAGCAGCACCTTCATCCAACACCTTTGTGACACAGTCAAAGAAATCAATGAGATTAGTCTGACATGATTTGCCTTCAGTAAAGCCATGCTGATTTGGGTCCAATTTTTTTTTAAGGTGCTGATTTATCCTCTTTTTGAGTAGAGTCTCTAACATTTTAACTACAACTGATGTCAAGCTAACTGGCCTGTAGTTACCAGCTTCTTCTCTACTGCCCTTCTTGTGGATAGGCACAACGTTGGCCATTCTCCAATCCTCAGGAACATCTCCTGTTAACAGGGATTGGTTAAACAAATCAGTCAGGGGGGTAGCAATGACAGATCTGAGTTCTTTAAGAACTCTGGGGTGGATGCCATCTGGACCCATTGCCTTATTTATCTTTAATTGTTCAAGTTCTTCTAAGACATCAGCTTCTAAGATGAATCCATACAGCTGGAGCTGAATCCATACAGCTAGAAGCAATGCTTTATCCATCTATAGTATTATATTGTTAGGTGTCTTTTGAGAAAACTGAACAGAGTAGCTATTGAAATGATCAGAGACCATTTCAATAGCTTGAGTTGTTGAAAGATGACAGAGGCAAACTGGCTTTGTGCTGTCATGCTTTCCCATTAAAGACTTCCTGCTTAATGTGTTCCCTGATTGGACCTAGAAGTCAAGAAGGCTACAGATTCCTAGAGCAATGGAACACATCATCTCAATCAGTAATGGGTTTCACTTACTTTTGCTACCAGTTGGGAGCTGTGTGTGTGCACGTGCTTGTTTTGCTTGCTTGTGTGTGCACCACTTCTGATCATCTGTGATCATCTGTGTCCGAGTGTGTGGGCGGAACCTGCCATCACTGCTGCCAGTTTGCTAAACCAGGGCGAACTGATAGCAACCCACCACTGATCCTAGGTATGAGAATATCACTGACATGTTCTTTTTCAGAAGAAACCCCCCATATCTTGTTCATTCGATTGAATGAGAAAAAGTTTTAAAAATGCAGAATAAGTGGATCAAAGGCCCACTGTTTGGATGGCTCCTCAAAACATCAAGAAGCTTCTTAAATCACTTACATGTCACTCGTATGTGCTCTGAAGACACTTTCCTCAGGATGGCTGATTCAGGGCTTTAATCTTTTGTTCCACTGGTGCCACAAGTGAAGCCCCATTCACTTTATTTTCACAGATCTAACATTGGCTCACATTCTCTGCCTGGACCCTCATCCGATTTATATTACACAGTTTATTATGTTTATATTCTACTTGTCAGGCATCACTACATGGAGTACAATGTTAAAAATACATTACATACAATAACTTCTGAAACGCCTATAAATATTACAGTAGCAGAAACTCAACATAGTCGTGAGCTCTCCAATCTTCTTGGAAATATTTATTTCTCAGCTAGGCTGCTCAGGCTTGCACAAGCAAAGTGGGTGTTCTGTAACAACTTTAAAGCTGATCGAAGTTGCGCAGATTAATCAGGGAACAAAGCTGGGAATGTATTTTGAGACATGTCTGAACCTATGGGTCTAGCCATTTGTCAAATCCTTCTACCAATCAATTTAATCAATCCATCAATCAATCAATCAATTAATTAATTAATTTAACTTGTGAGGAGGATCGCACAAATTTAAGGTTGGAGAACTCCTATTTTAGGCTTCGCCCCCCCCAATGTGTCATCTGGTTTAAAACTGTAATTTCACATAGGTCCCAATGTAACTCACACCTGCTAGCAGTGAAAATGAAAGACTGGTAGAAAACAGGCCAAATGTTCAGTTCATCTCCATCTCAGCCTATGAGTTAGACTCTGATTGGTTGAAGCAATTCATATTCTGTAGGACATGTTTTGAATTTTATTTGTGTCAAGGTTTTAGTGAGCAGAGGGATAAACCAGCCAACCGAGACTGGAACGAGGTTAGTGTAGATGAGAGGTGAGGAGTGGAGAGAAAGATAGTAAGGAAAAAAAATCCATCCCAACCTAGAAGAGATTGACGTGAGGCTCTGAGAGGGAGGGACCTTGGAGAGGATCACTGAAAAGCCCTGTGTAAAGCCAGTCTGGAGAGGTGGACTTTTGCAAGCCAAATTCGCCCATTGCAAGCACCGAGGGGCTGGGCTGGGAAACTCATTTGCCCAACTGGTGATTCTGGAGAGAACAGAGAGAGATAGCCAACCAGCAGCCCTCACCCATGGGAGGCAAATGCCAAGGAGAGATGAAACAAAAGGCAACTCTGAAAGGCGATTGTCAGCCGAGTTAGAGAGCTATCACTTAAAATCCCCAGCTGAGGGAGAGAGTTACTACTTTAAAATCTCCAGCTGAAACAGGGTTGCCCTTGCTACTGCCAGTCTCCACTACCGAATATAGCAAACTTCTGCTGCTCCTTAGCTTGAATCACAAAAATAAAGCTACAAGCTCCTAGCTACTTCTTGACTCAAATAATTAAACAGTGCTACTGGTACAAAACACGAGTTTTCCTATGGATTTCCTATGGCTATTGATCACCATACCCAGAGCAAGGCTTCCATGAAAGAGCATGCAAGCTGGTAAGAGCTGGAAGCATTATTAGCATCTGGTTAGGGCTGGAAAGAAACTTACTCAGAGCAAGTTAGAGTAATGAAACAAACCCTGGAAAGACTTAGAGCTTGGAAAACATTCTTCACAGAGAGAAACAATGAAAAAGCTGGGAAGATCGTTATTAGCTAGCTAGGGCTGAGGGGGGGAGCTTCATTCAGAGTATAAGATGCACCCTAATTATCAGCCTCTTTTAGGGAGGAAAAATGCGTCTTATACACCGAAAAATAGGGTAACTCAAAGAAACAGTTGTGAGGAAGTATACCTATCACTGTTCTCTGGTTCTGTGTTCTCTGCATTCTATAAAGAGAGTTTGTATGTAAGTATATAGGTAGATATGTATGTAGATATGTATGTATGTATATAGGTATGTATGTATGTATATTAGACACATTAATTAATTTATTAATTTATATGCCATCCATCTTACCTAGAGGTGAGTCTAAGCCAGTCTACTCCAATTTTTCTGACTTAGCAGTCAGGGAGGGAGGGGACAAGAGGGGATTGTTTTATGTGAGGGGCAGGTACACATGCTCAGTTTTATTTGCGTAAGTGACAGGCACACAACCTTCATGTGAGCATTGGTACTTGCCATTCACATGAGTGGTGCTACAAGGACCGGCATATCCCGTGAGTACAAGTGGAGCTGCGAGTACTACTGCCTGCCATTCAAGCAAGTGGGGATGTGAGCACTGGTGCCTGCCACTCATGAGAGTTGGGCTGCGCCGGCTAGTCAGTCACATGGCCCAATTATGAAAAGGCCAGAGGCCATTAGTGAACACAGCTTGGGGACCCCTGCTAGGAAGCTTAGAACAAAGTATAAACAACAATATAAAGGTTTAAAATGTTAAGAATAATAAGGATACATGCCATATACACTTTTAGGTACTAGATTATAGTTCATTTACCGTTGTATTATATACAGTATCATTTTTATTTCGTACTGTTCTTCTTATGTTTGCTTTGTATAAAACTGTACACGTTCAATATTTAGGTTTAATGGTTCTTTGTTTCTTTGTTCTAGGATTGAGGATTTGATCAAAATATTAAAATAACAGTAATGATTAATGGACACTAATTCCAAAGTAAGAGATTTACAAGGTCCATTAAATACAGCAATTGTGACAGACAAGTAAACCACAGATGTTCAGGACTGGCTGCAGAAATGTTCTATTCCTTTCCTGCCCTCCCTTGCCTTTATGGGCTGCAAGCAGAGCACACTTATAATATATTAAGCACTTATTTTGTTACCTTGTGCAATATGATTCAATCAAGCCTCTAAAATATGTTAACAAGGCTACTCCTGTTTTGGATCTGCTTTGATTGTTTGGCAAAGGTGTTTGGATAACGAAGAGAAGCATCTTTGCCTCAGCAGTATTGGATAATATACTCCATGCTTTGAAACTGCAATGAATTGATCCCGCAGGGCAGCCTACTTCATCAACACAGCTTTTAGCATTATCAAAAAATCTGGAGATTGCGTAACCTCTATTTCACTTTCGGCAAACATTAGCAAAATATATACTAAGTGAAAGTATAACCGAGAAAATAGCGCTGCCAATTTAAAAACTGCAAACTAAAAACACCCAGAGCCAATGTTAACAAATTAACATACAATCGCTCATCTCTCTATTGTTGATTTTTTTTCTTTCCTTCCTTCCTTCCCCCCTCCCTCCCTTCTCTTACATCTCTTCCTCTCTCCTTACCTGTCTTACTTTTTCTTTTATTTCTCATCTATCTATTTATATATCAAATCTCAATCTCAAAGAAATTACTCTAGGCCTGTGATGGCAAACCTTTTTTTCCCCCTTGGGTGCCAAAAGAGTGTATGCACGCACTATTGCACATGCCCGAGTGCCCACCCCCATACTTCAATGCCTGGGAAGGGCGAAAACAGCTTCCCCCACCCCAAGAGGCACGCTGGAGGCTGGAAACGGCCTGTTTCCTAACTTCTGGTGGGCCCAGTAAACTTGTGTTTTGCCCTCCCCAGGCTCCAAAGGCTTCCTAGGAGCTGGGGGAGGGTAAAAACGCCCTCTCCCATCCTCCCAGGGACTCTCTGGAAGCCAAAAATACCCCCCAGAGCCTCTGTGTGAGCCAAAAATCAGCTAGCCAGCACTCACATGCACATTCGAGCTGAGCTATGGCAACAGCTCGCATGCCACCAGATATGGTTCCGCGTGCCACCTGTGGTACCCATGCCATAGGTTTGCCATCACTGCTCTAGGCAATGTACAATAAATACGTTAAACAATTTCAAGAGAGTTTGTTCATTTACTTTTCTTTTTGTCTGTTATCTATTCATCCTTAAGTAAATTGCTTTCCTTACCTAGTAATTTTATGTATGTGAGTTTGAGACCTGAAACAGGATTGATGCTTGCAATTCTCTGCTTGTCTGTGATTATTATTTAATGAATCACAATGATGGCTACAAAGTTTTTTCCTTAGGCTGAATCTGGTAGGTTGAAATATTGAATATTTAAGCAGAAGATGAATTATCATAACATCAAGGTTGATGATTTTATGTTGACCTCAACAAAATATCCTTAATAAATAATTGTATGAATAAAATCAAGGTAACTATTGGTTTGACTTCTGCACATGAGAATTATTGCCAAAAATGGTGGTAACTCATATATTTTTTATAAGTGGGGAAATATTATATGAAATTAACCTTCCATCTTTCCAAAGGGCAAATGAAAAAAACAAAAACATTGTTCAGGTATTCTGCCCTCCAAGAAGAGAATGTGTTTTTTGGTCTTTTCCCTTCTATATATTTTCAGAATGCTTCTCTACATCAGAGTGGGTGGGCCAAAATTAGATCATTTGTACTTGTACTTTGAGTGATTAGGAGCTAACAGACAAAATCAGTACATTAAATCTTGTGGATGCTTAAGGCATTCATCTGATCACTTACCATTTCCAAACTAGACACTCTACCACAAATCATGGCCCTGCCCAGTTATGGAGTGGAGCGCTCAACATGCTATGCAAACCTTATGAAATTACCATTCCTGCAACTAGCTTGCTTTTCTTTCTTTCTTTCTTTCTTTCTTTCTTTCTTTCTTTCTTTCTTTCTTTCTTTCCTTCCTTCCTTCCTTCCTTCCTTCCTTCCTATCTATCTATCTATCTATCTATCTATCTATCTATCTATTTCACTTTTGAAGGCCACTTGGAGATGTTGAAATCTTTTGGTTCAAGAAATATTAATTCTTTCTTCAATATTATATTTCACCTTATATTTATTCTTCACCCTTCAAGTTGTGTTACAACAGAGTTTGAATCAATTAGTATAGTTTTATGCCAATCATGTTTTAATTGACTCCTGTTCTAGGTGGTGGTGGTGATGATGATGATATCGTATGGAAGAAATTATGTTCTTAGCTCTCAAATGGAGAATCATCACCTATGATTTCCTGGAAAAATAGCGCACATGGTAAATAATTTTTCTTAAATTGCTAATATTTAGAAATTATTTTTTTTAATTTTTTGATAACTTATCTCTAAATACAGGTGGTATCCAATTTTCCCAATGTATTTCTAGTCTGCACACAATCCAGCATCCTCCGGGATTTGCTCAACTAACAGCCATAGAAGCAAAAAATTCCCATTATAGTTCAACTAGGCTGTAGGATCTTGGCAATATTATTAAAATAATTGCAGGCTGACATGCATCACAACCAACACTGGCACTTCAATAACAGATTTATGCAAGCTGGGATAGTATACAAATAATTTTATTAGTCAAATGACTTATATCCCTTATATCCTTTAATATTTATTGTTTAGCAAATGATAATTTTATTTATCCTTTCTCTTGTCTAAATTTAAAGTAAAGCAGGATGTTGGATTTCTATATTATTTATGTTTTTCAAATGATGTCCTTCACTTCATACAGCAGTCTCTTCATAGCAGAACCGTGATACAATGTATATTTGAGTACACAATAAAATGACTCCAATATAAAACTTATGCTTTTATTTCTTCTTTTCTCATTGAACTGATTTCATATTTACACAAATAAACAACTTGGCAGTATAACCATATTTCTCTATACATCTGCTCTCTATGATGCAGTTTCACCAACAGTCAGCATACGAATCCCAGGACTTCTATCTTCCAACTGCCAAAAACTGATTTACATAGAAATATCCAAATTAGCTCTCTCTTAACATTCCATTCCCTTTTTCCATGCTATATGCTAACAGAGGGTTAGTCCAGATTAGAACATGATGGGAGTTTGTCGGGAAAAATTATCACAGTTGATTAGCATATATAAGGTTGACGAATCCCAAAAGAAAATAATGGTGAACCAGGTTTGTAGAAAACCACAGGTCATAAGGAATTGAGCTCAAGTTGAAGAGTACTTTGGTACTTTACTAGCAAAATATATTTTGCTTTCCTCCCAATCTTTAATAAAACATGGGCTGAAAAATGTATAGTATCTGTTCTGTCTGGCTCTCTGGTAGACTCCTCCCAAAAATTCACAGGTAGAAATTTCAGACACACACACGTTTGAAAAGTCAAAACAATATTCTTTATAATGAAAATTCACTTAAACCAAGCCCTCTTTTGGTATAGCAAAGAGCACTCGTCTCCAAACAAACTGGTAATTTGTACAAGTCCCTTATCAGTTCTGTGATACTTAGCTTGCAGCTGTGAGGCAATTCACAGTCATTCTTCTTTCACAAAGTGAAACACACTTTGCTCTGCTTTAGTTTCAAAGCGGGGGAAAATCAGCACACAAAAGGTCAAAGTCAGTAAAGCAGTCACGAAACACAAGGATCAGATAATCCTCCACAATGGCCAAACCCACAGGCTGCTATTTATAGCAGCCTCACTAATTACCATAGCCCCACCCAACCAAAGGTGGCCTCATTTTCTTTGATAATAATCTCTCAGTTGTTGTTGCCTATGCATCGCTCTCTGTATGCATGGCTGTATCATTAACTCTTGTTCTGAATCCAAGGAGGAGCTAGATAATTGATCTCCTTCTGAGCTGTCTGCCCCACTCTCCTCCTCCCTGTCACTCATGTCTTCTTGGTCAGAGGAGCCTTCATCAGCAGATTCCACTGGGGGGGGCAAAACAGGCCTGCAGCATGTGGATGTCTCCCCCACACCCACAGTCCTTGGGGCAGGAGCTGGGCCAGAGCTAACCATAGCAGTATCCAACTAAATAATATCATTACTTCATTGTTCAACCCTCCAAAGGGCCCAAAAACCAAGACCTCCTCTAAGATTGAAAAACGTTGCATACCCCAGCAGGAAAACAACCCAACTGGGGTTCTGGATAGACTACTGGAAATATCTATACACTGCTAAAACTCACATTGTCATGACAGCTTACTGAGTAAAACAGTGCAACCATTTTTCTACCTAGATATTTCACATGGGCTAACTTATGGAATGTATCCAAAAACCAGGACCCATGAGTCCTGAGGGAATGAAAGTCAGGAGGTTGTCAGCAGGGGTGGGCTACTTCCCGGACAGGGGGGGGAACGTAGTGGGGTAGCAAAAATGGAGCTCCACCCAAGAGCACCCAATTTGCACTTTGGTAGTAAAAATTTTGATAACCCTTCGCTGTTTGTCAGTCTTCTATTTTTTTATTTTTTTATTTTTTTATTTATTGGATTTGTATAATAAGACAGCATATAATAATAATAATAATAATAATAATAATAATAATAATAATAATAATAATAATAAATATTGCTGCTGGGTTGCTGCTGTGGTTATATGATCTTTATTTTTAATGTTCCTGAACAGTTTCCTAGTGAATCTGACAATCCCTTGTTCCAACCCCCACTCAGCAGTAGTCATTTACCTGCCTGCTGGGAAAGGAAGGGAAAGGGAAAGGGAATTTTCTGATGTTCCTTCCCAGATTCCCACAAGGAAATGCAATGGGGAAGCTGGTAGGAACTCGGAAGTCATTGCCTATCCTGGCCATTCTGCTTCTGCTTAGGTAATCTCTTCGCTTTTACCCTCTAAGATGAGTACAAGACTGTTTATTTTTCCTCTCAATTATGTCATGGGAATTTAATCAGCTTCATGAAAGTTCTTGAATTTTTGCACTGGGAAAATTATATTTCATTGAACTGGATTTACATTTTGTTATGACCTGCATTGTGGAAGTAATGGATGAACCTTCCTTCAACCTTGTACTAATTATTCTTGACTCTAATTATTTTCACTAGCTACAATGTATCTGTATTTCTTTCCATGGGAACCACATCTTTAAAAGGGCAGGTATTTCCTTCTTTCTGGGCCTCCTCCCCATGGTTGTTTGGGCCGACCCTGAATCTTATCGGTTTCATAATGGGAATTCGAAAGGCGACCAAAAGAAAGAGGAAATAGCTAAAGATGAAGCAATTTCTGGGGTGTAAACATTATTTTAAAATAAAATGATGATGTGATATGTGAACAAAACCATAGTGAAGATCTGTTCTAAGATACTACTTCGGAATAACTCATAAGAAATAAGCTGATAATGACTTCTAATGAATTAAAAATTCCTGCAACTACATACCTACACCTGATCAGTCAACTTTCTCACTTAGGCCAAAAGACTGCCTATTTTCAGTGCAACTATTTTATTTTTGCCTTTCAACATGTCATGTATCCTATTCATCTTTGGTTAAATTCATTTTCATTTTTGTTAAGGTTTCTTTTTAGGGTCATCATACTTCCTAAAACTAGATTTGCAACTTTTTGCTTATATTTAATAGTTATGAACTCTCTCTACATAATAAGCAAAACACTTGTTTCTGAGACAGTTCAGCTATGAGTTCATAGTTGCTTGTCTGAATTTTTAGTTATGTTAAATAGAGAAAGAGGTCAAATGCAAATTTCCACATTGAATCATGCCTTTGAGATGTATTCTCCAGAGTCCACAAAGTAAGAAGTTTCCACCTTGTGCAAGAGTTGGTAGGGTGTAGGGAGGCAAGAGAGATTCCAAGAAATGGGATGAAGGTCCTTTCAGTGAGCACAGAAGTCTTTACTGATTTTTCCATAATCCTACTTTTCCCTTTTCAACAACTGCACTAGATTTAGATTTAATTGGATTTGTATGCCGCCCCTCTCCGAGGACTTGGGGCAGCTCACAGCATGTACAGAAAAACAAGAAACAATAATAACAACCCAATTAATACATTTAAAACAATCTTTAAAATTCTAATTAAAAAACTATCAATATCATTCATTCAACAATCAAACTAAAGCATTCATTGGTCAGGGGGGATGATTTAAGGAACCCCAGTCCTGGCGGTAAAGATGAGTTTTTAAACTCTTTCAGATCGCGAGGAGAGTAGGGGCAGTACGAATCTCCAGGGGGAGCTGATTCCAGAGGCCGCCCCCCCCCCCCCCACAGAGAAGGCTCTTCCCCTAGGTTCCCCCAGCCGACATTGTTTGGTCGACAGGACCCTAAGGACTCTGTGGGACCTCACCGGTCGCTGGGATTCGTGCGGCAGAAGGCGGTCTCAGAGATGGTCCTATGCCATGTAGGGCTTTATAGGTCATAACCAACACTTTGAATTGTGTCTGGAAACAGATCGGTAGCCAATGCAGTCCGCGGAGTGATGACAAGATATGGGCATGTCTCGGAAGGCCCAAACTGCTCGCGCGGCTGCATTTTGGATGAGCTGAAGTTTCCGAACACTCTTCAAAGGTAGCCCCATGTAGAGTGCACTGCAGTAGTCAACCTTGAGGTGATAAGGGCATGAGTGACCATGAACAAAGACTGTCCAAATAGGGCCGCAATTGGTGCACCAGGCGGACCTGGGCAAACGCCCCTCTCATCACAGCTGTAATATGGTGTTCTAATGTTAGCTGTGGATCAAGGAGGACACCCAAGTTGTGAACCCTCTCTGAGAAGGTCAATAATCCCCCCCCCCCCAGGGTGATGGAGGCAGTACCCACAGCCACTCCATCTTGTCTGGATTGAGTCTGAGCCTGTTGGCACCCATCCAGACCCTAATTGCCTGCAGACACTGGCACATTACTTCCACTGCTTCACTGAGTATACATGGCTGGAGATGTATAGCTGAGTGTCATCAGCGTACTGATGGTAACTCACCCCATGCCCTTGGATGATCTCACCCAACGGTTTCATGTAGATATTAAACAGCACAGCAGAGAGGACTGACCCCTGAGGAACCCCTCAAGGTTGGGACCTAGGGGTCGACCTCTGACCCTCAGCTAACACTAACTGCGACTGACCAGAGAGGTAGGAGGAGAACCACCGTAAAACGGTGCCTCCCAGTCTCAACTCCTCCAGTTGGCGCAGAAGGATACCATGATCAATGGTATCGAAAGTTGCTGAGAGGTCAAGAAGCACCAGGACAGAGGACAAGCTCCTATCCCAGGCCCACCAGAGATCATCCATCAGGGCGACCAAAGCAGTTTCCATGCTGTAGCCGTATCTGAATGCTGACTGCCGAGGGCCTAGATAATTGGCTTCTTCCAATTTACTCTCCCTGGGATCTAGCAAATAGGAAGTGCTAAGGCTGCTCCAGAAACTAGGAATAAATAAAAGCAATCAGATGCTATAGTATATCAATTCATATTTAATCTCCCACAAATTAATAGTACAAGTGTTTGCTTTTTGAATTATATAATTTGAATTATATAATTATATAAGCATCATGTTTATTCCCCTGCTTTATGAAGAAATGCAGTATATGAGAAAGGACTATTCTCTGTGGGTAGTAATAGGATTTTAATCACCCAATCATCTTTCCTGATTGATGCAGTGAGTGGCTGGAGTCTCAATATTTTTTCTGCTAAAGAGTGACAAGTTTGCTTGAAAGATGTATATTTAATGTAAACAGATTGAGATATCATTTTCTCATAGAAATTTGAGAAAAATCCATGGACAACAAACAGCAGCAGGAACAATTACAAGAAAACAAATTACTAGAACTTTTGTAGTGGCCCTTCCTTCCTTCCTTCCTTCCTTCCTCCCTCCCTCCCTCCCTCCCTCCCTTCCTTCTTTCCTTCCTTCTTTCCTTCCTCTCCCCCTCCCTCCCTCCCTCCCTCCCTTGGAAGGGAACCTAACAACCTAACTGACTTAGTTTACAGTCAGGTACACCTAACAATTTCTAAATATTTCATGACCACATAGATCATTTAAGCATGAACAGTATATTGTTAAATATCAAAGAACATAGTCAGTGGAACATACAGATTGAAGACTAATTTATCAATGAAGTTGGACACTTGGTTAAAGTCACACATTTGTAATAACAAATACGAGCCACAGTTTCGCAAACCTGCACATACTTTTTGTAAGAAAACAATTCATTCTGGAATAATCAACTTCTGGAAATCATTCACAGACGGGTGGAACTGAACACAATGCTCTAGCAGTTAGTTGTGCATCACTGCTTTCAAATTGTACCCACTCGATTAAAGAAGGGGTGGACAGCATCACAAGTGTAAGTTGCAGGCAGGATGAAATATCACTTACAGGAGGAATGTTTCAAGGATTAACAGCTCAGGTAGGAATGAATTAAAAGTCTGCATGTTGCTTTTATGTTACCAGTGATGTCATATCTAAACTGGACACTTGTTATCAGAGCAGACCTAATGCAGACTTATTTGAAATCTGCTAAAACAAATCCACATTTTGTGCTCATCTTTAAAAATAGTTCTATTCTAATACAAACATTACATTATTAAAAGCCACTCCTTTGCTGCTGAAAAATAGCAATGAGAAAATAGTATCTCAGCAATATATCCTATAAACTATAAAATACTTTTTCTGATTGGACAGTCAGATGCTTGGAAATGTACAATATTTTATAGCTGTATAAAAACTATATAAAGCATAGAACTATACCAAAAAAAAATTCAGATTGAATATTCCAGTATGTACTCATTTTATTTTTAGCGTGGGTGAGTCATCTTATAGATAAAAGCTTTCAGACCAATGTATAACAAAATCCATACTCGGGCATAATTGTTAAGTCTTCAAAAATATCTGAAAAGAGAGCATCAAATCCATATTCAACCCAGAATTGTGCCTCTTGACAGTGTTAGATGCAAAGCCCAAAAGTTATAGATAACTCTATGCGGGAACAGGAAATGCTCTGTCTGTGGTGGTGAACCTATGGCATGCAAGCCACAAGTGGCACACAGAGCCATATCTGCCAGCACATGCTAAGTTCCAGTGTGCATGTGCATGCCAGCCAGTCAGGCTGTCAGAGGGCATTTTTGGCCTCTGGAAGGCCTTGGGGGGGGGGACAGGGGACATTTTTGCTCTTCCCAGGCTCCAAGAAAGCCTCTGGAGCCACAAAGTTGGTAAATGGGCCATTTCTGGTCTATGGAGGGCCTCGGGTGTGTGTGTGTCTGAGAGAGAGATGTGCGTGTTTGCGTGGGGTGCAGAGCAGCACAGAGGGTGGGGCACATGTGGGGGCCTTAAATTATGGGTGTGGGCATGCATGCATGTGCAACAGCACACACACACACACACACTTTTGGCACCCAAGGGGAAAAAAAGTTTTCCATCACTGTGCTATATTATAGGTAGCCCATCCCTAGAGTGCCTAAATAGGATATTTTAAAAAGTCCTTGGCTGAAGCCATGTAGCAATAGACAGAGTCATATTTATTCTGACTAGTTTATATCACTGAGGGCATAAAAGTCAATTCAGAATAACAGAATAACACAGTTGGAAGGGACCTTGGAGGTCTTCTAGTCCAACCCCCTGCTTTGGCAGGAAGCCCTACACTGCTTCAGACAAATGGTTGTCCAATACCTTCTTAAATACTTCCGGTGTTGGAGCATTTACAATTTAGTGAGGCAAGATGTTCCTAACTGTGAGGAAATTTCTCCTTAGTTCTAAGTTGCTTCTCTGTTTAGTTTCCACCCATTGTTGCTTCTCTGTTTAGTTTCCACCCATTGCTTCTTGTCCTGCCCTCAGGTGCTTTGGAGAGTAGCTCGACTCCCTCTTCTTTGTGGCAACTCCTGAGATATTGGAACACTGCTATCATGTCTTCTCATAGATAGATCTCAATTCCTTCTCATAGATTTTACTAGAAGATGTGTAAGCATTTTGAGAGACAGGAATCCTGTCCTACTATGCCCTGCTTTACATATTATACATGTCTGCATGGTACAATTCTGTATAAACACAGAACACAGAATAATAGGATTGGAAGGTACCTTGGGGATCTTCTCCCTTGATCCTCTGCTTAAGCAAGAGACCTTATACCATTTTAGACAAATGGCTGTCCAATCTCCTCATATAGCATCTGGTGATAAAGCACAATTTCTGGTTGTAAGCTGCTTCACTGATTAATTGTTCTCACTGTCAGGAAATTTCTCCTTAGTTCTAGGTTAGACCTCTCTTTAATGAGCTTCCTTCAGTTACTTCTTGTCTTGCCTACAGGTGCTTTGGTTGACTCCTTCTCTGTGACAGCCCTCCAAGTACTGGAAGACACCTATCATGTCACCCCCTAGTCCTCCTCTTTGTTGGACTAGACATGCCCAGTTCACTCAATCATTCATTACATGGTATAGCCTCCAGACCCCTTATCATCTTTGCTGCCCTTCTCTGCACTCTTTCTCTATTATCCTTTGTATTGTGACCAGAATTGGATGAAAAATGATAAGTGTCAAGGATCGTTGTCCCATTCGTCGATAGTCTGCTTCTGTCAAAAGCAGCTGGATATTGAAGTCTTGCAGAAAAACATTCACTGCAGATGGCAAATTTGGGAAAGTAGCCTTGGGCTAGGTCATGCTACACACACACACACACACACACACACACTATGCAGGCCACTGAATCCTTCAGAAGAAAAAGGACCACAATGGAGACAATAAATGTGACCTAAAGAATTAGTGCACACAGAAAAAATAAAGTGCTTGATTTAAGTGCTATCAGGGCCTGAGAATCTACAAAATGAGGAATGAAAGAACAAAAGGTCATTTTACTTAAATTAGAATATGAAGTATGATAACAGTGCAAGAATGTACTGCTAGGGAATTTGTGAAATAAGGAAGAGGTGGCAGTGATTTTTATAAGAAATTGTATAGAGGACAATAAGGCAGGCTC
This sequence comes from Erythrolamprus reginae, assembly GCF_031021105.1. Taxonomy (NCBI): domain Eukaryota; kingdom Metazoa; phylum Chordata; class Lepidosauria; order Squamata; family Dipsadidae; genus Erythrolamprus; species Erythrolamprus reginae. The sequence goes on from NC_091951.1 coordinate 84,701,957, forward strand.
TGCCTCTGATTACGGAGGGTGAGATGTTGGCAAGAATCCCATAAGGAAAACTTGGAGGGGAAAAAAAAGAAAGCGTATAAATAGAAACATAGAAACATAGAAGTCTGACAGCAGAAAAAGACCTCATGGTCCATCTAGTCTGCCCTTATACTATTTCCTGTATTTTATCTTAGGATGGATATATGTTTATCCCAGGCATGTTTAAATTCAGTTACTGTGGATTTATCTACCACATCTGCTGGAAGTTTGTATGAAGTTATCTTATTATTGTGAAACCAAGTTGTTGCAGTTCAGTGGTTAAAAAAACAAAACCCCGAAATATCTCGGGGCATGGGATGGCAAGATATTGTAGGTGGTCTTTTAGTTATGAATAAATCCGTGCAGTTTAAGGTACAGGGGGGAAAAACAGAGAAAGGGAGTTACTCAAGTGCTAACTTCAATGACAAGTTATTTTAAAAAAACACCCGTAACAAAACTGTTTATATATTTCTAAGCAAAGGCATATATTAACGTAAGTGTCAAGGATCCACTTAATTTAACAAAATATACTATTGAATTGCATTGTATGGTGAGATTTAACATACTGCAAGGAATGTACACAGTCTCCATGGTTAAATGCTCCTGTCAGTCTTTGCTGCCAAATCCATGAACAAATGGGTTTTCGTACAAGTCTTGGCTGTAGTCCGGAAGGAAAATCTTTATTGATGATGACCTTTATATGAATTGTGGTATGTGTTTGTTTCAGTCTAAACAATAGTTTCAGATACGTAGTAGCGCCTATAAAGGTAGATGGACACCACAGTTGGTCAGTTTTCTGTTGGACTAGGTCAGTGATGGCAAACCTGTTTTGGTTCGCTTGCCCAAAGGGTGTGTGTGCATGTGCTAGTATGCGTGCAAGTGCCCACAACCATTCTCTCCCCCATGCACACACACACACACCACTGCCCATTCACATGTGCAAACACACCAATTCCCGCGCATGTACACAGGCCTCACTGAAGCCTGGGACGGTGAAAAAATGGCCAATGGAGAAATCGGAAGTTTGGGAAAACAAACTTCTGGTTTGCCCGTTGTGCTGTTTTTCACATTCCGGAACATTCCGGAACCTTCAGGAAAGCTTCCTTAGAGTGCAAAAAACAATACAACAGGCAAATCAGAAGTCTGTTTTCCGGACTTCCAGTTTGCCCATTGTTCTGCCGGGCTCTCTGATAGGAGCCTCCCGAAAATTCAAGGGTACAAATTTCAGACACAGACACATTTGAAAATTCAAAACAATGTTCTTTATCACAAAATTCAAAATAAACAAAGCACTCTTTTTGTATTGCAAAGAGCACTCTTCCCAAAACAACCGGGTAGTCTGTACAATTTCCCTTAAGCAGCCATTAAGTACTTAGCTAGCAGCTGTGAAGAAACTTCACACCCCTGCTTCTTCCAACGAAGTGAGACACACACCCACGTTGCTCTGCTTTGGTTTCAAAGGCATGAAAAAGCAACAAAGTCCAGCAACACAAGATTCCTGATGAACTCCGATCAAATATTCTTCCACAACGGCCAAACCCACATGCTGCTATTTATAGAAGCAGCCCTAATTACTGGAGCTCAACCCAAACACAGGTGGCCTCCCTTATTTCCTGTAATATGTTCTTACTTGGTCTCTTCTACGCATAATTCTGCGCTTGCGTGGGTGCAAAATGTCATCATCTGAATCAACGGAAGATAAGGGAGATTGACTGCCTGGGCTGTGTGCCAAGCCCTCCTCTGCCGAGTCACTCCCACCTTCTTCTTCATCCGAGGAAACTAAACTATGAACTGATTCTGTCGGCAATAACACAGGCCTGTGACATATTGAATTTTCCCCTGCATCCACCTCCCCATTCCCTGGGGCAGGAGCTGGGCCAGCGCCAACCACAACACCCATTAGGCTATTTTTTGCCCTCCTCCAGAAGGCGAAACGGCCTTCCTCAAGGCCGAAAATCAGCAGCTAGTACGCATGCACACTGGAGTTGACATAGGGCAACACCTCACGTGTCCTCCAGTATGGCTCCACGTGCCATCTGTGCTATAGCTTTGTCATCACAGGCCTAGGTGGTAGCTGAAACTTAACTAAGAGTTGTTGGTCCACCAGTTGTGCACAAAAACCTTTAGTTTGAGTTTTTCAAACAGTCAACAAAAAAGGCTATGATAATGAAATCTTCATGCAATATATGAAGTTGCCATACATTTCTTTTCAAAGCATGTCCCTCTGAACTTTGTCTCCACTGATATTTATGGCAAAACTGCACTGAAAATGCATTGAGCTCTTTTCCCACTATAATTTGGCCATTCTTTTCAGCTGACCTAAGGGCACAGGAAATTGCCGTATCCTGAGTTCAACCCAGTATTGTTGACACTGACCAACAATCATTCCTCAGGATTTCAAACAACAGATTTTACAGAAATAATGAAAGATGCCAAAGTTGACCTTCATCTGGAGAATTTGTTCTGAAGCCTATGGTCAACTTTACAATTTGACAACTTCAAATTCAAATTACTATGATATCATTACCAGGATGGTTTAGCTCAGAGGTGTCAAATTTGCGACAACACATGACGTATTGCAACTTTTTTCCCCTTCACTAAAATGGGGGCATGGGTGGCCAGCATGTGACAGATCCAGCCTGCAGGACATGAGTTTGATACTTCTGACTTAGCTCCTCAACTCTTTGTTCCTCATAAAAAAGAGCACATTAAAAACAACAAAATACAAAAAATTAGAGAGAACAAATTGTACCAGTTGCAAAATAATTAATTTGTAATTTCTAAAGTGGATTAAGCTGAGACAGCATATTCAACATCTGTTCCAGTGATTCAATCACATCTTTTAAATGAATGCGCTAGTTTTTTAAGTTTAGAGCAGATTAAACCCAATTTTCAAAGAGGCTTGCGTAAAGAATATTATAAAGAGTTATTTGCATAATTTAAAATTATTAGCATAGAACCAGTCTTAAACTACACACAAAAACAGCAAATGAAGTTATTTGCTGGAGAGTATACCTGGAGATTTCATACCTTTCAAGGCATATACAATAAGGGGAGAAGGTCAAAGAACACGAGACAGACAAAGAAGATGAAGCCGAAGAAGAAAGAGAAAGAGAAGGAGAAGGAGAAGAGGAAGAGGAAGAAGAGGAGGAAGAAGAGGAAGAGGAAGAGGAAAAGGAGGAGGAGGAAGAAGAAGAAGAGGAGGAGGAAGAAGAAGAAGAGGAAGAGGAGGAGGAGGAAGAAGAAGAAGAAGAAGAGGAGGAAGAGGAAGAAGAGGAGGAAGAAGAAGAAGAGGAAGAGGAAGAGGAGGAGGAAGAAGAAGAAGAAGGGGAGGAGGAGGGGGGAGAGAGAAAAACAGAGGGATGGAGGGAGAGGGAGAGAACTAACATCAAAGACACACTAAAATAACATTAAATAACAGAAAAAGAACCTTGACAACCAAAAAATAAAGGTGGAAATAAAAATAAGAATACTAAGTTATACATGATGTTTATATATGATTTATATGATATCTCTGTAATATATAAAACCATTGCATTTCTCTTGGCAGCTCCCATCAAACTGACAGAGCATTCTGATATTTAATTACTATATCAGGATGCATAGTCACATGGAGCAAAGAAGCACTGCTGTTTTCTATGAATCATAAGATTTTTTAAAAGATTGTGTACATTCTATTGTTTTTTCCAGGTTTGTTAAGATAATCCACCTTTCCTCCATTTAGAGAGAGGCTTGTGTTTTCCCTAAGATGTAGCAATTTGAAGAGAGAGAAATGGCTGTCTTGGCACATACATTCAGATATATGCCACCCCTCTCCAAGGAGACTCCGGGCAGCTTACAACATAGGGGTTCCTTTAATAATTTGAAAAGTTGTGTGTGTATATGTGTATTTTGTATATGCATTCTGAAATGACTTTTGAAAAGGATTTACAGAGCCCCAATATCTAACTCTTTCAGGACTTCAACATGGACAGATGGCAACAATTCAAACAGTGCATGGGAATGTCATCTTAAAAGCCAGCAAACTAAGTAGCTAAAATAAAACATCAAATAAAATTTGCATTCCCTGTGAAACAAATGTTTTCCTAAGAAGGTCTTCACCAACCGGCGAAAGGCTGTCGAAGAGGCAACCAGCCAACTTGGCCTTCAAAAGTAGAAAGACTTACTGTGAATTTTAAGTTCCTTTTTCCCCCTACTGACTGTCTAAATGAATGACTTTTAATGAAGAGCTTTGGGGTGTTAATGGTTGCATTATAACTGCCCTTCTATAGTGAAGCCAAGCTTTCATAAATTTTCAAGCTTGGGAACTGCCTTTTCACATATTGTATGAGACTGTAGCTTCTTTAAACCAGGTTATTGAATAGGCCACAGATTTCTGGATTCACACCAATTCTTTGAGCCAAACCCCTCTCCTCTTTTATGGCTTAATGCAATATATAAAACAGGTCATTTGTTAGAGATGAATCAGCAACCTTACCAAGCAAGCAGCTATGAGGTAAGGATTGCTTTTCCTTGTTCCTTATTGCAGCTCTTCAATCTGCAAAGAGCTGGGGAGAGAAAGAGGAAAGAACTCTAAGAGAATGCACGGTTCTGGAAGGCAAGATGACAATTTTGATAATAAGGTTTTATATTCTAAATTGCCCATCTCCTTCAAAGAGAAGCTCTGGGTGGTATACAGAATAATATAACTGATAAATAAAACAACACATGAAAATTAACATTAAAATTAAATTTGGATTAAAACTTTTTAAATGATAGAATAATTAAACATCAAAAGGGAAAAATAAAAATAAAGATGCCATCTAAAGATGACAATTTAATGACAGTTATTGCAAGGAGGGAGGGTCTCATGGGTCTAGCCCTCTCCGTGGTGGCGTGGCCTTCTGTGGCCTCCATACAAGGCCCCCCTTTATCCCCCCTTTATTACTTTATAAATAACTCAAGGCATTGGACATATCTAACACTCCTTCTGCTGCTACCATGTTTTCCCAAATATAAGACCCTGTCTTATATTTTTTTGAATCCTGAAATAAGCACTTGGCCTTATTTCCCTGCATTCAAAAATCTGATTGGGCTTATTATCAGGGGATGTCTTACTTTGGGGAAAATAGGGTACTTCTACCCAGAACAAGACTTAATCAGGTTTTTGTTCAGGTGAGTTGGACTGAAAGTGAGTGACTGGCCCAAAGTCACCCAGCTGGCTTGCATACTTAAGGTGGGACCAGAACTCACAGGCTCCTGGTTCCTAGGCTGGCAAGTGGGCTACCAGCTGAAATGCTAGTGGTGGGCTACAAGCCGGAATGCTAAATTGTGCTCGCTGCCATGGCTCGTAGGTTCTTGCGGGGCCAGTGTGATTTTGCTGCTGTATCTGTGAGGGTAGCAAAATTGCGCACGGAGCCGCAGGTGTGCTCATGTTTTGGCATGAGTGGAAGCAAAAAAACCTCGCCGAAACACAGGCACACCTGCAGCTCCGTGCATGATTTTACTACCTCCACAGGTGCAGCAGCCAAATTGTGCTGGTCCTGCAAAAACCTACGAGCCGTAGCGGCAAGCACAATTTAGCGTTCCGGCTCATAGCCCACTGCTGCTGGCACCTTAACTACTACAACAAACTGGCTACTAGCTGATAAAACTGGGATAAAACTGATTTTCAGGATTTATTTAATTAACATAAAATACTGTATATGGCTGCCCATTTCAAATATATGAGTCTGAATGGCTAAAAGACAATAAAAACAAAATAAAAGCTTCCTAGTAAAACAATAAATAACAAATACAGAAACTAAGTTTAAATTAATCGCACAATCAATACAATTGTGATCGTATCACATACCCCAGCTCAGCCATGAAACCACATTTTAGGACCTTATGGAAAAATAAGAGAATGAGATTCCATTTTATTGTTAAATTAGCAAGCTACCACACTAATATTCCTTTGAATCTATATGGATACAAGTCCCTGTGTATGGCTTGTGTGAGATATTCATCAAGACAAACAAAAGTCTGTGTTACATACATCTTTATGTTAGATGGAAGAAAAATATTACTAACAGGGAGAAAACTGAATAGGTTTCTTTAATCACAACACTAAATATCTAGGAAGCACAGGAAAATGTTAAAGATGATCAAAATTACAAAAAAAGAATTTTCAAAGATATCACTAAACAAGATCCCATCTATCCAGTCTGGTGGGACCCAGGGGAAGAGCCTTCTCTGTGGCGGCCCCGGCCCTTTGGAATCAACTCCCCCTGGAAATTCGAATTTCCCCCACCCTCCCTGTCTTCCACAAGATGTTAAAGACCCACTTATGTTGCCAGGCATGGGGGGACTGATTCCTCCCCCTTTGCTGTTTATAGCACTTGAGAATGGTATGATTATGTAGCACTGATTGTTTTTTAATATTAAGGGATTTTAACTTCAGTTTTACTAATATTAGATTTGTACCACTGTTTATTGTATTTTATTATTGTTGTGAGCCGCCCCAAGTCCTTGGAGAGGGGCGGCATACAAATCTAATATATTATTATTATTATTATTATTATTATTATTATTATTATTATTATTATTATTATAGCGGTTAACTCGATGTGGTTAACATATGTGTGAAAACATACGTGGGAAGATTTCACAAAAACATCCATATCCTTTATTATTTGATAATTACATTTTCTTAATTCTTGCTGCACTATTTTTATGTTTGGGCATATTTAAATAATTGAACTTGGATGTTCTTTTTCAACGCATTCATAGATTATTGGGTATTTGGGTTGATTTACTTTATGTTCCAGACTCTACAGGTAATCTTCAACTTCTATCAGGGGTAAAATGCTCCTGGTTCGCTCATGCCTGTCGATTGTTGGAGGAATGGTCATGAAGGTGCGAGGTTCCACCACCCACCCAGACACTGCCATTTGGGTTCTTTTACCCTCTGTACATGCACAAAGCATTCTGTGCATGCACAGAGGGTAAAAGAACCCAAATGGCAGTGTCCGGGTGGGTGGGCGGAGCCTCACACTGCCTTCACAACTGGCTCTCCGACGACTGACAGACATGAGTGAACCGGAAGTATTTCACCCGTGACTTATAACTACAGTTGGACCTGGACTCTATATAACTATAAGATAGCACTGATTTAAGTTAATAAGAAATTGCATCTTTTTTAAAGGAAAAAAAGTAATTCTACTTTCTGTAAAACTTTTTTTAAGGGAGCAAAGGTCACAAAAATTTTCATTTAAGATACTCTTTACCAGTAAAACACACATACACCAGACTGTGATCTTGTAACATATACAAGAGGAACTGACTTTTGGAATGGTGTCAAATAGTCTCTCCTAGATTACAATGCAGGTCAGACCACATAGAGTAATCAAAGTCCTGGATTATTAAATTTGTAATTTATGAGCAGGAGAAAATAGTTCTTGTCTGTTTAAGACAAATGAGCCCAAACCTAACCACTTACTATTGCATGTTTATTCATTTAATGAAAAAGGAAGCATACGATTTTGGTCAAATAGCTGATAAACCCAAGACAAGAAACCTCCCACACGAATGTCCTGTTGGCTCAGTTTTTTTACTTAATAAATCTTCTGCCATGTTCTGCAGACTAACAAATGTCTTGACCTAATGGTCATGGTTCCTTGTGTCTTCCTGTGCAAGTCACATAGACAACATTTTCCTTCACTGGTGGTTTGAAAGGAAGGATTGGGATGTTTGCTACTACAAAATCTGTTCTATAAAATGTCCATGAACCTGGATGAACCCTTCTGGAAGCAACAGAGACAGTCCTACCCAGGGACAAAAAACCAAGCAAGAGATTTTGTCGATATTGCTGACATGTTTGTCGTTAAAAACAACAAACATGTCAGCAATATCTACAAAAACTCTTGCTTAGGAAAGACATTCCAAGAAGCTTTTCTACTCAAGTAAAAGCTTAACGTTTCTGCCTCTCTATCACTGGAACACCTTATGAAAGGAGGGACTTTTTATGATGGGACAAAAGTAACCTATGATTTAGTTCATCATTGCTGAAATATCTGACACATTTTATTTGGCTTTTGGTAAAGGCAAGTGCATATAGCTTGCCTGGATAGCTTGCCTGGATAGTTTTGTGTAGGCACAAAATGTACACCCCCCAAAATAATGTGCTTCACCTGGAAATGTTATGATCCTTTCAATCCATACATCTCTAGTATGGCAGTCATAAGGTAAAGATAAAGGTTTCACTCACACATATGTACTAGCCATTCTGGGCTCTAGGGGGCAATACTCATTTCCATTTCTAAGCCGAAGACATCTCCGTGGTCATGTGGCCAGCATGACTAAATGCCAAAGGTGCAGAGAATGCTGTTACCTTCCCACCAAGGTGATCCCTATTTTTCTACTTGCATTTTTACATGCTTTCGAATTGCTGGTTTAGTAGAACCTGTGGCAGGTAATGGGAGCTCATTCTGTTACGCAGTGCTAGGCATTCAAACCGCCGAAGTGCCTACCTTTCTGATTGACAAGCTCAGTATCTTAGCCACTGAGTCACTACATACCCTATCATAAAGGATCACTCTAATATGGAATGTGGTTCACACAGCCGAGGATGATAGGTTCCTGGACTAACTGAAAACTAAGCCTATTGGTCAAGCACTAACCTCAACTCTCAATGGTGAATGGTGAAGCTGGTCAATGGTGCTGTCCTTTCAGTTTAATTCTGGTTAAAAAAAGCAGTCTGGAGATTCCTATGGCTTCATTTCCTTTCCTGCAAGTGAAAACATGAGCCGGGGTGGCGCAGCAGGTAGAGTGCTGTACTGCAGGCCACTGAAGCTGACTGTAGATCTGTAGGTCAGCGGTTCACATCTCATCACCGGCTCAAGGTTGACTCAGCCTTCCACCCTTCCGAGGTGGCTAAAACGAGGACCCAGATTGTGGGGGCAATATGCTGACTCTGTTAAGTGCTATTGCTGACACGTTGTAAGCTGCCCTTAGTCTAAGGAGAAAGGCGGCATAAAAATCAAATAAATAAATAAACAAACATATAACTATCACTCCCTAATGTGGGATGGAGCTGAGGCAGATGGTGGAGAGAGTTCTGATAGATTGTTAGACCCTTAGCTTTAATCATTTCTCAAAACTTAGTGCCAGGGCAGATGATTGTGTAGGATGGGGGGGGGGTAGCCCTCCCCTTATCCTGCTAATAGCTGATTTTCAGGGTATTTTGAAGCCTGGACTTAGTTCTCTTCTGAGCTTAAATGTTCTTGAACATAGGCCTGATATCATTTTGGAAGAGAGGTGAAGCCATGTTTAAAAGTGCCCTACCTAACAGCTCTGCATAGGAAAGTGTAGTTGCTTGATGCAGTTGGACAGACGTTTCCTTCTTCACTTTAAAACTGCTACTTGTCCACACTTATCTGTTTCTTTATTTTTTAAACACATTGTTCTGAAGGGATGCAAACAACTGACAGGCCCTAAGGGAGCCACGAGGAAGCAGGTTCTCTGCCATTTTGTCACTCTAATCCCACCATATTTCTCAGTTATTTGACTCACTAGATCCCCAGTCACAGAAATAAGGCCAGGGGCAGCCAATTCTTTAACTGCCAGGTCTCTCTCAATTTCAGAGCTTTATCCAGGGAATTAAAAAGCTATACCATTTCTCCTGTGATTGAGGGTCTGACAAATATTACTGTGTAATATTCAAAATGTCATGATGGGTGCTTGAGCTCTGAAAAATAGACAGCCCTCATTTTCCTGCCTTATCATGGAAACCCTATTCCTGTAAACTTAGCCCAGTTCAGTTCTTTAGGCCAGCTATTAGTTCAGAAACTTGTGGGATAAATGATGAGAACCTACCTCTAAAGCAGAATGGTGCCAAAAATTATCCATGAACTGGAAAACAAAGAATACATCTATAGCAGCTTAAAGTGACCCATAGGTCCTATCCCTGACATTGTTCTCAAGCAAATCATAGAAACATAGAAACATAGAAGTCTGATGGCAGAAAAAGACCTCATGGTCCATCTAGTCTGCCCTTATACTATTTTCTGTATTTTATCTTAGGATGGATATATGTTTATCCCAGGCATGTTTAAATTCAGTTACTGTGGATTTATCTACCACGTCTGCTGGAAGTTTGTTCCAAGGATCTACTACTCTTTCAGTAAAATAATATTTTCTCATGTTGCTTTTGATCTTTCCCCCAACTAACTTCAGATTGTGTCCCCTTGTTCTTGTGTTCACTTTCCTATTAAAAACACTTCCCTCCTGGACCTTATTTAACCCTTTAATATATTTAAATGTTTCGATCATGTCCCCCCTTTTCCTTCTGTCCTCCAGACTATATAGATTGAGTTCATTAAGTCTTTCCTGATAGGTTTTATGCTTAAGACCTTCCACCATTCTTGTAGCCCGTCTTTGGACCCGTTCGATTTTGTCAATATCTTTTTGTAGGTGAGGTCTCCAGAACTGAACACAGTATTCCAAATGGGGTCTCACCAGCATTCTATATAGCGGGATCATAATCTCCCTCTTCCTGCTTGTTATACCTCTAGCTATGCAGCCAAGCATCCTACTTGCTTTCCCTACCGCCTGACTGCACTGTTCACCCATTTTGAGACTGTCAGAAATCACTACCCCTAAATCCTTCTCTTCTGAAGTTTTTGCTAACACAGAACTGCCAATACAATACTCAGATTGAGGATTCCTTTTCCCCAAGTGCATTATTTTACGTTTGGAAACATTGATCAAAAGGAAATAGCAAATAAATACATGCTCACACATACATACATGATGAAAAACATCGTTTTTAAAAGCTGTATTAACCAGAGATGACTTTATACTATTTAAACAGTGGCTAAGGTTGAGACGGAACCTATACAAATAGTGCATGTTTGTGCTTTAATTCAGGGAACAGGACGCTGAGCCTTCACTCAGGTTTCCTATCTGCCTTGTTATTGAGCCTTCTTTTTGTGTTGTGTTGCTTCATCTTGGCAGTGTCCCTGTTATCATTCTGAGGTACATGCTACTATTGAGTTAGGGACTAGGATGACCTAATGTCTTGGCACAGTGATTGCGATTAGTTCTGGTGACCGTGTAATCAGTCTCTTGGCTTTAGGCCAAAGTCTGCCACTACATACATGTGCTACTTGCTCTGAATGTAATGAAGCTGAGCAAGCTTAAATGTGGTCTTATGAATAGAGTAGAGCATTTTCCTCCTCCTTTTTCAGGCGCCTGCATCTTTCTTATCCCTGGTCACAAAACAATAACTATGAGCTCAAGATGTTGTGCTTAGAATCATAAACATTCCACAAGGTAAGGTTATCTCCAAAGAGTTTGCCCTTAAGGTTTGTCCTTTTCCCCCCACAGTATTTCTGCTTTGGATTGCTTAGTATCTCCATCACACACAATATCCCCATCCTCTTTGTATCCCCATCCCCTTTGGTGAAGAAAACAAAAGAAACAAAGTAACATGCATTCTTTGCATGGATAGGAGATATGACAATAATTTTCTCCCACACCAATTGCAGTGATAAGGGAAAGCAGAGATTTTTAATAATACTACAGTGTATTTTGAATATTGGAAGCCCAACTCTGTTGCCAGACAAAATGGCAAAATGGATGAGAAATAGGGACATTCTCCTGGAGCAGAAAGTTTGGAGTGAACATATAGTCATGTTTGGATCAACACAGTTGTACTACTTTACAGTAGTTGGAATCCCAATTGTTCAAGATATCAAATTCCACAGAGACAATAAGGGCATTCATCTGTATTACACATTAGTGAGAAATAAGGAATAGATGTTTGGGGCAGGAGGTGGCACTATTCTCCCTCTATGCATTGTTTTTGAAATATCAATGAATGCCTTTGGGCTCCATCTATCTATCTGTCTATCCATCCATCCACCCATCCATCCATCCATCCATCCATCCACCTACCTACCTACCTACCTACCTACCCACACACACACACACACACATATATATTCCTACCTACCTACCTACCTACCTACCTATCTATCTTTCTACCTACCTACCTACCTACCTACCTACCTATCTATCTATCTATCTATCTATCTATCTATCTATCTAATTTCTATGCTGCCCAATCCCGAAGGACTCAGGGTGGCTTACAACAATAAAAGAATTACAGAAACAATAGAAGAAGTAAAAAAATATGTCAAAATCTCTAAAAAAATAATAAACTAATATAAAATGGACATAACAACATGCATACACGCCAATCCAACTCATTCGTATATATAGCCAGGGACGTTGTTAATATCCTTTTTTTGATACATGTAATACAGATATGCACATTTGTATTTGAATGTAAAATACACTGGAGACACTTGAAAACATCATTACTAGTGATGGGCGAACCGAACCCGCACAATTCGGGTCCGTACCGAATTTTGCGGTGTTCGGTATGCCAAACACGAACCCATAATTTTTTGAAACTTCGGGCAAAGTTCGGGGTTGCATTCAGCGTTCGGAGCTTTGACATCACCTGCAGGTTGCTAAGGACGCCAAGATGATCACTTCCTGGATTCCATGGAATCCAGGAAGTGATCACCTTGGCGTCCTTAGCAACCTGCCGGTGATGTCAAGGCTCCACCCCCGGAATCTCTTCGTGGGAGAGATTCCCCAGCATCTTCAAAGGGAGGTCTTCACATAAAAATAAACATTGTTATTTTTATGTGAAAGGACAGCCCTTTGCTTGCACTGCCAGTGCGGCATCCTTTTTCATAAAAATAACAATGTTTATTTTTACGTGAAAGGACCGCCCTTTGCTTGCAGCGCCGTTGTGGCATCCTTTTTCGTAAAAATAACAATGTTAGACCTCCCTTTGAAGGAGCTGGGGTATCCCTCCCACGAAGAGATTCCAGGGGCAGAGCCTTGACGTCACCGGCAGGTTGCTAAGGACGCCAAGGTGATCACTTCCTGGATTCCATGGAATCCAGGAAGTGATCACCTTGGTGTCCTTAGCAACCTGTTGGTATACGTGATGTCAAAGCTCCGCCCCCGGAATTTCTTGGTGGGATTCCCCGTTCGGATTCGGGTTCAGTTCAGGTTCGGCTGAATTTTGTGTAAAGTTCGTCCGAACTTGCCGAACCCGAATACCATTGGGTTCACCCATCACTAATCATTACAGAAAGTGTACTTATGCTGTTTCACCAATTATATTAGCAGTCAGAGCCATAGAACGACCCTATTGAAATGCACAATAGTTAATCTGAACTGGAAGTAAAGCTGTTGTTAGCATGAAAACACTTCCAGAATAGTTGGGACAGCTGTGAAATACTTCTAGTAAAATCAGAATAACTCATTTTAAAATCAAAATAACATTCTTTATTCATGACAAATAGGAAAGATACCTCTGTAAACCCACACACATACTGTATATATACTATATATGTATAACATGGTTTCTTTTCTTTTAGATGTGATACAAACACAGCCCATGCATACAGCCTTGGTATGCCTATACCAGACTGTTGCACACATTAAATGTGATACTTAAAATGCAATATAATAAGAGCACAATTTATTATTAGGATAAATTGATTTAGAAAAAGAACTTTTCATCCAGGATACATGCATAAAATCTGCAACAGAATAGCACAATGCTAATGATATCTAATATGAAATAAATACCATAGAATTCCATGAGACATTTTGAAGAAGAAGAAGATAGAGATATTGGCAGAAAAATATATTCCATAACTCGAGTCCTCCACTACTGTTGTAACAGGATCCTTGATCTGGCAATTTGAAGCACATCCCTAGCCTCTGGCCATGGCTGTCAGTAATTAATGATTCCTTAATCAAATCTCTTATAGAACTGATACCGTGATATTATAGGAGTTGCATGAGATGCACAATTAGTCAGATAAGTATTTTCAATTACTAAAATGAAAGTATCGTCCTCCGAAAGGAATGGTGATCTCAAGACTTTATGGTGTAATGTGAAAAGACTAGAGATTTTAATATTTTCCCATTCCTTTATCATTTAAATCCTTAGGCCTAACATAAGCCTCGCCTTTGGGAGTGTCTGCATTTGATATTTGAGAAGGCTTTTTTTCCCTTAACAGTTGAGTGAAATCATTGCTAATCTACTGAAAAATAGGGGGGGAAATCCAAAGCTAGAAATCAATATGTTTCTTTTAAAATATTATCTACCAAATAATATATTCCAGAGTTTGGAAATGATCTTTTTGAAGAAATCTATAAAAATACATTTTAGCATGATGATGATAACTATATGTCAGATGGCACTTAGTGACAATTGATAAATAAAGATCAAAGTAGGCACTAAATTTCTATTTTGTTCATGATGCTTTGAAGTACATTATTATTATTATTATTATTATTATTATTATTATTATTATTATTATTATTATTTATTGGATTTGTATGCCGCCCCTCTCTGCAGACTCGGGGCAGCTAACAACAGTGGTAAAACAACATGAACAATCCAATTAATAAAAACAACTAAAAAACCCTTATTATAAAAAACCAAATATACACACAAACATACCATGCATAACTTGTAATAGCCTAGGGGGAAAGGATAACTTAACTCCCCCATGCCTGGCGACAAAGGTGGGTCTTAAGTAATTTGCAAAAGACAAGGAGGGTGGGGGCCGTTCTAATCTCTGGGGGGAGTTGGTTCCAGAGGGCCGGGGCCACCACAGAGAAGGCTCTTCCCTTGGGGCCCGCCAAACGACATTGTTTGGTCGACGGGACCCGGAGAAGGCCAACTCTGTGGGACCTTATCGGCCGCTGGGATTCGTGCGGTAGAAGGCGGTTCCGGATGTATTCTGGCCCAATGCCATGTAGGGATTTAAAGGTCATTACCAACACTTTGAATTGTGACCGGAAACCGATCGGCAGCCAGTGCAGGCCACGGAGTGTTGCAGAAATGTGGGCGAATCTAGGAAGCTATTGGCTACAAACTTGACGGCAGAAAATATTACTTCAGCAACAGAGTGATAATGCCTGGAACTCACTACTTGACTCTGCTGTTTCTTCCCCAAACCCCAAGATCTTCAACTTTAAATTATCTACAGTTGACCTCTCCCTTTTCTAAGAGGTCGCACAAGCGCACTATACTGCCTACCAACCCTGTCCTTCTTTCCTATTATCCTTTTTATCACTTCTTTTTATCACTTCTTTATACTTTGTTATGTTTATACAAACTATAATTCTATACTTATTTGACAAATATAATAAAATAAATAAATAAATTTGGCTTAATGCTTTTACCCTGTATTGCATTAAACTAGCAGAGGCAGCAAAAATGTATGAATCATGAAGACTTCAAAACAGTTCATATCAATGTATGCTTAAATTTATTCGGAGAATGTTAGATATCAACTAAATCAAAAGCATTTTGAGGCATATGACCAGGCTGAACCTGAGAGTGGAGTCAAGAGCATCATCAATTTTGAATTCCTTCACACCCACAAGAGATCTAAGTCCAGTTGTCCTTGAATCCCATTGACTCTTACCTACCACCCAACTCATTTCGACCGTTAGTAGTTCAGATTTCTTGTAGAAAGCATTAGCATACAACAGTGATGGTGAACCTTTTTTTGCTTGGGTGCCAAAAGGGCATGTGCGTGTCTGCCCACACCCATAATGCAATGCCTTCCCTTGTGCACGTGTGCATAACCTTGCACATACACAGTCCTCACTGAAGCCTCCAGACTTCCAATAGGCTTGTTGGGCCATTTTTCACCATTACAGGTTTCAGGAGACTTTCCTAAAGCCTGGGGAGGGCAAAAATGCCCACCCCCACCCCTCCAGAAGGCCAAAAATCAGCTGGGGCTGACATAGTCCAATGCCTCACATGTCCTTAGATATGACTTCGCATGCCCCAGGTGGCACACCTGCCATAGGTTTGCCTTCATGGTGTACAATAAAACTATATTCATTTGAACTGCCTGGACTCCTGATTTCCTACACTGGGATTTTGCGGTGAGTCCTGTTCTAGGTATCTATTTATCTATCTGTCCTAAATTATATTATAATTATAATTATATTATAAGATTAAAAACTCTTGCTTGATTTTGTCTATTTTATAAATTTATTTTTTTAAAGGAAAAAGACATTAGAAAGTACATTACCCACATTATCAAATTTTGGAGAAGACCAAAATGGAGCTCCCTGGAAATTTTCAGTGATGATGTACTGTAGTAATATGTGTAAAGGAAAATGCTGGGAACTATTGATCTGGTAAATGTTTCATTGTAATTTTATTGGTTTTTGATATATGGTATAAAGGAACAAATACTGTGGAATAGAATATATAGTAGATCTTTACTGTATAACCTAAATCAGTAAGGAGAAAATTCTCAGGTAGCTGATGCCAGTTTTTGAACTCACAGATTGCCCCCTTCATTTCTTGAATGCCCAACTTTGCATAGAGTGATTCCCTGAATCCCATTCCCAGGTTTCCCTATAAACCTGAAACTTGAATTTCACAACTTTACATATTTTCATGATGAAATAGAAACTCTCCTTCCACTCCCTCCAAAAAGCCCAGGATTGTTTAACTGTAGTATATTCCTGTGGTGATTTTATATGAATGCCTTCCTTTTCTAGGGAAAAGTTTGAGAAACAAATTAATTAAGTAAAGCCATATATTCCTAATAGCCTTTAACCATCCCATTTAACTACGCAGCTACTATCCGAGGTTGAGCCAGGATTGCTCCAACATTAAGATCCAAATTGAAATCGAAATTAGTTCCTTGATGGGTTTTTCTAACATCCTTTGACACACATTGACTGTTCCTCTACTGCCTCCACGGCTCAAGAAAACCAGGCGAAATCCCCAAATAATAGTGTTAGAAAGTATAAATAACATAATCTGTCTATGAAGGGAGAAGAGAGAGAGGGAGGGAAAGAAGAGGTGGGAGAGAGAAAGAGAACAGAGGAATCCCCCAGAGGAATGAGATACCAATCCCTTTACCACCCCAAGGTTAGAAACAGGAAAGGAACTACAGGCTGACACACACATCCAGAGTTCTCTAATCCTTTTTTCCTCTCAGGCAAATTCCACCCTATTCCTATTTTCCACCTGCCTGCTACATAATTGCTGATCAATTATCATGTTGAACTGAGAGTGAACCTTGTGCTTCTGCAGATCCAACTGCCAATTCAAGAGATGGGAGGGAAAATACTTTCAAATCCCAGTTGGATAACCCACATAGGATGGAAGTTGAATTCAGAATATTTTAGCAAAGGGGAGAAATGTAAAGATGGCATGGGATTCTCTCCCCCCTCCCTCCCTCTCTTCCTCCCTCCCTCTCTCTCTTCGCACCCCCATCCCTCTGTTGAAATGCATATACATATATTGAAATGCAAATACATATGGGTATAAATTCACTATCTTCTTAAATATTAAAAGTATATCCTGAAATCCAAAGCATAGACTACAAATTTAAACATTACATGTGAGAAAAGTATAGAAAATTTATTCTAGTAAATATAAACCATTAATCCATGTGAGTTTGAACTCCTAATAGAAACAAAACTATATTTGAACATTGGAACTAAAATCTCCAATTTTCCAATGCCCCATTTCCTGGAAGTTGATCCTATATATAATTTTTTCTCTGAAATAAATAGGCAAAGGATTCCCTCTCTTCTTGAATATCTCTTTAAAAGTAATAGAGCTATTTATCTGCAAGCCTTTTGTTTGCACCCAACACAGAGTGAAGCAACAGAATCTTCCTTGCGTGATAACTAGCATCTCTTTTTCTTTGAGGTCTGCATGTTTGCACTTAACACTGTAACTTATCCTCCCAAATCACCTGCTTGACTCATGGAATGTCAGCTTTCTTGCTTTGTGACTAGATCTGCCTACAGTACTTTGTTTGCTAGAAATATGCAATAAATTTTAACTACTGAAAAGCTTAGGTGGGAGCTATGATCCAGTAAAATATGTATATATTTTCTTATGGCATACACCTGTAAAAAATGTAATGTAAAAAAAAAAGTACAAGATGTAGCTATTCTAATTTTTTTTAAAAGGTACTGTCTTACCCAAAATCTAAATATTTCAGCCTTTTTATTTTTAGACTTTGGGGTGGTCATTTATGGTCTGCAGTTATTGAATTTCTAGTCCTATCTTCTCCAGCCAGCATGATCGATGAAAGTACCAAGTCAAAAATATTTGACAGGACACAGATTTCTTTTCATTCCTCTTTAGCTCAAAATTAATAATTAGTAACTTAGTTTAAGTATGGAGGCAGTTTCTTCTTTTTTATCTAAAAATGGACATAATGTATCATTCAATAAAATTGTGTTACTGTTATGCCGTCATTGAACAGATTTGCATAAAATCAAGAAGACACTTCCATCTGCATGTTTACAATCTAAATCTAAAAATATAAGGAAAGTAAGGGTGTGTGGTAGGGAGAAAGGAAGCTCAATCAAGGTCTAATTACCTAATACTGGTGTCTACTGTTTTTCCTTTTAAGAGAGGGAGGATCTTGGAGGAGACTCACTATTATCTCCTCTGGTACTATAAAACAGGAAGAAAGTAGTAGGCTATACAGTGATCCCTCGAGTTTCGCGATCTCGAGTTTCGCGAAACGCTATATCGCGAGTTTTCAACCCGGAAGTAAACAACACCATCTGCGCATGCGTGCCTTTTTTTCTATGGCCACGCATGCGTAGATGGTGGAGTTTCCCGCCGGGCAGATAAGCTGCTGGGCGGCTTCCCTGGGTCTTCCCCCTCTTGCCCCGGTAAGACCCCAGCGGCGGCGCGAGCAACGGCGTGGGCGGGCGGGCGGCATGCGCGGGGACACCCCAGCTCCGCTTCCCAGCTGGGAAGCGGCCCCAGCAACGGCATGGGCGGGCGGGCGGTGCGCGCGTGCTTGGGGAAACCCCAGCTCCGCTTCCCAGCTGGGAAGCCACCCCAGCAACGCGCGCGCGCTTGGGGACATCCCAGCTCCGCTTCCCACCTGGGAAGCGGCCCCAGCAATGGCGTGGGCCGGCGGGCGGTGCGCACGCGCTTGGGGAAACCCCAGCTCCGCTTCCCAGCTGGGAAGCCACCCCAGCAAAGCGCGCGCGCTTGGGGACATCCCAGCTCCGCTTCCCAGCTGGGAAGCGGCCCCAGCAACGGCGTGGGCCGGCAGGCAGTGCGCGCGCGCTTGGGGACATCCCAGCTCCGCTTCCCAGCTGGGAAGTGGCCCCAGCAACGCGCGCGCGCTTGGGGACATCCCAGCTCCGCTTCCCAGCTGGGAAGCGGCCCCAGCAACGGCGTGGGCCGGCGGGCGGTGCGCGCGTGCTTGGGGAAACCCCAGCTCCGCTTCCCAGCTGGGAAGCCACCCCAGCAACGCGCGCGCGCTTGGGGACATCCCAGCTCCGCTTCCCAGCTGGGAAGCGGCCCCAGCAACGGCGTGGGCCAGCGGGCGGTGCGCGCGCGCTTGGGGAAACCCCAGCTCCGCTTCCCAGCTGGGAAGCCACCCCAGCAACGCGCGCGCGCTTGGGGACATCCCAGCTCCGCTTCCCAGCTGGGAAACGGCCCCAGCAACGGCGTGGGCCGGCGGGCGGTGCGCGCGCGCTTGGGGAAACCCCAGCTCCGCTTCCCAGCTGGGAAGCCACCCCAGCAACGCGCGTGCGCTTGGGGACATCCCAGCTCCGCTTCCCAGCTGGGAAGCGGCTCCAGCAACGGCGTGGGCCGGCGGGCGGCACGCGCGCGGGGATACCCCAGGCATGAGCAATGGGGTGGGCGGGCGAAGGGCGGGCGGCGGTGGAAGTAAAAACACCATCTGCGCATGCGCAGATGGTGTTTTTACTTCCGCACCGCTACTTCGCGAAAAATCGATCATCGCAAGGGGTCCTGGAACGGAACCCTCGCGATGATCGACGGACCACTGTATTCCTAATGTGGAAGACAAGGTTGTCATTGGTGAAGACTGAATGCTACCATATCTATTTTGTTTTGGCAGCAGGAAAGTATTATTAGCCATAGTAATTTCCAACACCTAGTTTGAATTGAAAGAATTGAGTGAGAGAGGAGGTCAATATTGCTCATTGGATGATGATGATGATGATGATGATGATGATATCAATATCCATTCAGTTGTGTCCAACTCTTGGTGATTCTATGGGCCAGGTCTCTCCACGATTTTGCACTATTTCTTTAGTCTGGCTGGTGTCAGCTTTGATAGTGTCCACCACTGTTGTTCTTCGGTGGCTTGGTTTCCTTTCACCACTAACTCTTCCAAAACATAATTGCTTACTCCAATGAATTCCCCTGCATGAAATGGCCAAAGTAAATGAGACACAGTTTCATGATTTTTGCCTTCTAATGACATATCTGGTGCCAATACTTGTTTGTCACTTTTGCTGTTCAAAGAATGCGCAGGAACCTTTTCTAGCACTACAGCTCAAACAAATTGATTTTCTTCCTGTCTTGCTTTTTTTAAGATACAACTTTCACAAATGATGACTTTTCAGCCAAGGTGGGCTTCAATAATTTTAGCAAGGGGTTCTTTGCCCCGGTGTTGGGTAGGCGTGGCCATGGTGGGCATGCCCTAGTCGGCCTCCTGCACCATGACAAGGGGTGTTTTTGCCGTCCCCGGGCTCAAGAGGCTTTCCTTGAGTCTCCTGGAGGGTGAAAATGGCCTACCCAGGTTCCAGAGGCCCTCTGGAGGCCAGAAATGAACTTCCGGTAGGCCCATTTTTCATCCTTTCTGAACCTCTGCATGCATGTTGCACTTACCTGCATCCAAAATGGGCTGCCTGGGGACTCCTGGGTAGACTGAGGTGGGTGGGATTAGCTAGGAGTGAGATTTGGGGTCATCCGAACTGCACAGAATCTTAGCTAGACATTCTCCCAAACCCTTGTGAGCCTCCAGCAGCCCATCCCTGTTCTCTAGTCCCATTTGCCCCCCTTGTTGAGTATGATGAAATAGCTGCTGAAGGAGTAGGTAATGGAGACACATGAATGATCTTATCTTTCACCACTGTGATGCAGCAAGCAACTGCTTCCAGATAAGTTGGGTATTAATTTTTTCTTGGTTTATAATTAGACTGTTGTTTGGGGGTGCTGCAGTTTATGGCTGTCTTTTTTTGGTATGAATGAACTTAAGGTAAGATTGACATCCTTCTAGCCCAGCCAATACAGATGATTAGTCTTGTCAAGACCAAGGAGAAGCAGGTGTTATAACTTCAAAGAGTTTGCAAACAGCAGTTAAATAATTGCCACTACATCCCTAATTAGAGAGAATTGTTTTTTCATGATTTTAAAGAGGTGGAAATATGGAAGAGAAAAAGTATACAGTAATAACCATAATGGTTTATGGACAAGCAGTTAACCTTGTGATTTAAAGGTTGTCAACATGTAATAAATTCATTTCATTTTCTCAAGAGTTATACAAATAATACTCAGTGATGTCTGTACAGTTTGGTCAAATTCTTGATAATAAAGGCAAAATGTTTTCTAGAAATAGGTTATCTGACCATTATTTATACTTTAGCAATTAGCAAAAATACATGAAGCACTGTTGGGTGTTTACATTTATGAAAAAAAGTGTGAGAGAAAGGGAGGGGAGGGGAGGGAGGGAGAAAAATTCCAAAAGATATATATTTTTAGGAAACCTAAAATTATATATTTCTGAAATTTCTCAACATAGGGTGGGTTAGATCAGTGTTTCCCAACCTTGGCCACTTGAAGATATTTGGACTTCAACTCCCAGAATTCTCCAGCCAGTGAATGCTGGCTGGGGAATTCTGGGAGTTGAAGTCCAGATATCTTCAAGTGGCAAAGGTTGGGAAACACTGGGTTAGATGACCTCTAAGATTCGTTCCAATCCTATGATTCTTTGATATGTTCAAACTGTGCTGAATTATGTGACGGGGACACTATTTAACTTAGCTTATTGCTGACTCTTTCTCAGAGAGAAAAATGTTTCTATATTCAATTTAGGTACTGCTAATTGTATTCCTCTCCTTCTAATTTGTTATTTACATAGAAAAGAAAGGTGGTGGGGAGTGAATTAGATGACTTTACTGGAATGATCTTTCCTCTATTCACTCTTTCAGGTAAGGATCCAAGCAGCTGCATTTGCTACCTTTCCTTGTGGGGAGGGATTTTTCTGATAAACTGCTAAATAACACCTGAGATAAAAGAGCCAAGGAAAATGAATTCAAGAACAATATTTAAAGTTCTCATATAATTGCTCTGAGCTGGACCAATTAGACATACATTCCTACCAGCCTGCTTTTGTATGTAAGAGATCAATGACCAAATCAGCAAATTTCTGACTAGCTATGTGGAAGAGGTAGCTAGGATTATGGTCAAATTAAAAAACAAACCTAAAAGCTTAAAAACGCAACTCTGAAAAGCAATTCCAGGGTGTTGGCTATAGTGCTAATGGGTGTCACTGGGTATTTTTTTTATCAGTACAGAGGAAACAAACAGGAGAGGACATGGAAAGGGAGTGCAATGGAAAGACCACATGACATGAGGACAAAATGTGTATTCTGGAGTTCGAGATGAGATTCAACTAACCACCCATTTTAAATTTAGTAATTGAGTTGTTTTATGTCTACGCTGCTATAATTATCCAGGATTGATGTAGTGGTTGGGGAGGGGGAGGGGGACAGGAAGGAATCAGGTATAAGGCACAATGTTTGAATAATATGAAAGGAAAGAATGTTCAGACATACTGCACCTTAAGTGTTTACATTCCTCTTTTATAATTATCTTAATTAAACAGTAATTATTGCACTTGCAGATGTGCTTATTTCTGACAAGAGACTACCTGTCTGCCATATTAAAAAATAAACATAGAATTGTATTGGTAACAAGCTTTGGCGATTGCTCTCCCCTGCAAAGACAATTTTAGCCACAAGGAAAAATAATATTAGGAATACCTATGGGGGTTTATCTCTTCAAGAGAAGGAAGAAAAGGGATTTGTTAATTCTGGAAGTAAGATTTCCAGCAGCAAAATGCTAGGGAACTAAAAACAGAATGTTTAATAAGAAATTTAAACCAAAGAAGTTAATTTAACCTTGCTGTTCAGTTCAAGAAAACTCCCTAATCTTATGTTCCCGAGACTATTTGACCCGGACTGCAAATTGATCATTTTAGGTACTTATATTTGGTCTTTTTGAAAGCTTTTTTCACCTGGAAACAAGTTTGAACATTTCTGCACACAATGGAATGAAAATTGAACTGAAAAAAGTAATCCTTATTGGTTTATTTTGCACATAACTGTGCCTGCCCCCCCCCCCGTGTTTGTGGATTTTTTTTAGGTTTATAAGGTCGGGGGGGGTGGCCCTTTTCTGGCAAAAATAAACCAATAAGAATCATTTTTTTCAGTTCATTTCTATTTTTCTTATGTTCAGGATTGTTCAATTTAGTATATCAAAACTTTTGGGGGAATATTCCTTAGAGATTTGTAGCCTAAAATAAGTATAAATTGAAAAAAAATTCAAAAAACATGGGGGGAGGGGCTTTTTGATAAAAATAAAAATATAAGCCTCAATTTTTTCAGTTCAATTTTCATATCATTATATTCATAAATGTTCAAACTAGTTTTCCAGTTGAAAAAGTTTTCAAAAAGATCAAATTCAAGTACCTAAAAAAATTCTTTTTGGTCCGGTCATATACGAACAGAAACAGACTCGAAGTGATATATTTTTTTTGCCCAGAAAAGAATTAGCCACCACCCAAAAATATTGTTTTGATGATCAGCAATGTTAAATTGAGTAAATGAATGCATAAGATATTAAAAATATTTCGGATTTGAAGCTTGCGTAAATATAAAGTGAAAATGTTTGCAAGCAGCCAAGGGGGGGGAAGGGCTTATTTATGATTGTAAACAACCAATAAGAAACATTTCTTTCAGTTCATTTATATATTTTTTATATTCAGAAATGTTCAAACTACCAATCCCACACCAACTTTAGTAAAATTGAACACATTTTGCAAGCAAAACTATCCATAAATTGAAAAATATTTCACAAAAATGGGGGGGGCACGCATTCTATCAGCAAAATAAACCAATAAGAATTACTTTTTTCATTTCAATTTTCATATCATTGTGTGCAGAAATGTTCGGACTACTTTCCAAGTGAAAAAAGTATTCAAATTGACCAAACATAAGCACTTCAAATGAAGAGTTTTCGGTCCGGGTCAGGGTGACCCGGGAACACAACTAGTGTGACTTTTTGTTTTTCAGCAAGAAAGAAACCCCCCACCCCCCAAAAAAAATTCTCATAGAGAGAACCCCTGAAATGATGAAAAGTCATGAAATTCCAAGTTTCAGATATGCAGGGAAAATTTTTTACAGGGACTCAAACTTGGCTTCGGGTCACATACGACCCGAACTGAACAGTAAGGTTAAATAACACCCATTGTTTTTACATGTTAAACTGTCCCCAACTGTAAGATTCCGTTGACATGATACTTGCTGTTTGATTAATTATAATATGAGATTGGAAGGGTTGGAGATCCCAAAAAGTCAAACATAGTATCTATGACAGTGATGGGGAACCTTTTTTCTCTCGGGTGCCGAAAGAGTGTTGGTACGTGCTATAGCTGATGCTCGAGTGCCCACACCCATAATTCTATGCCTGAAGAGGGGTGAAAATAGCTTCCCTCACCGCCCCCCTGGATACCCTCTGGAGGCCAGAAATGGCCTGTTTTGCAACTTCTGGTTCCCAAACTCCAAATGCTTCCCTGGAGCTGGGGAATAGTAAAAACACCCTCCCCAATCCCCCTGGAATCTCTCTGGAAGCCATAAATGCCCTCCCAGAGCCTCTGTGCAAGCCAAAATTTACCTGGCCAGCACACACATGCACAGGTTCGACTACTGTAATGCTCTCTACATGGGGCTACCTTTGAAAAGTGTTCGGAAACTTCAGATCGTGCAGAATGCAGCTGCGAGAGCAGTCATGGGCTTACCCAGGTATGCCCATGTTTCACCATCACTCCGCAGTCTGCATTGGTTGCCGATCAGTTTCCGGTCACAATTCAAAGTGTTGGTTATGACCTTTAAAGCCCTTCATGGCACTGGACCAGAATATCTCCGAGACCGCCTTCTGCCGCACGAATCCCAGCGACCGATTAGGTCCCACAGAGTGGGCCTCCTCCGGGTCCCGTCAACTAAACAATGCCGGTTGGCGGGCCCCAGGGGGAGAGCCTTCTCTGTGGCGGCACCGGCCCTCTGGAACCAACTCCCCCCGGAGATCAGAACTGCCCCTACTCTTCCTGCCTTCCGTAAACTCCTTAAAACCCACCTTTGCCGTCGGGCATGGGGAAACTAAACATCTCCCCCTGGGCACGTTGAAGTTATATATGGTATGCCTGTATGTGTGTATGTTAGTATTGGGGATTTTCTTAAACTTATAATATTTTAATTAATTGGATTGTATTGGATTGTTTTTCACTTGTTGTGAGCCGCCCCGAGTCTTCGGAGAGGGGCGGCATACAAATCCAAATAATAAATAAAATAAATAAATAAAATAGTTTGTGTGGCAGCAAATATGGCTCCGCGTGCCACCTGTGGCACCCGTGCCATAGGTTCGCCATCACTGGACATGCAGCAACTTTTGTAAAATGGGAGCAGAGTTTTTATCACAGGATCACACATGTATCTTGGGTTTTTTAAAAACCCTCATGAATGTCCCTAGGAATGAGCTAATCCTAAATCAGTCGCCTCACCCAAATGACAAGCAATACCAATAGCACTTACATATATACGACTCTGTAGTGCTTTACAGCCCTCTCTAAGTTGTTTACAGAGTCAGCCTATTGCCCCTAACAATCTGAATTCTCATTTTACTCACTCAGAAAGATGGAAGGCTGAGTCAACCTTGAGTCATGAGGATCGAACTGCTGGCAGTAGGCAAAGTCAGCCTGCAACACTGCATTCCAAACAGTGCACCACTAAGGCTCTTCCCTTCAGAAGAGCCAGCCAGAGGTCTCTAGGGAGTGTTTAAACAAAGGATAAAGACAAGGCCTCTTTCAATGCCCTATTCTTTTACACGATAACTCCATGCTTTGCTCATAGACTTTTTAAAATCAGAGGTAATCTCTTTTAATTGTAATTGTAAGTTTAATTATTTTAAAATTGCAAATATTAAGTGATATTACAATGGTCTTAAAATTGTAAATATTGAGTGATATTACAATTGGCTTTCTTTCTTCTTAGAGTTATTGAAACTGGGATTTGTTATGTATGTAATTTTAAAATTAGTTTTAGCTTAACAGTCAGATCACTGGGTACCAAATTGAACAGCTGATAAAAGTGAACAATAAATTAGCATTAATGTCTAATGTAATAAAATAAAATAAAATAAAATAAATAAAATAAATAAATATAATAAAATAAAAAAGTTTCAGCCTAATTACATGAGCTAATCAGGACAGTTAACTGGAGCCTTGGTTATATTTATTGCTCGGTACCAGATATATAATGTGGTCTGGCAAAATGGGGCAATTTGTACTGACCACAATATTTAAATTGAATTGAGCTTGTAGCAAACATGATGCAAATGTTCCTAGCATTCCTTAAGTAACTGGACAGTCATCTTTCTGGGATGGTTTAGTGAACCCTGCATTGAGCAGGGGATTGGACCTGATGACCCTGGAGGTTCCTTCCAACTCTATGATTCTATGAATTATTTAAAGTTCATTTCTAGGCAATATTATGAAATGGACTCATTTTAAAAAGTGGAATTCAACCTTGTGCAGAGAGACATCATTTCTCTTTAAAAACCTTCTTCACCATCAACATTTAGTTCAGAGTTGGAGGATCTTCTGGAGCAGCTTTGAAGATTGCATTGCTATGGTGCAAGAAAGAAAAGCCATTTCCCTCTTCTGTTCCATCTACAGAAGAAATGGAATCCATAGGCTCCATAGAAAAGTTCTTCTTCTGGTTAGAACAGAAGGGCAAAAATATAGAGAAATAAATGTAAATAACCATATGATGCATACAGTGATGGGCTCCTACAGGAACAGTCAGGAACGCAGTTCTGGTAGCAAAATTTGTATTTTTTTCCAAAAAAGAAAGAAAAGTTCTTCTTTGAAATGGATGTAGACAGTCATAGATACTTTCCAGAGATATGTAACAACACCATGAATTATCCAGTCCCCCATGTCTCAGTTTTACTGTACATATATGAGTTTAAACACTTATTGGTGATGGTTTTTATTTAATCTTCAAGAGACAAGAAAATTAAAAAGTGGCAGATTTATTCTTTAATGAGGAGACGGATGACAATTGCAAGCAAATACTGTAATGACACCAAACATGATTTGGAAAGGAACTGAATGGCTATAAACATTAAAGAGGAAATGTGTCATAGATAGCATAAAAAGGTTGTTCCTATTTATACAATTTCTTATCTTGACATTATAATTCCTATGATTCACACTGTTCTCAGTAATGAGCCTATAGAGTAGGTGTAAATTAAAAACAGAATGAGCCCTCATTTACAAAATTAATTTGTAATAAGGTGGGACAGCAATTAAAATAATTTTTAAAAGAAAATGTACTTTTTGGCAGCAAATTCACATTGTTAAACACCTATGCTTGATTATTCGTACATGTTTGTTAACAGTTGGAAAGTCCGTTCTGCTATTATTCCAAGCATTATTCATTGCTTTCCATACAGTAAAAGAAAGGAGAATAACTAGCTTTATGTTTTGTCCCAAATGACTAATTCATTCTTCATTGCTGTAAGCTAGATCAGCAGCACAAAATGAATGGTTTTATAAAAGACTTTTGATTAGGTCTTTTCAACTAATCAACTCAGCTGAGCTAATGAAAGAGGCCTAGGAGATTCTTGGCCTTTCATTTATGTATATTGATGATATCATTCAACAAAAGGGTTGGAGTTTAATCACATGCCCTTGTCTACCATCTTGATTTTTATGCCATCTAATGTAAGTTAATGTGTTGTGGGAATGTCCCTAGAAGATCAGTTTGCCTGGATAAATGATCAATCACTTAAATTTATCTCACAATAAATCCAATTTGCTAATAAACTAGATCCACTTCATTTTAAATCCAATCAAACGACTGACTGACATACTTAGTTGCAGAGGTGGGATTCAGCAGGTTCAGACCAATTCTAAAGAACTGGTAGCAGAATTTTTTAGTAATTTGGAGAACTGGTAAATACCACCTCTGATTGGTCCTGCCCCCATCTATTCTCTGCCTCCTGATTGGGAGGAAATGGGGATGTAGTAACCTTCCCCTGGAGTGGGGTGGGAATGGAGATTTTACAGTATCTTTCCCCTGCCATGCCCACTAAACCACACCCACAGAACCAGTAATAAAAAATTTAATCCCACCATTGCTTAGTTCCCCAAGGGGATGCCCTTGAGAAAGGTCACACACAGAGACAAAAATAGTGGGTTACTCCATTGAGGAGTCACTGCTGAGAACCTAGTAACCCTAACCTGTTTCCAATAGTAGCAAAGCCACAATTCCTATTACTTATCTGCTTAATCAAGGTAAGAATTGTTGGAAACCTTAATATTCCTTTTCTGGTTTAAGAGCTCCGAAGATGCAAAGTAACTAGGAGAGTAGGCAGTTTTTCAGTTCATCAACTGAACTGAACCATTGAGATTTTCACCCAGTCAGCATGACTGATCATGTGCTCTCAGAACACACTTGATAAGGAGATTGATTGGATCAGGGATGTCTTGATGAAGAATTATGTGTTGTGTTGTGCTGTGCTCTGTTGTGTTGTGTTGTGATGTTTCAGAATTATTTTTTCCTCTTCTGAAATAAAGCATATGTCAAAACTTATCATCCAATCTCACTTTTCCAAAATGTTTATCTCAAATCTCAATATGTGTGATATACATTGGGGATAAGAGGCAAACATAAACAGAGGTGGGTAGACCAGTGTGCCTGAACCGGTGGCAACATTCTGGTGACCTTATGATGATGTTACAGACTGGTTCGGTTGGTGCTAGTCTGCGGGGGCCGCCATCTTTTTTTTCATTTTTTTTTCATTTTTCATTTTTCATTTTTTTTAAAAATCATCAGTGTTCTGTAAAACCTATGTAAAACCAAAGGTTCTTAATTGCTGAAAAGCAGTTAACAAGCAATTTCCAAAAGTGATTAGAAAATGAAGTATGCAAGCTCTGTCTTTTCAAAGGCGCCAACTACAATGTGAGCAAGATGGCTAGAACTCTAAACCCAAGAGAGCAAGGGTGTCAAACTCAATTCCATTGAGGGCTGTATCGGTTGACCTCGGATGGCCAGGATGGGAGTGGCCAGGGTGGGTATGGCCATCTTGAAATCACTCACGTTGGGGACACCTTTGGTGGCCTAAGGACTCTGCCAGCAAAAACAGGCTCCTAAGCTCTGTTTTTGGTTTCCATGGCCTCTTGCAACTGTCTGCCAGTGAAAACAGAGTTATACTGGCAAAAGGTTGCAGGAGGCCGTGGCAGCCAACAGAAGTACTTCTGGCTTGTCCTTCTCTGTTTCCACGGTGGCCAGATCTAAGTACCTTGTGGGATGGAACTGGCCCCTGGGCCTTGAGTTTGACATCCCTGCACTAGGGACTGTTCAATCACTTTTTGCAGAACTGTCTTCAGTCTGTCATTTCTTCCCCAGAAGTCCCCGCCCTCAAGGCTGTTCCTCCTCTGAGTTGTATCCAAATACTTTAGTCTGAAAGCTATGAGGACATAGTCAAGGAACACAATCGTGTCTTGGTAACTACACATGTACAGGACAAATAATTTCCTTCATTTATCCTCTGGCAACAGCAGGTATAGCAGCAAAAACAGGCGTACTAAGAAGACCCTCCTTGGGAAATGCTCCATTTGCTTACTTTCCCAAAAGTAACATGTTCATTCCCTGTAATTCCAAAGACTGAAGATAGCTTAGATTACAAATAAGTGATTTTGAAGGGTGGCCATCAGCGATCAATTTCTATTTGTGCAGTTGCCATGTGCACATATAAAACAAATATTTATGTTCTGATTTGATCTGTAGCAGCGCCATAGACAAAGTAGTCCATTTCATATTTATATTTTTAAGTTAAAGTATAACGAAAGGTTCAATTTTATTTTCTTTTTTTCCTTTTGTTTAAGGAAAACTCACAAAACAGTCCACAGGATCTTTTGATATGCCTTTACAATCTACAACAAAAGTGTCCCCGGAATCTCTTACAAAAGAAAAATGGAAGGGAAATTTGGAAGCTTTTTCTGTTTTCTTGATCCTTCCAATCTAAAGTTAGTTGGGGGAAACATCAAAAGCAACATGAGAAAATATTATTTTACTGAAAGAGTAGTAGATCCTTGGAACAAACTTCCAGCAGACGTGGTAGATAAATCCACAGTAACTGAATTTAAACATGCCTGGGATAAACATATATCCATCCTAAGATAAAATACAGAAAATAGTGTAAGGGCAGACTAGATGGACCATGAGGTCTTTTTCTGCCGTCAGACTTCTATATTTCTATGTTTCTATGTTTCTATTCAGCTTCCATTGTTTGTCTTGTTTTAAAGCCAAATGCCATAACTTATCACTTTCATTAAGATACCCTAAATGTATGTTTGAATAGTGAAAATAAAGTTTTTAGTTGTTGACAATCTCACATTTTGCCCTTTTTAGGCTACTTCACCATAGGCATGTTGTCTAACAAATATGGCAGTACTCAAAATGTAAAATTAAAGGTAAATCAAAAAGCACACAAATTTTCATTCGCAGATGGTACGGAAATAAAATGTAAAGAAGTATTTATCTTAGCATTTCCATGTAGTAAGTCAGAACAGAGAACTACTCTATAATTTGTCCAGCAGTTTTGTGTATCTTTTCCTTCATGAAAAGGATAAAAAATGAGAGTTCTCTATTCCATTTTCTTTCTAAAGTCTTAAAACTGGATAAGAAAGAATAGAAACCCTGAGGCTAAACATGTCTAATTCCAGAAGCTGACACTTGACATTTTAAAACTTATTATATATTTTTTCTGGCCATTAGGGTTTTTCTGCAGTGCACTTTTTAGATTTACTTTTGTCAATTAAAGAAATACCTCAGGTTTCCTTGATCAGGCAACTGTATAAGTTTAGAGATATTTTTGGTATGTGCGTGACTGAGGAACCGTACAGGTTTATCCATCATAATGGAATGGGGAGAAATTCAGTGTACTTAAATAATGATATGAAAGAATAAACTTCAGAGATTATCTCAAAGGTCTGCTTAGATCACAGATTTATCTCTGTTCTGCCCTCCAGTGGTTCTGTAACAGAATGAACAAAAGTGAAACAGTCTGCTTTCTATAACTTCTTACAACTGAATAATAATAGATGGATATAAATACTCTTTTGACTGTATTTCTGCCATCAGGCTGCATATTAGCAATCAGGTCATTGCATAATTCACTTAATGTTTTAGAATTCCCCCTGCAAATGTACATATGATCTGAAAATACCACTCTAGCAAAACAGATCAGAGAACATAAATCAGTAAGTGGCACACAAATGATATCACAATCAACAGAAAGGGGCATATATGCATGTCTGTAAAACACAAAAAATAGATAAGTAGACATGCTCCCTGCATCCTCATTCTTCTAATATGATAAAATTTATAAAGCTGCTCTGAGACTTGGTCCACCTATTTCCAAATGGCCTATTTGATAGCAGTTATCTATATTTCATAAAAACTCTTCCACTGCACCTCTCAGACCTTCTTAGTGCATTAGAAGATCATCTCCTGTTTTGCCATTATGGGTTCTATTGGGTTTCTGCTAAAACTTTGCAGGACTTAAATACACCTCCAGTGAAAAGGGTGGTGAGGTGGGGTTAATTCCCTGTGTGCAAGCACCGAAAGTCTTCTTAGATGTGAAAGTATTTGGAGTCAGACTTTTATCCAAGTCCATAAAGATATATTGATCAGATTTCTCTCTGCCTTTCCTGCTTATAATAAGAAAAAAACTTTCAGCAGCCCAATTAATTGAAAACATCCCAAGATCTGCTAAGAGCAAAATCAAGACAAACTATAAACTCAAAACCTTAAGTCCCCAATTAAGTATTTATTTATTTAATATTTCCACCTGTGAAATATATTCATTGCATGTGTGTCATGATATATATTTTTAAACCCTGGTTACAGAGATAAAGCAGGAGGTTGTGAGTTCTAGTTTTACATGAAACCTGGCTGGGAGTTTTTGGGCCAGTCATTCTCTCTCAGCCCAATCCACTTCACAGGTTTGTTGTTGTGGGGAATATAGGAGGAGGAAGGAGGATTAGGTATGTTCATTACCTTGTTTTAAAGTAAAAGCAGGAAGGAAGGAAGGAAGGAAGGAAGGAAGGAAGGAAGGAAGGGGTGTTTTTACTTTGTCCATCTGTTTCATGTGTGCTCCAAATATCTTCTCTCTTTAAACATTCATTTCCATCGCCAGATGCATTGACTTCATGTCCATATACCCTACTGTTACAGTATCCACAAATATTAATTCTACTGTCCTTTCTGTCCCTACAGTTCCCTTTTAGTTGCCAAGAAAGAAGGTGGGAGATGAAGCCATATCCTTGGCAGTAGCCAATTTAGCTGTGCATGAGGTTAAATAGGAGGAAGACAAGAAATAGGCTGTGAAGTATTGTCTCAGTATGGAAGAAAATGATTTCCCATATACATTTTCTTTTCCCCAAAGTCATTCCCATAATGGATGGGCGCTGCAATATCTAAAACCTTGCAAATTGTTAATCCATCTATTTCATCCATTAAACTCTTCCAAAACAGATCCTGTTGGTTCCTGATCTCCTACCTAATATCTGATATGGCATTTAAGTGGGGGAAAATGGGGAATTAACACCCATGATGCTTCATATGATAGTACTTTAGTGCACTAGAAATTTATGTATTGATTTGATTTGATTTGATTTGATTTGATTTGATTTGATTTGATTTGATTTGATTTGATTTGATTTGATTTGATTTGATTTGATTTGATTTGAATGCTGCCCCTCTCCGTGGACTCGGGGCGGCTATTGAAATTCCAGCCATAGTTTATCCGCATTAGAATTGAGAACAAATAGGAGGAAGCTACACATTGCTATATACCTACAAAAAAGTGGAATTTTATTTTTTGTCATAGAAAACTGATACTCATATTATTGTTTTCTAAGGACAGTCTTGTTAAAAAAAATAAAAACAATTCTGGGTTCCATGTTGAAGAATGATGAATATCTTAAAATTAATCAGAAATGATAGTGTTTTTCTTCTGTATTTATTTCCATTGACTTTTGGTGCTGAGAAACATAAAAAAATATCCCTCAATCAGACAGGATATCACTGCTTCATTTTCTACACTTAGGTATTCCAAAAAATGTACTGGCATTCTGTCAAGCAAGGATGTTTTCACTGATAAAGTGAATGGTGGAAATGAATAATTTGTCAAGCCTTGCTTTCCCTGAATAAAAAGACAGCTACAAATTAATAAGGGAGAGTTCTCCATGTGAATGGTGACTATAAAAGGTTCAGTTCCCTGCATATGGTGTCCAGACAGTGATGGGCTGCCAAAATATTTACTGCCACACTGTGAATATGGCTTATTTTGTGAGTGTGTCTTTATGGTCATGTGACCAGGTAGGAGGGGCCTGCCGGCCATTTGACCAAGTAGGCATGGCTTGGCAATCATGTGATTGGGGGTGGCTTAAAGGTCATGTGACTGGGTGGGAGTGGCTTGCCGACCAAAATAAGTTTTCAAATAGGTGCTTGGACTTTTTTTCAGTTGATTAAGTCACATTACTTGAATAGCCACAAAAAGAACAAATGATAGACAGCATTATTTGTTGAGGAGCACAGTAACATTTTAAGGTTTTCTACTAAAACCACAGATTAGGCAAGTAGCTCAATTTTCTTTAATTGCTATAAAAGTTCAGTTCTGGATAATGATTAAAATGATTAAAGTGTTTATGGGTAATAACATACTATTTAATTATTTCCTATTTTAAAAGTAATTAAGAATTATACTAAGGTACTGGAGAAGGAAGGACAATAAATAACTATTAAGTAATCAATAAATAGTGCATAAACTTACTACCCCCACTGTGTCTCGACCCTCCCCCATGAGGGCAGGATCTCATTACTGTGTCCAGGTTACTTGAATAAGAATTCTTCTATCCTATCTACAGACAACCAGAAAGAAAAGGCAAAGTCAGGCATCATGTTCAGCTACAGTTTGAAGGGATAGGAGATAGATGGAGAAATTATAAACCAATAAACTATTTCAGAGATGGTAGAGAAAAGATTGTCTTTCCTTGATTTTGTCCTAATTGTTACATCTTCCTCTTTCTGTTTCTTTCCTCTTCCTCTTTCTTGTTCCTCTTCTTCGGCCTTCCACTTTTTCTTCCTCCTCCTCCTCCTTTTAAAAAAGTGGGCAAACATGGCTAAGCAGTTGATACCTGAATTGTATAATCCACTGGGATCATAATATTGCAGTATATAGTTATAGGCATTGTAACTGAAGAACTATCTAGAAAATGATTATTCAAGATTTTTGAACAAAGAAACCATAAACAAACCATAAGCACGAGCTTCAGCAAGGAAACCATGAGTAAACCATGAACAATCATTATAGTATCAGGCTTGGTTCTATGCTACTTCCTTCCCTCACTAGAAAGGCCAAATGGCCAACCAGGAGAGAGAAATGTCTTATCCCAAAGACCAATACTACTTGATCAAGAAATACCACCTAGAGACAAGGAAGATCAAAGAATCTCTGGGGGGGGGGGAATTAAGCAGCAAATAACAGCTATAACCAAGAAAACCAGCAGATAGAAAGCTTGAATTCTACACCATAGATAGAATTTCCAGTTTCAGTTGAATCAGAAACATAATATCAATTCATCAGTGGAGACACTGCAATGAACCAACCAACATATGATAAAGCAGAAACAGTACAATTTTGGATGCACTTACAGGACAATACCAAAAAATACAACAAAAAGGCAGCTTGATTAAAGGAGATCAGGGGAAAAAAGAAACTGAAAGAACTTGTACTAATAGCAGAAATAATTGCTCAATATCAGGTGTAGATGGACTGCATGATTGTCCCCAGCTCACATGAATGATTTAATTGGATGAATGTGGATGACTGCATAAGGGATTTTTATTAATTTTGTATATGTCTTTTTAAAACAAGTAGATTTCTCACATATATCGCTTGCATTTACAATGTTATACGCTGCCCTGAGTTGCTTCGAGAAGGGCGGCATAGAAGTCAAATGAATGAATGAATCTTGACTGAAACATCTGATTGCTCTACATTGACTCATTGCCAAGCAGTTTAACAATATATTGCAAGGTGGTAAAAAGTGATGGAGCACCCACTACTTCTGGAGACAAACCATTCCACTGATCCATTGTTCTAACTATCAGGAAATTTTTCCTTATTTCTAGAGTGGTTATCTCCTTGATTAGTTTCCATCCATTGCTTCTTGTTCTGCCTTCAAGTGCTTTGAAGAATAGGTTGACACTTTCCCCCTTTGTGTCAGCCCTTTAGATATTGAAATACTGCTATCATGTCATTCCTAGTCTTCCTTTTCATTAAACTAGACCAGTGAGGGCGAACCTTTTCTCCTCGGGTGCCGAATGAGCATGCGTGCACGCTATCACGCATGCATCGATGCCCACACCTATAATTCAATGCCTGGGGAGGGTCAGAGATCAACTTCTAGGTCCATCCCTATATAAGTCTATCTAGGTTTATATCGATTTCCATGATTACCTGCTCAATCTAGGCTGTTTAGCTCTCATAACACAAGAAAACAAGCAAGAAGCATGCTAGTATATCCTTACAATTTAGCATTGTTCTATTGATACAAGGTCTAAAGTGTCTAATTACTTAACTCATGTCCTTCTAGGTCCCTCCCTTGTGGGGTTTCTCAGGGGTCAGCCCTCTCCCCCTTACTGTTTAATAACTACATGAAACCACTGGGTGAGATCATCCAAGGCACGGGGTGAGTTACCATCAGTATGCTCAGAGAGAGAGAGCTAGTGTACTCCTGTCTCTACCTCATCTTCTCCAAAGAGCCTATACCCTTTCAACACAACTGAAGATTTATGAAGGTAATAGCAGAAGTATAATTTTAGTGGTGGTGGTGGAGACTAATAATAACCATTGTTGTGTAGTCAGTAGAAAAAGAAAACAGTGCTATTATATTGAGATTACTTTTTGAAAATTGTGCATTTAAAAAAACAATTAAGGTCTATGAATACAATTTAGGAATCCTTTCCAACATTGATATATTTAGAACAGAACAATTAATGTTGCTCTTTACTGAAGGTTATTTTCAGACCTACCATAAAGATCAGATAATTTCACTTACTATAATCATATCTATTCATAAGCATATGTATTGCTTTAAAAAAAATCTATCAGTGAAATACCTTCAATCAGTCACTACTTTGTTGAGTCATGATAATGTAGCTCTTGGTTTTAATCGATACATTATGGAAGGATACTCCAATCACTAAATTAAAATGATGAATGATGTAATTTCTTTTATTTAGAGGTTATTCATTTGAGAAAAACACTAAAACATCACATAGTAATGAACAATGAATAGAAAATGCAGCTTTTTAAAGCTTGCAGCAACCAGGCAATAGAATAATAGAATTTTAGAAGAGTACTAACAATTATACAGTCATGGAGTTAGAGGAGGAGACTTAAAACATAATTTCCAATACCCTGAATATTGTAGGAATCCAGTTAAAGAATTGCAAATCAAGTCTTTACTTGAAAGTATTATATGCAATGAATGTCATTTTGGTTTCTTTAACAAATTTCTATTAATGTAAGATTATTTTCCCCATAGAATTCAACTGGAACCTGCTCACTGCAAATTTAAATCCACCCTTCTGTTAAAAAAAGAAAGAAATAGTCAAAACTGTTTTCATTACTCAAGAAGGGATCTTATCAACTTACAAAACAGTGGGATAATTAGTTCCTCTAATATGGAAATGATACTTCCTTTGATGCAGACTAAAACTACATAAACTTTAACCTTAGACTGTCTACTGTTGACCTCACGCATTCCTAAGAGGTCCGTAAGGGGTATGCATAAGCGCACCAACACTGTCCCTGTCCTAATGTTCCATATTATTTATATCCATTTCATGTATTAATAATCATGTTTATACTTGTATTTGTTATCTAATACATGTTTGACAAAATAAAATAAAATAATAAACAAACAAACAAATATGTGCTCCACCTGTCTGATCCTGGTGACCAACCCAAATTATCTCGTATCATTATCCTGGAACACATAGAGTATATTTGCGTTCATTCATAAAACTAGATTTCCCAGATGCATCACTGAGTTGTCTCATATACTTTTTATAATACACTCTGTTGCAGCATTTTTACACAATAATGTTATCAAGCCAGGTTTCCCCCATCATGCCATATTTGAATAGTTAATTTTTGTTTCCTAAGTGAAAAGCTTTGCACTCATCTCTGTTAAATTTTATTTTGCTACTTTCAGCTTATTCTATAAAGGCAGCAATGAATTTTATATCTGTCTTCAAATGTATTATTTGTTTTATTCGATGCTTTCTCATCCATACATTTCATAAGCGTTCACTCTTCCTGGTCATCCCAATCATTAATGAAAATTATTGGGCTCACAATGGATCTTTTTTGGTGCCTCACTTTATACCTCTTTCCAGTTTGATGAGAAAGCACAAATGAACATTCATTGAATATGACTTTCAATTAACAGTATCTATCTATCTATCTATCTATCTATCTATCTATCTATCTATCTATCTATCTATCTATCTATCTAGCTAGCTAGCTAGCTAGCTAGTTAGTTAGTTAGTTAGTTAGTTAGTTAGGACTTACATGTCGCCCTGCTCTGAGGACTCGGGTGGCTTATTTATTTATTTATTTATTAGATTTGTATGCCGCCCCTCTCCTCAGACTTATAACATATACAGGTACAAAATATAAAAACAAATTCAAATACAAAGTCCAATCTTAATAATTTAAAACCCAATTAATAATCTAAACCCATTTAAAAACATACACTCACATTCATACTCATTTATACCGCAGTGAACTTCAAATTAACAGCTGGAGCCAATGTTGTGCCCGGCCTGCTGGCACAAGTGAATTTTTAAGGCCTTCAAGAAGGCCTGGAGAGTGGGGGCAGTGAGAATCTCATGGGGGGAGTTGATTCCAGAGGGTTGGAGCCACCATAGAGAAGGCCCTTCCCCTAGGGCCTGCCAGTCGATATTGCTTGGCTGATGGGTCCTGGAGAAGGCCGACTTTGTAGGCTCTAACTGATCACTGGGATATGTGAGGCTGGAGTTTAAAAGTTATCCATACTAACCTATAATAAAGAGCTTGCTAATCAATATGTCATGAGGAACTGTCAAAAACTTTGCTGAAGTCAAGGTATATTATAATGTTTCCATGATCTAATCAGAATTGGGGATCAACTGCCTAGAAAGATTTATTGTTAACAAAACCATACCAACTTCTGATAATTATTATATTGTTTTTATGGTGCTTAGAGATCATTATCTACGTGATCTGTGCTACAATGTCAGACGGATTTGACTGTGTTTTGCTGGATGTTTTTCTCCTGTATCAACCTGCTGTTGTCCATAATCCTGCCACATAGCCACCTAAGCAGATACACAGTTTCTTTTAGAAGACTCAGTTGATATTTGTCTATCTGTCTGTCTGTCTGTCCACCCACAGTACTAATGGGTGCTTCTGATAAACCCATATGCCATTGCTGCTTCATGAGCTGCATTGGTTACCAGCATCTGGGTGCAGTTCGAGGTCATCACCTGTTTTTCCAGTCAATGAATTATTTTTCCTTTATCTATAAACCTCCCATAGTCCTCAAGCAGTTTCAAATTGGATTAATTAATTAATATGAGTATGCGTAGAGGGGCGGCATACAAATCTAATATATTATTATTATTATTATTATTATTATTATTATTATTATTATTATTATTATTATTATTATAGAAACATAGAAGTCTGACTGCAGAAAAAGACCTCATGGTCCATCTAGTCTGCCCTTATACTATTTTCTGTATTTTATCTTAGGATGGATATATGTTTATCCCAGGCATGTTTAAATTCATTTACTGTGGATTTATCTACCACGTCTGCTGGAAGTTTGTTCCAAGGATCTACTACTCTTTCAGTAAAATAATATTTTCTCATGTTACTTTTGATCTTTCCCCCAACTAACTTCAGACTGTGTCCCCTTGTTCTTGTGTTCACTTTCCTATTAAAAACACTTCCCTCCTGGACCTTATTTAACCCTTTAACATATTTAAATGTTTTGATCATGTCCCCTCTTTTCGTTCTGTCCTCCAGACTATACAGATTGAGTTCATTAAGTCTTTCCTGATACGTTTTATGCTTAAGACCTTCCACCATTCTTGTAGCCCGTCTTTGGACCCGTTCAATTTTGTCTATTATTATTATTATTATTATTATTATTATTATTATTATTATTATTGATTATGAACAGGATCATGCCACAAGTTATTTGGAGACCACCTGTCTCTGATTATTTCTGCCAACCTGATATGGTCAGACAAAGCAGATAAGCTTTGAGCCTCTTTAATTAATTATTGTCCTCTTGTGGAAGTGAGGGAGTGTGCCTTCTCTGCCCTTTGGAACAACATGCCCTAGAGGTACGTATGGCTCCCAACCTTTGAATATTCTATAAATTCCTTAAGACCTGGCTCTGTTTTCAGGGTCCTTGAGAAGCCCCTGGCAACTTTTTGTACATTATTCATGTAGTTCTGTTCAGGGGTCACATTCCTTTTTAAATTATGTATTCTTTTATAAATTGTGTGCCACCCAAATCAATCAATCAATCCCAACAGCTAGTCTTTTAAAAAGAAATTTTGGAAAAATGTTTTATATAAAGTGAACTTGAGACATGATGACTGGACAACTGTGATAGTTTCAAGACAAGGTTCGCTGTGGAAGTTTCCTTCAACAAAATTTTAGAAAAATGTGCTGATGGGTGAGGGACCACCTTAAATTGGTAGCTATGGAACTGATTATGTTTCTTGGCTTGAGGAGAGGCTGGAACTCCTTAGATTGAAATAATGCAGTGGCGACTGAAGAAAACCAATGAATTGAATAAAATCTACGAAGTGCCCAAAGTGTCTCTTTGGGTGGCTGATGAAGTTCTACCAGCCAGAGAGGAAGCCAAAGTCCACTTCTGTGTTTGCCCAGAGGAGAAAAAAAAATTTCAATAAACCCCATTCATATCTCTAATTAGGAAGAGAATTTAGACATAAAAATAGCAAAATTTATACATAACATTTGATATGCTAAGTTTCGTTCATAACAAGGTAGATTTTGTTATATACAAGAAACTTTTTCTAGTTGTTTATGTCTTCTGTATAGGAAAACAATTTACTTTAAAAATGCCTGGGCAGTCACTTCTAACTTGCTGCTATTTATTGCCATTATCAATCAAGTGGGCAGAGGGAGCGGGACAGCCAAGGGAAGGCTTTGGGTTTAGCTAGTTGCAAATAACTCTTGCAAAGGAATGCTGACTCAAATCAAAAGTAGAAACTTGTTTGACTTGCTTTGCTGTTTTAATGAAACAGAAAAAGTTCACAAAGAATCCTGGGCATTAGATCACATTCCTATACCCAGAAAAGTCTGTGTTAGCCTCTTTTTGAAAATAGGGATAACAATTGCTTTTAGAACTTTACTATTTCTTCTGGATTTGTTCAAGATAATATATTTGGATTTGGACAGATCATCTGTTTCTTTTAATGTGATGATACAAAAGATTTTGATGTCATTCAGAGTAGAGAAGTATTCTCCATTTCTTTCTCAAGCTTTATTATTACTAGGTTTTTTAAAAAAATGCTTTATTCCTCTCTTCACTTATATTAATTTTAACTTGTTGTAACATGCTCAAAGGTTTTTTTTAGTCTGGGGAGAGGGGTGCTATAAAACCTGATTGATGGATAGGTGGTAAGTAGATGGATTCTTGCCCCTTCATTTTGCCCTTCACAAATTCTTGATGGAAACTATTATGGGGCTTTTCTTTTCTTTTTTTATGTTAAAGACTAAACCAAAATAGGAGTTGAGTAACTCTGTTTTTCTTTCTTATTAACCTTCTTTATGACTGACGTTTTTCTATTTACAGAAAAAGAAATACTGTATACTTTATCTAAATTTCAGTTCATATCTATAAAACAGAACTATCAATCTCTGTGAAAAAACTGCTGAAAGGTTTAGTTCACAGGTCCATAGTGTATTATGTGAATGGCTTAATGCCGTTTAGACCAGCAGTCCCCAAGCTTGACCATCTGGTTGGCAGAGGGAGAAGTGAACTTAGGGCCACGCGAGCAGTGGGCAATTGCATGCACACACAGATTGACTGCAAGAAAACCTAAAATAATTTGTTCTGAAAAACAAAATTCATTACAGTATTTGCACCACTGATCTTGAATTATGCAAAAAGAGTAACTTGCATTTCTGGAATGTTAACAGATTCTTTGTGAAATCACCTATTGTGTACCTGCATGGAAAAAACCCAGAAATCTTGTAGTGTTCTTAATAATTATACTTAAAACTACAGTGGTACCACTACCTACAAATGCCTCTACTTACGAACTTTTCTAGATAAGAACCAGGTGTTCAAGATTTTTTTTGCCTCTTCTCAAGAACCATTTTCCACTTACAAACCCCAACTTTCAAAACTGTAACCGGAAAAGGCAGGGATAAGCCTCCGTGGGGCCTCTTTAAGAATCTCCTGTGAGGAAACAGGGCAGAAAAGGCAAGAATAAGCCTCTGTGGGGCCTCTCTAGGAATCTCCTGGGTTGAAACAGGGCCAAAAATGCAGGGAGAAGCCTCTGAGGGGCCTCTCTAGGAATCTCCTTGGAGGAAACAGGGCCTCTACCCTCCATGTGATCTCCCCAATTGCACACATTATTTGCTTTTACATTGATTCCTATGGGAAAAATTGCTTCTTCTTACAAACTTTTCTACTTAAGAACCTGGTCACGGAACAAATTAAGTTCATATGACCCAACTTATATCTAAAGCATTTATTTCCCAAACTTTTCCTGGATGAACAAGAACTAAGAGATAATGAACCATAGATTATGCAATCATAGATTTAAATGCATTTTAACTATGCAATGATTGAACTGAAAATGTGAAACAAGTAGCTTAATAGGAATTTGCTGTGACTTAATATTTCCTGTTTGTCTGGAAATCCATATGAATTAAGCTCTCTCAATGCTTAGAAAGTCAGTTTCCATGTTTCTGGTAATTCTAACAAATTCGTAATGGAGAAATTGTAATGCATTTATGAACATCTTCCAGAATTTACCGCCTGATTTTACAGAATAAGATTAGGACAATATACTGAATAGTGTATAGCTGTCTGTGTAGCAGCTTGGAATCCTCAAGGATTTCTGCTGGGTAGTTTATTTTCTAGATTGTCCTAGGGTGCTCCATTTAAATTGCTCCATTTAAATTACTCAATTTTATCTTCCTTCTGTGATATTTATTTACTTTTCTATCAATTTTATATCTTCTATCTCGATTGTATTTATATTCAAAGTTATAATAAGCAAAATGTCATGAATTAAAATGGAAATAAATACATGTAATAGTGTGAATATCAAATATTCTTTTGATTTATTTTTCAATTAGTAATAGTAATTAAGGTACTAAATTTAATTTAATGGGATGTATACAGTGATGGGCTACCAAAATTTTTACTACCACACTGTGAGCGTGGCTTATGCATTTTGTTTCAACATCTTTCAATGCAAATTGGGTGCTCTGGGGTGGGGCTCCATTTTTGCTACCCCACTGCACTCCCCCCCCCGGTCCAGGCAGTATCCCACTCCTGGATTTATATATAAAAGGCCAGCCTTGTATTGTTAACTTTAGAAAAAAAATAACGAAAAGCAAAAGAACCAAAAAACCAAATCCGATTTAAATAAAATATACTTGATTCTTCCAACCTATTACAATATTTACATTTTTATTCTAAATATTTTCATATTTATTGCAGTGAAACAATTGGTAGCTTGTCTGAATTATTGAAGAATGTGTTTGTAAAAGAGAAA
Source organism: Erythrolamprus reginae (assembly GCF_031021105.1). NCBI lineage: Eukaryota > Metazoa > Chordata > Lepidosauria > Squamata > Dipsadidae > Erythrolamprus > Erythrolamprus reginae. Next base: position 84,745,046 of record NC_091951.1, read on the forward strand.
ACTTTTAGAATCTTTAATTATCGCAATCAACCAGTAGATGTCACCAGTATCACATACTGACCCTATAAACAATTTATTTCAGATCTGTATAGCATTTACAGCTTTCCCCTATACTGTATACTACATTCATATTGTTGTACAAAGCTAAGTAGAACCCACCCCTGCAATATGCCTGTACTAATTAAACCAAATAAATCACATTTTAACTAAATCAATCTTGTTGTTCTTATTTCTATTCTGTTTATAGCATTAGAAAGAAAGAAAAATAACATTACAAAAGTAGCAAGGTTGATGAAGGTACTGGTACACTTTTAAACACAGACTAATTTTCTCTGGCAAAGGAACATGGATGTCAAATTCGATCACGACATGTGACATAATGTGACATATCATGATACGCCTTTGCAGAATTGGTGTGGGTGTGGCCTCTGCGTGACACATCCGGCTCTTGTGGCGCCAGTTTGACAGGCCTGTTGTAGAATAATAAAAGTATAGTTTTCTTTCTTTGTATTGTGTACATTAGGAATTAGGAGTACTCAAAATCTGCTAGAGACCTCACACTTGTAGCATCCTTACAAGAAGCAATTGTCTAGGGAAATGTTCACAACTTTTTCTCAACTTTTTCAGACCCTCTTTAATTTCCTTTTTTGGCCATGGACCATGACCACAAACCACCAAGACTTAACTCAAGACTTAAGTTAAAACTTTTCTTCAAGCCTTGTGGATCTCCTCTGATAAAAGGTCGGAACTGTTGGTATATGGCACTTGTGGGTGATTTCTGGTCAATTTTGAAGTTTGAAGAGCCATATTATGTGGCTGGCTCTTCCTTCTTCCCCTTAGTTATCAGCTCCACTTATGCAGAACTGTCTTCAGGCCAGTATTCTTCCTCTGGTAGTTGAAGGCCTCCACACTTTAACTATATTTATATCAATGCCATCCAAGATTTGGTGCTGAATTCTAGAAACCCATTATCTCTCGTTGGGACACAAATTCCTCTTTACTTCAAGTGTGGAGGCCTGCAAGTTCAGACGACTTGGCTAATTATGACCTTCATTAGAAGAAACTGTGAACATCTATTAAATTTCTATCTTTCACATTTGAAAGACTTCCGGAAACTTACAATATCATTACTGAATATACTAAAATGTCCACACTGCAGTAATATGATGGAATGTCAGGAGAATTTGGAGCTGTAAAGAATAAAGGTGCATTCATCTTGGGATGTGGAAAACATGAGAAAGAAACTTGAAATAATTCTGCCTTGATTGTGCCAGGAGTAAGTTGAAATACAGAGGGGCTGTGACAGGTTTTCATAATTCTATTATAATAACCTAACTACATTTACATTTACATGACTGCTAGATATTTATGTTCCCTGACTGTGCCTAGCTATGAGGGTTAACAGTAATCTTGAAAGCCTGTCAAAAGCCCCCCTGTACTTCAACTTATGTCTAACACAGTCAAGGTGGAGTTGTTTTGAACATTTCACACTTTCTACTTTTCTGAAACTGAGGTATCTTTTTTTGTAACATGTCCATTGCAAATGTTCTTGACATTCCATCATTTCACCTTATAATTAAACACCAGCCATTTCAAAAGAATACATCAAAGCCCTCCACCATAGCAAACCACAAGATAAATTAAACAATAAATAGATGCCAGCATTTCTCTAAACAAAAGCTTTTCTACATAAGTCTGCTTTTAATAATTCACACAAAGTTAATAAAATGGTGGCTGATTAGATAGCAGGAGGAGAGAGATTCCCAAGAGCAGACAGACATATGTAAAAACGTATGAATCTCTACACTTTTATAACACTCATCCCATGTCAGCTCATGCATGCCCATGGCATAATGTAATTTGCTTAGGGCAGCGCAAAGAGTGAGATGGAGCCTCAGGCAGAAACTGACAATGCAAACTGATAGTGTATCTGTATCCCAAGAGAGTACGTCGAGTCCTTTAGAAGCTGGTCCTGATACCCTGGCACCTCAGTTCTCAAGAGCAGCTCTGTTCACAAGACCCTGGTATTTGCAATGAGTGAGAGAGGAGCCATTGGCATTGCTCTGCTTTGCTGAATCAGGGCTTGAAGTGGAAAGGGAGCCCTTAGAGACCCTGGTGGCCTGGTGGATGTTCTTTGTTAACCTCCTGGACCTATTACTGAAATAGCAACAATGAAAAGGAACTACTTAACTGTTGTGGTTGGCTCTGGGCTAGCTCCTGCTCCAAGGACTGTGGGGGTTGATGTGGGAGAATCCTCACATTATCAGAGGCCGGTTTTTGCCAATAGCTTCCGACAGTGAAGCGTCTGTGTCAGGGGAAGATTCTGGAAGTGAAGTAGGATCCACGGAGGAGGTAATTACAGGCAGCCCATTAGCTAATTACCCCATTAGTGAACCATCATCATCATTATCATCATTAGATTCAGAAGAGGAGGCATTCAAAGATGTTCGCAGATGTAGGTTGATGTCAAGGAAGGAACAACTGTGCAAGTATTATAGGAAATAAGGGAGAACACCTGTGGCTGGGGCAATTAGGCTAATGGGGCTGCTGATGAATTGCCAGCATTGTTACCTCTCAGCATGGGAGATTATGCATTTGGAGAAAGAGAGAACTGTGTTTTACGTCAGGATTTTACCAGGACTCTTGGACTAATTCACAGTTAAGTTTGGCTTGAGGACTCTTGAGGGGGGTGGGGTGGCTATGATGTCTTCACAGCTGCCTTTATCTGTTTTGCTTTTGTTTTGGCTTATCACAGTCTTCAAAGTTTGTAGTTTGTGGGAGAGCACTTTGGCTGATAAAAGTGTGTTTGGACAGTATTTTTCCTTTGTAATAAACTGCTTTTGTTTACTTTGCAAGAGAGTGTGTGTTTAAATTTCCACTTCAGACTTAATTGGGGCTTGTACCGTGACACCGGCATAACATTAACACTCTTTTGTCTTTTTAACTGCTCTGAATTCATGCAGCTAGGAATTCTGGCTGATTTCTTTCACCCTATCTGAGTGGTTTCTTCTGAGGACCAGCTACCTCTTATAACTAATCAAGAAGAAAGGCAAAGAAGGTTTTTTTTCAAAATTGAGAATTTCTTTGCAGGCCTACTGGGGGGAAATCATTCTCTGCTTTTTCAAGGTTCTGATTTTGGTCTATAACATCCAAACATGGTGTAAGACACCTAGAATCCAACATGATTGAAGTTCAGCATACATTTCAATTATTTCAGTAGAAATAACTGAATAACTATATAGAAACATAGAAACATAGAAGATTGACGGCAAAAAAAGACCTCATGGTTCATCTAGTCTGCCCTTATACTATTTCCTGTATTTTATCTTAGGATGGATCAGTGATGGGCTCCTATGGGTATGGTCAGATACGCAGTAGCAAAATTTGGAGCTCCACCCAAGAGCATCCAATTTGCACTGAAAGATGTTGAAATAAAATGCATAAGCCACGCCCACAGTGTGGTAGTAAAAATTTTGGTAGCCCATCACTGGGATGGATATATGTTTATCCCAGGCATGTTTAAATTCAGTTACTGTGCATTTACCAACGACGTCTGCTGGAATATCTAACTTATAGTTTGATTCATTATTTCTCCTTTAGTGAATATGCTACTTTTTATATAGTAAACATTGCATATTACTGTATACAACATGCATTTCTCCTTAGCATCATCTCACATTGCAAGTTAATTCAATTCTAGTATCAAATCACTGTGAAAATAATTGATTTGATTGGATGGTAGTGTTTTGATTCAGCTTGTTGAGAACACTATAATTGAGTCTAGTTTTTCTGAATGCAACTTCTGAGTTATTTCTGAGTTCACTTGATTGGATTCCTCTTATTCGACATCCTGCTTTAATTAAATCTCCTTCTGGAAATCGACTGTGAATTAAGCTTAAATGCAATCATACTGTAGTGATGTCCTTGACTTTTCTAGTCTCACATGTTCTTCCCTAGACAACCTTACAAATACAAATATATATATAATATGCCTTTTTTTTACATAGATTTACCTTAAAGGAGGACTATCCTCTTTAAGATCCACACAAAACTACACATCATATTTCCTTCCTTCCTCCTTCCCTCCCTCCCTCCCTCCCTGTTAACTCACAGGCAGCTAATAGAGAATCTCTATAGCACCTTTAATTTCCAGCGAAAAAAATTGCCAATCATGAACCCTGATTGGCTCATTTTTCTTTGCTGAAAGGCAGAAATCTACTAAAAATGTAAATTTCCTCTTGCTAACAGCTGAGAAAACAAAATCGATTCCAACTGCTTGTTGAATAATGAAATTAGCAGAAGGCTTATCATAAATGACAAATACAGTTAAGGCAGGGGTGGGTTCCACCTACCTTTGGCAATGGTTCGCATCGCAACATTTTCTGCACAGGTGCATGCTCCATTCATGAACATGTTCCCTCATGCAATTTGGCATCCACACATACTCAGTAGCTGGAATCGATCCAAAACACAGGTGAGGAGCTGATCAGCTTTACTTTGGGTGAAGGGATAAAGATCGGTTTAAAGCTGGGTGTGTGTGTAAGCACCCTTTTTCAAGCAGCAGCGAAAGAAACAATATCAAAACATTAAAATTTTGTCAAAAATTCTGAAAAAAAGATGGCGGCATTCACAGACCATCACCGACTGAACCGGGTTTGTGATATCATCCTGATGTCACCAGGGGGTCTCTAGCAGTTTGGGCGATCTGGTCCAAACTGGGAGGAATCCACCCCTGAATCAAGGAATGGGCAACACTGTCCTTTCCCTTTAATCAATCCCCTTTGATTGGCTTTACTTTCCCAGTTTCCCCAGTGGAAACTTCAGCTAAGGAACATAATTTCTTCATTTTATGGTACAGGAGGTCTTGTTTCAAGCCATCAACATTCCTTGCTTGCAAGAAGATAAATTGTATTAGTAGCCCCAGTTTATAAGCATTGCAATCTAGATTGGCAGTCTTGGATGGAGGCCCACAGTTAAATCGGAATATGGAGTTCAGCATGTTCATTATGAATGAGTCGTGAGGCTTGCTAATATATTTATTTTTTTCAACAAAAAGAAAGAAAAAGAAAAGGATGTTTGTGGAACTTGACACCTGGCTACAAGCCCAGAAACACTTTAAGAATGTTTGAAAACGAAGAATCAATTTTGTACTCCTTAAATTACAAGAATGTGCAAACACAGAGGGTCACAAATTAAAGGGAAGATTTATGAATGCTTAGAGTGTGCATTGGGGTTGCTTTTTTTTTTTACATTTTAAACAATAATTTAGTAAAAAGCCAATGGCTGCTATGCCCAGGTTGTCATTAAATATTCATTTCATTAATACTTGTACAAATTAAGCATTCCTCTTTCTTTATATTTTAAGGAACCTTTTTTTAAGCATAAAAACATTAATAGTACTAATGCTTATCCTTACAAATGGACAACCCAGTGAGTATGCCTGTATGCCAGTATGTATACAGGAGATATGTTAGGCAACTTCCACAGGATCCAGTGTCAGGATAAGGTGCCTGACACTGTGGTCCTCTCCAGAGCAGGCCTGCCATAAATTCCCACCCTGTTGATGAAAACCCAGGCACTCTGGGCAGGCTATGTTGCTAGGATGCCAGACCATTGCATCCCTAAACAGCTCCTCTATGGTGAACCGTCTAAAAGAAAGTGATTGCATGGGGGACATAGGAAGCGATATAAAGACACGTTGAAAGGCTCCTTAGACCCCATCGATATCGACACCACCTCCTGGGAAACACTGGCACAAGACCGACCAACATGGTGCATACCGATCCACCAAAGCTGCCACACATCAGAGGCTAGAAGAACATTCATAGCAGAAGAGAAGTGAGCACTCCACAAAGTCAGAGATGCAACAATGGTGCCAACACCTGTCTGCCCAACAGGTGGCAAAACATTTAGTGCCTGTATAGGTCTTACCAGCCACTTGCAGACACACCATGTACAGCCCACAACCCATTAGATGTCAAGGTCTTTTTCAAACATGATGGATGAGCATCAACATCATTATCATCACCAATGGGAGAAAAACACCTTTAGGGGTCATTTTTATTACAGCTCCACACATATCTGAACTCAAAGCCTAGTCGTAATGGCCTAAAGACATGAAACATATATACAATTCAAATACCCATTGGCAGATTATTATAAGGGAATGCTTCCACTAGTACCTTCCAAGTTTCCTTTCTAAATAAGTAGTCTGTAGAGTGGCTCTAGAACAAGCTCATGGCTCAATCCCTGAATTGGCTCTTTTCTCCCCTTTCTCAAACTTTTGTTGGTTGGTTTGTTTTTTTGCTGCCTTTGAACTGCATTCTAGCAGTTTTTTTGACAAGATTTCAGCAGTGATTTGCCAGGGTCTTCTTCCTAGAGCTTAGGGAGGATGACTGGCCCAAGATCATCCAGTAGGCTTCTGCCTAAGGGAGAACTAGAGCTCCCAGTCCCTGGTTTCAAACCTGGTGCATTGGCGGGGCCGAGGGGAAGAGCCTTCTCTGTGGCAGCCCCGGCCCTCTGGAACCAACTCCCCCCGGAGATTAGAATTACCCCCACCCTCCTTGCCTTTCGTAAACTCCTTAAAACCCACCTCTGTGGTCAAGCATGGGGGAACTGAGACATCTCCCCCTGCCTATGTAGTTCTAGTGCATGATATGACTGTATGTATGTTTTTTATATTGGGGTTCCTTGCTTTTAGATTTTTTAAATGTGTAACTGTTACCTTAGATTTTAATTATTAGATTTGTCAGTATATATTGTTCTTGTCACTGTTGTGAGCCGCCCCAAGTCTGCGGAAAGGGGCGGCATACAAATCTAATACTGTAAATACAAATACAAATACATTTGCCATGTATCCATTATTTCTGCAGATTCAGCTGTCTCTTATCTGACCATAGTCTGCAGCAATTCTTCACCCATTCCCTTATACCAGCAGTGAAATCTATTTACCTTCCCTAATGGTTTGGAAGGGCTCTGATGGGCTTCCTAGGTTCCTTGGAGCTTCCTAGGTTCCTTGGAGCCATTGTCTCAACTTTGGAGTCACATCTCCAATGCTTCTACAACCATTGGGACCACTTGGCGTTTACTTTTCACATAGAATAGAATACACAGTGGTTAGAATGCAGCACTGCAGGCTACTTCACTTAATTGCTAGCTGTAGTTCACCAGTTCAAATCTCACCACCGGCTCAAGGTTGACTCAGCCTTTCATCCTTCTGAGGTGGATCAAATGAGGACCAAGATTGTTGGCGGCAATATGCTGACTTTTTAAACCACTTAAAGAGGGCTGTAAAAGCACTATGAAGCAGTATATGTCTAAATCCTATTGCTATAAGTGGGAGATGGATAATAGGAATGATGAGAAGACTAATAGTAATAGTAATGCAGCCTTAATTAATAGTTTGACAGTAGTGAGGGAATTATTTGTTTAGCAGAGTGATGGCATTTGGCAAAAAAACAATTATTGTGTGTAGTGGTCTTGGTCTGCAGTGCTCTATAGCGTCATTTTGAGGGTAGGAGTTGAAACAATTTATGTCCAAAATGTGTGTGGGGGGGGATCAGTAAATATGTTCACTGCCTCTTTTTGACTCGTGCAGTATACAGATCCACAATGGAATGCAGGTTGGCAGTAATTATTTTTTCTGCAGTTCTGATTATCCTCTGTAGTGTGTGTCTGTCTTGTTGGGTTGCAGAACTGAACCAGACAGTTATAGAGGTGCAGATGACAGACTCAATGATTTCTCTGTAAAACTGTATCAGCAGCTCCTTGGGCAGTTTGAGCTTCCTGAGTTGGCGCAAACATTATTAGTTGTGCTTTTTTGATGTTAGGTGACCATTTTAGGTCTTGAGATATGATAGAACCTAGAAATTTGGAGGACTCTACTGTTGATACTGTGTTATCTAGTATTGTAAGAGGTGGGTGGGGCATTGCTGTTATAGGTGCACCTGAACCTATCCAAACCAGCAGATTACAGTGTTCCCTTATTTATCACAGGTGTTATGTTCCAGGACCACCCGCGATAAACAAAAATATGTGAAGTAGGGATGCTATATTTATTTAAGTATTTATACACTATTTTAAGGCTTTATAAAGCCTCCCCCACACTTTTATGCTACATAAACCATTCCCATTCCCTTAATAACCATTCCCACACTGTTCTGTGCATGTATTGTACCTTTACACTTACTGTAAAATGTTTTGAATTCCTAAACCTATGCGATGAAACGATGCTCCACGTGAAATGGCCGAGTGTAGGAGCAGATTCAGAGATGGGGAAGCTGCGCACAGACGAAAAGTAAATAACACGCTACTGTACTGAGCCAATCAGGCTTCGGAAAATAAAAACAGCACTCTCTGATTGGTCACTTCTCCATCAATCAACCAATCATGTGTTGTTTACAATCTCATGTAGGCAAGTAGCATCTCAGGCAGGTGAGTTCTTCAGAAAACCCACGAAGTAGCGAAAATCCATGATATATTTTTTCCATTAATATTTTATAAAAACCAGTGATGCACCGAGTCCGCAAAAGGTGAACCGCGAAGTGGCGAGGGATCACTGTAACACCTTTGGAAAAGGAGAACAATAATATAATTACAGCAATATGTTTGACTGCCCAGTGGAGAAAGAATGCCACTTTGGTGGTATGGTTAAAGTGCTGGCCTAGGAATGAGAAGTCAGTGACTTCTTGTCCCTACTTACCGTATGTGTGAAAAACCAGTTGGGCAATTTTGGGCCAATCACTCTCCTTCAGCCTAACTCACTTCACAGCGTTGTGAGTGGCAGGGGTGAGTGGGGAATAGGAGAAGGAAGAAGGGATGCTGGCCACCTTGAGCTGCATATGAAAACAAGTGGAGTAAAAAAAAAGTTGAAAAAAGTAAGGCAAAGCATCCTCTCTCACCTCTGTACCGAATGAAGAAATGATCCTGGGAATAACAACCCAGTTTTCAGTCCACAACTCACTTTAAAAATATAATGATTGTTAGACAATTTGACATTTGCATGAGAAGTTTTTAATATTCTCAGAATGATATACTAGATCAAATTTCAATCTCCTGATAAATCTTTTTAAAAAGCATCTTTTAGCACCTGCACTGATTTTTCAAACTTCTATACTCAATGCAATTCGCATTCATTTTACAGAGAAAAATTAATGTAGTCATGCTGGTCTGACATGGAGCAAAGGAAGGCACCAGGATGCAAATCAAAACATTAGAATCAGGGTCACAAATGCTCGGAATGAATAGACACAGAGAGCTAACTAAAAATCATGGTGTCGAAGGTGTCCTTCCTTACAAAGGTGATACATCCTGTAGATGGCGCTCTTGAGCTGCCTGGAAAGATTTTAGCTCTGCTCAAAAAGGAAGCACTCTTTAAAGATATTGAACAAAACAAAAATCTTTCCAAGATTGCAGTTTTATTTTATTTATTTGTATTTGTTTGTTTGTGAAACATGTTTAAGACAGCAGGTATGGGTATAAACATAAACAAAGTAAATACAGATTAAAATAAACAATTGCTGCCAACCTGCCTTCCATGGAGGACCTGTATACTGCACAAGTCAAAAAGAGGGCGGTGAAAATATTTACTGACCCCTCGCACCCTGGACACAGATTGTTTCAATTCCTACCCTCAAAACATCGCTACAGAGCACTGCACACCAAGACAACTAGACTCAAGAACAGTTTTTTCCCCGAATGCCATCACTCTACTAAACAAATAATTCCCTCAACACTGTCAAACTTTTTACTAAGTCCTTTTCTTCCCACTTAGGACTGTATGACTGTAACTTGTTGCTTGTATCCTAAGATGTTTATTAATATTGATTGTTTCTTCATTGCTTATTTGACCCCTATGACAATCATTAAGTTTTGTACCACATGATTCTTGACAAATGTATCTTTTTCTTTTATGTACACTGAGAGCATATAGAATAGAATAGTATCAGCCAAGTCTGATTGGACACACAAGGGATTTGTCTTGCTGCATATGCTCTCAGCGTACATAAAAGAAAAAGATATATTTGCACCAAGAGAAATTTCTTGTGTGTCCAATCATACTTGACCAATAAAGAACTCTATTCTATTTTATAATATAGAATTCTATTCTATTCTATTTTATATGTGAGGACAACAGAACAGTAGAACAGGGATGGTAGGCATGCTGGTGCGCTTATGCACGCCCCTTACAGACCTCTTAGGAATAGGGTGAGGTTGACAGTAGATCCCCACAATGAATTAAACAAAAATATATTGACTTTCATTTCTAGCTACCAATGTACCGATATATGCTTGTATGTGGCTCAGAAACTGAAGAGCATGCCATGCATTAAAGCCTGCTTTTTGCTTTAATCTTTACCAGCCCATTTATTTTTGCATTCTATTGCCTGAAGAAATAATAGGAAGATTGTTAAAGAACATCTAAATTTTTCCTCCTATTGGGGTGTTCTGTTTATCCATCAAACAAATTTGCTGCTGTTTCCCTTTTACTGCCTAATCATGTGCTTTGGCAGATTAATTAGCTGCTTTGTTTGCCGTATTTATGTACTTAATTTTAATCAGATTTTTATTAGAATTTACAGAGTTTAATACTATATTCTTTACCAATTTACAAGACTGCCACCCAATACAATAGCCAAAAATGTGCAAAAGGAAGAATCAGCCAGAATGTACAATTAATTTAGCAACACTATATTCTTGTTGCCTAAAACCCCGTGAAGTGCTGAGGCAGCTTTTAGAGTTTGATTGATTGATTGAATATGTGCTGTCAAGCGGTGCCAATTCTTAGAGACCACATAGATGAATTTGGAGCCTGCTATATATATATATTAATATAGATGGTGTTTTCCTTCCCCAAGTCTCTCCTGCTCTGCTGTGAAGACTATTTGATTTGAAAACTGTTTCAGCATGCTTAGAATTTTTTAAGCTTGTTGTATCAATGAACCAAAGTTTATTAATTCACTAGTTTCAAGGGGTTTTAGTCATTCTTCAAATAGAGCCACTATATTTGAAGAATGATTAAAACTCCTTGAATCTTCCCTGGTATTAAAATTCGAATCAAAATGTATTTTAATAAAATGGAAGTGGAGCCAAAGATCTCATCCTTCCATAATCTTGGATTCCCCAATTGAGATAAAACTTTAGTTATCTTAACAGGCTAATTAAGCTCATTAGAAATGTAATGGGTGATACACTGACATTTTTATTTATTTATTTGTTTGTTTGTTTATTTGTTTATTTATATATTTCTTATTTTTATTTTATTTGTCATACAAATATAGTATTGTATTGTAGTATGTTTAACATACTATAAGTATAAAGTAGAGATAGAAATTATAAAAAGAACAGGGATGGTAGGCACAAAGGTGCACTTATGCACGCCCCTTACAGACCTCTTAGAAAAGGGGAGAGGTCTATTGTAGATAATGTCAGGTTGAAGATTTTGGGATTGGGGGAAGAAACAACAGAGTCCGGTAGTGAATTCCAGGCGTTGACCACTCTATTGCTGAAATCCTATTTTCTGCAGTCTAGTTTGGAGCAATTTACGTTTAGTTTGTATCTATTGCATGCTCTTCTGTTGTTGTTGTTGTTAAAGGTGAAGTAGTCTCTAACAGGGAGTATATTGTGATGTATGATTTTATTTTAAATACAAATGGAAAACAAATGTCACAAAAATGGCTCAGCTGCCCAAGTTGATTCCATGCAGAAACATCAAGAACTTTGAGAACTTTTTTGGGGGAGGGGGGGATCCTAAGTAGCCCATTCAAACAACTATCACTGTTTTTATAACCTGATAGATACCAAGACTCTACTAATGTTTCTCTGTTCCTTTGTGAGACTAGATTACAATGAAACGTATTCATTTTATTTAATCTAAGTATTTCCTTTTATAGCCTTGCCAAGTGTGATTTATTATCAAGATTTTTCGCCAACTCTGGCTGAACTGTAAATCCTTCCTAGCCCCACAACTAAGTTGTTTAGCTTGCCTGCATTTGTTATGATCTTCAATAGATCCTTTTCACTATGCACATTGATTCCATCTATGTTACACCAAGCAGTTTCTCTAGAACTAACCTGCTGGTTCTTTGGCCCCAAATGCATATTTATTTTGAGTCAGAGCTTGAGAAGAATTTCCTCATGGAATAGTCATGGCAGCAGGTCACATCCAGAAGAAGTAAACTAAAGCTGTTTCCCCCCCCTTAGAGCTGCAAAAAGAAGATGCCGCTTTAATCAACCAGGTGCAGATCTAATACTCTTCATAAATACCTAGCAACCAGTTTCTTGTGTGAATTCTGAAGTATGTATTGCACCAGATTGGAGAATGCCAGCGTAATTTTTTTAATTGCTTCTAATCTGCTCTGCCGAAGATGCTTATGTGTTAATAATTTGTATTTGGATAGAGTGCATCCACCCATGCTCTATTCTGCTGAAGAAAAAGTACAGGGTTGTTACTATAGCTGTTGCACAGCGCAGTTTGGAGGAGGTTTGATACATTAACTAATATGGGGTCCTTTTGTTTCAGTTTCTTTTGTAATGAAAAATATTGATGCTCAGTTATTGCAACTGATAAGATACTCTAAGCCACCCGAATACATGAGATGCAGAATTAATCTTTTGGAGCCAGAATGCCAAAGAGGGAGTCTAAAGTCTTACTCATGTGCTATACTTGAATGGGTTACAATTGCAGAGCCACATATGCCAAGCCTGATTTCTGCCTGGCTGAGCAGGGAGGTCTGAAAACAGTTTCATGCTATTTTAGTGCCAGTTTCCTACTGAGATTTTGTGTTTTGCTTTATTTTATTTTTTTTACTGTATTTACTGCTAGCAACATTGCTAACGATGGTTTGTTTATTGTCATTCTTTCTGAATTTATTTCCATATTGTTTTCCCTTTTGTATAAAATGTTTTTAGATTTTAGTTTGGTGTGCTGCCCCAAAGTGTTATGTTTTTAGGCAGTCTAGCAGTACAAAAATTAGTTAACTGAAAGGGAAGGGAAAAGACAGGCAGGATTACCTTTCCAATGAATTCAAGGAAGCAGCTGCATGGTGGTAACCTAACTATTTATTCATGGTGAATCTGTGCAAGGTCCGTTGTGTTTTTGTTTTTGAATTTAGTAGAAGAATGTTTAGTGTCGCAAAGGTGACCCCATAAAGCTATAAATGTACAATATATACACTGCTCAAAAAAAATAAAAGGAACACTTAAACAACACAATATAACTCCAAGTAAATCAAACTTCTGTGAAATCAAACTGCCCACTATGGAAGCAACACTGATTGACAACCAATTCCCCATGTTGTCAGCACATTCAACTTTGTGCACAACAAAGTATTCAATGAGAATATTTCATTCATTCAGATCTAGGATTTGTTATTTGAGTGTTCCTTGTATTTATTTTTTTTTTAACATTGTGTATTGTTAAGACTCTTGTATGGATGTAGAAAATTCTGAAAGCAAATGCTCATGACATGAAAGACCAAAAATAAATAAATTTTTTTGGGGGTGGGAATTGGTTCCCGAGCTCCATTTTTAACTGCAACAACTTTCTGCAACCCTCTGCCAGTGAAAATGGAGCTCCAGAGAGCTCCATTTTTACTGGCAGAGGCATTGCAGGCTGGTCCTTCACTGTTCCAGTGCAGCCCGTAGGTCTGACCTGCGGACCAGATCAGGCCCATAGGCCTTGATTTTGAAATTCCTGTTCTCTAATATTTACCTGGTCAAGGCACAAATATAGAATAGAATAGAATAGAATAGAATAGAATTTTATTGGTCAAGTGTGATTGGACACACAAGGAATTTGTCTTGGTGCATATGCTCTCAGCGTACATAAAATAAAATATACATTTGTCAAGAATCATGTGGTACGATACTTAATGATTGCCATAGGGGTCAAATAAGCAATGAAGAAGCAATATTAATAAAAATCTTAGGATATAGGCAACAAGTTACAGTCATACAGTCAACATGGGAGGAAATGGGTGATAGGAATGATGAGAAAAACTAGTAGAATAGAAGTGCAGATTTAGTAGAAAGTCTGACAGTGGTGAGGGAATTATTTGTTTAGTAGAGTGATGGCATTCGGGAAAAAACTGTTCTTGTCTCTAGTTGTCTTGGTGTGCAGTGCTCTGTAGCTACGTTTTGAGGGTAGGAGTTGAAACAATTTGTGTCCAGGATGTGAGGGGTCAGTAAATATTTTCCCCGCCCCCTTTTTGACTCGTGCAGTATATAATGAGCTTCAGGTCATTTCACATCCTCCTCCAGTGCATTCAGGCACCAGAAGAGGTCTCTGTGTATCCTCAGTTGTACTGTATGGGTATTGAATGTTTATAAAGCAAAGCATCTCAGCCAATTTCCATCACCCTTTTGAAGTGGATGCAGTTCAAGGATGCTTAACAAAACAGCATGGAAAAGATGCTTTATTCAAAGCACCATCAAAGTAAAAGTGTAAAGTTTTGCACAGCCATACTACTTGCATCTAAGCAAAAATAAAAATAAAAATAAATTAAAAAATAATCGCACCTCTCTTCCTCCCCAGGCTTTCCTGCTGACACAGTTCTGTCCATCATATGTTTGTCATTTTAGACAAAATCGGCATAATCTGAGCTCAATGAAAATAGGAAAGGCTTCTGTGGAAGGAAAGATAACAATCTGCAGTGGTTTCACTGCTGTGTCAATTTGTTGTTGCCCTCTGGTAAAGTACTCCATGCCCTTTAGCTATTTTTGTCAGAAAGCACAGCTGAATCCAAATTTAAGCAGATAACCTAAACAACTGCTGAGCTTTACAGCAGAGCGCATTGAGGTCCTAATAAAGCCATTGATTTCCTCCCTGGTAAGGGAGTGAAAGGTTATCCTCATCTTCCCACTCCTCTGACAATGACAGCTAATAGGAAGTTCTAAAGAAAGCTCTCCTTCAGCATAATGCCCAGAAACAAATGAGACCAGGAGAAAAATGATTTCATCAATATTCTTCGTGTAAGTGCAAAGCTCCATATTCTTCAGCAATAAAATTAGGGGGTGAGAGCATTGAAAAGAACACATATCCCCAAAAGACAGATTGCATTGGCTATGCTCTCGTATTATTATTGTTATTGTTATTGGTGGTGGTGGTAGCAGTAGTAAAGAAATGTGATCCCTCTGTTTTGACAAGCAGAAAAGGCCCATTTTTCCTGAGACACAGAGATAAATTACTGATGTGAAGTTTTATGCGGATCAAACTTTCTGCATTCAAAATTTCCTATCGTTCATTCATGAAACATTTAAAGCCAACCATAAGTCTAGCGCCAATTCTCCCAACAGCTAATTGGCAGGAAAGTCAGAGAAACACCTCCACTATAAACACCTGATTGGTCGGATTGCAAAAATATGTTTCAAGGTGCCAGAATATCCTATCGCCATGGGAAATTTGTCTTTTCCCATGGTCTTAGGCAACCCCTGTGAAACGGTCATTCAACCCCCAAAGAAGTCCCGACCCCCAGTTTGAGAATCACTGCTAGAAATTAAAAGATTAAAAAATTAAAACAATTGAGAGAATTGTTCCAAAATATGAGGAAGGGGGTACCAAAGTGGAGACATACAATTTCTATCTGCATTAACAAATTCCATAAAATCAGTGACCTAAGAAAAAGCATACATCTACACAATACTCAAAAGAGCAATGAGGTTATTTTAATCTAGATATCTGGGTTGTAAGTGTATGGTTGTTTTTCTTTGTCATTGATTTTTGAGCATTTGCATGCTATAAGAATCAGATATTTTTAAAAAATAAAGTTTGTATGCACACACACACACACAAAAACATTTAAAGAAATTCAGTTTATAGAAGCAAAATTAGAAGGTAGGCTAACCATGTTGATTTAGCCCAATGTGTACTGCAGAATATTTCCTGCCAGACTATGATAGTTTGCATTTCAATATGGGGGTTTGATTTTAAGAAGTGATTTCCACATCTTTTTTTTTAATGGAAAGCAATCCAAAAGTGGAAAAGTCACAGTAAAAAATACTGTGTAGAATTTTTCCCTGTTGATTTTGTTTCTAAATAAATCTTTAAAAGTAGATAAAACTTTAATTCGTTCTCTCTGGACTGCTAAATACCTCAGCATGAGAATCCTTCCCCCAGGAAGACATCTGGCCATTCTCTTTTATCAGATCAGGTTTATCTATACTCCTGCCAACCTACTAATATCCTAATCAAGCTAAGGATGCTAATCTTTAGCTTTTTCATTTCTCAAAATAACCTTTCTGTTTTGGTGCATCATGCCCAAACAAGTTAAGTGGCTGCTGTGGCCTAGAGGTGGAGCTCTTGCCTCACAATCAGGATGTTGTGAGTTTGATCCTAGGTAGAGGCAGATATAGGATCTCCTGCTTGGACAGGGGGTTAGCATTTAGAATTATATACTGCTTCATAGTGCTTTTACAGCCCTCTCTAAGCAGTTTACAAAATCAGCATATTGCCTCCAACAATCTGGGTCCTCATTTTACCCACCTCGGATGGATGGAAGGCTGAGTCAACCTTGAGCCGGTGGTGAGATTTGAACTGCTGAACTACAGTTAGCAGTTAGCTGAAGTAGCCTGCAGTGCTGTACTCTAACCACTGCGCCACCCTGGCTCTTAACCCACTGTGCCACCCTGGGTTGGACTAGATGACCTCCAAGGTCCCTTCTAACTCTATTAATCTGTTAAATGTTCACCCCCAACTTTTGTTTGCTTCCTGCTAGTTCTATAACTATGTTCTTCCAAGAGCAACAATTGGTTTTTCAGTCATTGACTGGGAAGCAGTGACAGTCCCAGAACCCCAAAGTGCTGCAATCTTCCCTTCCATATTTCCAAGACAGCCAGGGAGACTATGGGTTACAGACAGATACCATAAATTGAAGCTTTTGAAAATCAGTTTAAATAAAGGTGAAATGCCCTGTTTTTTCCCAGATAAACCTTCCCTAAAGGTCCTGCTTTTGTGCCTCTCATTTGGAGGAGTGAGCAGGATAGCTAGGATAGAACTGAGAAGAAATTTCCAAAGGGCTACAACACAAATACATTGTTGTGAGATCCCTGTGGAAGAAAAAAATTCTCAGATTTGCATACTTAAAGTGAGCTTTCTGAATTCATACTATTATTCTGTGCCTCTGCTTTCCAACTATAATGTTCTACCCCGAACAAGAATCCCTAGAAAGGTTTTAATCCCTCTTCCATCTAAAAAAAAACAGAACATCAGATGGCCAACCTAAACCTTGAGGCTGTATGTAGTCCTCAAATCCTGATCCTATTCTTTCGAACTACTACAAAACAATAATGGAAGATACAAAATAAGCCTTACATATTTTTATTTTAAAAGAATAAGAAGAAAACCCCCAAACTTTTACCCTTAGACTTTCTACTGTCAACCATACCCATTCTTAAGAGGACTTTAAGGGCCGTGCATAAGCACACCAGTGTGCCTACTGTCCCTGTCCTAATGTTCCCTTTTATTCATATCCATTTTATGTATTCATAATTATGTTTTTATGTCTGTTACTTAATACATGCTTGATTGGCTGACTAGATAGCTGGATGGATGGATGGATGGATGGATGGATGGATGGATGGATGGATGGATAGATAGATAGAGATGATAGATAGATAGATAGATAGAGATGATAGATAGATAGATAGATAGATAGATGATAGATAGATAGATAGATAGATAGATAAATAGATAGATAGATAGATAGATAGATAGGGGAATGCCATCATTCATTCCTTTCCTGAAATCAGAGAATCAGGGAGAAAATCATGGACTCAAACATATCCTCCTTGCACTGTTGTTCCACTTTTATGGCTCTCCCAAGACATATTTAATGCCATTCCTAGCTACCCCCTTCCTAGCAAAATGAGTATCAGTTCTTCACAGGACAATTTTGCACCAATTCCACCTAAATAAAAGAACTGCATTTGGTCAACAGTGTAACTGCTTCCTAAGCTCACATTATCCTCATTGAGTCCATAACAAACCCTCACCTCATGCAGGTTCAGCAGAGTTTTCCAATTTGCATTTCACATTAAATGTTACAGAATGGATTTTCACTTCCAGACTTTCTTGAAATGTCAACTAATGAATTCCTTTGTGCAGCTGCATTTTCCCACTGTGAAGCTTGCCACTCTTCATTTATTTATTGTCCACATTTCTATCCCGCTGCAATCCAGAGATTCTCGACATCTTACCTAGAATTATCTACTGCAGTTTCCACCATTTAAGACACTCTGTTGCCTTGAGACATCAATGCCATTTGTCAATGACAAATGGTATGTGGAGGAGATGAAATTTAATGGGAAAAGTCAGCCATGCATCTGTCTTTCAGATGTGTAATACAGTATATGTGACTGTAGTACAAGAATGCTATTATAGAAGCTAATGAGATTAAGACAACACTTATCTTATCTTATGTGCAGACAACATCTTATATGCAGATACATTATTATTCAGAGGGTTTTTTTACAGCTACGTTGAAGTAAGCATAATAGTCTGGTCAGAAAGTTCCCATTAGCTGCAAGGGAGATGGCAATCTCCAGTTAGGTCTAGATCAAGATCCTTTTATGGGTAGACCCCTTCCAATGATCAGCTGTCCAGTGAGATTTTCTGGAGGGTAGCTTAGCATTCTTTGTCTTGTGAAAAGTGGATTCAACAGAAAC
This sequence comes from Erythrolamprus reginae, assembly GCF_031021105.1. NCBI lineage: Eukaryota > Metazoa > Chordata > Lepidosauria > Squamata > Dipsadidae > Erythrolamprus > Erythrolamprus reginae. Next base: position 84,763,706 of record NC_091951.1, read on the forward strand.
TTGGATGTTAAAAAAAAAAGGTTGTCTTCAGTGAAGCGCTACCAAATTTTTTACTGTGGCTTATGCAGGACACCCTGCATTTTCTTTCAACATCTTTCAGTGCAAATTGGGTGTTCTGTGATGGAGCTCCATTTTTGCTACCCCACTGTGTTCCCCCCTGTCCAGGCAGTAGCCCACCCCTGGTTGTCTGGCCGCCCAAAATAGAATATATAATGACCAGAGACAAGGGTGTCTTTGACCACAGTTGTTTCAAGCAATCCATAGATAGGTACTAGGTGGATCACATCCTCTGCAGTCTCCTGACTCAGCACCATCCTCAGTCCTGGTCATATTTTGCAAAGTGATTTAATGCCAAAACCATTAAGGTCGACTTAAAGTTGCCTTAGATATGGGAAGGATATGAGATGAACATGATGTCAATGGACCCTGCCAAAGGGAAGAGTGCCAAGGTGTGTTTGACCCATATTTATCTGTAAAGAAGGAAATACTCCTGATCATAAAGAAATACAAGAACTTTCCATTTTGTGTTTGTTTATAGTGATGGTGTAGAGCATCGGAGGTGGGGCTGCCTCTTCCCACCCAGTATCTTTGTATGTCTATAGAACTGCTACATATTCTTAATAAACCACCTATCTGTTCATGGGCAGAATAACAGACATGCCAACTTTGTTTATGACTAATCTGATTTTATCTCTGTGAAATAGCATCATACTGGCACCAACAGCACATGCTGAGATCATTATGGCTCAGTATGCAAGAAAGGAAGGACCATTAATTTGAGAAAAATGTTTATGGAAGAGCACAAAGATTTTTTTTATGGTGCTCTGGAGAAGTCAAAACCCATTTATAGCCACTAATACAAGGAAATTATTTACCAGTGGATCCAATTACTTTTGAGTCAGGAAACATGTTAGGGACTTTTCAAAAAGCTTCCTTCATTTTTTTTTAAAGCATACGAGAACTCATTAAGCCACATGGCAGCCCAGCTGCTCAAAATGTTGCTTTAGAGGATGTTAATCTTGCCAGATTTCAACTACGGTACATACCTTCAAGGGATTTCAGTTTTTGAAACATTCTCCCTCGACCTATTTTAAGGTAGAGATAGCTGAGATAAAGAATGGATAACGCAGTAACCATCAGATTATGCTGTGCTGTTTGAACACAGCAAAAATCTACTTCAGTTTAAAAATAAAAACATGCCATAAAGGTTCAAAAATCTAATTCTTACCTTTCTGCTTGATTTTAATGGATATCAGGCTTGGGGGGACATCAAAGAGTCACCACATACCTCTCTAAGGGGAGGTGCAGCTTTGCTGCTTCTATCGGGATTTTGAAAAGTGTTAGGTAAGTTAGTATAAAAAATTGGCAGAGATAGGGAAGAATATTGATTATTGCCTCCAGTGAGATGCCAAGCTATACAGAATACAACCGCAGACTTGTATTCTTCTGAGTAAGACTGATTACCAGTGATTTGCCTTTGTTTTATGACTTAGTTCTGAAATCTTTGACTTTCTGAATTTCCAGAAGGGTTGACAAGCTTATTCCTGCCCTCTTAAAATTGACAGGGCTTCCTTGTTTTTCGGTTGTTAGCAATGCTCTATCTTAGCACTGTCACTATGATGTTGTCCAGATCAGGAAACAACAGACTCCACGAGAAGACTGGAACTATATTTAGTGAGATAGACTCTATCAGACTTTTGTGAGTCTGACAGTATTTTGTGTTACATCTCTTCCATCACTTTCCTTATTGAAAAGGGAGAATCCAGTCTGAATTTCTTTCTAACACTCTCAATATTTTCCCAGGCTCACCTGTTATTGCTTTAATAGTCTCTGCATAGTTTCCTCAAGGTCATCTCCTTGGATCTCTACAGTTCACTACTAAACAAAGATGGCAGCATCAGCAGAAGGCTGGCACAGTAAGATAAAAGGCTACAGAGATAGGACAGCCACGAATAATGGTGGAAGGTCTTAAGCGTAAAACGTATCAGGAAAGACTTAATGAACTCAATCTGTATAGTCTGGAGGACAGAAGGAAAAGGGGGGACATGATTGAAACATTTAAATATATTAAAGGGTTAAATAAGGTCCAGGAGGGAAGTGTTTTTAATAGGAAAGTGAACACAAGAACAAGGGAACACAATCTGAAGTTAGTTGGGGGAAAGATCAAAAGCAACGTGAGAAAATATTCTTTTACTGAAAGAGTAGTAGATCCTTGGAACAAACTTCCAGCAGACGTGGTTGGTAAATCCACAGGAACTGAATTTAAACATGCCTGGGATAAACATATATCCATTGTAAAATAAAATACAGGAAACAGTATAAGGGCAGACTAGATGGACTATGAGGTCTTTTTCTGCCGCCAGTCTTCTATGTTTCTATGTTTCTATAATGAGAGCCATTTGTGGCCTGCTGTAAAAAAGGGAGGCAGTTTTTAATTGCATAATATTTTGTTTTAGGAACCAGAAAAATGTGGAACAAGATTAGTACATGTTTGAAATCAGTGTACTCCCCACCCTTCATCTTCCTGTGGCATTGGATTATTCTATATAGCAGTGATGGTGAACCTATGGCATGGGTGCCACAGGTGGCACGTGGAGCCATACCTGCTGGCACACGAGCCGTTGCCCTAGCTCAGCTCCAATATGCATGTGTGTGCCAGCCAGCTGGTTTTTGGTTGACACAGAGACTCTGAGAGGCGTTTTGGCTTCTTGAGAGCCTCTGGGGGATGGGGGAGGGCATTTTTACCCTCTCCCAGCTCCAGGGAAGCTTTTGGAGCCTGGGGAGGGCGAAACACAAGCCTCCTGGGCCTACTAGAAGTTGGGAAACAAGCCATTTCCAGCCTCCAGCAGGCCTCTAGGGGTGTGTGAAGGAAGCTGTTTTCACCCTTCCCAGGCATTGAATTATGGGTGTGGGCACTCATGTATAGCATGCATGCACGCTCTTTCGGCACCTGAGGAAAAAAAGGTTCACCATCACTGCTATATAGCCTCACTTATTCAGGCATAGTGTGGGTTTGGAAATAACTTAGCTTTGTTGATTTACATATATGACTGACCCAGTTATCCTCTGTCCCATAAGCCAGTTTCTAGAAGAATAGCAAAATAATGTTTCTTGGTAAAGAGCTGAATCCTAGAAAAATATTAGCGCTTAAATTATCCCTGGCATAGAGGCTTTGTTCCACATGCAACTCGCATTGCTGATGACTACACAGATAATTATGAAACCAGATTACTATATAGTTTATTCATTATATTAGATATTAGAGTATATGGTAACAACAACAGTATGGTAATCATGGTGATTTGATCATTTATAAATTAGATTTAGCTACTCCGTTCAATTTTCAATTTTCTGTTATATTAGAGGGTTCCAATTTGGAACTATGGCTGCTTTTCCCTTTTTCAGTCTAAAAAAATTACTAAAGCCTGTTCTACTGCACATACAGATTTATTTACAAAACAATTCACTGGTGCTTCAATGTGGTGGTTTTTTAAAAAAAAATAACAGCAGATTCAGTGCCTCCATCAATACATCATCTGGCTTCCTGCCATTAATCTTTTCTTCATATTCTTACTGCTCATGTGCTACATTTATTTTCACTGAATGGTTCTTTTTCCTTTTAAGCAAATTTAAAGTGCAATTCAAAGCCTGCTTAGATGGATGTGATCCCACCAAGTTTAGAAAAGTAGCATAAGAGCAATGGTACTGCAGTGGTTAGAATGCAATACTGCAGGCTACTTCTTGCAATTTAGCAGTTCGAATCTCACCAGACTCAAGGTTGACTCAGCCTCCCATCCTTCCAAGGTGGGTAAAAGTGGACCCAGATTGTCGAGAGCAATATGCTGACTCTGTAAACAGCTTAGATAGGACTGTAAAAGCACTGTGAAGCAGTATATAAGTCTAAGTGCTATTGTATAACAGGAAATTGCTCTAGTACTGCTCATTATCCAGTTGGATTTATTGCAAATACAAAAATATTAAAAATTAAAATGAGCATTTTATGCTTAGAAAAATATGTACAATATCTAAACTATCATTATAATTGCACTTGGTTGGAAGAGTATAAGAACAGCATAGACTACGAAGGATTGATCAAGTTCAGGGTTTCTTGAGTCTGCAGAGATATGGGCCCCTTGTTTTAAAACTGGACAATACATTTAGCCAAGTATTCATGGCTAAATGATAGCGATGACACTGCCTATATTCTGAACATCTAACGCCTTATAAAAACAAGTCAAGGCAGAACTCAAGGTACCGCTTACTACAGAAAATTACTGTTAGGCTTCACAATTGAGCTTAGCAATAAATCACTAACTTTCCAAAAGTTCAGCCTCAGCTCAGCTTCTCAGCTAGACTTGGCAGAAAGCTCTGAGAAATGCTTTGGCCAGATTAGATTTTTTTTTAAACCAACAACATAAAAGAATGAAGTTAGGCACTAAACTATTAATTGCCCACTGCAGCACAAAAATGTTTGTTACATGCAGTATTTTCATGAGATCAAACCAGAAAATTCTCCTGCCCTTAAAAGAAACTGCTTTAATAAGAATATGTTGTACTTCTTTAATAGTGTTAAAACCCATCTGAATTTCTTTAAGAAATAAACTTGTTCAAATGTACCAGAATGGTCAATCTGGTGTGATGATTAAGACTCCAGGCTAAAAACAAGGAGGCTGTGAGTTCTAGTCTCAGGTCTGGTTGCTGAGCACTCAAAATGCAGTCATCTGAAAACAGGAATGAGTGATAGACAACTGTTGAAACTTTGAAACTGGGTCAAAGTACAAAGTAACCATTTGGGGCTGTGTGGTAACTTTGAATCGCGCTAAGTGCCTCTTTGCAAGTTGAGTATTTTGTTATATTTTAACTTAGAAACATAGAAGACTGATGGCAGAAAAAGACCTCATGATCCATCTAATCTGCCCTTATACTATTTCCCGTATTTTGGATACTGTAGCCTAGAGGATAATTCTCTGCCTTACAAGGCAAAGGTTGCAGGTTCAAGTCCCAGTGGGTATGGCTAGCTGATGAGGCCAAAATAAGGCCGAAATAGATCTATCCTAGTCTCCCTTAATTTTCAAATTCAGCTTAAACATGTGACACATACAGATAGAATTGTCGGCTATCAATAAAATTAACTGCCTTGGAAATGGCCCTGGGTTGGGCCGAGAGGCAAAAAAGGAGCTGTGATGTTCCTTCAATATACCAGGGTGATTCGACACAAAATGTAACCCTTCCCTGGTACAGAGCTGAAGGGATTGGATACTGTAGCCTAGAGGATAATTCTCTGCCTTACAAGGCAAAGGTTGCAGGTCAAGTCCCAGTGGGTATGGCTAGCTGATGAGGCCAAAATAAGGCCGAAATAGATCTATCCTAGTCTCCCTTAATTTTCAAATTCAGCTTAAACATGTTATATATATATATATATATATATATATATATATATATATATATATATATATATATATATATATATAATGTCACATGTTTTAAGCTGAATTTGAAAATTAAGGGAGATTAGGATAGATCTATTTCGGCCTTATTTTGGCCTCATCAGCTAGCCATACCCACTGGGTATAATTCCTGGAAATGAAGAGGAAGTTTCTTTTTCTTTGGGTGTGTTTGTATTTTTTTATACTTTTAAATGTGTTTTCTTCCTTTTCTTCTTCTTTAATTGTATTTTTGTTTTTTATTGCTGTATCACTTTTATCTGTTTCATTCTTAATAAAAGAATTTAAAATTACAGTTATGAAGGGTCCTTGGTGCTCTCTGAGCTTGCTTTTTTTCTTGGAGACATTTCATTATCCTAACCAGGTAACATCACCAGTGCTAGTGCGGAATGCTGTTTACTGTCTGTTTATATTCTGGTATCTTGACTAGCACTGCTGATGTCACCTAGTTAGGGTAATGAAACATCATTTCAACCATGAGCTACAAATATTCTGCTTTAAAAGTACAATTAGTTTGGCTTGCTAGATGAAGTTTGGCATTGTGTAAATCTTTTATCTCTAGATGGTGATTCTCTTCGTGCATCAATGAAAATAGGAGTAAGCAATCAAGAAGTCAGATTGGGCTCAACAAGAAGTCAATCACCTCCCAATCCCTAGCTCAACTTGGCAGACTGGCTTTTCCATGAGATTGACAAATATGAATTGGCTATATTAGATGTGTTACTAGAGAACACTTGAAGAATATATAATAATTGGATGTCAGGGACTTTCAAATCATTATCATTGTCATCATCATGTTCATCATCATCACCATCATCACCAGTATCATCGTGTGTCTTTTGGGGTTGATTAGCATAGAAGACAAAACAAACAAACAAACAAACAAACAAACATATAAAATCATCATCATCATCATCCTTAAACTTGCATGTAATCCCAATGATTCTGGACAGCTCTCAACAATCAAGGACATTACAATAATTTAAATACAAGGTGGCCAAATCAACATGGAATAAAGCCAGAGGTCTTACTCTTCCTTACCGAAAGCCTAGATGAAGGACCAGGTCTTCATAGTTTTTCTGATCAGAAGAGTTGGGGCCAGAGTGTAGCGCTGCTACTGAGACGGTGGATTACCAAGATCCCAATAGATGGCCCTCTTTAATTGAAGGAACCCAGACTATGCCAACCTGCAGTCTTGAATCAGACATATGATATGGGAGATGGACAGTCACTTAAACAACCAGCATTTTACCATCTAAGTCTTTATGGGTTTGAATTGCACCCAACATTTGAATTGCACCCAAAAGCAAACTCTCAACCAATACAGGTCATGAAATAATAGCATATGGTATACTAAGTGATGGCCATCATTGCTTGTGGTGCTGCATGGTGAACCAGTTGAAGTTTCTTGGCAGTCTTCAAGGCAGCCAAGTGTGGAGTGTTGCAGCTACTTTTACAGATAATCCTTATTTATTAATTGGGACTGGCAACTTGTTTATTTAGCAAGATAGTGACTAAGTGAAACCACCATTGTGCTTTGTGAATTGTACACTACCTTTGTAGCTCTCACCAAGGCTTTTGATGCTGTCAGTCACGAAGGTATGTGGTGTATCATGTCAAAGTTTGGGTGCCCTCATAGATTCATCTTGATGGTTCCATAACGGCATGACGCCTTGTGTTCTGGACAACAGAGAAGCCTTTTTCATCACAAACAGCATGAAGCAAGGGTATCAGCTTGCACTGACCCTGTTCAGCATAATATTTTCAGCCATGCTAAAGACACTTTCCAGACAGTTTTTTGGGAGTCAGCCTGAGATACAGGAACAATTGGAAACTGCTCAACCTGCAAGACTCCAGGCTGCGACTAACATAAAGGAGACTGTGCTATGAGAACTCCTTTTTGCTGATAACTGTGTCCTACATGCTGGATCAGAGCAGGAAATGCAAGCCAACCTGGAAAAATTCACAGCAGCATGTGACAACTTTGGCCTCCTCATCAAAAAAAGAAGACCAAAGTGATGCACCAGCCCACTCAGAAGGCCCAACACCAAGCACCTATCATCACAGTGAAGGGACAAAAACTGCAAGCAGTGGACCAATTTATATTCTTTGGCAACACCCTCTCCTGTGATGAGTTCTAAAATCTCAGGAGTTCTAGTCTTTTCAGTTAGACCACTTTTTTCTCAACATAACAAAAACTTTATATTTATAATTGGAAGGACATATCATTGCATGCAATTAGGAGCATTCCATGGTAGGAAATATGGAGAAACAGGAGCACAGCTTTAAAAATTGGATTACAATGTACCAAAGTGTATGCGCCTCCAATTATGTTGAGTTATATTTGCCATTGATTGCAGTAAGCCTAAGTCTGATTATGATGACTGTGATAATGGGCATAGCACTCCAAACTGGAGACCACTAAAATGAAAAGTGCTAGACATTTCTGCTTGAAAGATGCTGTCTATTTTATTCAAAATGAGTGATCTACTACAATCTAATCTATCTCTTGATATTCTATTCTCATGTAAACACTGTGTACTTATACATGTGTATATTTTATGCATATAAAGGGAACATTGAATTAATGTAGGATTATAAATTAAGCACTGAATGTTCTATTGTACTCTAAGTGCTCCTAAATGTGCCTTCTCTTAATGTTTGCATTTATTTTTCTTTATTTAAGTCAGAAATAAAACCACATTCATGCAAGGTAACGACTGAATTTTATTTGAGAAAATCCCTGCCAGGCTGCATTTCATGTTTTTGAATTATGATCCTCATAAGCACAACAACATACTCCAGACACCAGTGCATCACTTTAAATGAGCAAATAAATCTCCAGCGGTTAAATTAATGAGCATAGAAAAGCAAACTTTAGTCTCTTCAGCTTTACTCCATCTCTTCTCCAAGACACAAAATATGAGATTTAAATTGTTTCTGAAATAAGGATAAATTCTAGTCTTTGACTGGACATGGAATTTACTAGCCTGAAAGCCAAGAGACTTCCTAAATACCTTGTAAGTTGATGAGGTCACATTTTTGATTTTACAGTCAATTATCATTCTGTGGGACAGGAAGAGAGACCAATTGTCTTTAAAAAATTGTTGCTAAGCTGCCAATGTGTGGATGGGGACTCCTCTAGTCCCATCAGTCTGACTTCACTTGAACTCCATCAGGTCTCATTTCCGATTTTTACTTAGGACTAGTTACAGGCAATGGATCGCCTGCTAATTATTTTAATTTATGTTTCTTGATTATAAAATAATCAAGCTGGAAGAGACCATGGAATTCTTCTGGCAGAATACCTGATACCATTTCACACAAATGGCTGTCCAATCTCATCTTAAAATCCTCCAGTGATGGAGCACCCACAACTTCTGAAGGCAAAATGTTCCACTGATTAATTGTTTTCAGTGTCAGGAAATTTCTCCTTATCCCTAGGTTGGATTTTTTTTCTCCATAGGTTTTCAGCTGTTGCTTCTTGTTCTTCCTTTAGGTACTTGACCTTTTCCTCTTTGTACAGTAGCCCCTTAGATATCCTTTCACCCCATTCCTTCTTTTCATTAAACTTGACACGCCCAACTGTTCTTCATATGTTTTAGCCGCCATTTCCTTAATCATTCCCTTGTTGAAGATGTTGCTCTAATGCTTAGCTGGAGTTTTTAATCCATCAGAAAGTTTCATGGCACTCAGAAAAAAAGCTACCAATCAGAAGCTATATTTCTAATTTGAAATTGGGGCGAAGGTGGAGATCTGTGAGATTTTATTTGCATTAGAAAAGCAGAAAAAAGAAATATGGTGCTGAAAAAGGTGGGTATTAAGTGCTGCATTTTCCATAATAGAGATATTTTGCTACAGGACAATAATAAATTCAGCAAAACTTTTTAAAATTTTATTATGGAAATGATGCAGAGTATACCTTTTCATCAGTTCAATATTTACCTGACAAAATGTAGTTAGTAGTTACCAATTCAGTCAGAATAAAGGAAAATCCCAAACAGTTCCATTTGTTTCAGGATCTTTGTGTTTTCACACATATCAATTACAACAACACTGAATTCTGCAAAATTCACTTCCAATTACACATTTAGGTTTGTAATGTATTGTAAGTGCTTGCAATCAAGGTATTATCTCAAATCTGAATGAAACAGGTCTTGGTTCCATTTTTCACCATTATTCCCAATCAAAGTCATTGAAACATATTTTATAATTGCTCTTGCAAACTTCTTGGATTAAACTAATTATCTTGACGAAGAGAGAAAGTGATAACCCACTCAGAATTTATTCTCATTTTCCAGTCAACACTTTGTAAAACTGGTAACCTGAAACAAAGTTGACCAGCCATCAATAAGCACAGTTTCAGTCCCATTGAGTTAACTTCAGGGCTTCCTCCCCATAAAGACACATAGACTTCTGCTGTAAAGCATATATCTACCCTCCCAGAGAAATTATTAAACCTTGGGATTAAATATTATTCATTTCATGCATAATATTGTACCATCAGTTATTCTTGATGTTTCTTCATAAATGCATTATGCATGGTGTAGCAGAGCTAAAACTAACTTCATATTCTACACCAGCCTTCTCAGACTTGGTACCCTTCAGGTGCGTTGACGTATCATCATTCACAGATGTAAATTTGGTACGGAATACTAATGGCCAAGGATACAAGATGCTGCTGACATCAGTTGTATTTTCACCAAATAATTTTTAGAGCAACACTAGTCTGCAAATTAAAAGCTGCTATTGAAGGGACAAAAAAGGGCAGGACAAAGCAGCAGTCAGAATTTTTCTGGAAATATTTGTATGCAATTTTTTTTTTAAAAAAATACCTCTCTCCAAAGAATTCTATGCCTTGTTTTTTTTATGAAAATCTTTATGTTGATTGTGCTAGATTCACATAACAAAAGGAGATTGGAGGCACAGCAAGAAGTATAGGCTTTATTGTATCTCAGCTGTAGTGAACACAGAATGCCAGCCAAGCCGCTGTTAAGGACTTGCTTTGGAAGCAGCCGGCTTCTGACAGCCATTCAAAACTCCCACTCCTGGCTAGACCAATCAGCAAACAACATACAAATTTAGACCCTACCTCAGTACATAACACTCCTCCCCACTAGGCCCCTGCTTAGCCAATCAGGAGTTAATCAACGTGACATAGTCCTGTAAATACTTGACAGTTCTACTTGACCTGCATAGTTCAGTTTCTGTGGTGTTTCTGGGATAAGCGGATGGCCTTGCTGTAGCTCCTACGGTGTTCAGGGAAAAGATTTGGAACTTGCCTCCAGGCTTCGTGGCTGCAGATCCTCCCTTGATCTTGTCATTCTCTGGAACATCTCTAGAGTCACTGGAAAGATCAGGTAGGTGCCTCTGATAGTTTCCTTGATCTGTGACATGATCTTTTGTCATCTCCTCAGGTTCAGCTGTAGCGGTCTCTGCCTGATTGTACTGTCCACAGGGCAGAGATCTGCAATATTCGTTGTCCTTTTCAGTGTCGGCCTCTGGCTGGTCTGGAGGTTCATAGTCAGTGCCTGAGTTGGTCTATGTGACGTCTCCACTGTTGGCTGTCTTCCAGTTGGATTCTGTACAACTTTGGACCAGTGACTTCAGTTATAGTTGCTTTCATCAATTTTGCTTCACCTGTATAATTCTGGATGAACACGAGATCCCTCATTTGTAATACTCTCTCTGATTTTGTAGGGGTCACTGGTGTTTCTGGTGAGTAGGCTGGATTAAATCTGTGTAATGGTGATCTTAATTTCCTACCCACTAGTACCTCGGCTGGGCTTCTATTTGTGGCAATGCAGAGTGATATTTGTTGAGTGAGTAGGAACTGGTCTACTCACTGTTGTCAGTCCCCTGGACTGCTAAGTCCCTATCTTTACCAGTCCCCATCTTTGCTAAGGATTCTTTGGTCAGTCGTACCATTCATTCTACCTGCCCATTGCAGGCGAGACAAAAGGTTGTATCTGATGCCTAAATTTGCCAGGAAAAGTTCCATTTGTCTGGACATTAACTGTGGTCCATTGTCTGAGACTAGGTTGTCCAGTAGGTCATGGGTGGCGAATAATTTTTGGAGTGCCCAAATGCACTTGTTGTTGTAGAAGTCATTGGGACTACCTCTAGCCACTTGGAATAAGCACTTACAACTATTAGGAATGATTGTCCAGCTATTGGTCCTGTGGTGTCTATGTTTACTTTAGCTCAAGGGCCTCTGGGGGTGTCACATTCACATGGTGGGGTTCTGGGAAGAGCTGGTCTTGACTCTTGGCAAGGGTCACACATGGCGATCCATTCTGCAATGTCATGGTCTAGCTGTGACCACCATAAATAACTCCTAGCCAGGGTTTTCATGCAGACAATGCCTGGGTGCCCCTTATGTAATGTATCAATGACTCTTTTCCTTACGCAATCACCCTTCTCCCCCAGAGCAAGCAACTCTTAATGACTGATAGCTCTTTTTGATTGATCTTAAAGGTCCTGAATTTGTTTTCTGACAATTTTTGTGGCCACCTCCATAGTACCCAGTTTGTGATCTTAGCATGGTCTTTCGTGGTGTTCTCTGCAATTTCTTTGGCTGTCACTGGGCTTGCTTTGGAGGTGGCCAGTTTCTGACAGACGTTCAAAACTCCTGCTTGTGGCTGAGCCAATCAGCAGGCGACAAGCAAATTTATACCGTATCTCAGTACGTAAAAGATTGAATGAAGCTTTGACCATTTAATGTATTCTCCAGTTACAGAAGGTGTTTCGTCCTAACTGAATCAAATTTTCAAACCAATCCAATGTTTACATCCAAATCAATGAACTGAATCAACATTATTATTGATTTGTATTTCAAATTGATCTGAATTGACAGACTGGAACTGTGTAGATGTAATGTGTGTGTGTGTGTGTGTTTCTATGTATGTAAAACATTATTCAGATGTAATTCAAGCTAATCTCTTTGCATATTATTCAGTCATGCATCAAGATTCTGTATGTGCTTTTAGTGGTAAATCCCACTGAATTGCCAAGACTGTCTTTCATTTAAATATTATGTTATACACACATAGCTATAAATGAATCTCTTTCCTCTTACTGCTAATTATGGTGTAGAGTTTGTTCAAATAATATTGAGATCCGGGCAGCAATGAACTCCTAATCCTGATATAACCTGATTTAAGCAAACTGATTCGGCAAAGCAAAATTCTTTGAGGGCATTTTTAAATACCAGTTTTCATTTAGTTTGGACAAAAAAAATTGCTTTGGAATTTATTTCATTGGAGAATTTTGTTTAATGAAAATTTTGAATGAAATTTAAATGAGTGGAGTGGGGCACTCTTGTGCTGAGAGTCTGCAAATATTTTTCCTTTGTTTCCCAGTTCTTGTTCTAATAGTCTGGAGCCTTGACATTCTTCAGTTCAATTCCCAGGGAGGGTGTCATGATAAAACTCATTCCTTTGTTCTTGTTTTTGTTTTTTCAGTACCAGTGCTATTGTCAGATGTCTTGCTTGTTGGAGAAAATATCCACTTCCCTGGAGAAACTGAGAGACATCTCCCCACCACTTTCTCTGCCTATAAATTGACTGGGGGATTTTTGAAAGTCAACTTATGCTCTTGTCTAGTTCATCACTCCCAGCTCTGCCATTAGATGATGGAAACAGCATGTGTGGCCATAAGTCCCCAGTTCTTGCCCTTTCCTTTTGCTTTTATAATGAGCAACAATTTGCAAACTGGAAAGCTCTCAGCATGTCAATCTCTCTACCATTCTGTTATAGCTTCATGCCTGACCAACCAGATCAGCAAGGATTCCGTTTAATGGATTATAACAGCACCACATGATCCGATAGGCTGCCTAGGCAGACTGCTTTAGCATTCCTCCTCTCCTTATCCCATGCCACAACATTCCAAAGAAACCCTAGAAGAACCTAGTAGAAAAAGATGATTGGCTTTTATAAATAAAGCAAAATTGACAAAAAGGTCATGTGCAGTGTGTATTTTTCCTGGAAAATAGTGATGAAGATCTGCTTTGAACTTTATTTTGTCCCAATTTCTAATTCTTGCTGCTGTGATCTTGGGTAACTTTGCTGCTAGCTTATTTTCAAATAAGATTCTTTGAAATTATTCCTATTACATCTTGAAATGCAGACTGCATGCTTTGCAGCTTTGACTTATGACCTGAAAATTGCAGCCATTTGGAAAAATTGTAAGCGAGCCCTCCCCCTTATGCTGTTTGAGTCTAGCACTCTTTCTTCAGTAGGAAAAGAACAGCATTGCTCCTCATTGGTCTTCTGACTAATGGAAAAAAACTATGGACTTTGCTGTGTTTGTTTCATAGCCATAGAATGATGAAAAGAGAAAATACATTGAGCGTTTGACATGGTGTTCAGTCCAGATTGGTCACCTCTCTTGGATCAATTTATCTCAGAAGATTGTTCTGGTGATAAATTTACAGGAGGGAGGATTCATAATTCATTCACCTTGAACACCCAAAGGTTAATAGGCTATAATAAAATCATCATCATCAAATCCTGGAAATAAAACCCTTTACCTAGAATTTTAACTAACAATAAACATTTAATGGATGAATTCATCCCAGAGATGATGAGAAACCATGCATCCTTTATTAAAACAACAACAACAACATAGTTGTTTTTCATTTGACATCTGCCACAAGATCTTTACTTATCTTGTACATATGCAACACATAACTAAAAGAAAGGCTAGTTAACCCAACCCCTCCTGACTCTTTTATTTGTTTGTTTGTTTGTTTGTTAGATTTGCATGCTGATAGACTCGGGGCAGCTAACAACAATAATAAGACAATATAAACAAATCTAATATTTAAGTTAATTAAAAAACCCTAATTTAATAAACCAATCATACATACAGACATACCATGCATAATTTTTTTGTAAGCCTAGGGGGAGGAGAATATCTCAGTTCCCCCATACCTGACGACAGAGGTGGGTTTTAAGGAGCTTATGAAATGCAAGGAGGGTGGGGGCAACTCTGATCTGTAGGGGGAGTTGGTTCCAGAGGGTCGGGGCCGCCACAGAGAAGGCTCTTCTCCTGGGTCCCGCCAAATGAACTGATGAAAAAAGTGTCACTTTGCTTGGTCCACATGTATAATTTGAATGAGGAACATGACATTGAAAGGTATGAGAGCATTTTGGGGGTGAAGCATGTTCCAAAGCCAGCATTTATCTTTATCTAAAACACAATCTTTTGTCTGGGTGTCAAAAGAGACGTGAAAGCGAAGGGAAAGGCCAGTCTGACTCTGAAAGATGTATTGTGGAACGCTGAGAGATGAGAGGGAAAACGTTTGAACTGTGTATGGGCTGCCACTTCAGTTTCTGTAGCCCTTTGCACATTCCTGTCTTGTTGAGCTAGTCAGATCAGACAGCACGTTTCCCTGGAAATCTACATTCTCCAAGTGATTGCAGAGACGTTCTGGATCTTTGCCACTCAACACAGGTTATTTTTGGCAAAACACTTGCATCAAATGATGGGGAAGTTTACAATTGGGCCGCCTTTCCTTTCCTTGGTCTTCTAAATCCTGCCAAGTTCACACTGCAGAAAAATGGGGGTGGGGAAAATGAGTTGGAAATTCACCTTTAACTGAGTTAATTTCATATTTATGCCTCAGTAAGTAAAAGAGATTGCATGAGGTTCCAAAGCCAAAATAGGTTCAGTCCAATCCAAGCTATATTTATTCCTACATCTTCTCTTCTATTCTTTCTTAGATATATTTTACTATGAGTATATCCTCTATAAACTTCATCATGTATTTTACTATGTGTATACCCACTAAAACCCTCATTGTGTATTGGACAAATCAATCAATCAATCAATCAATAAATAAATAAATATCTGATGTGATCAGGTATAAAAAAAGAGCTTATTTTAAGTAGTTTTCTCTTGGTGGCTGCATACAAATGGCTATCCAAACTTGAAAAATACAAATGTTTTATTACAGTAATTGAAGCTGTAATATTTTTTTATTGTTTCCACATTAACATGTGTAACATGTATGGCTGTGATGAGATGAAGTCGGTTGAATGGTTTTCAATGTTTTGGGTTTTTAAGATTAGGTTTTAAATGTTTGGATGTTCAAATGTATCTTTTAGGGTTGGGTTTTATAACTGTCTGTTTTGTATTCTTTTTTTTATGCTGTAAGACACCCTGAGTTCTCTGAAGAAGGGTGGCCTAGAAATCCAGACAATAAAAAATAATAAATAATAAACAACATTAAATTACTGATCATTTTATTTATTATTATTTATTATTTATTATTTATTATTTGGATTTGTATGCCGCCCCTCTCCGCAGACTCGGGGCGTCTCACAACAAAGTGAAACATTTTACAACAAATCTAAATTACAGTTTAAAAATATTTTAAAAACCCCATTTTCTAAACAAACATACATACAGACATACCATTCATAAATTGTATATGCCCGGGGGAGATGACTCAGTTCCCCCATGCCTGACGACAAAGGTGGGTCTTAAGGAGCTTACGAAAGGCAAGGAGAGTAGGGGCAGTTCCAATCTCCGGGGGGAGTTGGTTCCAGAGGGTCGGGGCCGCCACAGAGAAGGCTCTTCCCCTGGGGCCCACCAACCGACATTGTTTAGTTGACGGGACCCAGAGAAGGCCCACTCTGTGGGACCTAATCGGTCGATGGGATTCGTGCGGCAGGAGGCGGTCTCAGAGATATTCTGGTCCAGTGCCATGAAGGGCTTTAAAGGTCATAACCAACACTTTGAATTGTGACTGGAAATTGATCGGCAACCAATGCAGACTGCAGAGTGTTGGTGAAACATGGGCATACCTAGGTAAGCCCATGACTGCTCTCGCAGCTGCATTCTGCACGATCTGGAGTTTCTGAACACTTTTCAAAGGTAGCCCCATGTAGACAGCATCACAGTAGTCGAACCTCGAGGTGATGAGGGCATGAGTGACTGTGAGCAGTGAGTCCCGGTCCAGATAGGGCCGCAACTGGTGCACCAGGCAAACCTGGGCAAACGCTCTATACATTCTCTTTTCCATTCTGGGACACTCAGCATCCAGAATGGCACCTGAAATTGCCTGCTCAGATTTTCATCAATGTGAAACCCAGAGAAAGCAGTTATACAATCTCGTTGCAAGTAACAGAATTTTGAAGATGTAGAGGTCTAGCGATCCTTTAGATGGCAATAAAGAAATACAGGGGAAAACATCCTCTTTGCTGTCACCTGATGATCTCCTGGAGAGAAGAGTTGGGCTCTTTAAATAAGCACTTTTCCTCCCTTTGGGGCAGGCCAGTACTGGCTAAATGACAGAAAAGAAATTATTTGCAGTTTCTATAAGACAGGCAGCCAGATGAACTGCCCTACCCAAAAAACCCCAGCAGCAACATGAAATTATTTCTTTCCTGCTGTGCATCCTAAATGTACATTGCATTTATCGGTACTATTCCACAGCACACAGAACAAATGTTACCGTAATGCACATACCCAGCTCAGCAGAAGACCTAAACCAAACACAAAGGAAAACTGACACTGCAGCAAACTATCAGACCAAGAAATCCAAAGATGCCTTTGCAGCAAAATACCCCATCAACTTCATAATAAAATATTGAATTGGAAAGGAGCTTAGAGGTCATCTACTAAAATACTCTGATCAGTCCAACAATCTACATTGGTGACATTCAGCTTCTGTTTAAGCACTTATGTCAAATTAACTTTGAGAGTACAGTTCACTCACTCGCACACAGGATTTTAAATGTTTACATGCATGCTAGGACCTCCCCCTCCCCCCCAAAATCCCACAAAGTACAAGGATGAGTAAAGAGCAAAAGAAATTAAGAATTCAGGATTACTGCTGGCAAAAGAAGAGTAAATTATGTTGATGGTGCTCTACTAAGTGCTAACTGAAATGGATGGTATCAGTGATTTTTTCCCCCCCAGCTGGAGCACAAACCTTTCAGATTTTGTCCACCAGAGACCATCCCCTCAGGATGAGCCGAGGGGGCACAATGGGTAGAGTGCAGTACTTCAGGCCACTAAAGCTGACTGCTAGATCTGCAGGTCAGTGGTTCAAATCTCATTGCCGGCTCAAGGTTGACTCAGCCTTCCATCCTTCCAAGGTGGGTAAAATGGGGACCAGGATTGTGGAGGCAATTTACTGGCTCTGTTGAGAAGTGCTATTGCTAACATGTTGTAAGCTGCCCTGAGTCTAAGGAGAAGGATGGCATTAAAAAAATCAAATAAATAAACAAATAAATACATTTTCAACGCAGCAAAGCAGACAGCGCATGATTTTGCTCAGGGGTGGGTTCTAACTTACCTCGCCGGCGGTTTGTTTCCTCCTGTACTGTGTGCATGCATAGTTCTACTGTCTATACTGTTTTTTATTGTTGTTGTGAGCCGCCCCGAGTCTTCGGAGAGGGACGGCATACATATAAAATAAATAAACAAACAAACAAACAAACAAACAGTGCTGAATTTGCAAAAAAATCCCCTTGAAAAAAGCCGAAAGCAAGATGGAATCTCCACTTCTATGCATGTGCAGAAGAAAAAAAAATCAGCAAAAATCCTCCCCCCCAAAAAAATTCCCCCAAAAGATGGTGGTGTTCATGGACCACCACTGACAGAACAGGCTCTGTGACATCACTAGAGGTTCTGAAGAACCGGTGCGAACTGGGAGGAACGCAGCTCTGATTCTGCTCCATTGCAAAGAGCTTCCAAAAGCAGATTTTCCATGTAAAGAGCAGCTTGCATATATCTTCCCCCCTGAAAAGCAAGAGTTTATTCAATGAATTCTTTTCAGGAGAAAACTTTGGTTTGGCATTCCTGATGCATCCTTTTCACATCATATTTTTCACTTTCCGATTCCTAAGTAACATAACAGTGGTGGGGCTGATAGAGAACGGCAAAGCATTGGGGTGCTGAAAGAGTCACACACACAGTCGACAAAGTTTTTTTTAAAAAAACAAAAACAGTGGGTGGCAGTATTTATTACAGGGAAAAACAACCCTTGCACAAGTCAGTGGTGCATTGATAGGAACAAAACCAACTTGTTTCAAGGTCACAGGATATTGGCAACGTTCCCAGCTTCCACTGCTTTCCCTTTAGGGGATTGCTGGGGTGTAGCAGCTGCAGCTTGCAGGCTCTGTTTCAGTGGGGACCTTACCATTAAGTGAATTTCCACTTGAGTAGAAAAACCACTCTCCAGTCTGCTCAATCTATTCATCAGACAGCAATTAGCAGTCAGAGATGTTGGCTATGAGATTACATAAAGTACAGGTAGTCCTCAATTTATGACTACAATTAAACCCAATGTTTCTTGGAGCCAGGGTGGCGCAGTGATTAGAGGGCAGCACTGCAGGGTATTTCAGCTAACTGCTAGCTTAAGTTCAGCAGTTCAAATCTCACCATCAGCTCAAGGTTGACTCAGCTTTCCATCCTTCCAAGGTGGGTAAAATGAGGACCCAGATTGTTGGGGCGATGTGCTGATTCTGTAAACCGCTTAGAGATGGCTGTAAAAGCACTATGAAGCGGTATATAAGTCTAAATGCTGTTGCTATTATTTTGCTAAGTAAAACATTTGTTAAGTGAGTTTTGCTCCATTTTAGGACTTTTCTTGCCAGAGTTATTAAGTGAATCATTGCAGTTGTTAAGTTAGCAACACAGATGTTAATGGATTCCCCATTGACTTTGCTTTTCAGAAGGTCACAGAAGGCCCCTGGGACACTGCAGCCATCAGAAATAGGAACCAGCTGCCAAGCATCCAAAATTGGATCACCTGATAATGGGGATGCTGCAATGGTTGTTAAGTGTGAAAAATTACCATGCCAATTTTTTCAGTGCTGTTGTAACTTTGGACGGTTACTAAATGAATGGTTGTAAATTGAGGATTACCTGTACTAAGTGTTCTGTCTGGTCAGATCAATTATTAGAAAACAAACCCATACACACTTGAAAAAAGTGATCTAGGCAAAATTATTAAGCATTTCAGGCTGACAGCATTCCTGTCTATGGAGTGTAGATAACAATTCAGGATGCAAGCCAACTCGAGGCATAAATCTTTCCTAATGAGATGTCTCTGTATTTTTCACTTCATTCACTGTTCAGGGCTTAACCAGCTTCTGTAAAAGCAGTAATCAAAATCCAGGGAATCAGAAGCAGTTTCTTGAGGCACTGTCTTCATGGTGAACGTTGCTTGCCACACCTCTTCTCCCATCAGCCTGCCCTATATATACTGACAAGGTGTGGCTAAAAGTCCCATAGATCTAATCAATGTCTAGAACCCCTTCTAGAGAGATATTCATGCCTGGCTCTTATTCTTCTGACCCTCACATTTAAGAGAGGGTCCTCAAAGTCCTGATCATCCTCTGACTCAGACAATACCCTAACTGGGGATTCTACAGTCTCTGGTGGCTCCCCAGTCTCCAATTCCCCTTCACTCTCACACTCAGATGACAAGGACACTGTCCGGTGGTGACAGTATTCCTCCGTCTCCTGATCCTCGAAATCTGTGACCAGCTGAGTCAGATATGGACCACTCACAACACTAAGTATGTATGTGTTGGAATTCTACAAAAGAAGCTCCACAATGGCGTCACAATGCATATTTCATCTCACGAATCTTCTAGCCAACAGTTGATACTCATGACTTTAGACTTTCTTGTTTCCTTCCTCTTCTTGCTTTGAGGTATGTTTTATTGAAGATCTAAGTCAATCTAGAGATTGGTGACCCAACTGATTGGGAAGGAAAAAGGGCTTCCTGTTATCTCTGAACTGGATCAGTCTCTAAATAATGCATTACTCAAGATGAGGCAGAGCTGTGAGGTAAATTTCATGAGGTTGCTTATATATGGTCATAACCTTCATCTCAGCCATCTCTCTCCTTGACCAATGTTTTTCATTCCTCAAGTTCTAATGTTCTTCCCACTCCCCATATCCCAGAAGCCACATAACATAATTTAAGGTATGTTTCTTCAACCTACCTAGCTCTTCTAAGTTTTGAATAGTTTACAGGCTTCTAAACATTCAGGCTTGATTATAACCCCTAAGGAATTAGAATAATTTTTCTGGAAAGGGAAAAAAAAGACATTTGGCCCACACTATGCCAGGAGAGAAATCATCCAAACCAATGTCTACCAACATTATGCAAATTGCAACAGTTTAATACTAGTTTTAAGGCTAGGAAACATTTCTCTCATTCCTCACCCCAATTTTAGTGAGTAAAAGTATCTGTTTTTATAATGAAATCTATACTTTAGGACATGCAAATCCTGAAGTATAGATTTCTTTATAATTGCATAAATTGTATCATGGTGTGATATGTAGGTTAGCATTTCTTTACTAAAAGTCATATAATTTCTTCCTAAAATCTAACTTCAATGAATGTGTTAGTTTTATTTATGGATGGATCATATAGCTTCATTAAATGAGGTAAAATGATGTTCTTGCAATAAGTATCATGGTTGGTTCTTCTCCCATGTCCTGGTAACTTAAGGACTTACAAAAAATATCCTAGAAAAGTATCCTTGCCAGATTGACTGGATGATATGATCCATTCACTACACATCAGGAAGAAATTTCAGATGAGCTTGAAGATTCAAATTACCAAGCAGTCAATGAAAATTCATGATTTACTATTCACCAGCTTCATGGGTGCCTTCAAGGAGTCTGATTTTTTGGAGGGGAAGATAAAGCTGCAAGGTCAGCAAAAATTCAAATCTACTGAATTTTGATGAGCTCTTATACGAACAAAGTGCCTTAGAAGAACAGTGCTGATAATGGAGGACGAGCTAACTACATCTTGGGATTATAAGGAAACAGCTGGTTTCAACCAATCAAGTAGGTAGGATTTTAATTTAGCCCCCAGTAATTTAACTACATCAGACATGAAGCCAATGCAATAGAAAATGCCTAGCAGAGCACTTGAAGCCAACAATATTCCTTGCTTTTAGTCCTACTTGGCAAATCTTTGTAGAAAATCCTTGTTGGACAGTGAAGAAGGTGAGGATGGAACAATTATTCTTTCAGAAGAATTTCAGTGAGGCATATGTGTTGAATCAATACATACTTAACTGATTCTGCAATGATATATTTATTATATCCTACTCAAAATCTTTCCAATAGGCAGGGTAAAAATACTGTAAATTAAGAAAAAAAACAAAATATGCTTATTGACCCAGATGTAGGTCTGATGAGAACACTTCTTGTTACTATGAATTTTAAACATTTTAATTACATTTTTAATTGTGTCTCAGTTAGGCTTTGGGGAATGTTTGCTTGAATACCATATTAGTAGATTAAAGCTTTTATCCCAAAATTTGATGGTAAGAGACTATTCAGTGTTTCAGGTCCAAAAATATAAAGGGGCTTTGGACCACTTTAGGATGCACACTTAATAGTTCCTTCCAAGCTTATTTTTGGAAATGGAGAATGCATATAGTATAGAGTTGAAATGTTGGGATTTGGCTGCTTGCTGAGTTTGTTTTTCTTGTTGCAAACATTTCATTATCAAACCACATAATGTTGTCAGTGCTTTCATAATGAAACATTTGCAAGAAGAAAACCAAGATCAGCAAGTACCAAGGTATTCAAAAGCATTTACTTTACTTTGGTTTGGACCATTGCCCTGCAGAACAGTAGTACAATTTGGTAAACACACAAACACACACACAAACAAACACTTTTTGTTTTCTAGTCTGCGAAGCTACATTGTGCTAGTGGAGTAGGTTCTGCAAGAATTTTGAAAAAACTACTTTTAAAAATACTCAGAATCTCAGAAATTATTTAAAATCATTTCATCCTAGAGATATTTTGGCTGTTTCAAGAAAAGGTGAAAAACACAGTTCTGCAATCAAAAAACCCCTCTTTATAGAGATTGGGAACATTAAAAAAAAGAAAGACCAGAAACTGATAGTAGGCTGTACTGTGTGTTGATTTAAAAAAAATGTAATATAAGCAAATGCAAAATACCAATGAAATGTAAACCAAGTGTTAAAATATAAGAAACCAAGTTCTTAGGGCACTCCTTAAACACTCAGAGCTACAATTATTCTAATCAGAAGCCTCCCCCTCCAATTCTGGGAGCAACTGAAGCTCCGGTTCCCCCACAAGTCTCCTCCTAGCGTGGTGTCCTGTCGTAACCCAATTGCAAAACTGACCAGCAACAGGGAGACGCAGCAGAGGGATGAAAGAGCCACATGTGGCTCTAGAGCCATGAGTTGCTGACCCCTGCCTTGGGGTATTTGTGACAGCAAATAGAAATCTGGCATCGGATAGGGCACAATCAGTGAATTTCTCTAAGCTTAAAAACACACACACACCAGAAAATAGCACTGCAGTGGTCTTTTTCTGTAAGTGCCACATAGTTTGTTGTTTACCATTTAGTGAGATCAAAATGCAACCAAGTGCAGTATAACAATTGAAAATTAATGTGGCATTTCATGTTCTCATGCTTCAATTAAACTATAGAGGGCTTGTCTATAAAAAATGGATAGGCATGGAAGAATGAACAATAAAGCTGTCTTCTTGTGACATTTTCCTTTAAAAAAAAATTGAACATGGTCTGAGGATTAAGTTATGGCAAAGTTGATCGTGCCTGAAGAGAGAAGTGCTTTGCTAATCATGTTACAGGCAAAGAAACTGCATTATTATCTAAGAATGAGCTGGCTTGGCAGCAGCACATGTGCAAAACATTTGGGCGTTTTAGGCTGCATCCCTTTTCACATTTAGTTTGGATTAAGGTCAATTAAATTTAATAGAGCTTACATCCCAATAAACATGTGTATGGTTAGTGAATCACAGTATTATTGTGATAATTATAATCCACAAGTGAAATGTTGTTACCAAAAAATATGTAGTTTGGCTTCAAGCTATAACACATTTTAACAAAATACTTGTATCAAGATTATAGGGAGAAATTGGTATTTTATTCCCAAATCACTTTAGGCTTATTATGTCCAATCCTGGATTGCATATTTTAAGAAGAGCATTGCTAAATATGAATTGCCTATAACTATGTTGCTTAACGAAATTGCTCAGCATGGACAAAGTGAGATTATTTGAAATACAGTATTGTCATATGGAAGACCGAAGAGTTGTTCTTGGCTACACCAGACAATAGTTAATGGATTTAAATTGAAGTGATATTAAAGGTAACATTCCTTTAAATGTGAACATTTAATGGAATGAGAAGAGAGAAACAACATGTACAGTAAAAGGCCAGCAATGGAAAATCACTTGTTCTATTTCTATATGATGGACATAACCATGAAGTCACAAAGTTTCAAGCTAAGTTTGAAAAAATCTTTACCTCCCCCCTCATTTTTTTAAACTTTTTATTTATTTATCTGATGTTGAAAAATCCCATACTGGGGGAAAACACATAACAATACCTTGGTTTTCCTTTTTCTTCCATCACTTTAGCAACCGGTGTCTTCAGGTTAGTTTAATCCAGGAGACATGCTATAATAACATTTTCCTATTTTCTAAGCAGAACAGTGCTATGGAATCTTGCAGAAAGACTATTTTAGAGGTGTTGCTATTTCTGGGTTACTGCTGATTTTACACAGGTCAAGACAGAAGGGAGATTTGGCTTTCCTCTTTTTCTCACCATTTTTTCTTTCTTTGACCCAAGTACTTAGACATGCCCTGTAAATTGGAGAAGTTGCTGAACATCCTATTTTTGTTCAAAATGCATTAAAAATGTACAAGGATTCGTTTTCTTTGCATGAGTTCACTGGTCTATGCTAAATAATACATATTAAACAGTGCTCCATTTTCTTAATTATCTACACTTAAAAGTCTGAAAATTTGGGGTGGGTGAGTACAATTGTAACATTTATCTTTTGAAATAAAATGTCCATGCATAATTTTATTGATCCTTTGGCACCTAATAGAATGATAATAAAACCAGTGCTTTTATGAAATGTGCAAATGATATCGAACACCAAAATATCTTGGATGAAAGGTGGGTGCTTTTTCTAATATACACCAATTTTTATGTTACAGGAGGGCCATAAGCAAAAACATGCTGCAGTTGCTTTAACCAACTTGAAATTCCTGAATTTAAGTTACATTCAAAATCAGTTTTGAGTATTGGATATCTTGTGTATACACATAGACTTACAGCCCTTCATTTAGTGACAATTTGAAATCACAACGGTGCTGAAAAGAAGCAATGTTGCACAAAGGGCTGTGGACAGTCTTTGAAATAGATGTAACAGCACTGCACCACAACACCTCTTTTCAAATTGTCCGTGCACTGCTGATATTTTTGTGTGGCCACTTTGCATCAGGAGAAAACTCAGGAAATGCTTCCAAAGCCTTACAAAAGTTGTGCTTGCTGTAATGATTTGAAAAGTAGGCCCCCATGCATGTTCCAATGTGTAGAAAACACATTGGAAGAGCTGTAGTATCCAAGATGCACTACAGCAGGGCTGTCAAACCTGTGGCCTGCAAACCAGATGGGTCACATACTGGCCACGCCCATTTTAGTGAAGGGGGGGGAGTTTGTTTATTTATTTATTTATTTATTTATTTTATTAATTAGATTTGTATGCCACCTCTCTCCGAGGACTTGGAGCAGGAAAATTGCTATATGTCATGTGATGCTGCTGTGACAATGTGAGTTTGACACACCTGCACTACAGTATCTGGGCCACACCAGGTACAGCATCAAACTGACCTTAACAGATCTTGAAAAACACTTACAAGAGACCTAATTAATTCTTGAAGTGGAAGAGGATGTGAATTAGATTTGAAATTAAAGAAAAAACAAATCAGAGGTGGCTGTGGATTCTATCTTGCCAAGAAAATTCCATTGGATGTGACAAAACATATCAAAAGTTAAGCTCAGTTGGAGGGAGGCACTGTCTTCACAATTAGGAAAATATTTCAATCATACCAAAGGATTTCAATCATACCAAAAATTGGTGCTATAGAAGTACATAAAGATGTGGATTACAGCTGTGCTTTTTAGCAAACAGCTAAAAGTTAGTTTTTACATAACCAAGTTATTGAATATTTGAATAGACGTTGAATTCTAGAAACTATTTTATCTAAAAAACCCAAATATTTATTTTTAACAATCACTGTTCATTTGTAAATTTCTACAAAACTTTTGATTAAGGTATCTATTAGCACATATGGGCTAAAGACTTTGATCTTATTCAGTTATTTTTATAGCGCAAGAGCAATATAAAATCTACATTTTGCATTGAGCTATTATTATATGATATAGTCTACATACATTGCCAAATAGTCTTCCAGTTTTGTTGGGCAATTCAAGCTAGAAAAGTAGAAAACATACATATCATTCTACTTCAAGTTTGTCTTAATTGGATAGCCATGCAATACAATCAGGTATTCAATACTGTAACATTGGTTTGGCATTTGTTTTCAATACTGTATCTTGGTTTGGCATAGTTCATCTTTGATATTTCCTTGAAAAATTATAATACATCTTGTCTGAATCTAACATTCCTAGAAAATAAAGTGTCCCTTCAGAATAGAATTTAAAAACCAAGCCAAGCAAGACCCTAATTAGAAAGCTATATTTCAACAAGAAAGCACCGTGCATCCATTGTTTTTTTGAAATTACTGAATTACCTGAAATTACTTCATTTTAAGTATAGGTCAACTGCTTCTTGGTGTTAATTTAATTTAATTTAATTTTAAATTAAAGATTGTCTGTTAAGTGTGCATCACTTTCAAGGGGAAGAAAAAATGTATTAGTGAGTGAATGACAGAGTATCTTCTATATCAGGGGTGTCAAACTTGATTTCATTGAGGCATTTCTACTTATATTCCCTACAAGTTCGGAAGTGTGTGTTTTGTGCCACCATTGCACACGCTTCTTCACCCTCTGCACATGCGCAGAAGGCTTTGCGCATGCACAGTGGGTTAAAAAAAGAAAATAGCAAAGTTTGGGCGGGTAGTCAGAGCCTCACGCTGAAGCTGCTACCGGTTTTCTGAACCACTGGCGCCACCAATACTGGTACACCCGATCCAGGCCAAACTGGTAGCATTTCTTCCCTACACTGAGGGCCACATCAGGATTGTTTTTTTTACCTCAGGGGAATGGGGGGAGGGGCAAGGGGCCAGCTTGATGTCCACTTTCAGTGGTGATGGCCTCCTGCAGCATTCTGCCAGTGAGAACAGACCTGGGGAGGGTTATGGCAGTGTTTCCCAACCTTGGCCCCTTGAAGATATTTGGACTTCAACTCCCAGAATTCTGGCTGGGGAATTCTGGGAGTTGAAGTCCAGATATCTTCAAGAGGCCAAGGTTGGGAAACACTGGGTTAGGGCATGCGCTCCCTCGAGCTCTATTTTCAGTGGCAGAGGCACCACTGGCCAGTCCTCCACTGTTTGCAGGGCAACCCTGCTGGCCAGATCTAAGCACCCCGTGGGTCGGATCTGGCCTGAGGGCCTTGAGGTTGACACCCCTGCTCTGTGTTATTCAGAAATAATTCCAGTTTGTGCTGAAAGGGACTAATTTCCAAATGAATGGGATTTAAGTTACAGAGGCTCATTATGGACTACTTAAGAGATGCTCATCTGTGTTGAGTACAAGTTCAGATATGGGGTTTCTATCTTGAAAAATTGTCTAGAAGGAGATAGTAATTGCTATTTACAAGACAAGTTACGCGGACTGCTATGCTTGCATACAACATGGCTCACTATGGTCTTGGGAGGTAAGCATCCTCCTGAGAGGCATAGGAAAATAGTTAAATACATAGCTATTCTTTCCTTTCAGGCAGTCATGGTTTCCCCAACATGTAATAACAAGGGAGGAAAAAAAATCCTTAACAGAGTCCAAAGGAGTGCCAAACATTTATCTACTACAGTGTTTCCCAACCTTGGCAACTTGAAGATATTTGGACTTCAATTCCCAGAATTCCCCAGCCAGCAAATGCTGGCTGGGGAATTCTGGGAGTTGAAGTTCAGATATCTTCAAGTTGCCAAGGTTGGGAAACACTGATCTACTAGAGGGCAACATAAAGGGCGCATCACCCATTCTCTTTTGTATGTGATAGAGTCTGGTGAAGAATTGTTGGAGGAAAAGGGTTCTTTCAGAAGGAGCTAAGAGGCAAATCAGTCTGGAATCCTTAGTATGCAGGAGGCGGCTCAGAGTGGACCCTCCCTAGCTATTTACAAGGCATGTCTGATAATTATGCAGATTGTGCTTTAATCTGGCAAGATTCTTTCTATGGGTGCGCAAAATAAAGAAATTACTCAGAGTATATAATCACGGTTTTGGTTTGCTGCTTGACTTTCTCTCTAACACTCATCTGGTTGCTTGTTGTATTAGTACTATGCTTCTTGAGTATCCACTAAAGAAGCATAGTACTAATACAACAAGCAACCAGATGAGTGTTGAGCTTTAAAAGCTTTAAAAGAAGAGCCATTCTTTTAAAGCTAGCCCAATACACTCCAGGAATAAAATGCCAGGGCTTGTTTGGATTCAAAGGATGATGCCCATGTATGTATCTTTCATGAAGCTTCTTTCTGAAAACAAGCTGTTATAGCAAGAAAACCACATGTCTCCATCATGAGGCACAGGGCTCTGGACTTTCAGCATTTGCTGAGAAGGCTCTTGGGAGTTTGAGTGTCATAGGTGTTCAGCCTTCATGTACTTCTTGGATCAGAGAGAGATTTATACAACAATTTTATTGGCCAACAAAGTGTGGTAATAATTTCATACTGGTAGTCCCCAACTTACAACAGCTCGTTTCATGACTGTTCAAAGATACAAGAACATTGAAAAAAAGTGATTTATGACCATTTTCACATTTATGAGCATTGGTCATATGATCAAAATTCAGACACATGATGGTTGCAGTGTCCCAGGGTCATGTGACCACTTTTTGCCATCTTCTGACAAGCAAAGTCAATGGGGAAGTCAGATTCACTTAACAAGTGCAAATTAGAAACAAACTACTAATTCAAAATCTACTGTGATTCACTTAAAAATATGACAAGAAAAGTCATTCAATGGGGCAAAACTCAGTCAATAAATGTCTCAGTTAACAAATGTCTCACTCAGCAACAGAAATGTTGGGGTCAATTATAGTCAAAAGTCGAGGTCTACCTATGGTGCTGGCATGAATATACTAGAAAGGAGGATATACATTTATACCTCCTGGCATGGCCAGTCACAAGAATTTACGTGAGAAGCAAAGCAAGCAGCAAGTCTCAGAAGTTACCGGGTAACCTTCACATCCTATGGTATTAGAGCACCAATAATCTTGAAATTGAAATCCTTTGGTCACCTGATAAGAAGGAAGTACTCACTGGAGAAGAACCTAATGCTGGGCAAGACTGAATACAAAAGAAGAATGGGACAACAGAGAATGAGGTGGATGGATGGAGTCACTGAAGCAGTAGGTGTTGTGTCCAGAGGACAGTTAGACCTTGTACCCGCCCCATATTCCATGGGCAGGAAAATACTACAAGGTGATTGGTTGGCTCGGCCTGGCAGCCCAGCATATATATAGCTGCCAGGCACGGCCATGTTTTGTCTTTGTTTAGTTCTGTAACTGTTACTCCTCATTAATAAAGAACCGTTACTCACCACAAGAGTGTAGTCCTTCATTACAGCAAGGATTTAACAGTAGGATTTAACAGACCCCATAGGTTGATAGAGGACAAGAGGGCCTGGAAGAAGGTTGTGCAGGAGCGAGCATCCAGTGGACTGTATTAAAAAAGGCCATCTTAAAAGCCACTGGACTGTATGTAAGACAAATAACTAAAGGTAAAAGGAAGAAGAAACCGCTATGGTTTAGCAATGATGTAAGGGCTATAGTCAATGAAAAAAAGGCTGCCTATAGGAGGTATAAAGAGTCTGGAAGTATAGCTGATAGGGAGGTATATAAAATGAGACAGAAGGAGGTGAAACAGATAATATACGCTGCTAAAGCCTCAAAAGAGGAAGAAATTGCCAAATCTGTAAAGAAGGGGGATAAAACCTTCTTCAGATATATTAATGATAAGAAGAAGAAAAACTGCGGCATCACGAAGCTTAGTACCGGGAATAATACATGCATTAATGGGAATAAGGAGATCGCTGACCATTTCAATAGCTACTTCTGTTCAGTTTTCTCAAAAGACACCTTACAAAATAATACTATAGAGGGATATAGCATTGCTTCCAGCTGTACGGATTCAGCTCCAGTGATCTTAGAAGCCGATGTCTTAGAAGAACTTGAACGATTAAAGATAAATAAGGCAATGGGTCCAGATGGCATCCACCCCAGAGTTCTTAAAGAACTCAGATCTGTCATTACTACCCCCCTGACTGATTTGTTTAACCAATCCTTGTTAACAGGAGAAGTTCCTGAGGATTGGAGAATGGCCAGTGTTGTGCCTATTCACAAGAAGGGCAGTAGAGAAGAAGCTGGTAACTACAGGCCAGTTAGCTTGACATCAGTTGTAGTTAAAATGATGGAGACTCTACTCAAAAAGAGGATAAATCAGCACCTAAAAAACAATAACTTATTGGACCCAAATCAGCATGGCTTTACTGAAGGCAAATCATGTCAGACTAATCTCATTGATTTCTTTGACTATGTCACAAAGGTGTTGGATGAAGGTGGTGCCGTGGATATTGCCTACCTGGACTTCAGCAAAGCCTTTGATACGGTTCCACATAAAGAGCTGATAGATAAATTAGTGAAGATTGGACTTAATCCCTGGATAGTTCAATGGATTTGCAGCTGGCTGAAGCGTAGACATCAGAGAGTTATTGTTAATGGCGAGTATTCTGAGCAGAGTCAGGTTACAAGCGGCATGCCACAAGGGTCTGTTCTGGGTCCTATTCTTTTTAATATATTTGTGAGTGACATAGGAGAAGGTTTGGTAGGGAAGGTTTGCCTATTTGCCGATGACTCTAAAGTGTGCAATAGGGTTGATATTCCTGGAGGCGTCTGTAATATGGTAAATGATTTAGCTTTACTAGATAAATGGTCTAAGCAATGGAAACTGCAGTTTAATGTTTCCAAATGTAAAATAATGCACTTGGGGAAAAGGAATCCTCAATCTGAGTATTGTATTGGCAGTTCTGTGTTGGCAAATACTTCAAAAGAAAAGGATTTAGGGGTAGTGATTTCTGACAGTCTCAAAATGGGTGAACAGTGCAGTCAGGCGGTAGGGAAAGCAAGTAGGATGCTTAGCTGCATAGCTAGAGGTATAACAAGCAGGAAGAGGGAGATTATGATCCCACTATATAGAATGCTGGTGAGACCACATTTGGAATACTGTGTTCAGTTCTGGAGACCTCACCTACAAAAAGATATTGACAAAATTGAACGGGTCCAAAGACGGGCTACAAGAATGGTGGAAGGTCTTAAGCATAAAACGTATCAGGAAAGACTTAATGAACTCAATCTGTATAGTCTGGAGGACAGAAGGAAAAGGGGGGACATGATCAAAACATTTAAATATATTAAAGGGTTAAATAAGGTCCAGGAGGGAAGTGTTTTTAATAGGAAAGTGAACACAAGAACAAGGGGACACAATCTGAAGTTAGTTGGGGGAAAGATCAAAAGCAACATGAGAAAAAATTATTTTACTGAAAGAGTAGTAGATCCTTGGAACAAACTTCCAGCAGACGTGGTAGATAAATCCACAGTAATTGAATTTAAACATGCCTGGGATAAACATATATCCATCCTAAGATAAAATACAGAAAATAGTATAAGGGCAGACTAGATGGACCATGAGGTCTTTTTCTGCCGTCAGACTTCTATGTTTCTATGTTTCTATGTGCATGGGGTCAAGATGGTTGGACACAACTTCTCAACAACAAACCTTGAATAAGATGAAAAGGTAACTCTATGGAAATGTCTCACGGTGATATCTGCTAAGATATGGGAAAAGTAAATATGGATTATATAAATACTATATGGGGAGGGGTTTTTTCAGGTGAATTAACTGTGAGGCCTATATGCATATTCTTCCACTTATTTGATGAGACTTATTCCTGGTCATTTATTTGTTCCTCCGCCCTGTAGTCATAATTTCCAATTTAAATAGAGAAGTCAGCAGCTATAGTAACTGGGTGGTGATATCAATGAAGAGGGAACATATGGACAGATCAATATCTGATTCACTGACATATTATAAGAGGGTAGAGGGATAAAAACAGAATCTGACTGGCACAGCAAGCACTCATGGCACCTCTATTATGGCATCTTCAGCAAAGGAAGATTTCTGTCTCTTTAAAACTATGACATTTTAGTGTAATTGTCAGTAAATGAGAAAAAAATCACTGCCTGACATGGAATTTCTTTCTCTTTTTTTTTGTTTTAAAGATTGGGGATTGGCCTTCTGCCCTCTCATCAGCTCAACTGAATTGTACTTAAGCATCTTAGTAATGCAATTGATTTTAACGGCTACATATTTATTTTCCCTTTGAAATCCATCTTATCCATACTATGTAAGTTTGGCTAGATCCTGCCCACAACTTTGGTAATTAATTCTGAGGTTGTCATTGGTGCAATATCAAAATAACTTTTAAAGGACAGCATAACTACTGTACACATTTGCATCAAAGCTCAACAGCCTTGTTTTGCTCAGTTAAACATTCAGAGTTTAAAGAGAAACAGGTGAATACATTTTAAGTTAATTTTACAAAAACAAAGGTATTTTAGGAGCTAGAAAAAAATACAAAAGGTTATATTTCTCTATCAGTTTTTTCTCTATTATCACAAACTTTGACAGGAAAGGTTTTTTTTAAAAAAATAGCACCAATGAGCTTCAATAGTAATCTTATTATGCATGAGATGTAATGAAAATATAAATTTTGGCCAGAAAGGTTGTATAGGTTCCTTGACGCCAAAGCTTCATTTCAACATCTAGCAAGAAGTCTTTGGGTTCCCTCACTTGCCTCTGAAGATAGACTATACCGGTGTAGGAATTAAGCTTTCTAGTATTGAAGTAGTTTTCTTCATTTCCTTTGTTGATTGTAAGGATTATGTTGTCTCCGGCATAAGCAGGCGAGGGACCAATTCGGAAAATATGAGCTGGAACAACAGTGTTTGTTTGGAAATTAAGCTGATAATAAGTAATGCGGAGTGGAGTGTTTTGGCAATCCAAATAGTTGAAGCAGTTGATACGTTCACATCTCCTGAGAGAAGAGAAATAGGAAATATTTAGCACTTTACTAACTGTGATTTTGAAGGCAAGCTCTTGGACAGCGTGCTGGAAATCTGTCTCTGGTGTTAAGCAGTACATAGCAAGGTTGAATATTACTGCCTTGCAGCTGCTTGCTCTTCTTATGCTCACTATGTCAATGCAACTATCAAGGTAACAACCAAGTATCAAAAGGTCATGAACATGAAAATCTCTCCTCGAAACTGCAATGACCTTAAAGGAATTCTTAGAAAATTACTCTGCATAGGTTGGTCTGGAAATGAACGGTGAGATTCACCCAATCACAGTACAGTAGAACCCCGACTTACGAATTTAATTGGTGCGGGAAGGAGGCTCGTAAGTCGGAAAGCTCGTATGATGAAACATTGTTTCCCATAGGAAACAATGGAAAAGCGATTAATGCGTGCAACAACAAAAAAACCCCCGCAAAAAACCGCTGCCGCCCGGCTGTCACCTTTTAAAACAGCCCAGGGGCTGTTTTAAAAGGTGACAGCCGGGCAGGGGGGGGGGCTTCCCAGCAGCCAGCTTCCAAGCAAAGGGGGAAAAGGAGCGGGCGGGGGAAAGGGGGCAAATTCCACCGGAGGAGCCCGGACTCGCTCGCCACAAGCTCGGCGGCTGGAAGAAGGGCGGCTGGAAGAAGCAGACTTTTTAGCCTCGGCAGCAATGGGTGGCGCTGGCGACAGCAGCAAACAAGCAGCAGCCGGCAAACCAGACGAGCAGGTGCCCCGCGCACAGCACTAGACAAAATGTGGGCACGGGCGCGCTCGGTGGAAGGCAGAGGGCGTGAGGAGGAGGAGGGGGGCGAAAGCCAACGCAAGGAGAAAGCGGAGGGGGTGGGGGTGGCGGGGAGGCATAAGAAGAGAGGAACCCCCCTCCCCGCACTCACATTCTCTGACTAGCTAGAGGCGCGTGTCGGTGTGATTGCAACTCCCCTCCCGTGGCTGCTGTTGAGGCGGTAGCGGCATCCACCTCCGACGCGCGGCTCTCTCTCTCCATTCTTCTCTTTCCCCCTCTCGGGCTCCGAATGCGGCGGCGGGAAGAGGAAACGAGGCGCAAGGCAGGAACGGGTGGTGGGGCGCCATTGTTGTCCTCACGGCGCAAAGCCACACAGTCCCGGATCGCTTGCTTCCCCGGCCAGCAAGCCGTCTGCCTGGGAAAGCAGCGCATTTGAAAAACGCTTTCCCAGGCAGCCGATTTGCTGGCCGGGGAAGCAAGCGATCCGGGACTGTGTGGCTTTGCGCCGTGAGGACAACAACGGCACCCCACCACCCGTTCCTGCAGACGCGCTGCCTTGCGCCTCATTTCCTCTTCCCGCCGCCATATTCGGAGCCCAAGAGGGGGAAAGAGAAGAATGGAGAGCCGCGCGCCGGAGGCGGACGCCGCTGCCGCCTCAACAGCAGCCACGAGAGGGGAGTCGCTGGAGCTGCCCCCGGACTTTCCACCAAGCCCAATGCCGCCAGCCCACATGCCCACCTCTCCCCGCAGCAGTGGCGGTGGCGGCGGTAGTGCTGCCCAGCGCTCCGGCGTTGTCCGGGCTTCTCCCGCCATGCGCAGCCCAGCAGCTCGCTCCGGCTGGCGGCGGCGGAGGAAGGCGAATGCGGCTTGGAAGCTGGGAGGGGGGCAGAACGTCTTTGGCCACTTAGCTCTTCCTCCGAAAGGAAAGTGTGGAGGCTGCCTCTCTCCTCCCATATTCCGCCCCCCTCCCAGCTTCCAAGCCGCATTTGCCTTCCTCCACCGCCGCCAGCATCCAGCTCTTCCTGCACTTCTTGCTTCTCTACAAAATGACAGCCGGGCGGAGCCTGGCGGCGGCGGAAGAAACGCTCGTACCCCGAATTTGGGCTCATAAGTAGAATCAAAATATCTCTCCCCTCCCAGCTCGCATCTCGAAATGCTCGTATATAGAGCAGCTCTTATGTCGAGGTTCTACTGTATTGTGATTTGGATTCATGCGTACAAAGTTAGCATTATTTCCACCTTATGAAAGTTACTGTAATGGTTCCTTTATAGAACTCTGTTGTACATGTAAAAGTAAGCATGTATGTATGCATACCAAACTGGTGTTTTATTAATTGCACAGCAATTTGACTTATGCAAGACTTGCATTATGCAACACTTTTTGGAATGGTTTTATGGCTGAACACACTGTATCAAATGGAAGTGTCAGAGTAAGATACCAGTTTGTGCTAATTTTTTTTTTTTTTTTTATTTTTTTATTTATTAGATTTGTATGCCGCCCCTCTCCGTAGACTCGGGGTGGCTCACAACGGAATAAAACAGTTCATAACAAATCTAATAATTTGCAATTTAAAATATTTAAAAAAACCCATTATTAAGCAGACATACGTACAAACATACCATACATAAATTGTATAATACAATTTTATAAAACTGTAGAAGAGCATCTTGTGTGCCAGGTGGGATCTTTCTTGGATCAGTTACCTTGCATTACCGGATTATCACAATGCATTCTATATGACACTTCTTAGACAAGAAACCCTATATTTCAGCTGATGAAACCGGAAGCATCCTGGGTACTTATGAGTTCATAACTATTGTGAGAGTTGTACTGATTAAAAGTTAGCCTTAGATGCAATTCAACTTTCTGGTTGTCACCTTTAAAGCTCTGTATAGTTCAGGCATCATGGCTTAGATATTGTCATGAGCACCTACCCTAGGTTGAAACTGCTAGTCAGTAACAACTGGAAGACAAGGTTTGCTAAAGATCTTATCACTCAGAAAATGTCATATTTAAGATATTCTGGCTTGAGCCTTCTCAACGATGGACCCTGCTTGGCAATACCTTAGATCTGAATATTTAGACCCTCATCACTACATTTCCAGACCTGTAACGCAGATCTTCACAAAGGCATTTAGGAATAAACAACATAATGCAAAACTGTAGCACATGGACCTGAATTGATATAATTGTAAGAAATGTTAAGATGCTGGTATTAAATAAGCAAGCTAGTCTGATTCTGGAAATGGACAGCATGTAAGTTATAGTAAATAATTTACCTGTAAATACTAGTAAATAATCAATACTGATCCTATTGTTCCTAGAATTTATTAAAGTGCTCTACGGATAGCAGGTTTTGCAAATGATGCTTTTGTTGCCTGAGTATTGATCTTTATGATTTGGCCTGGAAGATCTAAAAGATCTCCGCTAAG
The DNA here is from genome assembly GCF_031021105.1 of Erythrolamprus reginae. Taxonomy (NCBI): domain Eukaryota; kingdom Metazoa; phylum Chordata; class Lepidosauria; order Squamata; family Dipsadidae; genus Erythrolamprus; species Erythrolamprus reginae. The sequence continues at coordinate 84,799,453 of NC_091951.1, forward strand.
ATTTCTTCATTTCTATGGGGATCAGTGGTGCATTCTTAAAGCCAGGTACTTTTATCCTTTTTCAATTATATGGCTCTCATAAGCTGAAGTCATTGAATAGGGGTTTTTTAGTTTAGAATTTGAGTAAATTTTATTTTTCTACCCTTAACCTTCTATATCCATTTATTTATTTATTTATTCATTCATTCATTCATTCATTCATTCATTCATTCATTCGATTTTTATGCCACCCTTCTCCTTAGACTCAGGGTGGCTTACAACATGTTAGCAATAGCACTTTTTAACAGAGGCCAGCATATTGCCCCCACACCCTTGAGCCGGTGATGAGATTTGAATCTGTGCTTATCTGATAAAGATTTGTGTAACAACAGCAATTTCTTTTCATTTTAATTTCAGAAACTGGTAATAAGATGAGGTTTTCTTAAGATGTAACAAACAGTGGCTTTCAGATTTCACTGAGGAATTAACATTTGTATCCTTTATACATTACATCTGATTTTTATAAATGTTTATTTATTCAATTTATATACCCACTCATCTCATATATGTGACTGTAGCTTACCATAAAGAGATAAATTATACAATATAAAAATAAAAACTCATAGCAACATACAGTAGTCCCTCACCTATCGCTGGTGTTACGTTCCAGACCCGGCCGCGATAGGTGAAATCCGCAATGTGGAATTTATCGACTGATAGTACTTATTTAAGTATTTATATTGTAATTGTTTGGTAAGTTTTCATTGTTTTAAGTGTTTATAAACCCTTCCCACACAGTATTTATTTTAGATACAGTATTTAAATACAGTATTTACAATTTTAGATATATTTTTTTTGAAAAACCTGCCGATTGAGTTCGGCGGTCTGTTTAAATCTGGCGATCAACTTTCTCAGAAACCTGCGAACCAGCGAAGATCCGCAAATGATTTTTCTCATTAATATTTCTTGAAAACCCGCGATGAAGTGAAGCCGCAGTAGGTGAAGCGCGGTATAGCGAGGGACTACTGTAATAGCATAAAAACAACCATCCACAAAGCCAAGGGATGGATCACATACTCAGGACCACAAAACCAAATTTCCAGATTCTTAAAAGGGCAATTGGGACTAGTATAATCTCAGATGGATTAATATTCCAAAGGGTAAGAGTCTTGGTTTTTGCCTCTTTCAAAACAGTTTTTTTTAAAAACCCACTATTATATATCCACCATAATTCTGAATGGAATATTCAGAGAGAGGGTGACAAATGATAGTCATTTTTTAAAAGTTGGAGTTCTCTTATGGATCCAGAAGTGTGCAGCAGCTGCCAAAAAAGCCAGTGCAGAGAGTACATTCACATGAAAAAATGGAGTAAGTATAAATGAGGCTGGTGTGTGTGTGTGTAGCCATGTAAATAAAATATGTTTGATATTGAGAAAGTCTACCATGAGTTCTTTTCTAGTGAAACTAGAGCTACCCATTTCAGATTATGATCACATTTACTCTGAACTGTAGAATCAATGGTACATGGTTCCCCAATTGCTTGCCTGAAGCTATTTGTAGCAGGCTTGTCTTTGAAAATTAAATAACTTTTTGGTATTAGTGGATTCAATCTTTGAAAAAAGCACAACAACTTGAAGTGTAACACACACCCTATGTTCAGCTGAGTAATTATTAAAAGCTCTGAGTATTAATGTAATTGGCTGCTACATAGAAGAGTTTGAAGGACAATGATTAGACTTACATGTCAGATACTTTTCTGTAGTTTGGTGGACACTCTATTAAAAGGCATCGGAAGTTGCCTTGAATATTATAGCAAGATTCTGCTGATGAACAGTTGTGAGTCCCCATTGCACATTCATCAATATCTGAGGATGAAGCACATACAAGAATGGCAATTTAATAGTATCCTTCTTCCACAAGTACACAAATCATACCAACTCCACTCAGTTTTATCTAGGAAAATAAATCATAACGATTCATTTCTATTAGTAAAAAGAAAGAATGCATGCATTCACCTCGCTATACTAAAGGTTTCAGTTCAATTAGTTAAAACAGAATGTAAGTTATGGACTCATTTTATAAACTGCTTAAGGCAAGAATGTAGGCATCTTTTCTGAGTCACCTTATTATCAGTATTTGGTAATACTTAGCAGTTAAGAAGTAAAATAAATAAATCCGACCACCCCAAGCCAGTATTTTTTCCACGCAAAAAGGTTGTACTCAGATCACCTCTGGGATACTCATGAATCATACATGTAGTTAAATTTCCCTGTCCAAAGTCTCTCTGTTGCTGAAGATATTCTGGAAAGTCTAAAGTGATGTATGGATTAGATTGGACACTCCTATTTCAAATGAACTAAAAAGCCATTCCCTACACCCTCTGATAATTCTAAGTTGTTTTTCATTGAATACACTGAATTTCACTGAATAAAGTGAAATAGTTAAAAGAAACAGGTAAGGGGAAAAGGTACTTTGACACCTGACCCAGTCCTTCCTAAGCACTTCGGAGCCACCTATGAAATGGTCTTCACTACAGGCAACCCCAGCTGGCTGAGAAAAAACAAGACAACCGCTCAAGTTAACAACCTGAATTTTTTTTTTAAATGCTCGTCTCTAAATTTCTACAGCTCCGGAAACAGTAAATGTCCCCTCGTCCCAAAGGTGCTTTTTCAAGAGGCAACTGGACATTCTGGTTTTTCTCTGAAGATGTTTCACTGAAGAAATTTCTTTAGCTCTGACTGGATGGTGGGCAATGAAATGGAATTCTCCAGAAGAAGCTTCTTGGCAAAATGTCTTCCAAGAAAAACAATAAAGTCCAGTAGCTTCTTGAAAAAGCACCTTTAGTACAATCATGACCTGGGAGCTCTTCCTCAAATATTCATTCATAGATGTAGGTTGTTATGTAGGCCTCTATGGTATACATTTGGGTGGAGAAGAAGGGCTTCAGAGGTGAGATTCTGGAGAATCGGTAGCAGAAATTTTGAGTAGTTTGGCGAACCGGTAACTACTATCTCTGACTGTCCCCATCTATTCTCTGCTTCCCAAGTCCCAGCTGATTGGAGGGAAATGGGGATTTTGCAGTAAGCTTCCCCTGGAGTGGGGAGGGAATAGAGATTTTGCAGTATCCTTCCCTTGCCATCCCCACCAAGACACGCCCACCAAGAAACTCCACCCCCACCAAGACACACCCACAGAACTGGTAGTAATAAGATTTGAATCCCACCACTGAAGGGCTTGCCTGAGCCCAGATAGTGTAAGTGGGATAAAGTAAATAGTTCAGTATTTGATGCTTACCTAAGCTGAAAATATTAAAGTGAACAGGTTTTTTAAAAGCAGGAATTATTAAACCATTGCAAAGTTTACTACAGAAAATAAGACTTGATAAACTAATAAATTCAACTATGATAACCTCTGGAGATCTCTGAGTGCAGGTAGGACAAGGCAATATAAGGCAAAAAGAAGAACTCTTCCAATTCTTGCCGAGCAAAGCATCACAAATCCTAAACTGCAAATTGTAGTTTGAACTGTACAGCAGTACAGCCAGAAAAATTAACTCAACTCTCCAAAGGGGATGAAAATTTACAATCACATGGGACACGGTGTGCTTGCAGAAGTAGTACCAAAGCTTTGTGTGGAAGCACCTAGAGGCAGGCAAACATAAATCAGTTTCCATTTCTGCCTACAAACTGCAAGGCTATTTAACTACATGACTGAATAGGATTCCTTTTAAGGATGGACCAAATATATTTTGATTTCCCCATTTCTGGATCTCCAACTACTGTGGAGGCATGTTGATAAAATGGCTGCAGAATATACTTCCCTGTATGGTTGGGAGGCTTAGAGATTTTTGTTTTTAAGCCAGCATTTCATCAATTCCAGTTGTTGTGCCATTGTGTTTGAGGGATGCAATAATTTATTTCTACATAGGATACTTAAGATAAGAATGAAAATCCTACGAGAAAATCTTTGAAGAGCAAGATAACAAAATAGCCATTTGTTGATTTGTAATGGCTGCAAAAGACAGGGAAGGAAATCCTGGCTTAACTATTCAGCAATTCAATCCCCCCCCCCCAACCCTCAAATGTCTAGACAGCATTCAGACGCTTGCCACTAAAATAAATGCTAACAGACAATCCACGAGCTAAGTATTGCAGTGAAATTTGCCAGTTTTTACAGAAGACAATCTTCTAAATCAACAGCACTCTTGCATGGAGTGTGACTTGTTTAAAGGCATAAGAAAAGAAATTAAATGGGAAATAAAAAAGTAAATTAAAATTATTTAAGTCCCTCCTAATTGATTCATAAAATTAGGTGAAAAGGTAAATTGTTCCTACATGGAATCTGATGTTGCAGAAGATTTACTGTTATGTCCCGAGAAGCTGAAAAGTTTTCACTCCAGTCCAACAAGGAAGTGGAGCAGGGAAATTCTGATTGGCTTCTTCTCAAAAGGGCTCCCTGTTTAACCCCCTACCTAAACCGGACAGAAGCTGATGTTTGCTGACTATAAGCAATAAATAGCTGAAGTTTCATTGCCAGTCTTCTGCCTCTTCAGTATCTGAACTCAACATTGGCGGCGAAAGTAGGATACTGAGGATGATTCCAGCCTGGCAGGAAGGAAGCATCAGACCAGGAAGCACCAGATTCAACCAAAAAAATAGTATTCTAGTTGGAAAAATGAGCATTCCAATTGGATGCTTGATCAAAGAACACATCCACAGTTAGGGACACCAAAGAGGCCCTAGGCTGGATTGGTCCAGGAGATTGGCAGGCCTGCATAGACAAACTCTTAACAACACAACACATAACCTCTAGTATAGCCACAAGGAAAAGCCTTGCAGAGCTTCTAATGGGCCAGAAACTCCAGTCTGTCCTCAACAGGTTATACCCAAGTTACTCAAGTACTGTGGAAGGAAAGTTCCAAATTGGAAAAATAAAAACATATGAAATAAACAATCCAGTATATGCAAGAAACTTTGCATCAGGGTCCCTGTGGCTACCTGGGAAATTCCAAATCATACATAATAAGCCTATTATGTATGATTAATAAATAATAAATACAGTGAAACAATTACCCAGATAATAGTATTTTCCTACAGACAAATCTACAGACAAAGGTTAATATTGTAAATTTATCATTTCCCAAATATTTTGATTCCCTTGCTGAACAATTTTAGGTGTACATTTTTTAATATCTGCATTAACTTCTACTTGTATTTTGTGCAAAATTTCTAATATATGCACTTTTGGGAGGCTATAGAAGATTCCTTAAAATTGTATTTCAACATTTTTCACCTAATATATTTTTAAATACGTGATTTTCCCCAATGCTTTGTTTGAGTATGCAAGCTTCATTTACACATACTTTCCCAGTTCATGCTTAACTTTCTATCCTTTATTGCATTTTTTTTTTAAAATGAGATTTTATTCACATACAGTGATGGTAAGTGAAAATTAGATCAATTTATCATAATCCAATGGCAAGAAACAATTTTCTCCCTGCCCTTCATTCTTACCTCGACAAGTCCTTCCGTTGGCGGCCATTGTATATCCTTGATCTGGGCAAGCACACTGATAACTCCCAGGCACATTGAGACAGCGGAAAGTACATAGGATGCCTGCACTTTGGGCACATTCATCAATATCTGGAATTGGTACATTAGCAAACAGGTGAGGGCAACGTCTTTATTGTCCCTGAGAAAAGTATACTAGTACTCCAATGGAACAAATCAGATGTACCTTTACAGGAATGGCTGTCTTCTGCTAATTGGTAGCCTTGCCTGCAGTAACACTGATAGGAACCATAAATATTAGCACATTCTTGACTGCATGGATTATTGTCACATTCATTGATATCTGTGTTGAAAAATGAGTATCAAAGAGACATTAAAATCAGTTGCTGCCACATATCTGTCATTGAAGGCAAAGTAGAAAAAACCTTTAACTAAATGGATTGCCTTTAAAAAATAATAATAATATGGAGCATCTTTAAGCCTGAAGATACAGCATGACGGACAGTGGTTTATATATGCAGGAAATATATTTGATTAAAATACTAAATTGAGTTAATATTAATAAGCATTTGAAAGTCATAGATGATTATAACTGTAATTTAGATGTGGGATGTATCATTTGTAGAATCTCGAGGTCTATAGAACGTTGTGTCACACAATCCAGAAAGAGATGGAGCCAGGATGTTTTCAGGTACTGTTTCATTGAATATTTTAAACTTTTCATACAAACATATGCAAAGTACAGATAATTCTCACCTAATGGCTGCCAAGGCTGGTATCTATTCAGAGCTACTTGCACTTTGTCTACAAACAAATATATCATCAAGTGAATGCTATCAATACGGCATTGCACTACAGGAGGAAGAGGCTCTAGGACCCAAATTAATAGTCTACACACAGCCCTGGGCCTCTCTTTCTCTACCTTTGACTTAACAGTTATAACACTACTCATTTTTATCATGCTATTATCATTGTAATGCTGTTCAAAACAATAGGCCTGCAATGCAAATTAAATTAGACTATAGTTATTTTCAGTGAAATACAAATACATGAAAAAAGGACCCAATGGCAGTTAAGGCAGGATTTCATTTTATATTATACTATACAAAGTATATTGGAAAACTGGGATGCTAATTGTGACAAGTAAAGGATTTATTTATCTATCTATCTATCTATCTATCTATCTATCTATCTATCTATCTATCTATTTATTTATTTAAAATGTGTAGGATAGTAGTAGTTTGTATAAACATAAGTAAAAAGTAACGATAAAAGAGGGCAATAGACCAGTAGGACAGGGATGGTAGGCACAATGATGCGCTTATGCACTCACCTTACAGATCTCTTAGAAACGGGGAGAGGTCAACTATAGACAGTCTAAGGTTAAAGTTTGGGGTATGGGGAGGAAACCACAGAGTCAAGTAGTGCATTCCAGGCATTGATCGCTCTACTGCTGAAGTCGTATTTTCTCCGATTGAATTTAGAGCGGTTTATATTTATTTTGAATCTATTATGTGCTCGTGTGTTGCTGTGGTTGAAAGTGAAGTAGTCATTAACAGGAAGGACATTTTGGTATATGATTTTATGAACTACATTTAGATCAGTTCGGAGGTGACATAGTTGTAAATTGTCCAGTATTTCAAGTCTGGTGGAATAAGGTATTTCATTGTGAGCGGAGGAGTGAAAGACTCTTCTTGTGAAATATTTCTGGACTCACTCAATTGTATTAATGTCTGATATGCAATGTGGGTTCCAGACAGATGGGTTGTATTCTAGAATTGGTTTAACAAATGTTTTGTATGCTCTGGTTAACAATGCAATGTTGCCAGAAAAGAAGCTACATAGCATTAGATTAACAACTCTTACTGCTATTTTGGCAATATTGTTACAGTGGGCTCTAGCACTTAGGTCATTGGATATGAGTGCTCCAAGGTTTTTGACAGAGAGAGGGTCATCTACAAGTTTGCTTCCTCCAAGTTTGTATTTTTTATTCTAATTCTTTTTGCCAATATATATATATATATAAAAAGCATAAGGATTTAGAAATGTGTTATTTTCCACAAGACATATCTCGCTGTGAAATCTGCCTCTCTTTTTTTTAGGTAGTTTCATCTGCAAATACCTTCACAATGTTTCCCGTCATAAGCCAAGTGAAATCCAGTAGAACATGAGCAGTGATAGGATCCAGGAGTGTTTTCACATGAGTGCTGGCAGAGTCGGCCTGGATAATTCCAGCATTCATTTATGTCTATTGCAAAACAAAAACAAAACCGATAACCATAAAATGGGAAATTGTAAGGCAGAAAAAGGGCAAAGGTGCTTAGAGAAAAAATTATGTAATTGTTTCCATCTTGAATGTTTACATTCCCTTACTTTATTTGCTTCTCAGTATAGTGAAATAAAGAAGTATAGAAACCTTATCAAATAAACCAGCACTTCATTTTTGCCAAATTTTCTACATTCTATGCTTTTTACTTACCAGATAACTTATAGCACATAGAAAGCTTTTGGAAACCTCCGGAATATGAAGTTATATCAATGGACTTGTCCTATTAGGTAGGATCAGACCAAGCAATGAATTGCACAGGAAGGTTAAAACTATTTCCATGCATGTCTGATGACTCCATTTCCTACTTATACTACAGTGAATTAGGGAAGCATCTATCTGAGTTGCTTCTCAATATTATCTGTCTGTTGTGAAGTAAGTTTTATGCTTCATCATTTTGGAAATGGAGCTTGCATGTTTCTGTCAATGTCATATTCTTTTTTTCTCAATAATTAGAGAATTTTAGACTGAATTTTAGTTCATGAATTTTAATTTTTTTGGTAAGCAAGGTAATTCTTTAGCTAAATTTAAGGACACATCCTCCTTTTTCAACTGTCAGTCTCTTACAATTTCTATCCCATCAAACCCCTGTCCCATGGCCCAGCAATGTCAATCTACTTTTACTACTATTAGAAGGCATTCTTTGGCTCAGCATCCTGAAGGTACATAAGCTTCAACCCCTCTCTATATTTTTCCTTCCAGACTCTAAGCCTCATAACCTTTAATCTGTTTGTTCCAAATCAGCATTCTTAAGATTCCATTCATGTACATTTTCCCAATCATGATAAATGTGAATAAATCAGTTATCTTAGATATTCTGCTTCAGCTGAAATCATTTAGAATCCAGAGCATGGAAACTCCAGATCGTGCAGAATGCAGCTGCGACAGCAGTCATGGGTTTACCTAGGTATGCCCATGTTTCACCAACACTCTGCAGTCTGCATTGGTTGCCGATCAACTTTCGGTCACAATTCAAAGTGTTGGTTATGACCTTTAAAGCCCTTCATGGCACTGGACCAGAATATCTCCGAGACTGCCTGCTGCCGCACGAATCCCAGCGACCGGTTAGGTCCCACAGAGTAGGCCTTCTCCGGGTCCCGTCAACTAAACAATGTCGGTTGGCAGGCCCCAGGGGAAGAGCCTTCTCTGTGGCGGCCCCGACCCTCTGGAACCAACTCCCCCCGGAGATTAGAACTGCCCCTACTTTCCTTGCCTTTCGTAAGCTCCTTAAGACCCACCTTTGTCGTCAGGCATGGGGGAACTGAGACACCTCCCCCGGGCATATACAATTTATGAATGGTATGTTTGTATGTATGTTTGTTTAGAAAATGGGGTTTTTAAAATATTTTTAAACTGTAATTTAGATTTGTTGTAAATTGTTTCACTTTGTTGTGAGCCACCCCGAGTCTGTGGAGAGGGGCGGCATACAAATCTAAATAATAAATAAATAAATAAAATATCCAACCCGGATAGAAACAGACCAGGAGGAGAGATAATCATTATAGTGGTCTATGGTGGTTATAAATTTACAAGCAATTCTGTAAAGTAAGAGTGCTCTGCCCTCACTTTTCTCCCTTCTAATTTTCTGAAATTGGAATTTCAAAGGAGCATAAACTGACTGATTGTTTCTGAGATTGCCAGTTTCATTCAGCTTCAAATAATAGAATAGAACAGAACAGAACAGAATTCTTTATTGGCCAAGTGTGATTGGACACACAAAGAATATGTCTTGGTGCATATGATCTCAGCATACATAAAAGAAAAGATACATTTGTCAAGAATCATGTGGTACAACACTTAATGATTGTCATAGGGGTCAAATAAGCAATGAAGAAACAATCAATATTAATAAAAATCTTAGGATACAAGCAACAAGTGACAGTCATACAGTCCTAAGTGGGAGGAAAAGGATGATAGGAATGATGAGAAAAACTTGTAGAATAGAAGTGCAGTTTTAGTAGAAAGTGTGACAGTGTTGTGGGAATTATTTGTTTAGTAGAGTGATGGAAGTTTTAAAGAAGATATAGATAATCATTTGTCTGGAGTGTTGTAGGGTTTTTTTTGCCTAAGCAGGGGGTTGGAATAGAAGATTTTCCAAGGTCCCTTCCAACTTTGTTGTTGTTGTTGTTGTTGTTGTCATTGTCTCCATGATCATCTCTTTCAAAACTCATTTTGACTTCAATGCTACCTTGGAGTTGGGTTTCAGCAGATTCCAACCAGTTCTGGAGAACCATACGCGGAAACTTTAAGTAGTGCGGCGAACTGGTAAATACCAACTCTGAATGTCCCCACCCCATCTATTCTTTGCCTCCAGAGTCCCAGCTGATCGGGAGGAAATGGCAATTTTGCAGTAATCTGCCCTTGGAGTGGAGGGGGTGGGGAGAATGGAGATTTTACAGTATCCTTCTCCTGCCGCGCCCACCAAACCATGCCCACCAAGCAACACCATGCCCACCAAGCCATGCCCACAGAACTAGTAGTAAACAAAATTGAATCCCACCACGGCTTGGGGAAGAAAGCTGGAGAAGGTAAGAAATGTTCATACCATTCTTTCTAATTCCAGGAAACCTTCCAAGCTAAGCTTAAACAATTATGCTGTGTGAGTGTGTGTGTGTGTGCACAAAGTTTTATAACAATCTGCCATCAATTTTTGTCTAATTAAATTAAATAACTTGACATTTGTCATAAGGAGACTACAGCACCTACTTGCACTAACTGGATTATAGCATCCATTCAGAAATTGAATAGTTGGTAGATTGTTACCTAGCATCCAAATCACTCAGGACCTATTTTCTTTGCAAGTGTGAAGATACGTAGTAAAAACAGAGAGCTGGAGAGACTTTTAAACTCATCAATAAGTACTGGCTTCGGTTAATTTCAATCTATCGCTACACTTGAAATAAAACTGGAGCATGCAATTATCAAACAGACAAATTAGTCCATGTGAATGAAGGGTACTTCAGAAACAATCATGCTCTCTTAATTTGAGCTTCAGTACAGTGGAATTAGGGATGCGGTGGCTCAGTGACTAAGATGCTTGAAAGGTTGGCAGTTCAGTGGTTCGAATCCCTAGGGCCATGTAATGGGGTGAGCTTCCATTACTTGTCCCAGCTTTTACAAATCCAACAGTTCGAAAGCACATAAAATGTAAGTAGAAAAATAGGAACCACCTTTGGTGGGAAAGTCTGTATGGCTTTGGCATTTAGTCATGCTGGCTACATGACCAGACAGCACTGGCCCTTCAGCTTTGAAACAGAGATGAGCACTGCCCTGTAGAGTCAGGAACAGCTAGCACATATGTGTAACAGAAACCTTTACAGTGGAATTAGAAACATAGAAGGCTGATGGCAGAAAAAGACCTCATGGTCCATCTAGTCTGCCCTTATACTATTTCCTGTATTTTATATTACAATGGATATATGTTTATCCCAGGCATGTTTAAATTCAGTTACTGTGGATTTACCAACCACGTCTGCTGGAAGTTTGTTCCAAGGATCTACCACTCTTTCACATATCTTTCAGTAAAATAATATTTTCTCACGTTGCTTTTGATCTTTCCCCCAAGTAACTTCAGATTGTGCCCCCTTGTTCTTGTGTTCACTTTCCTATTAAAAACACTTCCCTCCTGAACCTTATTTAACCCTTTAACATATTTAAATGTTTTGATCATGTCCCCCCTTTTCCTTCTGTCCTCCAGACTATACAGATTCATTAAGTCTTTCCTGATACGTTTTATGCTTAAGACCTTCCACCATTCTTGTAGCCCGTCTTTGGACCCGTTCAATTTTGTCAATATCTTTTTGTAGGTGAGGTCTCCAGAACTGAACACAGTATTCCAAATGTGGTCTCACCAGCATTCTATATAAGGGGATCACAATCTCCCTCTTCCTGCTTGTTATACCTCTAGCTATGCAGCCAAGCATCCTACTTGCTTTTCCTACTGCCCGACCACACTGCTCATCCATTTTGAGACTGTCAGAAATCACTACCCCTAAATCCTTCTCTTCTGAAGTTTTTGCTAACACTGCCAATGCAATACTCAGATTGCGGATTCCTTTCCCCCAAGTGCATTATTTTACATTTGGAAACATTAAACTGCAGTTTCCATTGCTTTGACCATTTATCTAGTAAAGCTAAATCATTTACCATATTACAGATGCCTCCAGGAATATCAACCCTACTGCACACTTTAGAGTCATGGGCAAATAGGCAAACCTTCCCTATGTCACTCACAAACATATTAAAAAGAATAGGACCAAGAACAGACCCTTGTGGCACACCGCTTGTAACCTGTTTCTGCTCAGAATACTCGCCATTAACAATAACTCTCTGATGTCTTCGCTTCAGCCAGCTTGAAATCCACTGAACTATCCAGCGATTAAGTCCAATCTTCACTAATTTATCTATCAGTTCTTTTTTAATTAATACTTATGCTGAAATCAATAGCATATAAAATAAGTCCAAAGGTCCATTTGTCAACAATCAGCAATACCAATTCCATTGTGTCATGCTTACCAATGCAAGTTCTGCTGAATGAATCATACTGATATCCCATCTTACAATCACAGCGATAGGCTCCAGGTATATTGTGACAAATCTGTCCTTCTCCACAGCGGTGTGTGGCAGACTGGCATTCATCAACATCTATAGAAGAAAAAAATAGAATTACTCTAACCACCATGAGCCAGTTGATGTCCACTCTCCTTTTGTATCACAATTTTTAGCAAATATGTGGAATGAAGGTGCTTGTAGCCTGAGTTTGTAGCAAGAGCAAATGTGGGTTAATTTTTCCCAGAAATTGCAGGGACAGGGATTAGTGATTACAATTCCATTTGCCAAAGCTGCTCTGTAGTTCTTACAGATAAACCCTATAATTTAGAATATACTAGAATAGAATTAGAATAGAATAGAATTCTTTATTGGCCAAGTGTGACTGGACACCCAAGGAATTTGTCTTTGGTGCATATGCTCTCAGTGTACATAAAAGAAAAGATACATTTGTCAAGAATCATGAGTTACAACACTTAATGATTGTCATAGGGTTCAAATAAGCAATCAGGAAACAAAATATTAACATAAATAGTAAGGATACAAGCAACAAGTTACAGGAGATGGGTGATAGGAATGATGAGAAGACTACTAGCAATAGCAATGCAGCCTTAGTGAATAGTTTGACAGTTATGGTGAAATTTAAAATAAAATAGAAATTCAAGTTGTAAAGCCTTGGCGAGCACACTATTTTCTGTCCAAACAAACTTTAGCTTCTTTTTAATTATTTACTTGACATATATTGAACTTAGAAACTATATTCACTATGGTGACATATGTGATACATTATTTGGTTTTTTCCCCCTCGAAATTTATATATATATTTTTCTTTGTAAGGCTTAGATTTAAATTAAGAATTGCTGGATGTGATTAGAAATTTTTGCTCTTTTTTCTTGTTTTCTTTCTTTTTAAAGGGCAATTATTATAAAAGAATGTTGTAAATATAGTATCCCTACTTTGCGGTTTTTCATTTATCGCAGTTGGTCTTGGAATGTAACCCCCGCGATAAATGAGGGATCACTGTACTATAAATAAATGGCATATACATCCGCAGTACTATAAATTTATAAAACCTGAGTTTGGTTAGAAAGATTCTCTTTTAATATATTTTTAATCACTCTTGTTTTCAATGAGCCTAGCAATATATCTTGAATAAAAAAGTGATTTTTTTTAAATTAAAGCACTATCTCTTTGCAGCTCTGTTCATTTTTCAGTAAGCATTAAAATGTTAATTTTAATAATAAGTTAAATTAACTGCCAATTAACAACATAAGTTGCCTTTAATTCATTTGTTTAAATCTTTGATTAGTTTTCTTTGAAATTGTTCATTCCAATCACTTCTGCTTTTAATAACTTTCAGTACATTATTCTGTCAAAAGAGCATCCCATTTCATGACAGTTAGTGTTTTCCAGCTAAATGTTGGAAGAAACTGCTATTAACCACTCTATTGCAATAAAAAGAATAAATTTGTTGAGAATTCTCTAAGCAAAAGAAGCAACCACAATTCCATTCTTCTGCATAACCTGTCCCAATGATCTATTTCTAAAACTATAAGTTTAGCCAATGTAAAATTTAATTATCCATTGTATTCTTACTTGCAAAAGAAAAAAAATTAGAACCACAGTGAGTTTTTATTTGGTTGCTTATGCTTTCACTCTATTAACAGAGACAGAGGCAGAGGAAGAGAAAGAGACAGAGACAGAGACAGAGAAAGAGACAGACATACAGACACACACACACACACACACACACACACACACTAGAGCAGCGTTTCCCAACCGGTGTGCCACGGCACACTAGTGTGCCACGAGACACAGCCAGGTGTGCCATGGAGCTCCTGGGAAAGGTCCAGCTGGGCAGGGCGCTGCCGGTGCCGGGGCGGGCTTTCCCGAAACGGACGGAGAATGCCCTCTCTTGCAGCCCCCTGGCTGGGAGCGCTTTTGCTGCGAGAGAGGGCTTTCTCCATCCGTTTCGGGAATGCCCGCCCCCCCTCTCGCGCGCGCGCCGCTCCCCTTTTATCTCAGCCCTCCCTGGCTTCGCTTCTCAATCCCTCCCTCCTTCCGTCTTTCCTTCCCCTCAGCTGTTCTGTCTGGGTGTCTCCCGCTCTTTCCTTCCCCGCCTCCCAGGCTTTGCCTTCACCACCCCCACCCCCTTTTTGGTTGGCAAGGAGTCCTTTGCCGCATCCTGCAGTCCCCACTCAGCTTGAGGCCGCTTTCCCTGGCTGCGCTCTTTCTTTCTCTCTCTCTCTCTCTCCCGTGAGCCGGGGGGAAGGAGAAAAAAACAAACAAAAACTTCTTGCAACAGGCCCGCGCCCGCGCTCATGCCCACGCTTGTCCCTTCAGCAGTGAGGGAGGGAAGTCAGAGGGCGAGGGAGCGAGCGAGCGCTCTTGTCCTCGGTGCTCTCTGCAGCCTGTCTTCCTTCTTCTTTGACGCCGCTGAGGGATGGAGAGAAGGATAGAAAGGAAAGAGGGAGGGAGAGATAGAAAGGAAAGAGGGAGAGAGGAAAGAGGGAGGGAGAGATAGAAAGAAAATAGATAGAAAGGAAAGAGGGAGGGAGAGATAGAAAGGAAAGAGGGAGGGAGAGATAGAAAGGAAAGAGGGAGGGAGAGATAGAAAGGAAAGAGGGAGGGAGAGATAGAAAGGAAAGAGGGAGGGAGGGAAGAGGGAGGGAGGGAGAGATACAATGGAAAGAGGGAGGGAGAGATAGATAGAAAATAGATAGAAAGGAAAGAGGGAGGGAGGAAAGAGGGAGGAGAGATACAATGGAAAGAGGGAGGGAGAGATAGAAAGAAAATAGATAGAAAGGAAAGAGGGAGGGAGGGAGGAAAGAGGGAGGGAGAGATAGAAAGGAAAGAGGGAGGGAGAGATAGAAAGGAAAGAGGGAGGGAGAGATACAATGGAAAGAGGGAGGGAGAGATAGAAAGGAAAGAGGGAGGGAGAGATAGAAAGAAAAGAGATAGAAAGGAAAGAGGGAGGGAGGAAAGAGGGAGGGAGAGATAGAAAGGAAAGAGGGAGGGAGGAAAGAGGGAGGGAGAGATACAATGGAAAGAGGGAGGGAGAGATAGAAAGAAAATAGATAGAAAGGAAAGAGGGAGGGAGAAAAGAGGGAGGGAGAGATAGAAAGGAAAGAGGGAGGGAGAGATACAATGGAAAGAGGGATGGAGGAAAGAGGGAGGGAGAAATAGAGAAATGGAGGAAGAGATATTTTATTTGTCCAAACTTTTCTTTAGCCCCCACCCCCCGCCCGACAGAGAGAGAAAGAGAGACATAGCAAGAGAGAGAGAGAAAAAAAGAAAGAAAGAGATAGCAAGAGAGAGAGAGAGAGAAAGAAAGAGAGAGAAAGAGAGAGAGAGAGAAAGAGATAGCAAGAGAGACAGAGAGAGAGACAGAGAAAGAGAGAAAGATAGAGAGCGAGAAAGAAAGAGAGATAGCAAGAGACACAGAAAGAGAGAGAAAGAGAGATAGCAAGAGAGACAGAGAAAGAGAGAGAGAGAAAGAGATAGCAAGAGAGACAGAGAGAGAGACAGAGAAAGAGAGAAAGAGATAGAGAGAGAAAGAAAGAGACATAGCAAGAGAGACAGAGAAAGAGAGAGAATGAAAGAGAGATAGCAAGAGAGGCAGAGAGAGAGCAAGGGAGAGAGAAAGACATAGAGGGAGGGAAGGAGGGAGAGAGAAAAAGAGCAAAAAAGAGAGGAAGAGGAATGGAGAGATAGAAAGAAGGGAAGGAAGGAAGAGAGAGAAAGAGGGAGGGAGAGATAGAGTGAAATGGAGGAAGAGATATTTTTTTTGTCCAAACTTTTCTTTAGCCCCCCCGCGCACCCCCGTCCCCCCGTTCAGTGTTCCCCAGGATTTTGAAAATATGAATAATGTGCCGCGGCTCAAAAAAGGTTGGGAAACACTGCACTAGAGTATACTTACAAGGCCAGAGTCACGATATTTTCATTATTAATATTACAATGAACTATGAAGTTTATAGATACAGTTTCTAGTTTCTATAAGTTCAAAAGTTTCTAAAGATTAGATAGTAAATGAGCAAAATGAAGAATTTCATACCAACATCAACATTCCACTGCTTTAGTATAGCAGAGATATTTTTCAAAGCACTATTCTATTCCTCGGCTGGTTAATGATATTTGGCCAAGCTGTTCTTAATTTTCTACTAAGTTGACACCATCCCCAAATAACACATTGTTATTACTCAACTGAACTGCTGTTTAAAACCTAACATCAACCATTGAAGAAAGCTATATGATTCATTACACATAAATTATATTGAATACTCTTTTTACTTGCATTACACCACTATCACTACCAAATGGCTTTTATTCATTCATTCAATTTACTGATATTACATTTGAATTTGAAGCTCTAGCAACTTCCAGGACTAAAGCAGCCAGAGTTTTGCCAAATTTCAATTCAGTCCTGGATTTTGGATGCATTCTGTGAGTTAATTGATTTGAGCAAAAATTGTTCCGTATGATATGATATATCATTTCACCCAATTCAGGGTTACAAACAATCAAATAGGCACAAGAGTTTTAGGATCAGATGATTCTGATATTACTAATCTTGTTCTAAAGTTGAGAGTTTAGTAGGTTGAGACAGTGCAAAGAAGCACCTTCTTTTCTCTAGCCTAAATATAACTTGATCTAACTATTATATAAACCTGCTTTTCAAAGATATAAAGGAGTATCTACTTTTTCTAAGTCATGCATATATTTTATTTCTATTATTTAGACAGTTTGTATAGTTTCTTGATTATTTTCATTTCTTGGAGTAAGACCAAGATACTCACAGACAATATCCCAAAAGCTATTGAGGCACTAGAGCAGGGCTGTCAAACTTGCAGCTCACAGGCCTAATGTATCATGCACTGGCCACGCCCACACCCAGTTTAGCAAAGGAGAAAGTCACAATACATCACATGATGATGCTGTGACGATGTAAGTTTGACAGCCCTGCACTAGAGAATTAAAGAATGATCTAAGGCAGGGGTAGGCAAAGTTGGCTCTTCTATGACTTGTGGACTTAACTCCAGAATTCCTGAGCCAACCGTGCTAGCTCAGGAATTCTGGGAGTTGAAGTCTACATGTCATAGAAGAGCCAACTTTGCCTACCCATGATCTAAGGAAACAGACTAATGAGAAAAGATTTAATGTTTGGGATGTACCTACAAATAAACATAGATAACTTTTTGTCCCAGTGTACTTCAAACAATGATAGGAGACATTAGCACTGTAAAATGAATTTTACAGTGCTAATGTCTCCTATCATTGTTTGAAAAGATTTATTTATTTTTATTTATTACTTAGATTTGTATGCCGCCCCTCTCCGAAGACTCGGGGCGGCTCACAACACGTGGAAACAAATCATAAATAATCTAACAAATTTAAAATTAAAAGATTTAAAAGACCCCATATACTAACAGACATACACACAAGCATACCATACATAAATTAAACATGCCCAGGGGAAAATGTTTCAGTTACCCCATGCCTGACGGCAAAGGTGGGTTTTAAGGAGTTTACGGAAGGCAGGAAGTGTAGGGGCAGTTCTAATCTCCGGGGGGAGTTGGTTCCAGAGGGCCAGTGCCGCCACAGAGAAGGCTCTTCCGCTGGGGCCCACCAACCGACATTGTTTAGTTGACGGGACCCGGAGAAGGCCCACTCTGTGGGACCTAATCGGTCGCTGGGATTCGTGCGGCAGGAGGCGGTCTCGGAGATATTCTGGTCCAATGCCATGAAGGGCTTTAAAGGTCATAACCAACACTTTGAATTGTGACCGGAAACTGATCGGCAACCAATGCAGACTGCGGAGTGATGGTGAAACATGGGCATACCTAGGTAAGCCCAAGACTGCTCTCGCAGCTGCATTCTGCACGATCTGAAGTTTCCGAACACTTTTCAAAGGTAGCCCCATGTAGAGAGCATTACAGTAGTCGAACCTCGAGGTGATGAGGGCATGAGTGACTGTGAGTAATGAGTCCCGGTCCAGATAGGGCCGCAACTGGTGCACCAGGCGAACCTGGGCAAACGCCCCCCTCGCCACAGCTGAGAGATGTTTTTCTAATGTGAGCTGTGGATCGAGGAGGGCGCCCAAGTTGTGGACCCTCTCTGAGGGGGTCAATAATTCCCCCCCCCCAGGGTAATGGACGGACAGATGGGATTGTCCTTGGGAGGCAAAACCCACAGCCACTCCGTCTTATCCGGGTTGAGCTTGAGTCTGTTGACACCCATCCAGGCCCCAACAGCCTCCAGGCACCGGCACATCACTTCCACCGCTTCGTTGACTGGGCATGGGGTGGAGATGTAAAGCTGGGTATCATCCGCATATTGATGATACCTCACCCCATGTCCTTGGATGATCTCGCCCAGCGGTTTCATGTAGATGTTGAATAGCAGGGGGGAGAGGACCGACCCCTGAGGCACCCCACAAGGGAGAGACCTAGGAGTCGACCTCTGACCCCCCACTAACACCGACTGCGACCGGCCAGAGAGGTAGGAGGAGAACCACTGAAGAACAGTGCCTCCCACCCCCAATCCCTCCAGCCGGTGCAGAAGGATACCATGGTCGATGGTATCGAAAGCTGCTGAGAGGTCAAGGAGCACCAGGACAGAGGATAAACCCCTGTCCCGGACCCACCAGAGATCATCCATCAACGCGACCAAAGCGGTTTCCATGCTGTAACCGGGCCTGAAACCCAACTGCTGGGGACCTAGATAATCGGCTTTTTCCAAGGACTGCTGGAGCTGGAGCGCCACCACCTTCTCGACAACCTTCCCCATAAAGGGAAGTTTGGAGACTGGACGATAGTTGTTAAGCACAGCTGGGTCCAGGGAGGGCTTCTTGAGGAGGGGGCGCACGAGTGCTTCTTTATAGAGTGATGGAAAAACTCCCCTCCCCAAGGAAGCATTGGTAATCTCCTGGGCCCAGCTCCGCGTCACCTCCCTGCTGGCCGAAACCAGCCAGGAGGGACATGGATCCAGTAAACAGGTGGTGGAACTCACAGCTCCAATGGCCTTGTCCACTTCATCAGGTGTCACCAGATCAAACTCTTCCCAGACAGGTGGACAAGTACGTGCCCCAGTCGCCTCGACTGACTCATTGTCAGTCGACTCTGTTTTACAATTGGAGTCGAGGTCGGCCCGGATCCGAGCGACTTTATCAGCGAAAAACGTGTTAAAATCCTTGGCACTACTCTGTAAGGGCTCCCCAACTCCCCCCTGGTTAAGAAGGGAGCGGGTCATCCTAAACAGAGCAGCCGGGCGGGATTCCGCTGATGCAATCAAGGCGGCATGATACGCGCATCTTGCCGCCTTGAGCGCCACTTTGTAAGTCTTAATAAAAGCTCTTACAAGTGTTCGGTCAGATTCAGACCTACTCTTCCTCCATTGCTTCTCTAGATGTCTCTTTTGGCGTTTCAACTTCCGGAGCTCCTCGTTGAACCATGGGGCTCTACGGGGTCTAGCGCCACGGAGAGGTCGCAAAGGCACAATCCGGTCAAGAGCCCCCGCCGCAGCCCTGTTCCAGGCCTCCGCGAGAGACTCCGCCGAACTGTGGATGAGTGCCTCTGGAATAACCCCAAGCGCCGTTTGAAAGCCCTCTGGGTCCATCAGGCGTCTGGGGCGGAACATCTTCATTGGTTCCGCCTCCCTGCGGGGGAGGATTGGAGCCAGGAAGTCAAGCCATAGTAGAAAATGTTCTGACCATGACAAAGGCAATACTTCTAAGCCCCTTAGTCTCAGACCATTACTCAATTGCTCGGAAAGGAATACCATGTCAGGTGCGTGCCCTCCCCCGTGAGTTGGACCCTGTACTACTTGAGTCAGGTCCACGGCTGTCATGGTGGCCATGAACTCCTGTGCCAACCCAGAGGTTTCGCCGAGTGACGGCAGGTTGAAGTCCCCCAAGACGATGAGTCCGGGGAACTCCACCGCCAACCCGGCTACCTCCTCGAGTAGCACAGGCAGGGCTTTTGACATGCAGCTGGGAGGCAGGTATGTGAGAAATAAGCCCACCTGAACCCCTAAGTCCAACTTTATCAAGAGAGACTCGCAACCCGCAATTTCCGGAGCAATGAGTCTACGCAGGCAAAGGCTCTCCCTGGCTACAATAGCCACTCCTCCCCCCCTTCCCTGGGGTCGAGGTTGATGCCATATCTGAAACCTGGCTGGGCAAATTTCAGAGAGAGGAACACCTCCCTCCGGGCCCAGCCAGGTTTCAGTAATACATGCCAGATTGGCCTCTTCATCCAGGATCAAATCCCGGATGAGGAGAGCTTTATTTACTACCGACCTGGCATTCAGCAGCAGCAACCTGAGCCCAGGGCCAGAGTTACACTCACCACCAGTACCCAAGATTGGGCT
The DNA here is from genome assembly GCF_031021105.1 of Erythrolamprus reginae. Lineage (NCBI taxonomy): Eukaryota > Metazoa > Chordata > Lepidosauria > Squamata > Dipsadidae > Erythrolamprus > Erythrolamprus reginae. Next base: position 84,820,183 of record NC_091951.1, read on the forward strand.
CACAGAGCCAGAACAAGGGACCGTTATTAAGCAACGGTCCCTCGTTCCCCTGGAACGGCTAACTCTTTGGCCCCCGCCATATCTGCCTCTTCCCAGCAACACAGGGATATTTCGACCCTCTGCCCGCCCAGAGATCGGCACCCCTTCCTCTCCTGTCTCCCGAGCATCAGGTGGGCCAGACCTATCATTCACACTACTATCAATAAACTCATCCATACCACACACCCCCACCCCCACCCACCCAATCATACCAGTCATTCCATTCATAGCCACAAGCAAATTTATCCCAGTCATCCATTACTTAGAACCCCAATTACTTTAAAAATTAATTAAATTAATAATAGTATAAAATGGCAATTAATAACAATTTAAAAACACTAAAACCGTTAAAATATAACTATATACAATATACACTAAAATTATAAGTTAATTATAAGTTAATATAAAAATTGATTTCGTTGATGGTATAAAACAGATCTTAACATATTCTTCAATCATCAGTAATCAGTCAGTCCAGGCATGATGTTCATCTGGTCTTCGAAGGTCTTAGGTCTTAGTCTAATTTAAAAAGGCTTGATCTTAATTTCCTCTCTTTCTAGGAGTCTTTTTAAATCAGTCCACAGGGAGGCAGTGTTCTTCAATTCATCCACAGTCCGCAGGGGGCATAGTCTTTCAGCAATAATATACATAAAATAAGGTTAAGAGGGGAAGGAGGGGAGGGGAGGGGAGGGGGGGAAGGGAGTAGATAGAATGGTCCTCGGTTTTTTGACTGTAAGATTGTTTTGGAACCCACCATATTCACTTTATGTTACTTGAAAAATACCAGCCGGTGATTAATCCCCGGCCTGTTTTGCTGCAGGGTCAGGGAGACACTGACCTTCGGTGGCTGCCATCTTGTTTTTTGGCCGAGATCTCGCAATATTTCGCGAGATCTTGGCCACCTCTGGGAAGGCTTTGGCCTTCCCAGTGACTTCATCCAGGGCGGAGCCTGCAGCCCTATAAAAGGGCTGGGCAGGCTCCAGGGGCTCCTTTTCGCCCTGGATGACAAGAGGAGAACACCCACCCGCCCTCCCTATCTTTCAGTGTGCCAGTGGGGTCGCTCCTCGGGGGGACCGAATAGGAATTTTTGGCGGTCACGGTATTTTCTGCGACCGTTTTTTCGGCTATTCCACACTGCAGTGAAGGATGCGCGGTTAAGGGGTGCTTCGCTCATGTTCAGGCTAATTGGCATACCTTTGGTCATTTGGGTAGGCAGGTTAGGGGCGGAAAACTGGGTGGTGGTTTAGCAACTGCGTGTTCTCCGTTGGGCATCTTTGGGGATGATTGACAGGTTCTCTCCAAAGGCTTGTGGTGGAAGCGACCTGAGCAATTGGGGGAAACCTGTCTTTGGGTCCCGCCCATTGCTTTCCCCTTGTATGGGATAGACGGCAGGACCTCCCACATGCAAGAGCATGGCAGTGAGTCAGGTGAGGGCATGGCCCCTCACCTGGATCAGCATGGAGCTACGCCCATAGTTGCCCCAGAAGTTTTTATTACATCATTTTCTGCCCCGGAAGCAATTGTTTGACTCTGCGGGTCCTTGTTTAGGGTTATAGTTAATTTATGCAAATTTATTTAAATAAATTATGCAAATTTAATTAATAAAAATGACCCAGTTTAAATCCAGCTCTTGTGTCCGTGTCGTTACTCCGCCTCTGCTGCAATATATCTTTCATTGTTCACATATGATTTGAACCCCTTGTTCCTGGATGGTCTCATTATTTATATACATCCATTTAAAAAAACCTGTTATTTTATTCCCATTCTCTGTATTACATAGTAAAACCTACTGATCCACAAAAGGGCGTTTCTCATGATTCAGTGTATGCTTGCTTCAGTTTTTAGAAATCACAAGAGAAGAAGCATGAATCACTAAAACAACTATACTATTAATGCATGTACTGTATGTGTCTTATATTAATTCACAGAAATAATTATTTTAGATTTTATTTCCCTTATTGGCATTAACAAGGAGAAGAATAATTATTTTGGCAAACACTAGTATAAATGTCAACATTTCCTGATGAATAACACAGCCTAGTGAAAAGCAACAGCAATCAGTAACACTGTTCACTGCCAAGATTTTGGCAGACTTGTATTTCTCACCTGTTGAAGTCTATTTTAAGATTTAGCAGGTAGGCAATGTATATAACTCAAATTCTTTTGGATGGCAACTAAGGCCATCCATTGTAAGCCAAAGAATATTGAATGTATTTCTACCAGCACCACAAAGATTTGCAACAGATGCTTTTATGTATTGATTGGAATTCAGAACATGCATTTTTGCAGAAATATATTAAAACTCTTTGAAAAAGAGAGACGGTAAATCTAACCATACCTACATCCAGGTTCTTTAATCAGACTCTTACCAACACATTTGGTTCCATCTTCACTTGAATGATATCCCCTGCTACATATTAAGAGGTTCTTCTGACAAGTGTAAGACCCAACAGTATTGATGCAATTGAATCCAGCCTTACATGGCTCAGGAAGTGATGTACATTCATTAATGTCTGTAGAATAAATATTAATATATTGCTATCAGTCTTTAACTTAATCAGCAACCCATCTTCCAGCTGTTCCTCCGTTCCTGTTCATTTGGTCTTGATTTATTGTGCAATAAATTCTAGACTGATCGGATTTTATTTAGCCCTTATTTAAAATTGCAATATTTCAAAAATCTAATATTTACTTCTTATTTTATTGTATTTTAAAAGGTAATTAATTTAAGAGTGGAAAAAACAGTATAACATTAAAGATGACTGAATGTAATTAAATGTACCGCAGGTGATAGAACAGCATCTGGAACTCATTAATTGAGGAATAGATATACCCACCGACACAGTTTCCCTCTGGATCTTGTAAAAATCCTTGCATGCATCGTTGCTTTGATTCACAGTAAAATGATCCTTTTGTATTTTGACATACAAAGTTTATCTTGCAGCTGTGAGTTCCTCTTTCACATTCATCAATATCTTTTGTAAAAAAAAGAAAGAAAGAAACAATTTAGCTAAACTATTTCTAATACTCTTGTGGCATCTTTTTATTCATGTACATGTGTAAGTCCATAGAGAGCAATGCTAAAATGCAAGATACTTTTAATATCTAACAGTAAATGTAAGATGTTTTAAGGCAGCCATCATTCGTTTTCCAGCCATTAGAAAAGTATATTTTCCATTCTGATGTGTGTAAAAACTCTGGAAAATTATATTCATTCAATTTAAGGGAATTCAAGAAAATTGACAAACAGCCTTCTACATTTAGAGTCAAATGTGGATGGAAATACAAAGTCAGATTTTTTTGCATTTAAATATTAGTCATATTTGAATTATTTTGTTTGTTATTCATATTTCAAGTTCTACTTGATAAATAAATAAATAAAGGATGAACAAATGCCCTTCTATACTTAATATCCGAGCTCAAATGATCCTACTTTGAGCATAGCTTTCTGGAAAGATTCTAATTCTGGGAAAGGTAGAAGGAACAAGAAGAGGACAATCCAAGATGGAATTACAATGGTGCTGGTGCATTCATACACACATTAATGTCAGTGGATTTTTAGTCAAATCCCACTAATGACTAAGCAGTGTCAATTGGTGGGCCTGCGGGGAGGGCCTTCTCTGTGGCAGCACCGGCTCTTTGGAACCAATTACTCCCCTGAGGTCTATACTGCCCCAATTCTACTGGCTTTCCGGAAAGCCTTGAAAACCTGACTTTGCTGGCAGGCCTGGGGGTCATGAGAACTAGCACCTTTTAACTCCGGCCAAAACAAGTTTTGATTGGTATGTGTGAAATGGTATGACTGTATGGACTAGATTTAAGGGTTTTATACTGTTATTTATGTTATAAATTGATTTTATACTGTTTTATAAACTGCACTGATTGACAATCAATTTCACTTGCTGTTGTGCACATTCAACTGTTACAACAATATTTTGGGGGATATCTCTTTCACAACCATAAATTGTGTAAATACTGTCCCGGGATCACAAATGCTATATATTGTTGTAATTAGCAATTCACTTCTTTTACTAGGTTGTTTTTTTTTTGGGGGGGGGGGGGGCTGGGGGGTTGGGAGGGGGAGGTTTACACAAAATAATTTAATTTCATGAAAACAATATAACTAAATAAATTTCTTCAAAATCTGTATGTACTTCAGCTCAAAATTTTGACAAATAACTTTACAAAGTGCTTGAAAAAGCAGTGCTATTCATGCAAAAATAAATTATAATCTTACCAACACATTCACCATTCCTAAATTCATATCCTGATTGGCAGATGAGTTGTTGAAGACATGTAAATGATCCAATTGTATTGATACAATGTTCTCCTCTCTTGCAAGTATGAGTATCTGATACACATTCATTAATATCTGTAAAAAGACCACATGCCAGCATATCATATCTCAAAGAACAGACCTTTTTCAGCACGAGGAGATATCCCATAAAAATATAGCAGAAATTACTTGTCCAGAAATGAAAAGTTTATATGATTACATTTTTAAAATTTCTTGCCAATTTTACAGATGTTTATAATATTTTAATTTACAGGGAATTTCAGGAGGTGTTCTACCTTTAATTTTGCTTTGAGTAATGCATTCAAAGTCATTATGTAATTAACTACTGTAACTGGATACAGAATTTAGAAAAGTATGACTGCCAGCACACATACTGCATGTAGAATATTCCTAATTTATATAGCAAATATAATTCAATTTCACAAGAGAAGCAATCACTTGGTCACCACAGGACACAAAAAACATATGTGAATAATGTAACAAAGCAACCAAGAAAGAACCACAGGAATGAGTAGGAAGGAAAAATTATGCTTTGAAGCTTATACGAATAACCTGTATTATACAATCAAGTAGGAATTGTAGTGAAAGCTTGAAGTGGAGCCTTATTATTGCCATAATTTTGAATTAAGTAGTATGTCTACAGTGGTATGTTTCATGCCCAGCATGTATTAATGAGAAATGAACTTTCTCTATGATCCTAGTGTGACTGGCAACATATGGATTATTAGGTTGTATGGACTCTTATATACCTCACATTTTATTTTTCCTGTGTCCTGTATAATTTACAATCCTAGAAATGTGTTATTGTTATTATTATATGCTGGGCCTGAAATATGCCAGTATGGTGGGCATATAATTCAAAATTATGGCAACCATTAGGTTCCATTTCAAATGTCCAAATCTTACCACAACTTCTACACATGAAGGACCTTAATTTGTAATACTTATACAGTGGTACCTCTACCTAAGAATGCCTCTACTTACAAACTTTTCTAGATAAGATTTTTTTTTTGCCTCTTCTCAAGAACCATTTTCCACTTACAAACCCAAGCCTCCGAAACTGTAGTCGGAAAAGGTAGGGAGAAGCCTCCTCTCTAGGAATCTCCTGGGAGGAAACAGGGCCTCCACCCTCCCTGTGGCTTCCCCAATTGCACACATTATTTGCTTTTACATTGATTCCTTGGGGAAAATTGCTTCTTCTTACAAACTTTTCTACTTAAGAACCTGGTCATGGAACAAATTAAGTTTGTAAGTAGAGGTACCACTGTATAGCACAATTTGATATGTAAGAATAGGGACAGCAAAAGGCTGGAGCAGAGAAACCTTTTAGTTTTTTCCCTTTCATTTGTAAAGCCACAATCAATTTAATATATATTTCACATGCTACAATGACACACAAATAGTATGGCCTGAGAAGGAAACTTAATGTAGGTTACTAGGTCTTCTCCTCAAGCAAACTGTGCATCCAACAGCACATTTTACAGATAGAATAATAGTATCTCAGAGTAGCAAAGTATATTTGTATGCCACACCGAATCTTCGGAGAAGGACGGCATACAAATATTATTATTATTATTATTATTATTATTATTATTATTATTAATCAATCAATCAATCAATAAACCATCGATCACATACTCAGCTGATGCAAAAAGATTTCACAGACTGACTACAAGCATAGACATGATGCTGTGGCACAGATGATCCACTGGAACTTGTGCCGGAACTACCATTTACCAGTGGCAAAGAACTGGTGGGATCATAAGCCCGAGAAAGTGGTTGAAAATGAGCAAGCAAAACTACTGTGGGACTTCCGACTTCAGACTGACCGAATTCTGAAGCATAACACACCATACATTGTGATTGTGGAGAAAAAGAAAGTATGGATCATCGACATCACAATCCCAGGAGACAACAGAATTGGGGAGAAGCAGCTAGAGAAATTAGTGAAATACGAAGATCTAAAAATCAAGCTGCAACGACTCTGGCATAAGCCAGTGAAAGTGATCCCAGTGGTACTTGGCATGCTGGGCGCAGTGCCAAAGGATCTCAGCGGACATTTGAAAACCATTGGAATTGACAAAATCTCCATTTGTCAATTGCAAAAGGCCACTTTACTGGGATCGGCAAACATAATTCGCCGCTACATCACACATGCTTGGGAAGCGCCCGACTGGTGATGAAATACAAAATCCAGCATAGTGATCTCATTTGCTGTGTTGTACTGACATAATAATAATAATAATAATAATAATAATAATAATAATAATAATAATAATAATTATAATAATAATAATAATAATAATCTCTAAGATAAGGTTAAAGACAGAAAAGTAGTAGAAACCTCATTTAGCAGCAAGGAATAAAATAGGCAATTGAATACCGCAATCAAGAAAAGATATCAGGGCAAAAGAAACATCCTGTAATTCCAAGAAAACAGAGAACCTTTAAGCAAGAATAATAGACTTCAGGTAAATAGAGCAGAGTAAGAAGTAGGAGGATAACAGGAACAGTTATCTGATGATTATTGCCCTTTTTTTGATAGAACTCTTTAAACAATGGAGAGGCATCCTGATACTTGGATTTGCTGCCCCAAGGAAAGAAACTTTTTCCATTCTGTTGTCTTTCAAGTCTACTAGAATTTTGATTCCCATTAGTACTCAACCAGCTGAACCACAGTTTCAAAGTATCTGGAAAGTACCAAGCAGGGAAAGGTTGACTTGCAAGACTATCCTCCACAAGCCACGGTGTTTGTCAAAAAGCTTCAGAGATTACAGGCGAAAGAAAATAGAATGTACAGAGTGAATCCCTAAGTGACCTTGAATATTTAATCAAAACTCAAACGATATGGAAACAAGAAAACAGAGAAGTGTCCAATTATTTTCTGCATCTGCAAGATTTATAAATAACTACTCCTGGGAAAATGTACATGTCAAAGCAATTTCACAGGTTTTACTTGCATGTTGATTGATTTCAGCTGAATGCAAGGTCTTGGCTGGGAAGAGGAAATGCAAAACGTGAACTTGTCTTCAGCAGAAAGGAAAATAAAAACCACAAACATTTCTATCAGGGACATTTTTCCATATCTTCAATGTAAAATGAACATAAAACATTTCCAGTAATGCAAAGAGAAATAAGTTATGAAATACTTGGAAAAATAAAAGTTTAACTAAACAAAGGTTAGTTTCTAGTCTTGATTTTATGCCTGCTGACCTCATAATAGAATTGTATCTTAATCACTTATAGAATGATGCATGAAATATTGTCATAGTTACAAGTGAAGCATCACTGGTTTATCATTTAGGACAGCACCTCTGAGAAGTTCTGAAGAACAGCCAAGGACCCAGAAGATTGGAGATGGACTAGCTTTGCAATAATAATCCTTACTTCAAGTATTGGGTTCAGTTCTACCCACTCCAATTTAAAATAAACTGGAGCAAGTCTAGAGACAGGTTACCAAGATAGTGAAACAACAGTGAATGACTTGCTTCCAGAAGTTGAAGCTCCAACACTGGAAGATTTTAGATATTTAGATATCTAATATTTTAGATAATATTGGACAAGCATTTGTCTGGAAAGGTTTAGGGTTTCCTGTTTAAGCAAGGGTGAGTTATTAGATTGAAGACCTCCAAGGTATCTTCCAACTCTGTTATTCTGTTGTGTCATTCTGGAAACCAAGTCCTACAAGGAATGGCTAAAAGACATACCATATTTTTCAGAGTATAAGATGCACCTTGAAAATTTGTGACTTATGGCTTTTTTGGAAGCTTTTCCCCCCAGCCCTAATGAGGTGTTAATGATGTTCTTAACCTCCTGAAGCCTGGGGAGAGCAAAAATGGCTCAATTGTGTGCATCACCCCCAGCATCCTTTTCAGTGTCAGAGGTTTTGAGGAACTTCTTCAGCTTTGGACAGTTGCAGCCAGGCCTTGCACATCTCGTCCCATTTCTTCGGCAGCCTGCAAGGCTTTCCTGAAGGCCTCTGCAGTCATTAACAGAGATCCAGATCAATCTGTAGATCTCTTATCAGTTACAGAGGCCTTCAGGAAAGCCTTTCTGGTTGCAGAAAAAATGGGCTGAGGTGTGTGAGAGCTAGCTGCAACTATCTAAAGGCAGCTAGCTCTCACACACTAGTAGGGCAGCTCTGCTTCTGTTTTGTTTCCAAACTTCCAGTTGGGCCATTTGTCGGCATCCCCAGGCTTCAGGAAACTATCCTGAACCCTGGGGAGAGCAAAAAACAGCCCAAATGCAAAAACAAGTCCAAATGGTTCAGTGAGGTTTGTGTGCATGCGTGTGTACATGTGTAAGGCAGCATGAGGGTTGTGTGCATTGAATTATATGTGTGAGCACGCATGTACATGCTATCGCATTTGTGTGCACCCTTTTGACACTCAAGCCAAAAAAGATCTGCCATTAATGTTATAAGCAAACAAATAAATAAACTTGTCACTTTCCGGAATTAATAATGGCTACTGCCTACACCAAAATCAGAATTTTGTTTATCTAGTGATGTGTTTGTCTATCTTGGCAGCTTTAAGATATGCGGATGTCAGTTCCCATATTTTGGGAACTGGTGTCCATAGATAAAGATGCCAAGGTTGAGAAACTCTGAGCCCTTGGACTGGCAACATTTCTTCAGGCTCTTAGACAAAACTCCACCGCTTTACCTGTCTCTTAGCTCTTGCAATCTTCTCCAAGCATAGTCTATCCTCTGCCTGAAACCACAGTCTTTTCCCCCAAAATGTGGATAAAACTCACAAAGAGAAGTCAACAAGGTGTTTTGTTGAGCAGAATGATATAGAACACACAGGGACACTTGCATATACAACCTTACCGAATGAATGGTTATCTTTGGTATACCCAAAGCTTCCAAAAATCACATAGCAAGGATTTATTCAAATGATAATGCAAAAGAGATATTTATATACGGTATTGCACAGAGATGATGACTTTTCTAACAGATTTGCTTCAATTATAAATTCAGTAAATAAGAAATTCAGTAAAGCTATTTGTGAATGTTACTAGAATTTAAATCTTTTAACAATTTAACCCAGAAAAAGGAAAGAACAATAAACATCTAAAATGATAGATTATGGCGATAAGAGTCTGTAGAAGCTTGGACTATTAGAACACATCATCAATTTGTACTTTACTACATAAACAAAAAATTAAATAAGGATGAATAATAACAAATGTACTCCATGTATATGTACAGCAATAATACTGTGATTTGTCACAAATATGGGAAGCCTATCACATGTTAAATTAAAACTGAAAAGAAGGATATGAGTGGGGTAGCTTAACTATTAATGTGAAGAACACATTCCCTGTAAACTATCCAGTGAGATGGTAAAAGTTCCCATGTACAGAGTATCATACAAATGGGAATAGTTCAGTATTGGGTTCTAAAACCCATAGCTACCAGTTCGCTTCTGCGCATGTGGCAAAAAATAAAATCTAGTTTACAAATTTTAAAATAGGCTAATTACCTCCCTCCCCAATCATCTATAAATTTTGGTCAGAGTTGGCAACTCAATCACTCCTATTGAGTGGCTCCTGTTAACAGAAATTCCATCTGAGGGTTTTGTTAATTACTTAAAGCCAATGGAAAGGTCCAGGGGAGGATTGCTATTACCAGCCACTACCAGTGTACTGCCCATGCAGCTTCAGTTGTCTTGTGCACCTCAGCATGTTTTCGCTTCTGCGTATGCGCAGGAAGCAAAAGTGTGCTGAAATCTCACAAGGGGACATGTGTGCATGTGAGATTTTGACAATTTGTTTGCTTCCGGAAGCAAAACAAATCACCAAAATCGCACATGCACAAGTGTCCCCTCACAGGGATTTTGCTTCTGGGCATGCGCACAAAGCAAAAAACTACAAAAAATGAAGAAAAAAGATGCCAGCGTCCATAGGACCAGAGCGGTCACATGGAAATTGCACAATCTGGCAGCCGCTACCGGTGCGCAGTTGCCTACCATGCCGGTAGCAACCTATTCCTGGAATGGTCAAGGAAAGAGTAACCCATTAGTATCTTGGTGTTCTTTAAGGATTTCTGCAGATCCTTGCAGGTCTATTGCCGCTCTTGGGTTGGCATAAATTATTTGAAGTCCAGAGCCAGTTCACGTTTGCTATTGTCTAAAAGCCTGACTAACTACTTCCTTTAGCTATTCAGTCACCAGAATCAAAATTATAGACAACCAGTACACTGATCCTAAACGCAAAATGTTTCTATACCAAGGAAACCTATGATAGTTTTCATTGATATAACAAGCACACAGGTTTTCCCACCCTGAGAACACTGCTTGCTACACTGAGCTTCATTGGCTGAAAAGCAGGATAATGTAATAAATAACAAACAATACAATATTGGAACCATTTTCACATTTCAAAATTACCTTGTAGCACAGAGCCATAAACCAAGAAACCAATAATGTTAACATAAGCCAGAAATGTTATGTGATTTTTACTTATACTATTAAACTGTCAGACCAAGAATTAAAGTATCACAAAGTTGCTTCAAGTTTTATAATGTATATGTATATATGTATCTGCATATGCACAATTTTAACATTAAAAGCAGGAAAAATAAAATTGTGTAAGTCAAACCGCTTAGTTGTTATTGGGGATTTTTTTTTTTTGGCATATGTTTCATTACCAAACTAGGTAACATCATTTGTGCTAAAAGGGAGTGGGGTTTATTATCTACTTATATACAGTAGTTTGCCCTATAACTGTTGGTCCGAGTGTTGCTGTTCCAAATAATTACCAAGAAAAAACTTTAGCAGAATTAAAATATTAGATTTATTTTAATGACATATTTTACATTTTCAGTACATTTATAATCAAATCCCATATACGGATAGGTTAGGAGTGAAGATGAAAAGTAGCTCTACTAGTGACCTTTAAGAGGTAACTACTCTGCTCATTTAAAGAGGAGTTTAACTAACCCTTTCTTGCAACTAAACCTTCCCATGTTTTCTTATTACAGAATATCCATTAAGGAATTACATGGAATTACATGGAATTAGTGTTTCTTGCCTTTCTGTTAGGCTTGCTAGGAGACAGCCATATGGAAGCACCCTATGAATTATGCAAAATTGAATTGTATATTTTGCCCAATGAAGGAACTAACTTTCATAGTGTGACCAGTTAGAATATGCAATGCATCCAGAGAATTGTAAAAGAAGGTAAAGCATATGCTTGAATTGTTTTACAACTATTTGTAAAAAGACCAAAAGTCGATTTAGAGATATAATATATAAGCTTTATAGGGATATTTATCTTTTCGAATAAATAAAACAATAGAATCAATCTGACCGTATCTAAAGGTCCTTCAATAGGTAGAATTGAGAAGTAAGGATTTTGATTTCAACAAACTTACCTTCACAGGAAACACCATCTGACAGGAGGACAAAGCCAAGTGAACAAGAACACACAATTTCCCCTTCCACCATATTACAAATGTGCTTGCAGGGACCATTATCTGGGAAACACAATATTTAAAAACACGTTAAAAACAATTAAAGTGAATTCCTTTCATATCATAATATCCGAGTCATCACATCAGAAAGTAAACGTGCAAATAAACCACACACCCTCATGTGTTGAATCATTCTTTAGACTCTTTCTTTTATTGATAAACACACCTGAGACTGAAATTACCACACACAGCTGTGTTGCACAAACAACTCTAAACAGCTAATATTAAATAACCTTGAGTTTTCAAGTTAACCTCCAATTATGCAGCACATTATCCTCTGAGCTTCTGTTTTGGTTTGGTTTTTTTGTCAACCTACTGGAAGCTGTTTGGACTAGTATTGAAATAAAAATTGCCAAGGAAGCATTTAATGATTTTCAAACACATGGAAAACAATATATAAAGTTGCTTGTTCTATGAAATGGGTGGCTATTTAAATTAGATGATTGATAGATAGATAGATAGATAGATAGATAGATAGATAGATAGATAGATAGATAGATAGATAGATAGATAGATGATGGGTGGGTGGGTGGGTGGGTGGGTTTTGGGTGGATGGATGGATGGATGGATGGATGGATGGATGGATGGATAGGCAGGCAGGCAGGCAGGCAGGCAGGCAGGCAGGCAGGCAGGCAGGCAGGCAGGCAGGCAGGCAGGCAGGCAGGCAGGCAGGCAGATATCACCGGCTCCCAATTAGGCATACCTTTACATTTATCTTGTTCTTCTTGTAAAGTGTCGTTGGTTGCAGATTGAACATTTAAAGCTTCTGGAACTGTAGTGGTTTTCACCTCCAAGGCAGTATTTTGTGCATCATCTTCAAAATCTAAAAAAGTATATATTTACAGAATTTTTATCTTTATATTTCAAAAGAAGGTTTTGAGTATACAAATACCTCTATAGTTTATTGGGAAACACAATAACTACAAAAAGAAATAAGATAGATGCCTATTGTCTTATGCTCTCATCTTGTATATTTTGTTTCTTGAAATATTAAACATAAGAGAACTGGGGACATGGGAGAAAAAATTAATTTATAAGTCAAGGGCTTTTGCAGATGACTTGGTCTTGCTTTTGAAAGATCTTTTAAGGGGAATTGAAACATTAAAGGGAAAATTAAAAGAAGTTGGTACACCAAGTGGTTTAAAAATTTATAAACAAAAAATGATAATAACCTGGCATCACAGATTTGAGTTTAAATTTAAAACATAAGCATCTATGACAAGATCTCAAACTATAACATCAGACAGCTTTTATCTTTATTGCATACATTTTAGGAACTGCACATATTATATATTTAAAAACAGAACTCCAGTGAGGACAACATATAAAGAAAAAATAAGCTAACATTATTTGTTCTCCCTAAGTAGAATGATAGTTGCCCAATTTAATTGGATTTTCTAATAAAAGCTACTGGACAAGATGAAATCAATTTAAATTAATTTAATGTTTTATGTATTTTATTTTTCCCTCCTTAATTTTCCATGAGTGAAAATATTCTGAAATAATCTGAAGCAAACAAACAAAACCCAAATACTTCTCTACTGAGGATAAAAACCTGAACCAAATGAGTTTAAAGAGATGGGATAGAATGGTGAAAATAAGATGCAACACATTAGCAAAATCCTGCTAATTATTCTTCAAGTAAAATGTTACTTTTTCTAAGGATATTTTCTTGAATTTTTCTCAAAAGAAAAAGCAAAAAATGGGGCAAAAGCATTCACTCCATGGAGTTTGTAATATCTCCTTTCTCCTTGTGCTGTTTACGAACAAAAAAAAAAGAACCTCAAAGGAAACTAATCCATTTGCAGATCTAGACATCATAAAAATATAGTTCTTCCATTTCTATGTTTCTTCTTCCCCTTTTTACTTTCCATGATCTGTGGAGCACCTGAAGCAGCCCAATGATGCTTAGCTGAGATTACTAATGCACAATTCAATAATCTCATGATATATGCTGAATTTATTTCTCTATTAGGTGGGAGAAGAAGGAAAAAAGATATTTGAAGTGTCAATTTAAACTCTTTATCAGCTTATATAAGAGTCTGATGGTTGTCCTGGAAATGCTTATGAGTTTTGGATTTTACTTTTTTTACCAATGGGATTATAGAATAATAATAATAATAATAATAATAATAATAATAATAATAATAATAATAATAATAACAACAACAATAATAATAATAATAATAATAATAACAACGACAACAATAACAACAACAACAACAATAATAATAATGACGAGAAGGAGGAGGAAAGCATGGAAAATTGACATTGCAATCCCAGGAGACAGCAGAATTGAGGGGAAGCAGCTAGAGAAATTGGCGAAATACGAAGATCTAAAAATCGAGCTGCAATGAGTCTGGCATAAGCCAGTGAAAGTGGTCCCAGTGGTCCTTGGCATGCTGGGCGCAGTGCCAAAGGATCTCAGTGGACATTTGAAAATCATCGGAATTGACAAAATCTCCATCTGTCAATTGTAGAAGGCCACTTTACTGGGATCGGCACACATAATTCACCGCTACATCGTGCAGTCCTAGGTGCTTGGGAAGAGCCCAACTGGTGATGAAATATGAAATCCAATAACAACAACAACAAGTAGATTGTTCACTTTCTGCACTGATAATGATAAGGGTAATGATAATAATAACAACAACAAAGTTGGAAGGGACCTTGGAAGTCTTCTAGTCTAACCCCCTGCCTGGGCATGTGAACCTACACTACTGGAGACAAATGGTTATCCAACATCTTCTTAAAAACTTCCAGTGTTGGAGCGTTCACAATTTCCATACATTCAGCAGGGATGGAGGAGAATTTAATTTAGTTCTCATTTTAATATTTATCTACCTAATTTACATCCTGCAAATTGCAACATAAACCAGAATGCAGTTATAATTTGCTCTTGCACTTCTACAGCTTTTGAAATGTAGATCTCTGATTTTTAAAGCATATGTAAAATATATAGTGTTTTTTTAAAAAAAATGTAAAGTTATGCAAAACTTATACAAAACACCATACACTATAAATATCTACGTATTTATTGCAGGGAGCTGCTTGTAAAGCTATTTGTATTAGGAAAGGTATATAAATATTAGGAGGCCTGCCAAATTGAAAATACAAATTGTCATGCAGTTTTTTTTCCTTTAAAAAAATCAGAAACACTCAGAAGGGAAAAACTGATAATATGTGCATCACAGTGCACAAAGTGAACAATCTACTTATTCTACTTTATAAAGATAAGGTGTATAAAGATAGGATTTATTAAAAACTTACATTTAGAACATTGGAAATATCTATCAATGGAAGATATACAGGTAGTCCTCAACTTACAGCCATTCATTTAGTGACCATTCAAAATTGCAACAGCATTGAAAAAAGGAATGTATGACTGACCCTTGCATTTAGCAGCAAACCCATGGTCACATGATCAAAATTTGGGCATTGGCCAACTGGCATGTATATTGTATGACCAGTATGTGTTTATTGCCATTTGTAAGTCTTGCTGTCAGCTTCTGACTGTTGGAAGTTGAAGACTACATGCAGTACAATTTCTATATTAGATTTGTATGCTGCCCCCGAGTCTACGGAGAGGGGTAGCATTCAAATCAAATCAAATCAAATCAGATCAGATCAGATCAAATCAAAAACAAACAAACAAACAAACAAACAAACAAACAAACAAACAAACAAACAAACAAACAAAAAGATCTTAAAAAGAAACTGCTGGATTAAAGGCTATCCAGATAGCGTTCAGAACCCCAAAACCCTCAAAAAGGCTGCTGTTTGTTGGCAATTTCCCAGCAATATGGCTAATTGCTTTTGCATCCTGGAAACAGGATCATGACAAAAAGTCTTGCAAAGTTATTTAAATTTGTGTCCATCTTTTCCTCTTTCAGTAGAGCTGTACCTGATAGATGATTGTGAGAAGAACCTTGGCCTATGTAATGAACCAACTAACGATGAAAAAGAATTTCTTACTTTCATTGGGATATTCTGGAAGACTGTCATCTGATTGATCCAAAATAATAAAGCCATTCTGGTTGCTTAAGCAGAATATTCTATTCACTAATTCCTAAACTAGTTTTACTACTAAATAAAACAATATAGTTACAGCTGCACATCACCGGGAGTCTGGTAGAGATTGTTATGGTCCAATTATTCAGGATATAACAATGTTTGAGTAAAAAACAAACCCCAGAAAATAAAGAATGCTAAATGTTTGTTGTGGGTTATTTAGTTGGTTTTTGAAAAAGGTTTTGTGGTGGAACTATTGAAGAAGGGTTTGTATCTATATATGTATATATGTATGTATATATGTACATATGCAGAGTGGGCAACTAAGGTGGAACATGTGCTCACTCCTATGCCTCTTAGTGCTAGCGGAGTCCAGTGCAATTATGGTACTGCACCTGTGCAGGTAGCAAAATTGTACACAGAGATGCAAGTGCACCCATGCACCCATGTTTTGCATGCGTGGAAGCAAAAAACCATGCTGAAACACGGATGCACCTGCATCTCCTTGTGCAATTTTGCTACCTGCACAAATGCAGTACCGTGTTTCCCCGATAGTAAGGCAGTGTCTTACTTTCTTTTTACCCCCAAAAGCCCCCCTATGTCTTACTTTCGGGGTATGTCTTATATTGGAAAAAATAAGACACACCCGGCCAACCCACCTACCCGAACCCGCAACACCCGTGTCCCGTAAAAAGTAGTAGCACCCTCCCCCCCACACACGGACACACATCCGCATCCCCGCCTGCCCACCCCATCCGGAGCTGCCGGAAAGGAGGCGGGCGAAGGAGGGCGCAGCTCCGGCCGCTCGCCTCGCCCGCCCACCCAGCGTCTCCGAAGCGCACTTCGCCTTGAGCTCCCTCCGGAGCCTGCCGCCGCCGCCGCGCTTCCTCCGCCGGCCGAGGAGTCCTCCTTATCCGCGCCGGATTTGGAGTAAGGCTTGAAGCTGGACTTGTCCTCGGCGGGCGAGGCGGCGGCCCTGGCCGAAACAGCGCGGCTCTGCCCGAGCTTGGGCCACCCGGCGGGCGAGGCGGCGGCCCTGGCCGAAGCGGCGGAGCGGCCACCGCCCGAGCTCCCTCCGGAGCCTGCCGCCACCACCGCGCTTCCTCCGCCGGCCGAGGAGGCTTGAAGCTGGACTTGTCCTCGGCGCCGATGTCGCTGAGCTGCAAGCGTCCGCCTTTGGACGTCTCTGTCGGCATTGGGCTTGCGCAGGAAGCGCAGTCGGAGCTCCCGCTCATGCCGCAGGCAGAGCCGCGCTGTTTCGGCCAGGGCCGCCGCCTCGCCCGCCGAGGACAAGTCCAGCTTCAAGCCTCCTCGGCCGGCGGAGGAAGTGTGGCGGCGGCGGCAGGCTCCGGAGGGAGCTCAGGCGGTGGCCGCTCCGCCGCTTCGGCCAGGACCGCCACCTTGCCCGCCGGGTGGCCCAAGCTGGCGGTGGCGTGAGCTTGGGCCACCCGGCGGGCGAGGCGGCGGCCCTGGCCGAAGCGGCGGAGCGGCCACCGCCCGAGCTCCCTCCGGAGCCTGCCGCCGCCGCCACCGTGCTTCCTCCGCCAGCCGAGGAGGCTTGGGCTTACACAGGAAGTGCAGTCGGAGCTCCCGCTCGTGCCGCAGCCAGAGCCGCGCCGCTTCAGCCAGGGCCACCGCCTCGCCCGCTGGGTGGCCCAAGCTCTGGGCGCAGCGCACCACCGCGCACAGCTCCCTCGCTTTTACGTAGTACCGTGTTTCCCCGAAAGTAAGACATATGTCTTACTTTCGGGGTATGGCTTATATTAGCCGACCCCCCTGAAACCCCCCATATGTCTTACAATCGGGGGGGTCTTACTATCGGGGAAACACGGTAGCATAATTGCACTGGACTCCGCTAGCACTCAGAGCCATAGGGGCGAGCACACGTCACTGTTCCACCTTAGCAGCCCACTTCTGTATGCATGTATTCTCAGCCTGTGATATTTGGAGCATTATTTATTAGATTTATTTATTTATTAGATTTGTATGCCGCCCCTCTCCATAGACTCGGGGTGGCTATTATGCAATAACTCCTCTTTGTAAGAGCAAAGATAAAATTGAAAAAACAAACAAAGAATGTTGAGGATCAATGTTCACCAAATACTTGTCGCTATGTTCTGAATACCATGGTACCTCCACCTAAGAACGCCTCTACTTACAACTTTTCTAGATAAGAACCGGAGGTTCAAGATTTTTTTGCCTCTTCTCAAGAATCATTTTCCACTTACAAACCCGAGCCTCCGAAACTGTAACTGGAAAAGGTAGGGAGAAGCCTCTGTGGGGAGCCTCTAGGAATCTCCTGGGAAGAAACAGGGCCTCCCCCCTCCCTGTGGTTTCCCCAATTGCACACATTATTTGTTTTACATTGATTCCTATAGGAAAAATAGCTTCTTCTTACTAATTTTTCTACTTAAGAATCTGGTCACGGAACGAATTAAGTTCGTAAGTAGAGCACTGTAATTGTAGAAACAAATGGGTACTTCATTAATGAAGAAACACTGTGAATGTAATGCTCTTTTACTGTAGTTAGGTCCAACATACATATTCTTACCTGGGTTTATTTTCTCACCTGGATTGCAGCTGAGTCCATCATCTTGCAAAGTAAAGCTTGGGAAACATGAACACTTGTAGGACCCCACAGTGTTGATACAGAGGTGTTGACAAAGCTCTCCTGGGTAGGCAAGGCACTCGTCCTGATCATCCCCAGGCAGGCTGTTTGACATTTCAGCTTCATGATTAATTGACAAGGCTTCGTGGTGATCCTCTATCTCTGTCACTGACAACATTCCTTAGTCATCAATCGAGATGAAAATTCATGGAAAACAATCTATGCATATTATATATGACTATGAGTAGGTGACAATGTTAGCAAAGAAATAACTTCTTCTACAGGGTGGTTAATAATGGATAATAATAATAATAATAATAATAATAATAATAATAATAATAATAATAATAATAATAATGTAATAATAATAGACACAGTACTACAGTGCTATAAGGTCTGAATAATAATGGACACAGTACTACAGATGACAGGGGATCCTTAATGGGCCTAATTTGATCTTCATTCAGCTCAAGATTCTTGACAACAGTTCCTGCTTCCTCCTGAGTGCCCTGGGGCAGCTTTTCCCTTGACAAATGCCCCCACTCCCAAGGCAAATAATCACTGTCAGCCCTGTCATTTTATCTTACTGAACCTTCCCATATAAGCCTGCAGAGGATAAGAAGGATGCAGGATGCCTGCTAGACAGCCAAGTGATGGATCCCAAGAGTTCTTATTTGTGGCACTCCATATTGCAAAAATGCTACATGGCAGGCAAAGGTATAGGAGAAGTAGCGATAAAGACACCGACACATGAATTAAGACTTTCAACAGGTCATGGGTTTTATGCAAGGAGAACAACTTTATCCATCTGTCATCTATCTATCCATCTAGCTAGATAGTTATCAAATTTCTACACCACGCAGCATGGTTTACAAATAATGATTATTAAAATAATCACAGTTCAGTTCGTAAAAAAAAGAGTTAATATTCAATGAATAACATGAAGCAATGATTTCTAAAATTAGCTTCACTTGCAACAGAGGCAAAACAGAAAAAAATGAAATATATACCCTATTTCCCTCAAAATAAGACATCCCCTGATAATAAGCCCAATCGAGCTTTTGAGTGCATGGCAATAAGGTCAAGTGCTTATTTCAGGGGTCAAAAAAATATAAGACAGGGTCTTATTTTTGGGAAAACATGGGTATGAAAAAAAAAGGTTTGTTTTTAATGGTAAAAATATGGTTTTTTTCAAGTTCAGGTTATAAGCTTGCAAGCTCTGGGCAAGCTCAAAACATGCCGAAACATTAACACATGGGGTAAATTAGCTCTTCTGTTTTCCTTGCTATGAGTTGCTATGGAAGGGAAACTAAAGGGTAAGCATTATTGATCTAGTAAACCTGCAGGAGAAAAAAACTCAGAGAGGAGAGCTGAACTTTAAAATGCCCACTGATTAAAAGCAATTGCTTCAGCTCTAAGTACACAGTTCATCTGGTCAGCAAATACAGAGGGCAAATGGAAAAAAAGGAAAATTGATTTTCCTCTGGTCATAAACAACAGGCAGCGGCCCGTATAAATTTCACCATCTTCTGATTGAGCTGATTGTACTCTTGCTTTTCAGATTTAAAACAAGTGAGTTTATAAATGATAAGAACTCACAGCTGTTTTGTGTTTGTATTCCTATGGATGCGTACACATGTATGTATGGGTTTTATGGAAGGTTTACAATTTTTTCCAGATGATCAGTGGCTGCATTTGGCCTATGATTGGTACACCGGGGACTATACTCAATTTTATTTATCAAAAAATATAATGATTACTCCCTATTGTAAATTTAATTAATTTACATTTCTGTCACATTAAGAATGATAGTTTTGTGAAACTTCTAAGAGGAACGCAAACATTTTCAAAGATTGCAAACACCCTTAGAGCTTCAAGTTGTCACTAACAGAAAAACTGATGCTTTCTCTTAAAGCTTTTATAACAACAACAACAACAACAACAACAACAACAACAGAATTAGAAGGGACCTTGGAGGTCTTCTAGTTCAACCCTCTGTTTAGGCAGAAAACCCTACACTTCACTTCAGACAAATGATAATCCAATCTGTTCTTAAAAACATCCAATGTTGGGGCATTCACAATTTCTGGAGACAAGCTATTGCACAGATTAATTGTTCTAACTGTCGGGAAATTTCTCCTTAATTCTAATTCCTTAATTCTCTCTTTGATTAGTTTCCATCCATTGCCTCTTGTCCTGCCCTCATGTGCTTTGGAGAATAGTTTGACTCTTGGTGCAACCCCTGAGATATTAGAACACTGCTATCATGTCTCCCCTAATTCTTCTTTTCATTTTGTTTCACACTATGCGGACCTGATTTAATCTAGATGTATTGTAGTACAACTTCTGCCTTCCTTGGTCAGGAAAGTAGTCAGCTTAGATGACATGAGCGAAGACAGAGTTGCTGCTGAAAATAGCGAACACAGATAAAGCTCTGAATTTTTTTTTAAAAAAAAGTTTGCTGAAAACATGAAAAAATGAAATAGAGGGACCCACCCATAAAAAACCCAAGTTTAATCTAGCACTGGTTCCTCTGCTCAAAAGTCATTCTTATGACTTTATGTCAAAAGCTATCTGGCTTA
Source organism: Erythrolamprus reginae (assembly GCF_031021105.1). NCBI lineage: Eukaryota > Metazoa > Chordata > Lepidosauria > Squamata > Dipsadidae > Erythrolamprus > Erythrolamprus reginae. The sequence goes on from NC_091951.1 coordinate 84,841,197, forward strand.
TTATTAGAAACAGAAAAGCAATCTTTTTTTTTTTTTAAAGAGTAATACGACAACTTACTAATTTTTTTAGACCACCATTTACCCCAATACACCCACAAGGGAGTATTTTTGCTTAGAGCATAAACTCCACCATCTGTCACCCTGAAACATTGAATAAATCAAAGCAATAGTAATAAGCAATAAGCGACGGACTAAAAATAATTCTTGCATTTATGATATAAGGAGAAGGCATCCCAGGGCAAATTGTTGATGTTGTTCATTGCAAAGTCATTTCCGACCTATCACAACCCTATGGACAATATTACCCCAGGGCAAATACCCCATGCCACCCCGAGTCTTTGGAGAGGGACAGCATAGAAATATATTTCTGGTTTCTCCAAGTCATTCTGAACTTATCCAAGTAGGTATCTTATCCAGATAAGCAATTACAATATAGATCACAGTCCATACTTTCAGCCAATAGTCTTTTACTATCTTAGCTTTTAAAAATACATAATGGCTGCTGTTTGCGTGCAACTTTCAATTACCATGTTTTAATTTAATTTAGTTCAGTTTCATTTAATTGAAGAGTGTTTGCAGATTTTTAATTAGGGAAAGATGAACCTTATCAGATTTCATTTGATGCAAACATCTAAGCCACTGAGAAGTCCAGTGGAAACTGAACAGCTAAATTTGCTCCTAATGGAATTCACGCTTGAATACTTTTACAGCTCTACCTTTTTTGTTGTGCTTTTGGTTTGTGGTATTCCTTAAATTTCATAGTTAATGATATGAAAAAAATAGAAGGCTTGAAGGAAAAATGAACTTTTTTTGAGACTGGGATAAAAAAAATATTCAATATATTTTAAAAGAAAGTTGAAGTAAGAGGAATCCAACTAAATCTTGTTCCTTGGAGATGATGATGATGATGATGATGATGATGATGATAATAATAATAATAATAATAATAATAATAATAATAATAATAATAATAATATTATTAACATAGTTGGAAGGGATCTTGGAGGTCTTCTAGTCCAATCCCCTGTTTAGGCAGGAAAACCTACACTACTTCAGACAGATAATTATCCAACATTTTTTTTTGAAAACTTCCAGTGTTGGAGCATTCACAACCTCTGGAGGCAAGCTGTTCTACTGATTAATTGTTCTAACTGTCAGGAAATTTCTCTTTAGTTCGAAGTTATTTCTTTCCTTGTTTAGTTTCCCCCCTTTGCTTCTTGTTCTAGCCTCAGGTGCTTTGGAGAATAGGTTGACTCCTTCTTCTTTGTGGCAACCCCTGAGATATTTCACCACTATCATATTTCCCCTGGTCCTTCCTTTTCATTAAACTAGCCCTGCCCAGTTCCTGCAATCGTTCTTCATACGTTTTAGCCTATAGTCCCCTAATAATATTTTTGTTGCTCTTCTCTGCACTCTTTCTAGAGTCTCAGAGCTCTAGAGTATGGATACCTGTCTCTAGTCAATGATATATCTTGGCTAAAAATGACATTATAGCAGAAGTCATTTCTGCTCAGATTCCTATCCAGTTTCTATAGGAGTCTACTCGTTAACTGTTACTTCCGATAGCTCCCACAACATTCTGAATGACTGCCAACCAAATGTTTCTCCCTCCCTATATGAAATTCAGGGGTGAAATGCTACTGGTTCGGGCATACTTTAGCGGCGGCTGTCGGTGATTCGGAGAACTGGTAGTGGCAGCAGTGTGAGACTCTGCCCACTTGCCTAGATGCCACCATTTCCATTTTTTAACCCTCTGCACATGTGCAAAGCCTTCTGCACATGCACAGAGGATGAAAAGGCACATGCAATGGTGGTGCGTGATAGCGCTTCCGAACCGGTAGGGAAGGTAAGTAGATTTCACCTCTGATGGAATGCCTCTATGCAAGTCATATGCTCTTTTGGATTTTGAGCGACAATGATATAGGAATCAAAATAGTGCAATGCGTAGAGGGAATGGGAAAGAAGTAGGGATGAAATTCTTTCCACCATGCTCTATATAAGAACTAGTTTGGTATGGTGCTTAAAGCACCAGGCTAGAGACAAGGATTTCCATTCCCATTTAAGACATATAGCCGATTTGGAGAGGACAACACTTTAGGCCAGTCACTTTCTGTCAGTCTTTGGAAGGAGGCAATGGCAAACTACTTTTAAAAAATCTTAGTCAAGAAAACTGCCAGGACTAATCCAGGCAATTTGCTCAGGTGCCAAAAGGGCACGTGTGTGTGTGATAGCATGTGTGTGTGCCCATGGCCATAATGCAGTACCCTCAACCCCTGTGCATATACACACAACTCCCTCCCTCATACTGCCAACCCCCCACGCATGCGCACAGGGCTCACTGAAGCCTCCGGAGCCTGTGGATGAGGAAAAACAGATTCCAGCTGATTTTCGCCCTTCCGGAGGGTGGAGGGATATCTTTTTCACCTTCCCCAGGCTTCAGGGAAGCCTCTTGGGGAGGGTGAAAAATGGCCCAACAGGCCAACCAGAAGTTCAGAAATAAACTTCCGGTTGGGCCATTGGGCTTTTTCTCAACCTCCTCAGGCTTCTGGAAAGTTTCTGAACTTCCAGTAAGTCCATTGGGTCTGTTGTTTTGCCCTCCATTGGCTCCAAAGGTTTTCCTGAAATCCCTGGGGAAGGTAAAAACAACCTCCCCCCACTCACTAGTGATCAGTGCACACATGCGCATTGGAGCTGACATAGGGCAACGCCTCGCATTTAGTTATTTATTTATTTATTTATTCAATTTAGACTTCTCCTTAGACTCAGGGTGGTTTACAACATGTTAGCAATAGCACTTTTTAACAGAGCCAACATATTTCCCCCACAATCCAGGTCCTCATTTTATCCACCTCGGAAGGATGGAAGGCCGAGTCAACCTTGAGCCGGTGATGAGATTTGAACCACTGACCTATAAATCTACAGTCAGCATGCCACCTGGGGCACCCATGCGCTAGGTTTGCCATCATGGCAATAGCATCACCGACTCCCTCTTCTTGAATTTCATCACATTCATTTAGGAGCTTATTTTGTTAGCAGGTATATTTACCATGAAAATGATACCACACAATTAAAGTAACTTTATTTTAAAGCTTCCAGATTTCTAGCTCATTCTCTTTAAAAAATGAAATGCATAATTCTTTCTACTACATTATTTCTGGAACAGATTTTCCTATATTACATGACCGGGTCCTGTTTTATTTAAAACTAATTAAATGTCAAAAACAATAATGTAGTTCATTAATTATTGTCTACCTCTAGAAATATAATTTATGGAACATTCATGTAAAATAATTTAATTATGCCCATATAGCCTCTAGAGGAAAAATTGGCATGTTCCAATCTTCTGTTGTAATTATTGAAAAGACTACATCTATAATTTATCATAACGGATGTTATTTGACACAAAATAATGACATCTTTCCACTTATTAATCCCAGAAATAAACCATTGATGACTCAGATCCACACATAAGGCAAATGTGTATTTTCTCCATGGATTGAGTAACTAAAAGATGCCAAATATGTATTCTTCATTTGTATGCAATTATTGCTATGTCCAGTCAGGAAAGAAATTGGCTGCAGTTACTAAAAATAACAGAGTCAGTTCCCAATTGAGGAGCCTGAGAGGATCTACTTGAAAGATTCTTTCTATTGACTTCATAAGAACCTCTATGGCTATGTTGTAGCCATTTAACAAATATTACTGTCCTGGTGAAATGCCAGCCACTGAGTCTAAGAGCCAGATGGGTCCTGGATTATAGCATCCTCAGAACGGGGAAAATAATTTGATACAGCCAGCATACCAATTTAATGCTATGGTATACTTCTGTAATAAGTGATGGAGGTTCTGCAGAATTCCCCTTTTAACCGTACCAACGAAAGTGTGTTTCTTAAATTTAGATTCATTTCATGATAAAAATTACATTTTAAAATATTATATTGTCCTATAGCATTAATTCCAAGTGCTATATTCAGTATAGCAAGGTAGATTTAAGAACTTTTTTTAAAAAATGCTATTATATCTGGGCATATTGGATATATGTTTTTATAGTATCCAGCTTTACAAACTAATTGAACGTCTTAACAAGAAAAGTATATCATGAAAGGTGATAAGGTAAACTTCAACTTTAATACTGTTTTTGATTATTATTCACCTGCATAATTTTCTATGCATAATGAAAAAGGCCAATGTGTATCTACTTTCTTCTTTGGAAGATTGCTTCTTCTTTTTTTTTAAATGTGTTTTTGTTCTTGATGATTTTGTTATTATAAAATTCAAAACTGCCATTTGCTAATAAATATCTTGGGGAGGGGGAAAGAGAGGTAAAAACATCTTGCTTTCATGCAAGGTTTTCCTATTTGATATATATATTCTACCAAAGGAAAATCATATACTTTATTAAAGTAGGCATTTTTTTATGTAGCAGTCTCCATATTAAACATGGCACTGTCTCTAAACCATAATATACTGTATATATTTATATGGTTTAATATCTCTCTGTTTTCAGAAGAATCCAGCCTCAGCAACTTTCCAAGTATAGATAGGCAGCACATGATATAGGATAACAAATGCATATCGCCCTGGCTTCTTTGTTAAAAACTTTCTGGCCTCTCCATTAGTGTCTTTCAAAAACCATTTAGAAGAAATAGAAACGGAATCAAATTTTGCACAAAAAAATGTTGCTATGGAAGTTAAAAGTCACCTGTATTTCTTGGATCTGATTTGCCAAAAAAAGAAAAACAGGTTGCTTTGGTAACAAAGGCAGTATTTTGTGTACCTTCAGGTTTGACTATTTTTATTAGTGTGAAAAAAGAAAGAACTTTTCTGCACCTGGGGTAGAAAATGACAGTCAGGCTGAGGTGAGGTGAAGTGAGGTGAGGCTCCTCATTTCCTCCTCACTCAATACAGTAGTACCTCTAGATACGAGCTGCTCTACATGCGAGTATTTCAAGATACGAGCCACGAGGGGAGAGACATTTCTGTTCTAGTCCCGAGCTCAAATTTGGGATATGAGCCGAGCGTCCACTAGGTGGCGCAAGAATCCTTGCTTTTGGTTATCTCGGAGGGGAAAAACAACATCTAAAGTTATTTGTTCCAGATACAAGTTGCCTCGACATACAAGCTCCCTTCTGGAATGAATTATGCTCGTATCTAGGGGTACTAGTGTATATGGGTGTCAATTTCAGCCTGTTGGTTCAGCCCTCCACAATATTTCCAGTTTCCTATGTGGCCTGTTGGAATAATTAATTGCCTTACCCTGTTGTAGACAATAATAATGCTCTTACATTTTTCAGGTGTCACTGTTGACAATGGTTCAGGTTGTCTCTTCAGTTCTGGAGAGATAAGATGGTCTTCTCCATCACAACAGGAAAGCATCACATGGTTGCAAGGATAGCCAAGATTTGGGTTCGACTCACAGGTATGACCCTCATTTTTTACTTGTTGGCCCAACATGCAGCAATCACAACATTGCTGAAAGAGAAAGACATCATTAACACAGAAATTATGTCAGTGTAATTTAGTACTCGCTAAAAGTTTTAAGCTGATTGAAGTACAGTGGTTCCTCATGATACAAACCCCTCATCTTACGTACAACCCGAGATACGAACCCGGGGTTCAGAAATTTTTTGCCTTTTCTTATGAACTTTTTCCTTCTTACGAACCCGCTGCCGCCGCCACCACCAAAAAGCCCCGCCGCCCAGCTGTCACTTTTTGAAACAGCTGGGGGGCTTCTCAGCATCCTCCTGAACCCGAACCCCAAACCCGAACTTCCAGGTTCGGCGTTCGGGAGGCCGCCGAGAAGCCCCCCAGCTGTTTTAAAAGTGACAGCCGGGCGGCGGGGCTTCTCGGCAGCCTCCTGAACGATGAACATGGAAGTTCGGCAAAAGTTCAGGTTCGGGAGACCACTGAGAAGCCCTGCCGCTTGGCTGTCACCTTTTAAAACAGCCCGGGGGCTTCTCGGCGTCCTCCTGAACGCCGAACCCGGAAGTTTGTGTTTGGCGTTCCGGTTCAGGAGGACACTGAGAAGCCCCCCCGGCTGTTTCAAAAGGTGACAGCCGGGCGGCGGTGTTTTTTTGCGTGTTTTTTTTTTCGTTGCATGGATTAATTGATCTTACATTGTTTCCTATGGGAAACAATGTTTCGTCTTACGAACTTTTCATCTTACGAACCTCCCCCGGGAACCAAGGTAAGACGAGGTATTACTGTATATGGATATCAAAAAGTAGTAGTGTGTGACAGTATCATAAACATTGCTCTCACAAACTCATAAAAAATTATTAGGGATTATTAATCAAGTAATCAATTTATTTCTAAATCATCTTTCCAGCCAAAGAGAAGCCAGTGTGACACAGAATCTAATGCTATTTACATACAGTATTTGGTACTTTCTCCAATTCTTTGTATTCTATACCACTGTACTTTTATACTACTATCCCCTAGCACTGCCACATCAATATCCACACATTCTTCTTTTCAACTACATTTAAATCTCATGTGTTATGAGCCAAGATTTTATCAGGTTATATTGTATTAAAGCCAGCACATTTTAACCACTTTTCCAACTACACATTCCCACTAATTTCCGTTACATTTTACAGATGTTCCAGTGAATCGTTTTGGCAACTGGGTTATGTCATTGTTTATAATTAGCTTGTGCAATCTTTTTGCAATGAATTGTTTGATTCATTGTGCCTTCTGTTTCTTTGCATAATAATAATAATAATAATAATAATAATAATAATAATAATAATAATAATTTATTAGATTTGTATGCTGCCCCTCTCTGAGGACTCAGGACGACTCATAACAGCAATAACAATACAATACAATACAAATCTAATATTAAGAAAAACAAGTTAATACCCATTATTACTAAAAACAATCAGTGCTACACAATCGCACCACACTCAACTGCTACAATCTACACCTTGGATCATTTGCTGATTTTTAAAAAAATCTGACCTCAACTGAATTGGTTCAATAGCTTGCTCGTGAGCAGCCAAAATCAAGCCTCCAATTTCTTTTATTAATGCTCCAGTTGTAAGCCATTACCAGATTTTATCTTTATCCACTTTCCCTTTCTTTTGTAGAAAATGCCAATACTTTGTTCTTGCCAGTTCTCTTTTCATTTACAGTAGGGCAGTGATGGCAAACCTTTTTTTTCCTTGGGTGCTGAAAGAGTGTGAGCATGAACTATCGTGCATGCGCAAGTGCCCACACCTATAATTCAATGCCTGGGGAGGGGGAAAACAGCTTCCCCTGCCCTCTCAGAGACCCTCTGGAGGCCAGCAACTGCCTGTTTTCCAAGTTCTGGTGGGCCCAGAAGGTTCGTATTTCACCCTCCCCAGGCTCCAAAGGCTTCCATGGAGCCCGGAGAGGGTAAAAATGCCCTCCCCCATCACCTTGGAGACTCTCTGGATGCCAAAAATGCCCTCCCAGAGCCTCTGTGCATGCCAAAAATCACCTGGCCGGCACACACATGCACATTGGAGCTGAGCTAGGCAGTCTCGTTTGCCAGCAGATACGGCTCCCCGTACCACATGTGGCATCCGTACCATAGATTCACCTCACTGCAGTAGGGTGTGGTTCCTCTTATCTTTTGCTACCAGTGTGCATTATGACATTTCATGCAATTTTGCTTCTGCACATGTGCAGAGGGATGATTTTACTTCTGTGCATGCTCAGAGAGCTGCAAAATTGCCAAAAATTAGGGGGGGGGGAGATGGTGGCGTGCACGGACCTGCATAGAGAACACTGTAGCCCTTGTGCAAAAATTGCATCATCAGCGGGTCGTTACCGAAGCGGCCTACCCGATCGCACCAATAGGAACTCTCCTCTGGCTTACAACATTATTTCAGTATTCATATTTTGTTTCCCATGCATTCAGTAAATTCCAATTTTTAACTTGCATCAATGTTTTTTCTGTTTATTTTATATAATAAACCAGTGCATTTTTTTTTCTTCAAAAGTTTAACATAAACTAAACCTTTGTCACCATTTCTATAGGGCAAGTGTAATCTAGCAATATCGCTATGGAGGTATACTACATAGTGAATAATTGCCAGATTTTAAGTATAAACTATCCAGTTCACTTTCTTACAGTTAATAATTCCAATAATGTATCATGTTAACTGCATGAGCAAGGTACTAATGGCTTTGATGGGGTTCCCACCATTCATTTTTGCCTTAAACAATTTTTAAAACTCTTTGGATATATACTTTGCTAATCCATTGTCCATGTTTCATGTCATTCAACTGCAAAATGCATAATTATGTGTAGGCTTCACCTGGGTGACTTCATCTGGGTGGTTCCTAGTAGAATGGTTATTCGCCTTTTAAAATCTATTATTAATAGTGATTTTACCCCAATTTATTGCTATTATAGTGTATTTTTTTTCTAGACCAAATTCCAGTGCTAAAGATTCTTAGTGTTTGTCAATGACTGGATTTCAATTTCTGATTAACTCTAAAGCTTCAGATCATCCATATAAAAAGAAATTGACATTTTATTAGCCTTTTTTCTGTATGACAGCCCTAAAGAAGCTACATAGAGCCTCTGGTGGGCTTTATTGTATCTAATCCGGTTCTAACTTATTCTCCAAACTGGAGTCCTCAAAACTCCTGCCACTTATGGTCATGTTTTATCTGATGAGGAGCAATTTTTAAAATTCCCTACCTTAATTGATTCTTGGTTTCATTTTTTCCATACCAGAAAATCGTATTAAAATACTCTCCTTTTTTTTAAAAAAAAAAAACCAAATAAATAATAAGAACATAAGAAGAGCCATGCTGAATCAGGCCAAAGCCCAGAGTCCAGCATTCTGTGTTATACAGTGGCCCACCATGTACATGGGGATCTTGAGCAGGGAAAGGGAGGGTTTTGCCTTCTCTTTCTGCTCAAGAAAGAGAAGGCAAAACCCTCCCTTTCCCTTGACCCCAACAAATGATACTCAAGGGAATCCTGCCTGCCTCAATAATCTTTCATGTCATGTACAAAATTAATACAATTGTAGTTAGACATAATGGGAATTGAATCTCATGGCTTGTATCAAGGGTTCATATACTATTTCTTCTTCAGTGGCATGTACTGTATAGGTCTAGGATTTTTCTTTCTCAAGCAACAACATGATTGCTTTATATTTCCCAAGCCATCCACAAATTCAATCAATTGCCTTGGAGCTTTATTCAAGCATGAACCCTGACAGCAGTAGGGTTAGTAATCCCAGAAGCCACAAGCTTTTCCAGAATGCAAGGTTGGAGATGAATGAATATTGTCAGGTACAGCCTGGTCACAGTGATGGCACTGATTTCTTAAGAGCCAGCTGTACCCCCTCCTTCTTCTTACTCCTGCTTCTTGTTATTTCCAGAAAACTCTAGTTATTCAGGAGGACATGGATCTAACATACAGGTGGCAGGATGAAGCATTCTATGGACCCTGTTCATTACTTCAAGTATTAGCAAATCAAATTCCATCAGATAACCAGACAAGACTGATCTCGATCATCTCCATAGAACCAGCATGAGCCATCTTAAAAGATGTTCAGGGGAACTAGTTTTGACAAACCAGCAAGGAATCCAGAATCATCCAAACCACAAGTCACAAGGTACAACAATGGTGAAGAAATAAGCAGATTTCACTGTCCTTATTGCCACAAGGTATTTCTTTAATACTGGTTCTTAGTTGCACTCAAGTCAAACTCACTCTTTGTCAAACATTTTTTGGGAAATAGCCAAAGGAAATAAACAAATAAATCAACAATATAGCAATATTCTGTTGGCTGCTATTTTTTTTCTCTTTATGTCTTCCTTTGTTTTACCATGTTAACTTTGACATGCTATGTCTCAAAGGGAAATTATTTCACCATTTTGATAGTGTTTTTTTTCTTGGGGGGATTTTTAATATTTATACATTAGATGTTTTAGAAAATTGGTTCCTAAACCTTCTTTGTGCTGACCATTGTGCTGACCATTATATTAGCACTGACAATTTTGAGTGCTACCATATAAAGTAAGGGTTAGCCAAAAAGAAAAGGGGACCTATGGTATCTTAAAATTTATTTATGAAATTTAGAAGTTGCCGAAAGGGCAGATACTGTAGATGCAGATACCTGCCCTAGATGGCATCCACAAGACTGTAATATTAAATAATAATTACTATTTTTCAATTATTACATGATCTGTGAGACTTTTGGTGTGCCATTTTTGACCAAGAATACCTAAATTTTATTTAATGGAAAGTCTCCCAAGGTTTTCCTATTTTATAATTTTATGTTTATTTTGGCATTCAACACTAGACAAACACTTACTTACTTACTTACTTACTTACTTACTTACTTACTTACTTACTTACTTACTTACTTACATATTTATTAGATTTCTATGCTGCTTTTCAACTGGGACTCTCCTGGGACAATATATATATATTGGGGGAGAAATGCAGTTTGTGAATAAAAATGGCAGGAGATGATATGAAGGTGAGATAGGGTAGGTAAGTAGGTAATGAACCTAAGAAAGTCTTTGCCAATCAGGTTTTTTCCTGATAAATTGGACTTATCTAGTCCAGCCAGTATGTAACCAATATATATATATACAGTATCTCCTCACATTTTTATCCATTCCAATAAAGATGATGATGAATTATTTTGTTTTGTTTGTATTTTTGAGAGCAATATAGAAACCTTCAGAAGAGCTGGAAGTTTAATAGCAAAAGGTCATTGTTTATAAGTCAATCTAACCTATTGGTTGAGGAAAAGAAGGCCCAGAGCCTATACAAACCATAGAAAATGAAATAAGTAATCACACATGATCCCTGGTAAAAACATGAGATGAATTTTCCATTATACCTTTTACTACATCTTATTAATTTTGCCACTGATACTAGTAGAAGGAAGAAAAATAAAGAATCTGAATATTAAAGTAGAGTATATATCACTGATTTTTAAAGAGTTACACCTCAGCAGCCTCAAGCTGATGTTCTCTGGGTCTCTAAGCTAACAGGGTTGGTTAATACTTGGACAGAAGATCACAAGATAATACTGGGCTTTAGGCTAGACTGTGAAGTCAAAGCCGTCTCAGAATAAGACATTAACAATTCTACAGCCAAGAAAATTGCTCAGAGATACCTTAACTATTCTGTTCATGTCCCATCTGTGGACTTCCTTAGCTAAACCTTTCTGTCTGATCCTCCACAGCTGCATCTGTCCTTGAGGTCATCCATAGTTACTCTATTGTTAGTATAATAATTTGCAACTTGCCTCTAATAGACCCATTATCTCTTACTGAGAAAGTTAATGTATCTCAGCAGGTAATTATATCTACCCCAAGATATTCAATTTATAATTCTATTTGCAAATTGTTATAGCAAATAGGAGGAATGCATGCAATCTCCAGCCATCACCACGAAGACTGATATTACTGTACATATATACCCCAGGCAAACTTAAAAGACTCTTTTTAAAAAGCAATTTAACCTGAATCCTTCTTCCAAGCTGCTTCAGTCAGAATATTTTCTTATTCCCAAAGCTCTGTCCCCTAATGGCTTTACTGGTTACACGGTTAATGAGGAAAGGGCATAATAAATATTTAAATCAGATTCTCAACCTTGAGCATATTTTGCTGCCTTTCTCATCATGTCTGCAACTGAATTAAGTTAAGAAACCACACATGACAGGTTGCAAGACATCTCAATTTAAAAAAAAACTAACATCAGAATTGACCCAGAAACCATTTTGACCCCAATTCTTCTTATAAGCACATCCCTAAGAAACAAGTTAACCTTGGCTAGGAAAAACTAAGCATTGTGAAACCTAACTAGTACTTGGATACCCAGGGAAAAAACAGAGTTCTAGATTACTGGGAATTCAAAAAAAAACCCATCACTCAAAAAAGCAATAAACCATTTCCAAATCCTGGCCAAGATAACTCAGTGGCCTTTTCCAAAGAGCTGAACTCAAACGTTTTGGTCGTCTTCTTTATTAGATATTATCTGTGTGATACTGCAATTACATCTATATTGAGGGTTTTCATTATACCAAAATTCCATTCTATTGTACATCATTGTAAAACTACAAATTATTTCGTAAGGCTTTAGAATTTACAAATTTAGGAAAAATAGATTTTGTGCTAAAATATTTGCAGGACTGTCCATTGTGTTGTCCATGAACAAACCTATGATTTTGACATGACATATGCTGAGTTAGGAGGTTTCAGAGGTCCTTCTAGTACACCCTTAAAGAAGAAGTAAATCAGGAGAATGGTTCTTTTATAGAATGGATTTTAAGTTCCTTTCACTTAGAATGAAAAACATACACACAATCCCTTTACATATGGAGCATATGGAAGACAAAAGAAACCATGCTAACTCAGAACATATGTTTTTGGCTAAAATTGCACTATAGCTTATTATGACCATCCATGAAACAGTATACTATGGTTTATTACAGTTGCCATGGGGAGCATTATCTAAATCCATTACATAGTTACTACAGAACAAAACAACTTCTAATATCAGAAAAGTTAAAAAACATTGCCTTAAATTATAGCAGAGAATCAAGCTATTTTTCCATTTAATGCTTTATATGTTGTGCTTCCTCCAAACAATTCAGAGTGAATGGAGATTTTCTCCTAATACTATTTTATCTCAATAATTATAAAATCAAACTTTATGGCTAAATGAGAATTTGACTGACTCTCCATAGCTGGCACAGATCCCTATACCCAATAAATACCTTGCTAAAGGGGGAGCAGAAGGAATGGCATTTCTAGAGGAAATTTCTTTGCTGAATTTTGTATCTGTCTTATGTAGAACTACGTTTTTATAAAAATAGGAATTAAATCAGTGGTGGGATTCAACTTTTTTTTACTACCAGTTCTGTGGGCATGGATTGGTGGATATGGTGTAGCTTAGTGGGCATGGCAGGGGAAAGATACTATAAAATATCCATTCCCACCCCACTCCAGGGGAAGGATGCTGCAAAATCACCATTTTCTCAGGGAGAAATGAGGAATCGGAGACAAGCTGGGACTCGGGAGGCAGAAAATAGATAGGGGCAGAGTCAATCAGAGATGGTATTTACCACTTCTCAGAACTACTACACAAAATCTCTGTTATTAGTTCCCCAGAAGTGATCAGTACATGCTGAATTCCACCTCTGAATTAAGTCCTTGGTATTTCATTTTATTTTTCACTTACTGTTTTCTTCGTAAGGAGTATTGATTTAATAGTGATATAAATAAAGTAACAACAAGTATAAAACAGGTCAATTAATAACAAAATTGTCTGTTTATTTTACATTATGGTCATGTTTTCTTTATATCTTTATTGAATCAGTATCAGGATGTGAAAAAATGGAATTCATTTTCTCAAAAAGACAAATTGTTTCATTAATCTACATCACAGGGCAGGTTTTGATTTGGCTGCTACACAGAATACTAATTCAGCAACTAAAAACAATTTAGAAAATAATTGGAAATTTTATTTTTTTTAAAAAATGTACCCAATTAGAAATATACTTGCATAAATTGCCAAGATGTTAAAAGAATAACGTCTTGTACATGAAACAAGAATAAAAAGCACAAGCATAAAATTTACATGAATATATTTCTCTTCCCCAAATATGTTGGCATTTAACAATTTAAAATTGAATTTGCATAGAAAAATTAAAAAATATATTTGCAGTGGCGGAAGATAGAAATCTTTAGGGATATTATTTCATGAAGTCAATTCACCAGTGGAAATGGGGAAGAGATAACTCATGTAGTTAGGACACCAGGGTGGAAGTTAGCAAGCTCACATTTGGGACCTGAGTGCTGCTATGTGGCAGGGTGAGCTCCTGTCATTCATTCCCGCTTCTTGGTGAGAGAGGACATGAAAGTTGCTCCATGGGTCAGGATTCAGTCAGTCTTTTCTGCCCTATCAAGATTCTCACAACCCTTGGGCATTGGGAATCTGGGATAGGGTATCAGTGTATCTTGTGGTGATAATGCTGGAAAATTTCACTCACTGGCTTCATAGAGGTTATTTATTTATTATTTATTATTTATTATTTATTATTTATTATTTATTATTTATTATTTATTATTTATTATTTATTATTTATTATTTATTATTTATTATTTATTATTTATTATTTATTATTTATTATTTATTATTTATTATTTATTATTTATTATTTATTATTTATTATTTATTATTTATTATTTATTATTTATTATTTATTATTTATTATTTATTATTTATTATTTATTATTTATTATTTATTATTTATTATTTATTATTTATTAATATAAATGCATTAGAACAACAAAAACCACTACTTAATCTTTCTTTCTTTTTTATGTAGTTTGGATTCCATCATCCCAACCACTGATGTGTATAGTAGAAACTTACTTTGAGGGCAAAAATGGAAAGGCTACAATGAATGAGGGTCTGCCTTCCTGCTTAGCGTCCCGAGCCCCCTCCTCAAATATCCAGCCGCTGTCAAAAAAAACCCAACAACAACCTGGAGGTACCAGTCCGCAGTCACCTATTGGGTATTAAGATAGCCCTTTCTGTAAAAGGGAAGAGTAGAACCACGACTATGGTTGGAATCTACTGATGAATGAAAGTGACAAATTGCTTACTCTCACTCTCCCCCACACCCCGCTTCTCCCTCCAAAAGAGGGATCAAAGGGAGGGATCGAATAGAGGCAGACCCTCATTCATTCTGTCTCCTTCTTCTCCCTGCCCGCTCATGCACACCCTCATCTCCGGCAGCTGTGTTCCCCGATCAAGAAGCCTTTTTACTTTTTTTGGCCTCTAGTCTGTCCATGTGGAGCGGGATCAATAGGAGAAGGAGGAGGAGGGCATGCATCTCCTTCTGCCACTCCTTCCAATTAAGGCAGTTCTCGAGCCCACGGGGGGAGTGGGGAGTTAAAGGCTGCTGCTTTGGGCGCCTTGAAGGGACTCCCTCAGAGAAAGCGGATGCCAGGCATGGAGTGCGGGCCAGGCAGCCTTGTCTGAGGCCAAAGCTCCGGTCCTTCCCACGCCCAGGATTCCCCACCTCCAGACTGCTGCCGCAAGCTAAGGGAAAATCCCAGGCACTTTGGCCAGCAACAGTCAGCGTTGGCAGTCCGGAGGAAGGGAATCCCAGCGGAGGTGGCAAGCAAATGGAAAATCCCAGTGGTTGCAGGCACAAGGCAGGGGAATCCCTGCAGCATTAAGAGAACGCACGCACAGTAAGAGAGTGCACGCACCTGGGCTCAGGTTCATAAGGTGAAAATAGTTCTTAAGAAGAGGCAAACAAATCTTAAACACCAGGTTTGTATCTCGAAAAGTTGTATGAAGAGGCGTCCGTAAGAAGAGGTACCACTATATATCAAAGATGGAGCTTCCATTCTAAGGTCACACAGCACATTTCATCCTTGGCTCTATAGGGTATCTATAGCTTTACTAGTTGTTCATCTTTCAGAAAACATTAAATAATATTTTCAATAAATCATTCAGTACTTACACCTTGAATGGTCCCATGAACCAGTGTATATATACATTTCATTCTGATAAATGTATTTGCTTGATATTTGGATATTATCTAATGAGGCAGAGTTAATGCATATCTTGACAAGGCTATGCAAAATATACTTGTGAGAATCAAATGACTAAATATATACTGTCAGAATCAAAATATCTTATTTTGGACACATTATGTAAAGCCCTAGCTCTCCCAAAAAAGGTTCTAACATTGAGAAAGGCGAAAGGAAGGAAAAAAGAGGATAACCAGTAGCCATGTGGATGGACTCAATAAAAATAACTGTAAAATGAGTACACTATTGCAAGATATTAGGACCAAAGGAGAGGTCTTGATGGGGGGGGGGATCTATCCATGTTTCCCTAAAAGTAAGACCTAGTCTCATTTTATTTGGGTGCTGAAATAAGCACTAGGACTTTGAGGGATGTCTTTTTTTTTCATGTACAGATGACCCACATCTGCTTATGGGGCAGGAGGCTGCATGGTGTGTCAGTGCTGCTGTCATGAGGCAAGGGATAGAGCTGCCCCACACGCCCTGCACTAGCTTACCTCAAGGTCCCCACAGCCAGGCCACCCATGCCCCAACACCTGCCTTGCCTTGTAGCAGCGGCTCTGGCAGCCCTGTCCAGCAGAATACCATGTGGCCCAGGCACACTGCTGTTTGCTCTCAGCCCCAATGGAACAGAAGGCCAAGCGACACACCAGTGTCACAGTTGTTGGAGCATGGATGGCCTGACTGTGGGACAGCACAACCACCCCTCACCTCATCTCATCTCATGTTGATGGCACCACAAGCAACCAGACAGAATAGGCAGGCTGGCAGCTGTGCAGGCAATTAAGAAGGGTTTAGTTCAAGGGCAGGGCTTATATTAGCCAGATGTATAAAAAGCATGCTAGGGCTTATTTCCAGGACACGTCTTATTTTTGGGGAAACAGGGTACAGTATGGTCATTAAGAGTCAACACCAACTGTAATCAATCATAATTATTTTCTGCTCAGTATTAATTTTGAAATCTTAAATATGGTTAAGACCTGGAAGAAAAGATTTCACACCCAAGGAGTCAAATCTGGAGTTGCTGAAACTAAGCTGTATTTCAGGTTTTGCCAGATACCACCTTTACAAAGAATAATATAATCAGATAAAATATTTTTAAAGTTTAAATCAGTTTAATTGCTCAGTTTACTTTTAAGCCAATATATATGTCTAACCATACATGGAACTCCACAATTTATCTCTAATGTGATCTGGGGTGTTTTTTTCAAAAAAATAATCCTGTCATGCTGTTAACTATAATAGTGGAGACAGACTGTTTAAGCAAAACCCTAATGAAATTCTTATCAGCTAGATAAATTATACATCTGGCCTAAGCTCTGAAATAGAGGCAAACAGCCAAACTGCTTAGCTAAGTAACTTTTTAAAATTATTTCCTACCCATGATGCTCTGCAACTGCGTAAAATTCAGGATTTTTTTTTAAATGGTCCAAGCATAAGCTAGTTTGTATTAGCAAGGATGTCATAAAGACTCAGCAGAATATCTTGCCTTATAAAATGATCCTCCACAGGTATTGCTTTCGTCTGATCCACATAAATCACCTTCTTTGGCAGCAATCATGCCAGCAATGCAGCTATTCTCCTTTAAGTACGAGACACAGCACTGCTTTTGAGCAATTCTGCAACAAATTAAAAAATGTGTTTTCAGGACACAGGCTGCTACTGGCAAATGCAGTGAAGATGGAGGGCATAGGATACAAGCAGTATAGGTTTAAAATATGTCATCTCAAATGTAAATGAATATTTATACCAAGTCATACAACTGGCAGTTTGTATTTATATAATTTTGCTTAACATAAACAACCTAGCAGGTGGTTAGGCTGGAGCACAACCACAGAAACCTATACCTAAATGGTGCAGGAAGATGTTATATAGAAGTCAGTACAATCAAATTTGCTTCAGGCATAACAATTTATTTATTTATTTATTTATTACTTAGATTTGTATACCGCCCCTCTCCGAAGACTACTAGTGGTTAGCACTAAAAATGGAGAAGGAATCAAATTTATACAAACTACTGAGTTTTCAAGATAGAACTCATTATATCTCCTTAAGCTATAACCCAAACGTGTACCATTTACATTTTATGATAAAATTCATAGATAGAAAAAAGAGCAGGAAAAAACGATATATTCAAGGGCTCCATTTTAGATGGTGTTTTCTCAGAGAGCTGCAAAATTGTCCATGTAAAAGAAGGGAGATATCCTTGCAGATCTTTGTGAGGTTTGAAAATCATGGCCTGACTTGTTCAGGATTCTTGACAGAGGAATAAGTCCAATGACAGCAATAGATGCTGATGTAATTAAATTAATTGCTGTGTAAATAAGGTTAAAATGTCCAAGAAAAAATATATCTGGGGCTCAAAATCTGAAGTATGAAGATTAAAAACCCAAAGAAAAAAAGAAATAAGGAAGTGTATTTTTGAAATTTCTAATAAAATTGGAAGATGAGCCAAAACCTAAAGGGTGCCAGAAGGTGATTTTGCCTAGGGCAACCAAATGCCTAGAGCCTGACTGCTAGTAATCTCATGTGGCTACAACAACCTTGATCTTCATTGGGGTGAATTGAATTTTTCTGTCTCTAGAAATCTGAGCCAACTAGATAGTTCCCATGTCCTGTCATTCTCCTCCCTGCATAGCAATTTGTATGCCAAAATCATCTTGGAATCTGTGTTTGTTCAGCAGCCCAAGACTGCCAAATGGCATCTTTATTCACGAGTCATTTTATTTCTTCTTCCCTTCAAAGCTCAATACAGTGAACTCCCTGCCAGACTCTTAACCCCTAAAACTGTTTATGTGTGTGTCCCAAACTCTTTCCCTACTTCCCATTATCACAAATAGTTTGTGTAGTTGGAAGATCACATGGCAAAATGGCAGATGGTATTTATTCTCTCCATTCTGTCACAGTACTGAATGCCATGTTTTTCTCACAAGACACGTTCTTTTGCAAAGTCACACTATAAAGACTAGCTATGTTTTATAAAATATGATACAGTGAGCTGCTTTGAAATTAGTAGAATTAATTAATAGCACTCAGCCTGACATTGGCATATGAATGAAAATAAAGATCCATTTAAATACTACATCTCTCTACTCGGGGAGCATTTTAAATGTGAACAATTTAACAATTTAATTTCCTACTGTGCTAGACTGTGTTTTTTTCCTCTTCACAGATAGAATAATTAGATTTCTTTTCTTTTCTGAAATACCTCTACTGTTTTAGATCAAGAGTTCTGTTCCTCATCTATCTATCTATCTATCTATCTATCTATCTATCTATCTATCTATCTTTCTTTCTTTCTTTCTTTCTTTCTTTCTATCCATCCATTTATCTATTCACCACTTCTGGAGACAAGCTATTCCACATATTAATTGTTCAAACTGTCAGAAAATTTCTCATTACTTCTAAGTTGCTTCTCTCCTTGATTAGTTCTCTGAGAAGACTGTTTGCAAGCAGAGTGGCATAGGGAGCACAAACTCTCTCCATTTCAGGAACACCTTTTTAAAATTTGCACAAAAGAATCCTGTGCCTTCACATGATAACTAGTATTTTGCAAAGGATAAGATGCAGATGGTTGCATTGAAAAAAAATCATTATTCATGGAGGTCTGACAATGCACAATCCTCTTCCAGAGTTATGACAATAGATGTGAACAGATTTGAGAAATCTGAGATGTTTAGAGTGGAACATTTAAGTATATCCACAAGATTAAACCCAAATATAATTGGAAAATAGCTGAAAAGCTTCATAATAATAATAAAGAAATATATCTGACCATAGTTTCACCTAGTATTGACATGACATAAAGAATAGCAAGTTGATTATATTATAGTGTGCAGGAAATTTGTAAACTCAAATGTTTGTGCTTGAGTTGGTTTTTTTAAAAAAACTTTTACCTACCTGCAAATATCACCACTTGTTCCACTTATTGGAATTTCCATACATTCATTGTTATCAATAGCCCATTGTTGTCCAGCAGCACAGCAAGTTTCAATTAAATCTTTTGTTGAATCTGAAAAATAGCAGTTATATTGTTACATGAATATGTTTGGGACATCAGAGCAGATTGATAACACCTGTAACAAAATACAATTGTTTGGGTACCACTGTGAAGAATTCTGGCCATTCCTTTCTATTCCCCTTCCTCCATCCTAGATTTCCTAGATGTAATCATCTTTCTATAAACAATTAGAATTCCAAGAAACCTGAACATGCTCAATCAACGCTGGCTTTTTTTATGTATATATGTTTAGAAAAACACTTTTTACCTAACCCATATCATAGATATCGTAGTAAAGAATATCAATGGAATAAACATCAGTAATTCTTCATAATATACTTCTCTCAACAACAGGAGAATCTCTTAGAAAAGATCCTCTTGGTTGATCATAATACTTGGGTGAGTGGAACACTCTCAAATTATTGAGGTTCTATAACTGTGATGGCAAACCTTTTTTCCCCCCAGGTGCCGAAAGAGTCTGCGCGCACACCATTATGCATGTGTGAGTGCCCGCACCCATAATTCAATGCCTGGGGAGGGCGAAAACACCTTCCCCCACCTCCCGGAGGCCCTCTGGAGGCCAGAAACGGCCAGTTTCCCAACTTCTGGTGGGGCCAGTAGGCTCGTGTTTTGCACTCCCCAGGCTCCAAAGTCTTCCTTAGAGCCGAGGGAAGGTAAAAACCCCTCCTCCATCCCTCCAGAGGCTCTCTGGAAGCCAAAAATGCCCTCCCAGAGCCTCTGTGCGAGCCAAAAACCAGCTGTCCGGCACCCACATGCACGTTGGAGCTGAGCTTGGGCAATCGCTCATGTGCCAGCAGATATGGTTCCATGTGCCATCTGTGGCACCCGTGCCATAGGTTCGTCATCTCTGTTCTAGAGTAACACTTTGAATTAAGATTGGAAGCCTGGACTTCTATTCTCTCCCCAAATGTTTGGAATCTTTGAAAATTTGGGATTTTCAAGACCATTGATACTATTCTCTTATGTGTGATAGTTATGAAAGATCCTCAATAAATAGATTGAATTTGATTCTTGTTTCCTCTTGCTCCCCAAATGATGAATTCCAGAGATGGGTAGTGCAGATTCCCAATTATATACGTCAGTAGACTTTAAAAATCTGATTATAATTTAGACTTCAATCCTTGCACAAATTATAGAGAACAAATCCTATTGAAAATGTCTTATTTATAAACAGACACAGCGCCACTCTAAAATGGTACCACCCACTCACAAGAAACAGGGATCAGCAAGCTCACAAAAGCATCAGTATTCCAAAAACAATTTTTAATATGGAAATAGATTCCAAATGAACATAGTGAGAACCATGTTCAGTGACCACAGAATATTGGCTGACTGCTGAACAAGGGAGGGAACAAAAATGCACAGAGAGGAGATGAAATATTATAGCCTGGAAAAAGGATAGATGAAAGCCCTCCATACATTCTGTATTTTGTTTCAGACTCCATTTAGACATAGTACATATACACACAGTATGTAATAGTGTTAAGGTATTAGACTAAGACTGAAGAGAACCATTTAAAGGTCATACTCAGATACAGAAACTCACCAGTTGCTTTTAGGCTTATAACTTAGTCTTTCAGCCCACCCTGCCTCAGAGAATTGAGACAATGGGGATAAAATTGGAGGAAGAAATACTATATGAAACTGCCTTGAAAAATAGGATGAAAATGAGAATTGAAATCTAATAAAGCCTTTGACATTTTTGGTCAATACATTTTTACAGTACACGTGCCACTTCCTGTCCCCTTTAAAACAAGGTTGCACATTCATTGCCATCAACATAGACTCCCAAAAATGTGTTACCCAAATCAGTGATGGTGAATCCTTTATTTCCTTGAATGCTGAAAGAGCGTGCACAGGTGCTGTCCTGCGTGAGTGCCCACACCCATAATTCAATGCCTGGGGAGGGCAAAAACAGCTTTCCCTGCTCCCTGGAGGCCCTATGGAGGCCAGAAATTGCCTGTTTCCTAACTTCTGGTGGCCCAGCAGGCTTGTGTTTTGCCCTCCCCAGACTCCAAAGGCTTCCCTGGAGCTGGGGGAGGCTAAAAGCACCCTCCCCCATGAGGCTCTCTGGAAGCCAAAAACGGCCTCCCAGAGCCTCTTTGTGAGCCAAAAATCAGCTGACCGGCACACACATGCACCTTAGAGTTGAGATAGGGCAGCAACTCACGTGCCAGCAAATATGGTTTCGCATGCCACCTCTGGCACCCATGCCATAGGTTCGCCATCGCTGCTCTAAGGCTTACTTTTCTAAATTTAAGATTAACATTGTTGAATTAAGATGGATCATTTCCATCTTCCACTGTGATGCAAAAACATGAACATCATATTGACGTGGAATAGGTGAAGGAAGGAACTGTAGGTATTTTCACCACCTTGAGTTATTAATAAAAATAATAAAGGTGGGATACATATAAATGAATGAATAAAAATCCTGAATCAAATCTGGTTGGATTTCTTCTTCAAACACCAATTAATTCTAATGTTCAAATAATAATAATAATAATAATAATAATAATAATAATAATTTATTACATTTGTATGTCGCCCCTCTCCGTGGACTCGGAGCGTCTCACAACAAAATAACACAGTATAACAAATCTTAATATTAAAAAAAACATTTTAAACCCCAACATTAAAACCATGCAACACAATCATTCCATGCATAAACTATATATGCCTGGGGGTATCTTAAATATTTGAATCAAACACTGAAATTTAGAGACAGGGCAAAAATTGATGGCCTAATAATTGATCATAGCTTTGTGAAGATATCTGATCAACCTTAACTAATGATAACTATTGGATGGAGACACCCTCAAAATTTTCTTAACAATAAAAATCAGTTGTCATTGTCAATCTTCTTCTGGGATATGCTTTTGATTTTCTAGTTCAGCTCACAGCCCTGGATTTTCTTGGTGGTTTGTCACTAAAATGGTGATTAACCTGAATTTTTTAGCTTCTGGGATCAGCTTAGATCACTAGCTGTTACATTCTCTTTCAAGGGATCCCCAAACTTTGCAACTTTAAGACTTGTGGACTTAACTCCCAGAATTCTGCAAGTTGAAGTACACAAGTCTTAAAGTTGCAAAGTTCAAAGACCTCTATTCTAATTGAAAGTTCATGACCTGGTAGTGAAATAATTAAATTGTAGATAATTCTAGTATGAAGTGCTATATCAACAACACAACCAAGTAACTGGACAAATACAAATGCTTAAAATCTGTTACTGTATATTCAAAGAATAATTGAGTGAAGTTGTAGAACAACCCCACAAGAAAAGAAAGAATAGTTTAAACAAATCAGATAGTTTAACCTGTCAGTGCCCCTAGTCTGAAATGCATTTGAAGAGAGTTTTCCTTGATATTTCATTCCATTCATTCCAAATCTTCAGTAAGCAACTGCTATTATAACGTGGATTTCGTGGGTTTTTAAAAAATATATAACTAATATTGAAGAGTTTCAACATTTTAAAGATTTGAGTTTGGGATTCTGATAACATATTATAGATGCTTTCACAAATCAGTCATCAGGAACATAACCAGTTGCAAAGTATCACTTTCATAAAATGCTAGCTATACTTATTTTAGTGCCATATTCCAGTTCTACATGCTCCATACAATTCTGCAAGGCTTTGTCTTTTAGGCAGATGGGCATACATCCAGAGAAAGCCTTGGTCTGTAGTTATTCATCCTTAATTAATTTTTTAAGCCAAAGTTATAGAATCCATGTGAGATCCAGAGTCATTCTTGAGTAATGCCCGGCCGACGGCTTAAACTGTCAGCCGAAATTACCTCCGGGGCTGGGGAGACGCTGCCGGCAGCTCTTTCAAGCTCCGGACTTTCGGGTTCCTCTGGAACCCGGAAGTTCAGCTTTTGACAGCGCGCCAAGGTAGCGTGCTGCCTGCTGGTCGGGGGAGGTCCTGAGTCGCCGTATTTAAGGGCGACTCAGGCAGGACCTCGCCTTTGCCCTCGGCCTTCCTGAAGCGAACACCCGCCCACCCTCCGCTATCAACAGTGTGTCCTGAGGAGGTCGCCTCGGGGCCGAATAGGAATTTTTGCAGCCTCCCCTTTAGAGGCGGCTGTTTTTTCGCCTATTCCACACTGATGGCGCGGACTGGATTGGTTAGGGGGTGCGGCACACTTAGATATCAGTATAGGCCTCCCTCTGGTGATTGGGGTTTGGCAGGTTAGGGGCGGAAATGGGCATTTAGAAGCAACTGCGCATGCTCCTTTGGGCATCCTTCAAAGGGTGATGGACTGCCTCTCTCCAGGAACTAGAGGTTGGAGCAACGTCAGGGATTGGAGAGAGGATGTCCATGGGAATCACCGGATCCAATTTCCCACGGGGATTGGAGGGTGAACTCCTCCCACATGATGAAGGGGCGTGGTTTGGATCCAGGTGAAGGTGGCTACCTTCACCTGGTTCAGCAAGGAGTTTTTGCCCAGTGTTGCCAAGGAATTTTCTGGTAGAAATTTCCACCCCATGTGTTTTGGCCTCTGCAGGTCCTTAGTTCATTCTGAATTTAAATATTTAAATTGACATATTTAAATTTATTTAAATTTATGTTAATTCAATAAATGACCCGTATTTAATCCACAACATGTCTCAGCATCGTTACTCCGCCTCCGGGGGTAATAACATTAATGAGGGTTGGCACTACATTTTGCAACATATACTGTAGGATCCTGGGCACAAAATTCAGGATTTCAGGCTTTACATGAAGGTAAAAAAGACAAATAACTTGGCTGGAACTTTGCTTATGTAGCCCCAATTACACATGTAAGTACCAATTTCCTTTTCACAATCTTTTTGTCAATTTTTGTAAATTTCCTATGGTATATCCTTCAAAATTCATGCTTCATACATCGCCTCCTCCTAGAATCAATCTTTTAGATCTTTTCTCTGCTTCCAGTAATAGGATCTTTTAAATTAATCTGAGTTCAATAAATAATTCATCTATGCTTAGCTTTTTAAATTAAAAATCTGGAGTGCCAAAATGGGACAAGTAGATGTATCTCCTTATCTCATGTGCAGAATAGAATAAGCATCAGGCTATATAATCTGATTGACTTTCTTCCTAAAACAAATGAACATTTAATATTCTCTTGGACTATAGTGATGAATACTTTGAATACTTTGAATTATCTGGGACAGAGGTCAGCTAATTTAGATATTTAGTTTACATTTTCATGAGACAATGTTTTTTAATGCTAAGCTTAAATGGAAGGGAATGAAGACTCAAGATTCTCAAAGGTACTTCAATTTTTAAACCTCTATTGTACTTGACAAAACCTCTCTTGTACTTAACAAAACAAATAAATAAAATAAAATATCCTCAGGTTTAAAAAAAACATATTTCAAGTAAAACTCCATTCCTGGTGATTTCAATACCATATCCAGATTATTTGCCTGATATCTCCTATGCTATCTTTGGGGGTGTTTTCATCATGTTCCCAATCAAACTGAAGTTGTGGTATTTTTAGTGGTTTCCCATTTAAGTATTAACAGGTATTTCACTGAAAGACCATACATGAGAAATAATTCCTTTCCATTCCTTTAGGACTTACTTTGGCAGAGAAACTGCATTACCATTGGCTTTTCAATAAAGATTTCTGCTTTACAGAGCTCCATTCACAAATACTCTAAATTGGTTCCAGATAAGATGGGGCCAGCTAGTAGGATCATGTGACCTCAGTTCCTTGTTTAAAAATCTGTTGCCTAAGGAAACACTTTTGAATGTTTTAAAAATGGGATGAAAAAACAGTGTATGAAGTCAAACCCTTATGTTTGTAGAACTTAGTTATTATGATTAATTTTCATGCCACTAACAATGGCATTCATTCTGACCAGGAACATCAAGCTTCTAGTTTAAATTTAAGTCATTGTTCATTTTAATTAGCCCCACTTTCTACTTTTTTATTCGCCATTCTTTTTTATTGCTTATAAACCTATGCAGCAATCCATGGAACTAATTTTTAAAGTTTATTCCGCCATGCAGATTTTTATCAATTATGAAATATTTTCTGTTGTCTCATTTAGCTCATTAATGAACATTTTGATTTATGTGGAACATAATTTGTTATCTTGTCTAGTCTGATATTAATGCAGCTACTACTACTCTCCAGCAACCAAAATATTAGCAACAGCAATGCCAGAAAGATTTGAAACCATTCATACTTAAACATTAATGGAAAGTGAACAAAAGAGGTAAATAACCACATGCAGTCATTTCTCAGGAGATTTGAATCACGGCCCAACTTATTGTTCCTGTACTTTGATTCTGAGGATACAAAACAGGCTTTCTTGTGTTTAGTACTTCAAAAACCTAAGTATCCTTGATCAAGCTAGTTGGTTTTCATAATGCACCTTGAATGCCACATACTTTCCCAAGAGCTCTCAAATACAAAACCAGGTTATCATTTCATGTATGAAAAGTGCCAGGAATATCTATCCTTTTTAACTAAAACTTGCCCAACCTCATCTCCTATCACAAAAGACATTGTATGGAAATTTTTTTTGTTCCACCCAAAAAATGGAAAGGAGACATATTTGTTTTCATTCTTAATCCAATCTATCCTGTTTTATATATCTCCAACAATCATTTAGAAAGCTAACATAGAAGGCATGACGATCACAAGACCAGCAGTGGGCTACTAGCCAGAACGCTAAATTGCACTCACCGCCGCGGCTTGTAAGTGCTTGCAGGGCCAGCGTGATTTTGCTTCTGCACCTGTGGAGGTAGCAATATCACACACGGAACCGCAGGTGCGCCCGTGTTCTGGCATGTGTGGAAGCAAAAAATACTCACTGAAACACTGGCGTACCTCCCTGCGCGGTTTTGCTACCTGCACAGGTGCAGGAGCAAAATCACGCTGGCTCTGCAAGCACTTACGAGCCGCCGCCGCAAGTGCGATTTAGTGTTCCAGCTAGTAGCCCACCACTGCACAATACCCACATTCATGACAATCACAACATATGCATTGTTATGTAGAGCACAAAAAAGATGTGAACTCAATAAATAGAGATGTAAACTAAGATGTGAGATAAGAATGTTTATTTACACACACTATTCACTATTGTTTACTGCTCCATATTGTTCCATCCTTGCAAAGCATCCTAAATTTCACTATATCCATCCAAAAATTCATATATTGTGTTTTGTACTAATATCTTTTCTAAGTTCTTCTCAACTCCATCCAACCACATCCAACTTCCCTAGTCTTTCTTTTCTTTTCAACTCACTCACTCTTCCTTCTTGTATCTGCTGTGCAATTCAAGCCTAATTCACTCTCTTCAAATAACAACCACTCAATGTACTTTTTCCCATATATTGTTTGTTCACTTTTGTATTCAGTCCTTTGTCATTCAGCAGTCATACATTCTAGATCCAATCACTTTGTGTAACAAAATTTCTTAAGTACCCCATTTCCACTGTTTTCAATTTACTTTTATGTTTTTCCTGATGTACAAAACTATTACTTCCACATAACAAAATAGGCTGTTAAACCCAATCAGTTTTGACAAAAATTCATTCATTGCAACAAACCATATATGATATCTTTACATTTGCTCCTTCGTTTATACTCCCTCATCTTTAGTCATTTTTCTATCCAGTACATAGTTTCATCTATATGTTCAATTGTTCACCATTTGCACATAAATTGCAATCATTTAGTCTTATTTGATACATTGATGTTCAGATTCATACTTCTCATTGCCTCATACAATTTATCTAACATTTCCTGCAAATCATTCACGTTCTAAGCTAACAATACAATAATATTTATCTATGAATAACTAAACCAATGGGCATTCCACAATCTTTCTTACCCTCCCACTTCAAAGTTGAACTGTTCATCAAACTTGTTTTTTTCTCACAATGCTTTCATTTACCAATTTTATTACGTTCCACCACCTTCAATTACATACTCACACAGAACATTAAATAACATTATAACAATTCAGTCCAACCCACTATCTCTAGAACGTTCTCTCTCACATCCATGCATTTCTCAGTATCCTACTGAAAAGCAGAACTTGATCTATAGCAGTGTTTCCCAACCTTGGCAACTTGAAGATATTTGGACTTCAACTCCCAGAATTCCCCAGCCAGCCTTCGCTGGCTGGGGGATTCTGGGAGTTGAAGTCCAAATATCTTCAAGTTGCCAAGGTTGGGGAACACTGATCTATACAACTCCACCCAGCTTATGCTTCCTCCCTTTCCCCTATTCATTATCACATTTCAATCAATCGCCTTCCCAGGCCAACTTAATTTGCATTAACTCTGGTTGTTATTTCTTCTGTATAGGAAAATGGTGACAGCATACTTACAGCCATTAGCTTTCACACAAGTTAAGTAAGTTGCACAGCCCTCCCTTGTTAACTGCATCCATATTTTTCAGTTTCTGAAGTTATATGAAGCAGGCGATGATTGTGGCCAGGAGGGCCTTTGCGTAACTGTGAGTTGTGCACCAGTTATCCCCTTTCCTGGACCAACAATCCCTACTCACGGTCACTCATGCCCTAGTCATTTCCCATCTTGACTATTGATTATTGCAATGTGCTCTACACGGGACTGCCTTCGAAGAGCATCCGGAAGCTCCCATTGGTGCAAAATGCAGCATCCCACATGGTTTTGTGCAGATCTCGGTGTGCACATGCATCACCTTTCCTGCAGGAGCTGCATTGGCTGCCAATTTGCTTCTGGGTACAATTCAAGGTGCAGATCATCACCTTTAAAGCCCTTCATGGCATGTGGACTGAACAGTGCAAAAGTGTATTGAGTTGATTTTTTTTCTATTCTCTATTTGTCTAACAAACGTTTATCAGAGGAGAAGAATTCCGGAGTTCAGAGAGTCATGTATTGTTGTGACCGCTCTGTAATGGCCACTTAAATCACCTCAGTACTGCATCCCACCCTTCATTGCCAATGCTATGTCTAATAGCTGGCAGGACAGTAATCTATCTATCTATCTATCTATCTATCTATCTATCTATCTATCTATCTATCTATCTATCTATCTATCTATCTATCCATCCATCCATCCATCCATCCATCCATCCATCCATCTATCTATCTATCTATCTATCTATTTATTTATTTATCTATCTGAATAGTTTGACACCACTATGTTCCGGTCATTTAAAGGTAACTATATTTTAATGGGTTTATACTGTTTCACATTGATTTTATATTTTTTATGTTGTACCCTGCCCACTCCACTCTTGAACGTGTTCTCACCAGTCCTATACAAATCTATAAAGCGTTCCTGTCACTGTTTCTTTTTAGTTTCATCGCAAATTCAGTTTCATCGGTTTTATTTCTTTAAATTCTTTTCGCTCTGTGGAGGTTCCTTTTTTAGCCATCTACAGTCATTGGAATTCACTCATTGCAAAACACATTCCAAAGCCGCATTTTCTCTGCATATGTTCATCTTGCTTCTTGTTCAGTTTCATTACGTGTTTGCAATTATCTTTTCCTGTGAATACATATTGCATAATGCCTCTTATCCTTATCTTACAGCAATCATTCTCCTTTCTGTTTACTTATTGTTGTTTATTTTCCAAATACTTATTCTGCTTTCCTATTTTGTGCATTTTATTATTCTAGAATAGAATAGAGCTGGAAGGGATCTTAGAGGTCTTTTAGTCCAGCCCCCTGCTCAAGCAGGAGAACGTATACCATTTCAGGCAAGTGATTGTCCAGTCTCTTCTTTAAAACCTCCAGTGATGAAGCATCCAGGATTTCTGAAGGCAAGCTACACTTTTCTATAAGTATTTTCTTCTGATTTATGCCTAAGGCTTAAGTGTGAATTTCTAATAAGTATGAAAGAATTATCTCCCTCCCTAATTACTTGGATCACCTATTTATGTCTATAGTTTTATAACAAAGAGGAGATAAAAGGAAAACAGCCTGCTTGCCTGCCTGCCTGTTGTGCAGAAAAGACATTAGTCATTGTTAACTTGTCTTGGGAGTTAATAATTGTCTCATGCTCCTGAAATATCTCTATCCTTGGGGGTTATTGGTAAGCAGTGGTATATGTGGCAATCTACCCTTTAGCTAATATCACAAACAACAAGGCGATGCTGAAATGCAGGGGGAGGCCAAGAATTTCTTTGTAGCCTCAACTATGAAAAGATTCAACAGAAAAAGGTATAGGTAGGCTCATATGTTAGTCATGCTTACCTTGCAATGAAATAAATGGGATTTCAGCATTCTTGTTTTGGTTTTGCTTAGAGAAGGAAACTATGCAGTCCTCAGCTGGATGCATCACAGCCACAGATAAACAATAGCATGTGAAATGTCACTTCATAAATACTTTCCAAACACCCCGAGGAGTTTATTTTTTTCACTTCATTCTAATCTTACTCACAATAGGATTGTCTGCTGATACTGAATGGCATCCTAAAATTTAACAATGCTGCAGGTGAACAATGTAAGGGTTTGGTTTGTTTGTTTTTTAAAGCAAGAATTCCATACTGCAAATCTGATTATGCAGCAGAGAGAAAAATGAATAACAATAATACAGCCTTTAATGAGCATTCAGAGAAATAAATGTATGTAGTATGGATTGGATTTTTAGTTTGATTCTTTTTTATTCATACAGCATTAACTAACATTTACTAGAAAACTTGCTAGTTACCCCAAACCCGGGATAGTTCCCAAAAAGGCATGAAACAGTTTATACTTAGGTTCTAAACCCCTTTACCACTGGTTCTCGCATGTGCTTGACACTTCTGTTCATATGCAGAAGTGTTCTGGCTAGGTGAGAGTAACTTCCCGCCACTGGTGCTACTGGTTCTAAGAACCGGGCTGAACCAGGAGGAACCCACTGCTGTTTATCAGGGCAATTTCAAGATGTTCCTCACAGCCTTTTATGGTTGTTCAAAGTTCTTTGCAATGGTTAAAGTCCTGTTTTGGTGGGGATTAGCAGCTGTGGATATTCTATGTCCTATGGACATAGAATGCTGCTTCCAAATCCCAGTTCCAATTAACCTTTTCCCATGCCTGGACAGTCAATTACCTGATTATTTTCTATTCATTCTACATCCTGTGCGTTATATAGAGGGTTTTTTTAGAAATTCAATTTTGCAGTACAGTGTTCCCTCGATTTTCGCGGGTTCGAACTTCGCGAATAGCCTATACCACGGTTTTCCAAAAAATATTAATTAAAAAATACTTTGCAGTTTTTTTCCTATACCACGGTTTTTATCACCCAATGACATCATATGTCATCGCCAAACTAATAGTTTTTGCAAATAAATAACAAAAAAATTAATTATTGTTAATAAATAATTATGTTTATAAATATCAGGATCACTAAGTATCTTATCCAATGGTGAGTACCAGTAATAATGGTGAGTAAATGGTCGTTAAGGGAATGGGAAATGGTAATTTAGGGATTTAAAGTGTTAAGGGATGGCTTGTGATACTGTCCATAGCCAAAAATGGTGTATTTACTTCCACATCTCTACTTCGCGGAAATTCGACTTTCGCAGGCGGTCTCAGAACGCATCCCCCGTGGAAATCGAGGGAACACTGTAATAGCATTTACTCTTCTGCATTGCAAGATGTGATTATGTGATCATCAGGGGTGGGCTACTGCTCGGACGGGGGTGGGTGGGGGACGAACACAGTGGGGTAGCAAAAATGGAGCTCCACCCCAGAGCACCCAATTTGCACTGAAAGATGTTGAAAGAAAATGCAGGGCGTCCTGCATAAGCCACGCCCACAGCATGGTAGTAAAAATTTTGGTAGCCCTTCACTGATTACGTATATTAAATATACTATGTATTTTATAATCCTCTTCACACAATGTGGCCCAAGCAAACCAAAAGGTTGGACACCCATGATTTAGACAGAAGATAAAATCTTTTTTTGTCTCATTTTTGGAAATATGGAATATATAGCAAGGCCTCAAATTGTAGTTTCAGCATTTGTGAGTTTGTTCATGGGAAGCAGAATCAAACTCATTTTGATGTGGTGCAATGAGAAAATATTTACTTACAAAGCCCAGGAACCCCTGGAGGCAAGTACATTTTATTAAAATATGTTTTGAGACAATGATTGTCCCAAGGCCATTGTTTGAGGCATCAAAGCAGCAGTTTCTAAACAGAACTGAAGAAGAATAACTTGCTTCAACAATACAAACGAAAAATCAGGCAGTGCTTAGGTACGGTTCAAAGGTATAGGCATGGTACATGTTCGTTCTACACCAAAGCAAATAAACATAAAATCAATACCAGCTAACTACTGAAGCTTTCTCTGCTTATTAGCTTCTGTAATCAATGTGCACAATTTTGGGAATAGTTTCTGGATTAATGAAAAAGTTGAGAGCCTTAAGTTGTTCTTTGATTCTTTTAGCCAGGAGAGCTCTTAAATCCCCAGGAAATCATTGTGGCTTGAGCTGTAATTGCTATTAGACTTCATGTGAGAGGAATGACTAGGAGAGGTGGAAGTAATCAACACATTTTTGTTGATTTTTGTTCTGCTTAAAATTCAATATTGTGATCTGAACTGGAAGAACTGTTTAGTTATAGACAAAGTAAGAAAATTATACGAAAAATAGGAGGTCAGCAACCTGCAGCTCCAGAGCCACGTGTGGCTCTTTTATCACTCTACTGGAGTTCCCTCCTTTCATCCCTCAGTTGGGACTGATTCTCCAGTTCTTCATCTCTTCCTGGGTCTCATGGGAGCTTTAACTCTCTCTGCCTTAACTGCTCCTCCACCAGCTCCTTCAAGCCCCGCCGTGGCTCTCCACTTTCCCCACATTTGTACTGCTGCACGGCTCTGCTCGTTCTTTCTCTGCTTTGGTTGCTCTGAAAATCCCTGTCGCCTTCCTTCCTTCCTTCCTTCCTTCCTTCCTTCCTTCCTTCCTTCTTTCCTCCCCATCTTTCCAGACCTTCCCTGCATCTTTCCGAGGCTGCCTCAACATCGTCGCCACTTCTCGCCAACTGCTGTCCAGAGGGACGGAATCAGGCAGGACACTGCAGCCCCCACCCCCACGCTCCTTTGGGAGGGTGAGGGTGGAGCAGGGGGGCATCTGTGGGAGGCTCCCTGCATCGTTTGGGGGCTTGGTGCCAGCCCTGAAGTGCCTCCGCACCAGCCCCTCCATTTGAAGATGCCCCTGGATTAAGAGGCCGAGGTGGCCGGCACATTCTGAGCCTCCCTCGGGCAGAGGAGCTGCACAGCTGCCTCTGGGCTGCCATTTCCAGGCTCCTGGCGCAATGCCAAGGGAGGAGAACTTTTTAAAAAGTGGGACATTTTTCAAATGCCATGGGACGCAGAACAAATTATCAAAAAGCGGGACTGTCCTGCCAAAAGCGGGATGTCTGGTCACCTTAATCTATGAGCTGTTCTCAATTAAATGATGGTTTTGAATTTTAACTTTAAAATGGCTACAGTTAATATGCATTCTTTGGTACCTAATGGTAAAAAGCAAACATTTGGATGAAACATTTTTTGCATCTCATTCCTAGGATGAAAAATTTGGGAATAAGCACTTTGCAAATGGGAAGTGGAGGTAGGGTTGGGCTGTCAGATTCTCTAGGAGATAGTTCTGTTTAAACAGATTCAGTGTCACCACGGGGATCTTACAAATACATAAACTTGCCACCTATTAAGAGCATTTCACTAAGAATCTTGCAAGAGAATTGCAAGACGTGCTTGAATCTACAGCTTTGGAATGAAGGCAAGCATGATATAAAAAGTGACCTCACATCCATTATTCAGTTCTGGAGGCACTCGTCTTCCTTACTGAAATGTCAAACATGTACAACAGCAAATCAAATATTGTTCTATGCAAGGCAATTTTTAAAAAAAACTTAGTGTGGTACATTTCAGAGCATGTATTTTACTTTTTAAAAAATTGATATCTTATTTATCTTTAAATAATTTAAAAGCTTAAAAAATAGGAACAAATACTTTGAAGATGGAAGCATAAGTCACCTACAAAAGATAGCTCCATATACAGCCAGCTCTGGGGTGATATTTTTCCCCCTAGAGTTCAATAACTTATTGCCCTGTGGATGATTCCAGAATGGTGCTACTATATTCAACTCTGTTTTTAGCCTCCAAAAGAATGACACCTTGAAACTAGTGAGATGGGATTTGATATTGCAAGTCAATCGAAAGGATAGATTTAAGTGTCTGGAATTGAATTGTGCACAACTTTCGCCTGGATTGATTGCCATGTTTTCTGTTTAGATCAGCAACATAAATATGGCCTTCTTTAAAGGTAAAAGTAAATGTTTGCCCTGTCCAGTCACTTCTGGATGGGGGGAGATGCTCATTTCAAGAGCCGGGGAGGCACAGTGGTTAGAGCGCAGCACTGCAGACTACTTCAGCTAACTGCTAGCTGTAATTCAGCACTTCAAATCTCACCACTGGCTCAAGGTTGACTCAGCCTTCCATCCTTCCAAAGTGGCCCAGATTGTTAGGGGCAATATGCTTATTCCGTAAACCGCTTAGAGAGGGCTGTAAAGGCACTATGAAGCGGTATATAAGTCTAAATGCTATTTCTGTTTCTTAGGCAAAAAACCCAGTGTTTTCCAAAGACATTTCCGTGGTCATGTGGCCAGGATGATTATACGTCGAGGTGCACAGAATACTGTTGCCTTCCCATCCAAGTGATACCTATTTATCTACTTGCATTTACATGCTTTCAAACTGCTAAGTGGAGCTGAGGCAATTAATGGGAGCTCACCCTGTCATGTAGCACTTGGGTATTGAACTCAGGCTTTCCAGCTGACAAGCTCAGCATCTTTAACCTCTGAGCCAACTCTAACCCTAACACCTTGACTTTCTTTAGTGCTTTAGAATTGATATAAGTCAACCTGAATATATCTTTCTGTATATTCTCTCAAAAATATACATGCTTTAAATAATATTTCCTATGAAGTATTACAAATGTATTTTTTGACAAATGTATTTTTTCTTTTATGTACACTGAGAGCATATGCCCAAGACAAATTCCTTGTGTGTCCAATCACACATGTCCAATAAAATTCTATTCTATTCTATTCTATTCAAATGCTGCTGAATTGGAAGACATTTGAATCAGTGTGCAGCCTGATGGCATTGTGAAGCCACAAACAGAACATGTTTGCATTAATATGCCTTCCACTTTTCCCCAAGAATTGCCATGTTGCCTTTCTTACCAATATAGAGCCTTTAGGTAAAAAACATTGTCCTTTTATCCTTTGAAAAGTGAGACTGCCATCTTTTAGGCCAGTCAGGTTGGTAGGGACATATGAAGGGGTCGGCTGCTGGGGGTTTGCAGGGGGTTTGGGAGAACCTATAGGTACAATTCTGTGCAGTTCAGAGAACCCCCAAATCCAACTCTGGGAGGGGGCAAACCTGCCCCTCCCCTCCCAGAGTCCCCACTCAGCCCATTTTAGCAGTTGCAGCCATATTTGGACCAGGAAGCTCTACGCACAGTTACTCAGGCCCTCATCCCCTCCCGTCTCAATTATTGCAAGACGCTCTACATGGGACTAGCCTTGAAAAGTGTTCAGAGACTGCTAATAGTCCAGAATGCAGCTGCAAGAGCTGTAGTGGGTATACCTCGGTATACCTATATAGCACCATGCTCCGTAAGCTGCACTGGCTTCCCTATTAGTCTCCGGGCACAATTCAAGGTGTTGGTTATTATCTATAAAGCCCTATATGGCTCAGCGCCAGACTATCTATGGGACCGCCTCTTTCCACATACCTCCCAGAGACCAATAATAGTGCACAGAGTTGGCCTGCTCCAGGTCCCATCGACTAAGCAATGCAGGTTAGCAGGACCGTGGGGGAGGGCCTTCTCTGTGGCTGCTCTGGCTCTATGGAACCAACTACCCCCTGATGTCTGTACTGCTCCCACCCTACTGGTCTTCTGTAAGGCCACAAAAATCTGGCTTTGTTGGCAGACCTGTGGGCCATGAATTATATATCTTTCATGGCCAAATTGTATGAATGTGTGTGTGTGTGTGTGTGTGCATGCGATTATGACTGTTTTTTATAGCAAATGTGTTTTTATTACAGGATTATAGTTTTAGATATTATATTCAACTTCTATTGCTTTGTATCTTTTTGTATATGCATTATAGTTTTTGTAAGCCGCCATGAATCCTTCAGGACTGGGTGGCATAAAAGTCGAATAAATAAATAAATAATTTTTGGATGCAGGTAAGTGCACAGCACATGTAGAGGCTCAAGAAGTTCAGAAAGGCCAGAAATGGGCCTGTTTCCAGCCTTCGGAGCCTGGGGAGGGCAAAAATGCCCCATTGCCATGTTGCAGCAGATCAACTAAAGCACGCGTACAATGGCCACGCCCACCCACCAACCGGGCAGAGAGCCCCTTGTTAAAATAGTTGAAGCCACCCCTGAATATGTATATTCGGAGAGGGGCGGCATACAAATCCAAATAATAAATAAATAAATAAATATATTTAATGAACTCACTATCTACATACTTTAGAAAAAGAAGTTAACCCCTCCCACATTTATCCTTGACTTTTGAGGGGCTTACTCATTTTCTATTTAAATAGAAATTAATTAATTAAATATATTAAATATATTTGGTATGATCCTTTTCCAATCATGCCGTCAAAGTTCCCTATTTCTATGAATTTAAACATCATACTTTATTAGATTTAGACTCATTTTATCCTTACAAGCACACGATACATTGCTTATCAATCTGCTCAAAAGTCCATGGCTCCACAAGTGTTCTTTTTTAAAAAAATAAATAAATGGAAAGTAACTGTTTTCAGCATTGGATGGATTACATTTCAAATATTTTCATTTTAAAATGATTATTTTTTCTATAATTGTTTTCTTAATGGATTGGACCTGAAAGCAATATGAAAAAATACAGAATAGCTGTTCTTGTACAGGACTCAGATTTGTGCTCCCTCTAATTCTATGTCAACTCTCAAGTGAGTTTATGATGTACATGAAGAAAACCAAAGTCAATAGGTTGCATAACATTTTGAAAAATGTCAGAGTTAAAGAACAGAAATTTTTTTTGGTTTTATTTAAGTCTTATTTTTATGGGTGGTTAAAATCCAAAAGCTCACAATTGTACTTGTGGGTTTTTGGATCTCTCCCCTACTCTCTCTTCCTTCTTCCCTCTCTCCCTCTCTTTCATTACCAGTTTAGGCATGAACAGTCCATTGTCCAATTTATAGCCCCATTGAAACATTTTTCCCCTTGAATTGCGGCGCCGGACTTACCCGGCAGCAGGCTTTGCTGGAGGGACCGGGAGACACCGGACCCTCATGGCGGCCGCCATTTTGAATCCCGAGCAAAGTCTCGCGATGCGAGACTTCGCTCGGGAGTTCGGGCCTGACTGGCCTGGTTGCTGATTGGTCCAGGCGGGGCCTGCTTGCCCTATATAAGGGCGAGCAGGCCCGGGGCTCTTCCTTTTCGCCCGGACAGCATAGCCACGAGCAGACACCCGCCCGCCCTCCCTATTTTGCAGTGTGCTTAGGGGTCGCCCTTAGGGGGCCGAATGGGAATTTTTTGCAGTTCTGCCTCTTAGCCGAGCTGTTTTTTCGCCCATTCCACACTGAGGAGATGGATGTGCGGTTAGGGGGTGCTTGCATTTATTAGGTTAATTGGCTTACCTTTGGTCATTTGGGTAGGCAGGTTAGGGGCGGAAAACTGGGGTGGTTTAGCAACCGCGCGTTCTCCCTTGGACATCTTTGGGGATGATTGACAGGTTCTCCGCAAGCTCATGGAGGGAGTGTCTGCCTGAGCAGCTGGGGGGAACCTGTCTTTGGGTCCTGCACCTTTAATTCCCGGATTCGGGTTAGCCGGTGGGACCCCCTCATGCAAAGCATGGCAGGGTCGCAGGTGATGGTCTGGTCCCTCACCTGGACTTGCATCGAGATACGCCCATGAGTTGCCCAGGAAGTTTTTTGTCATAACGTCATTTCCGCCCCGGAAGTATTTGTTTGACCCTGCAGGTCCATTTCCGGGTCATAGTTGATTATGCTAATTTATGCAAATTAATGAATAAATTATGCAAATTTATGTTAATAAAAATGACCCAGTTTAAATCCAGCTCTTGTGTCCGTGTCGTTACTCCGTCTCTCCAGCAAAGCATGCTAAGCCAAGAACATCAAATTCTGTTTGGCTCTGTCGTAATTCTGATATGAAGGCTAAATAGTTTGATGGTGCAGATGTAACCATTACTGGAACTTTTTAAAAAACACTTTTTTCCTGACCTCTCAAGGCCCTTCCATATTATCCCCTTCTATTCTTCAAACTGTACATACAAAATTTCAGAGTTAAAGACAAAAAATATTTCGTGTACTGCCACACCTAAAGATCGGTTTCTACAATCAACCTTTGGCCTTACTACCCAACTTATGAGGCAGTTACCTGGATGGAAAATGGAGGAGGAGGAGGAGGAGGAGGAGGAAATTTGTTGCCTGAGAAAAGAAGCGAAGTAGTTATCCCATTTCACATACAAAATCTGACAATTTTGTTAAACAAATTTTGCTTCAACCTAATGGACAGGACCCTACTTACAAGAGGGCAGCTACCTAATAAAGACAGCATACTGTATAGGGCAGTGTTTCCCAACCTTTTTTGAGCCGCGGCACATTATTCATATTTTCAAAATCCTGGGGAACATTGAAAGGGTGGGGGTGGGGTGGGGGTGGGGCTAAAGAAAAGTTTGGACAAAAAAACCCTCTCTCTTCCTCCCTTTCGCTCTATTTCTCCCTCTTTCTCTCTTTTCCTTCCTTCTTTCTCTCTCTCCATCCCTCTTTCTTTCTTCCTCTCTTTTTTGCTTTCTCTCTCCCTCCTTTCCTTCCTCTGTCTTTCTCTCTCTCTTGCTATCTCTTTCTTGCTTTTTTCTCTCTTTCTTGCTCTCTCCCTCTCTTTCACTGTCTCTTGCTATATGTCTCTTTCTTTGCCTCTCTTGCTATCTCTCTGTCTCTCTTGCTATGTCTCTCTTTCTTTCTCTCTCTCTCTCTGCCTCTCTTGCTATGTCTCTTTCTCTCTTGCTATGTCTTTCTTTCTCTTTCTCTCTCTGCCTCTCTTGCTATGTCTCTTTCTTTCTCTTTCTCTCTCTGCCTCTCTTGCTATGTCTCTCTTTCTCTCTTGCTATGTCTCTCTTTCTTTCTCTGTCTCTTTCTCTGCCTCTCTTGCTGTCTCTCTCT
This sequence comes from Erythrolamprus reginae, assembly GCF_031021105.1. Classification (NCBI taxonomy): domain Eukaryota; kingdom Metazoa; phylum Chordata; class Lepidosauria; order Squamata; family Dipsadidae; genus Erythrolamprus; species Erythrolamprus reginae. Next base: position 84,879,937 of record NC_091951.1, read on the forward strand.
CTGCCTCTCTTATATGTCTCTCTTTCTTTCTTTCTCTCTCTCTCTCTCAGCTGACTGCAAGCGGGAGCCCTGACGGCAGCTGGACGTGTTGTTGGATGCCGTATATGCCAAGCCCGCAGCGCCAGCAGTACGGCGTCCAGCAGCACGTCCAATCGCCACCATCAGGGCTCCCACTTGCAGTCAGCTGAGAGAGAGAGAGCTCCCGCCGCCTGGAGCTCCCTCTCGCCGCCGCCATCTCCCCGCGACTGCCTGCGGCCGCTGCAGCCACCCCCCCGCTCCCCCCGCCAGTGCCCTCCCGCCGGGCCCCAAAGGACACTTGCCGCCGACGCCAGGGCCCGGCGGGAGGGCACTGGCGGGGGGACGGGGGGGGGTGCGGCTGCAGCTGGGAAAGGGAAAGGCGCAGGGAGGGAAGGCGCAGGGAGGGAAGCTGCCTGACCGCCTGCCTCGGGGAGCCGCGCTTGCAGCCGCAAACCAATAGGGCAACCCCCGCGCGCTCCCCAGCCCCGGCCCGCCTCTGCGCCCCCGCCCGGCCCGCGCTCTCTCCTGTCCTCTCCTGCCCGATGTCGTGGTTTCCGGCGCTCTCCTGCTGGACCCCAAAGAAGGAAGGCGGGAAAAAGGCACAAAGAACGAAGCTCTCCTTCTTCTTCCTGCCTTCCTTCTTTGGGGCTCAGCAGGAGAGCGCCGGAAACCGCGGCATCGGGCAGGAGCCGGGGGACAGCTGCGAGCGGGCGCTCCAGGTCGGCACCGGCAGCGCCCCGCCCAGCTGGAGCTTCCGTAGCTCTGCGGCACACCTGGCAGTGTCTCGCGGCACACCACTGTGCCGCGGCACACCGGTTGGGAAACGCTGGTATAGGGCAACACCACCGGAGTAATAAAAATCCAAGGCTAGAAGTTTCTCAAAGTTCCAATTTATTAGAGATGTCATGTTGGCACATCTGGGAAAACCCAAATGTGAAAGCTTTCAGGGTTTGCCCACCCAGTTGAAAGTTCACAACCCTGCCCTACACCCACAAGCTCATCATATGGTCCAATCAAATCTTCACATTCAACTGGATACAGTCTCCACACAGGTGCAAGCATTTGTCCTTAAGTAAATAATTTTGTTATGATTAAGTTTCTACCGCTACAACAACAACAACAACAACAACAACAACAACAAAACCTTGTGGGGTGGGGGGGATATTTCAGACTCCTTATGCCGCACGAATCCCAGCGACCGGTTAGGTCCCACAGAGTTGGCCTTCTCCGGGTCCCGTCGACTAAACAATGTCATTTGGTGGGACCCAGGAGAAGAGCCTTCTCTGTGGCGGCCCCGGCCCTCTGGAACCAGCTCCCCCCAGATATCAGAGTTGCCCCCACCCTCCGTGCCTTGCGCAAGCTCCTTAAAACCCACCTCTGTCGTCAGGCATGGGGGAATTGAAATTTTCCCTTCCCGCTAAGCTTATAGAATTTATACATGGTATGCTTGTATGTATGATTGGTTCTTTAAATTTGATTTTTTTAGATTATTTTAATATTAGATTTGTTTACATTGTCTTTTTTATTGTTGTTAGCCGCCCCAAGTCTTCGGAGAGGGGCGGCATACAAATCTAATAGATAGATAGATAGATAGATAGATAGATAGATAGATAGATAGATAGATAGATAGATAGATAGATAAATAAATAAATAAATAAATAAATAAATAAAACCTCCTAATTTCCCAGGCTAAAATGTGGTAGCTATACTACTCTGCCAATTGCCCACCTCTCATCTTAGTTCTTAGTCCTAGTATCCACCTTTCTCTACCTTATAGTCCAGTCATCTGATATTCTCTTAGTTATTGGTCATTGTGAAGTCTAGTGCTATGGAAGATAATATTCTTTAATCTGTTACCAATGTTAACAACTTATTTACAAAATATAAGACCACCTCGTGCTTTTCCCTACAAAGTGAAGGAACTATTATTCTTTACTTTCCCTAAGGCAACAAACTGTTTTGGATGAGTTGTTGCTTACAGGTCAAATTACAATGTGACATGCACAATGAAAGAACACTATAAATAAAACAAATAGGAAAATCAAGACAAAGTTTCCAGAAACAGCTACAGGAAAGGAGCAATTTGTAGCAAAAGGCAGAATAAAAAATCCCCCTCTTCAATCCATTATTAATATGACCATAGTCAGGAAAACGAATGTTATCTTATATAATATTTATTAAGAGCCACTCCTATACTTTCTAAGTTATAAAACAAAGAAAATTATTTCTGTACTACCCCAAATTTATAAATGTTTTCCTTAATGGCATCACTTTATTAACTGAAGGAAAAGACCTAGAGGAAATCAAAAATGTAAAGTGAAAAGTCCCAGTTAATATGAAATATTAAAAAGTCAAAAGTAACATCAACCTGTATGCTTAATGAATATATAGTTGATTCAAAGAATGATAGACAGTTTGATCTTTGGGCCCTAGAAGATATGCAATATGCTGAAGAAATAAAGAAATGATTAATGATTAATCAAAGCAAGTAAGATAATGACAAGTTTAATCAAGGTAATGGTTAAAGATATTTGAAATACAACATTGAATTGAATCGTGTAAGCAATAGTTTTTTCCAGTAACAACCTACAACAGTAAAAGTTGGACTTCAAGAAGAAATGAAAGAAGATAAATGCCTTTGAATTAAACTGACTAAATAAAAGGAATGACCAGCAGTATTTACAGATTTTAGGCATTGTGATGCAATGGGACTAGAAAAAGTGGTTATACCTTTGGCAAGATTGACCATAGAAAGACCATGAATAAGTGGAGATATAATATCAGTAATTTATTAGAAACTTTTTGGAACAGAATTATTATTGAAGGCAAGACGTAATAGGAAGTACTTGTTGATATAGTCACTTTACTATACACAATTTATTTCAGAATAATTTTTGTTTACTTCTTAAGAAAGGAATTTAATTTGTACATTGATTGGAGCAGTAATCCTTAAAATGGTTTTACCCTTACAATGCCCAAGAATTATAAATTAAGAGTAAGTCATGGTGCACATAGTATACACTATTAGTCAGGATTTTATCGAAGAGTCTTATCTAACAGCTCTCTGGGTAACCATTTTCTAGGCTAAAATGTGGAAGCATTTGAATTATTCCTTGCGTATACAACACTTTAACTGCATTTCAAATGTTTGCAGCCTTAGGGATTGGATGTCTTCTTCATATAAATGCACCACAGCACACTGATAATAGCATGGAAACAGACTTGGCATGGCATTAAAACTTGGCTATAGAGTAGGTAAAGCCAGAAAGACGTGAAGCAAATCTATACAGCCATTCCCTAAAGTCAATTCAAGAAACTGTATCATTCCAAGGATTTTATGACTATACAATTAACAGTAATGTCCACTATTTGGAAGTGAATAATAGTTTTCTCAGTACAGCAGAGAAGATGGCTATCATCTCGTAAATGCAAGCTAAGAAATCTATAGAGGCTCAAATACAGTCAACCACACAGTACATTCCAAATTCAGTCTGGTTCTGAAATGTAAACAATCCGAGGGGCTGGATTGGCGTCTGCAGCCTGCAACTGATTAAATGCCTATTCTCTACCACCTACCAAGGGAAAAACTGGAAAGGAAATAAATCATAAAAGGCAGACTATACAGTTCAAGGGCCAGCATTCTGACTTGTGTCCATTGGCAAACCTATGTCCAGAGCAACACAATCACTGAAATTCCATGCTGATGTTGTGACTGATGCCAGCTCCGAAAAACAGGCTATAAATGTGTGTGCAAACGTGCCCAGACATACTTGTGTGCAAATAGAGAAAGATAAAAATATTTACATCCCGGCTTTCTATGAAAATATGAACCCAAAGAAGTCTAAAAACATGCGTTTGTTGAGAAGCAACTCCCCCTGAGGTTGATGCTTGTGGAAGATTTATTTATTTATTTGTTTATTAATCAGATTTGTATGCCGCCCCTCTCCGCAGACTCGGGGCGGCTCACAGCAATAATAATACAATGTAAACAAATCTAATATTTAAGTTAATTTAAAAAACCCCAATTTAGAAACCAGTCATACACACTAGCATACCATGCATAAATTTTATAAACCTAGGGGGAGAGAAAGTGTCAATTCCCCCATGCCTGATGACAGAGGTGGGTTTTAAGGAGCTTACGAAAGGCTAGGAGGGTGGGGGCAACTCTGATATCTGGGGGAGTTGGTTCCAAAGGGTCGGGGCCGCCACAGAGAAGGCTCTTCCCCTGGGTCCCGCCAAACGACATTGTTTAGTTGATGGGACCCGGAGAAGGCCAACTCTGGGGGATTGCAACCAGGCAAGGGTTCCTCGTCTCCATTGCTACTGGTGTGCTCCCAGAGACTGGCATGGGAGTGGACATGTCTGGTGGGCAGATGGGCAGATGTCAGTGTGAGACTCAGCTTCTGTGCATACACCAGAAGCAAAATATCTGATAAGGATGCTCGTGCAAGAGAGATTTTGCCAATGGTCGGTGATTTCTTTGCTTCCGTGCAAATTGGTGAAATCTCGCATCCGCGAGCATCCTTGTGCAAGATTTCACTTCCAGCACATGCGCAGAATCCAAATCTCACACGGGTGCGTGCATGCACATGTTGGGGATGCAAAGATGCATGTGCATCTCCATTTCTGCTACCACACTATAGTGTGGCCCGTACGAGGTGCAACCCACTACTGATTAAAACCTCAGTTCCAATTAATATTAATAGTATGTGCAAGCTAAAGAATAAAATAATAAACAACAAGGTTCTGCAACAATAAAAGAAGTAAAATGAGGTGTAATAATATCTCTCAGACTTGTGATGAACCTAGATTGTTTTTTGCCATTTAAAAGAAAGAAAGCCCTTCAGACTTAATTGGAAAGAAGTTGGGTCCAACTTCCTCAGCTGCTGTTTCCTACATTATTTTTGACAAAGACTTTTTGTACAAGATCTCAGGAGGCTTAATGGATTATAAGATATGTCAATAATTTCATTCCTTGAAACACAACTCAAATATGTTCCAAACATATCAATGTACGAGAAGCTGTAACTTAAACCAGATCATTGACATTACTGGAAAAAAGATAGGCAGTCCACACAGTATTCAGCCTAATTTCACATAGATTTTGAGCTCTGCAGATGATAAACTCAGAGCCTTGGTCCTTCCCTGACAGTCTGCTGCTGCTGCTGACTGGAAAGGGAAAAGGATGAGAAGACAAGAGGGTGCATTTACTCGGATCTGTCTTTATTCATTGTTTGTCCACTTCAGCTGTCCAATTGGCATGTGCTTCATCAGAATTACCACTGTTGTAACGCAGTCCATAAGAAGGGGCGGCATACAAATCTAATAAATAAATAAAGGGAAAAAACCTCAACTTTTTCTAGAGATAAGGTTTTATAGGGAAACATCTGCACTCTAACTTGGTGAACAACCTGGAGAAAAAAAAATCAGGGACATAACTGCTAAGGTATTGAGATTTAAGAGCTAACCAGCTGTAAACTAATGCGACTGTAAAGCTGATGCAATGAAGATGAATCAGCATTGCTATTGCCATTTGTAGACTACAAAGGGGTCCACAAAGCTTTTTACCACTTTAAAAAACCCTGCTGTTCTGTTCGGGTCGTATGTGACCCGAAGCCAAGTTTGAGTCCCTGTAAAAAATTTTCCCTGCATATCTGAAACTTGAAATTTCATGTAGTTTCATCATTTCAGGGGTTCTCTCTATGAGAATTTTTTTGGGGGGGTGGGGGGCTTAGTTTTTGCTGGGCAAAAAAAGTTACAAATCTTATGTTCCTGGGTCACCCTGACCCGGACAGAAAACTCTTCATTTGCAGTGCTTATGTTTGGTCTTTTTGAAAGCTTTTTTCACTTGGAAAGTAGTCTGAACATTTCTGCACACAATGATATGAAAATTGAAATGAAAAAAGTAAATCTTATTGGTTTATTTTGCGGATATAATGCACGCCCCCCCCATTTTTGTGAAAAAATTTTCAATTTATGGATAGTTTTGCTTGCAAAATGCATTCTATTTTACTAAAGTTGGTGTGGGATTGGTAGCTTGAACATTTCTGAATATAAGAAAAATATAAAGGAACTGAAAAAAATGATTCTTATTGGTTTTTTAACATCAGAAATAAGGCCTTCCCCCCCCCCCTTGGCTGCTTGCAACCATTTTCACTTTTTATTTTTTTATGCTCCAAATCCGAAATATTCTTTAAAATCTTAGGCATTCATTTACTCAATTTAACAATGCTGATCATCAAAAAATATTTTTGGGGTGGTGGCTAATTGTTTTCTGGGCAAAAAAAAATCATAACTTTGAATCTGTTTCTGTTCGTATGTGACCGGACAAAAAATATTTTTTTTAGGTACTTGAATTTGATCTTTTTGAAAACTTTTTCAACTGGAAAACTAGTTTGAACATTTATGAACATAATGATATGAAAATTGAACTGGAAAAATTGAGACTTATATTTTTATTTTGATCAAAAAGCCCCTCCCCCCATCCTTTTTAAATTTCGTGTCAATTTCTATTTTTTAAGGCTACAAATCCCTAAGGAATTTTCCCCCAAAAGGTTTGATATACTAAATTGAACATTTCTGAATATAAGAAAAATATAAATGAACTGAAAAAAATGGTTCTTATTGGTTTATTTTTGCCACAAAAGGGCCACCCCCCCCTCGGCCTTGCTGTGTGCCATTATTGTCACTGTTTATACATATTTGTCTAGAAATATTTGGAATATCCTTTTGAAAATCAACCACATTGTAGCCAGAGAACTAATTTTATGAAACAAATCCATTTTACTAAAAAAAAGTATGTAAGTTTGAAATTAACAGCATAATTTTTATATAAATTGAAATAATTGAGGCATACTTTATGTGCAAAATAAACCAATATGCATCAATTTTTCCAGTTCAATTTTCATATCATTATGTTCAGAAATGTTCAAGCTACCAATCCCACACCAACTTTAGTAAAATAGAATGTATTTTGCTAGCAAAACTATCCATAAAGTGAAGACTATTTAAAAAAAATGGGAGGGGCGTGCATTTCATCAACAAAATAAACCAATATGCATCAATTTTTCCAGTTCAATTTTCATATCATTATGTTCAGAAATGTTCAAGCTACCAATCCCATACCAACTTTAGTAAAATAGAATGCATTTTGCAAGCAAAACTATCCATAAATTGAAAACAAATTTCACAAAAACAGGGGGGGCGTGCATTATATCCGCAAAATAAACCAATAAGATTTACTTTTTTCATTTCAATTTTCATATCATTGTGTGCAGAAATGTTCAGACTACTTTCCAAGTGAAAAAAGCTTTCAAAAAGACCAAACATAAGCACTGCAAATGAAGAGTTTTCGGTCCGGGTCAGGGTGACCCGGGAACATAAGATTTGTTACTTTTCTTAAACAGAACAGCAGGGTTAAGAGGTGTTTATATAAAGCAGCCAGGAGAGGGTGTATTTCTCTTTCCATTGTTGTGTTCTCTGTGTAGTATTAAGGAGATTGTTTGCTTGTCAGGTGTTTGCCTACCACACATATTTCTGTATATGTCTTGTATATAAACTGCAGTTAAATGTCTACGGTTCCGAGTGCCATGTTCGATTCCTGGTTTGTCTCCTAATAGTAGTCACGCTGCAAACACTCTGACAATAACTTTGATGAAAAAGAGGCTCCCATATTCTGGACCGGTTGTAGGTTTTGGCTGATATTGACAACTTCTTTCCAATACAAGGTCACAACCTTATACTAAACAAAAGCTCGTGAAAAGTTATTCATTGTCCCTTCAAACACCAAGCTTGATACAAATTTGATACTTAAGTAGCAAATCAGTATCAAATAGATGTCCTGCCCAACATACCCAGAGTTGTCTGGATCTCAATTATCATTCCATGTACAAAACATTACTAACTCCAAACTGCACATAAGTTACAATTCCAGGATTAGATAAATATGAAAAATGGAACAGATTTCCATTAGCATGTCAATGATGCCTACTTCAAATGCCCAGATGATGTATATCCTATACTATCTTCTGGAAATCTCAGAAAATTTATTTTAGCTTGAGACTCATATGAAAGTCATGGTCTATTGCAATGTTTTCAGTCTTGCCAACCTTAAGAATCATGACCTTTATTTTTAAGAACTGTCACCTTTAAGAGGAATGGATGTCAACCCAGCAAAACCCATGCTGGAGGAGAATTCTGGGAGTTGTGATCCACAAATGCTAGGGTTCCCCCCCCCCCAGAAAGCCATAAACAGAAGCATCGCTCCCAATGACCGCAGCTAATAACAAAGGATTCCAAAGATTGTAACTCAGCAACATCTGGTGGACCACAAGTTGTGTAACTGACATTTTAAGACAGATTCATGCATATATGCTTTGCAACTGTTACCATTAGAGAAACAAATAAAACAAAATATTATTTGCTTATCCAAATGAACTGCCAGAAATCATTGAAAATGTCATCACACCACAATAACATTCACAGTAAAGATTCCAAACATGTACTTAGCAGCCAAATATTCAAAGTCCCTAAAGCAGAATTATTGTGTGGCAACTAGATTTTTTTGGAACAGCTTATTATGTTCAAGCCAAAACATGCTCATGTTTTCCTCCCACATTCAGAAATATAATGAAGGCAAAGCTGACATATTTTCTCTAAAATTAGAGATATCCCAAACTTTGATTAGAAGAAAGAATGATATAATTTACTTGCACGAACGCATCTCTTTAATAAATTTAATCTTGATGGAGACCTTGCTTGAAAATAAGAATTCACCCTGTGGTGGAAGAAATCAGCACACCACTGAAAACTGAAATTCTTGCACTAAAATAAACTCTTAAAATGGGAAGATTTTCATTTCCAGATACTGTGCCAATGGGAATTCTGGCATCAACCCATGTGGTTTAGATTATCCACATCAAAGCTGAGTCCCTATGTATGAAAAATTGGGATTCAACGTGACTTAGAACAGGAGTGTCAAACTCAATTTCATTGAGGGCAGCATCAGGATTATGTTTGACCTTGGTGGGCCAGGTGGGCCTGGCTGGGAGGGGTGTGGCCAACTTGACATCACTCATGTTGGGGGCACCTGCAAAAGGATAAATATTTCTCCATTTGTTTTGTTTTGCCTTTAGTTTGTTTTGCTAGCCCTCTATGAAAATAAAGTGTGACCCCATGAACTCTGTTTTCGCTGGCAGAGGTACCGTGGGCTGATACTTCGCTATTTCCAGGGCAGCTCTGTGGGCCAGATCTAAGCACTCCATAGGCCGATTTGACCCGCCTGGCTTAGAACTTATGGAGACCACCACAATTTGACTTTTAGCATATTAGAGAGTTCCATTCAGAACTCTCTAATAATTTTGCAGGAAAACTGGTCATGTGAACCATAATTTTCAACTACTTAGTTGCAGAGAAATTGCTACATCGATTGCTTCAGAAATGATAATGTACATCCTGAAAAATCATGCTCTATATAGAAATGCTCTAATGTTATTTCAGATGCTTCGATAAAAATACTAAGCCTCTCATACCGTCCCATCTATACTAGAAGTAAATAGGGGGGGGGGGGAAGAATTCTTGATAGCACTGCTGAAAATGTAGACTCCTCTTCTGCCCTAGATAAATAATGTTAGTACTATGTTCAACAAAGTTGGGTTGGTAATATATAAGCAAGCTATACGTCCTTGTATAATTTAATGTATTGTTTCAGTTATTCAGGTGGTTATTGATTTTGAATTTAGTTGTTTTCTTGCAGATGTTCCATTTCCAGGCTAGGTGTGAAGGTGAGTGGGTTTGGCTGACTGTTTTGCTGCTAAAGTCAGGTCTTAGATATTAGATACATTTTTCCTAATATATTGTCATTACAATAATAAAATATCTACTTTTTTGTTAAACATGACAACTTTTTTGTTTTCTTTATTTTGTGATGCCAAATATATTGCTCAAAACGTATTTTAACAAAAATTTAACCTGTTACCATTAGTGAATAAGGACCATCTCCATCTTTCTTTGATTATTATTGGTGATCAATTGTTTGACAATGGAATCTTAATAATGCTACACATAGGTAAAACGTGAGCTTGCAGAACAGTATTAGAGCCCAAATGACAATTTAAGTTAGCTCCGTATAGATAACAGCAATATTCATTCACATCTGCAATTCATGATTTTAAAAACTTGGCAGACTTTCATGTTTCTTATGTCTCTCTTGAATTAAAATGTTATTATTCAGATGTTTTGGTTTCGAACCAAGACAAGCATAAATGTTATCCATTGAATCAAACATTACCTGCCGTTGAAATGATTTCAATGAAAAACAGCTTGGTATTTGGCCATAATATTGTTAGTGATTTTAATGAAAAGCTCAGATATGATTCATTGAATCCCCATTTTACAATGCCATTATATGTGCAGCTCTGGGGCAGGGGAAAATAGACATAAAAAAGGAAGAAAAAATAAGAATATAGTAAAAAAAAGAAATATCTAAAGAAGTTACTTCCCTCTTCATAATCACAAGTAGAGCAGAGCAGAATAGAACAGAATTTTATTGTGTGATTGGACAAACAAAGAATTTATTTTGGTATATATATATGCTCTCAGTGTACATAAAAGAAAAGATAAGTTCATCAAGAATCATAAGGTACAACACTTAATGATAGTCCAGGTACAAATCAATGAGCCGGGGTGGCGCAGCAGGTAGAGTCCTGTACTGCAGGCCACTGGAGCTGACTGTAGATCTGAAGGTCAGCGGTTCAAATCTCATCACCGGCTCAAAGTTGATTCAGCCTTCCATCCTTCTGAGGTGGGTAAAATGAGGACCCGGATTGTGGGGGCAATATGCTGGCTCTGTTAAAAAGTGCTATTGCTAACAATAGCAATATTGTAAGCCGCCTTGAGTCTAAGGAGAAGGGCGGCATAAAAATCAAATCAAATCAAACCAATAAGCAATCAAATCATAGTAGGAACCATATAGTACAGTATAGTTTATACTTTTCTAATTACTGAACCATAATTAGAAAAGTATAAACAATTTAATTATCAATTTCTGTTAAAAACACAACAAATGTTTTTCCCATGTGCCACCCAAATTATATGCAACTTTATTATTTTTCAAAATAACTTTATACACTATGTCCCATCTCCTTAGATACAAAACCACAGTGCTTGGATGATTAGGTTTTAAGTCATCCTAGTTTGTTTTGGCTGTGCTTTTAAAGACAACTTGGCACTTTTTTCATTGTAGAAAATATGTTAACAATCTTGTCTGCAATCTGAAAATCATTACATTACAATCTGAAAACTAACTTGAGGGTCTGCTGTTCCTTCCCACATTTATCCTGGGCTCTAATAAAGCAGTCACTTCAAATTCAATATCAACACATTTTTTTAATCATTCTCTTTTTTCTATGAAAAATTTTGTTAATCTTAAAAAAAAAACCTGTTGATCTGGATTCCCAGGAGGGAGGGAGTGAATTCCAGAGGAGCAAGAGACAACAGAATTTAAATAGCTGGTGTGAGAAAAAGGCGGTAAAGATGGCTCTTCCCTAATAGTCCCTAGAGCAGACCTGAGCAAGATGTGGCCCGTGGGCTGGATGCGGCCTGCCCGCTGTCCGTGACCAGCCTGTGGAGGTCAGTCCAACCAAAATCCAAAAGGCGTGCGGTGTTTCCAAAAGGCATGTGGCATTTCCAAAAGCTGCGTAGTGGAGTCGGATGGCCTTGCCACCTGCACGCAGAAGCAAAAAGGGAAAAAGCGGCAGTCGTGTCGTGCCTGTTGCTTGGCTGATGACGTAGTCTACACCGGAGCTCTCACCTCGCCCTCTCTCCCTTTCCCGTAAGTTGACTTAACCTTCTTTGGGAATTCGCGGCAGAGCCTCTCCCACCCCCAATTGGGGGAAATCAGGTTGGGGAGCAGGGAGAGAATTGGAAGACTGAGAATGGAGGGAAGGAAGGAAGAAGGGAAGGAGGGAAGGAAGGAAGGAGAGAAGGGAAGGAGGGAAGGAAGGGAAGGAGGGAAGGAAGGAAGGAGAGAAGGGAAGGAGGGAGGGAAGGAAGGAAGGGAAGGAGGGAAGGAAGGAAGGAAGGAGAAATGGAAATATATATACCAAATATATATACCAAATATACCAAAATGGAAATATAAAACTATTAAATATGAATCCCCTTTTATGGAAAGCAAACAAGTTCCTTGATAGATAGAAAATAGAAGTAGAAAGAAACTAGACAACTTTAGGATTTTTTTAAAAAAAAATGAAATAATCAGGTAGCATTATATGGATTTAATGAATTATTAACTTAAAATTGGATAAAGGAACTTTCCAGGATCATAATGTTTCATAATTTGGAATTATAGGGAAGTGATAATGGTCAAATGATTTCAGCTTTTTTCATTTAGTATCTGTTACCAGCATATGTATACTGTACACCAGGGGTGGGCAATTAATTTATAATTATAATATATAATATAATATATAATATATAACTTTTCTAGATAAGAACCGGGTGTTCAAGATATAATATATAATATATAATTATATATAATATATAATTATAATATAATTAACTCAGTTCTACCCAATAATATACAGTATTGGGTAGAACTGAGTTAATTATATTAGTCCGGCCCTCTAAAACCATCCCAATTTCTCATGCGGCCCTATGGCAAAATTAATTGCCCACCCCTGCCCTAGAGTATATATTTTATGGTGAAAGTTGTCAGATGAGAGATGAGGAACAATAAAGAAAGCTGCTCAGAAGAATCTTAAATTTGCCTTTCTTGGTTTTTAGAGCCTGAGAAAAGCTTCATCTAGTTTGAGGTTTTAAATACCGTGTTTCCCCGATAGTAAGACCCCCCCGATTGTAAGACATATGGGGGGTTTCAGGGGGGTTGGCTAATATAAGCCATACCCCGAAAGTAAGACATATGTCTTACTTTCGGGGAAACACGGAAGTATTCAAAAGAAAAAGGGAAAAAAAGAAGAGTGTTTTTAGGCTCCTATCTCCCGATCTAAATTGCTTTTGAGCAGACCGGATTCGCGAGTGCCGGTGCATCCGCTCAGGTGGGGAAAAAATAAATAAATGTTAAGGCGCGGAAGGTAATCCGATCGGTTTGAGAGCCGGCTTCTCCTTCGCGCGCCCTGAATTCGCTTCGCCTCGCCTCCCTCAGCCACCTGCGCTCTGCATATGCCTCCGAGATGCAGACCCCCTTCGGGCACGCCGGGTTTCCCAGAGGCTGACAGCCCAGCCTCTCGTTAACCCGGCTGCCGACGGGAGGGCAGCCAGTTGCGAGCACAGTGGAGGGAGGCGGAGGGAGGGGAGAGGGAGCCCGCCTCCTCCTTCCCCGAGGTTGGACGGCGGTAGAGGTTCTGCAGGCGGCAGCGACGGGATCATTTCGGGTCTGGGCGGGCTGCTCTGTTGCTTTTTTCCCAGCCGCTACTGGAAGGGCCCGGGCAATGCCCCCAGCCGCAGGCGCAGAAGGCTTAGCGGGGACCAGCGCCGTCCTTCGCTTTGCCAAGCCGGGGAAGAGGCGGTGGCAGCGAGGCGAAGGACGGCGCTCCCCTCCGCTCGGCTCGCTTCGGACCAGCGCCGTCCTTCGCCTTGCCGCGGCGCCACCGCCTCTTCCCCGGCTTGGCAAAGCGAAGGACGGTGCTGGTCCCCGCTAAGCCTTCTGCGCCTGACTCGGCGAGGCGAGAGGGAAGAAGGAGAAGCGCAAGTGGATGCGGAGCGCCCGGGAGGCATTTATCCGCCCGGGAGGCATTTATCCGTCCTTCGCTTTGACGGCGCTGGTCCGCCTGCTCGGCTCACTTCGGACCAGCGCCGTCAAAGCGAAGGACGGATAAATGCCTCCCGGGCGGATAAATGCCTCCCGGGCGCTCCGCATCCACTTGCGCTTCTCCTTCTTCCCTCTCGCCTCGCCGAGTCAGGCGCAGAAGGCTTAGCGGGGCTCCCTGGGCAAAGGCCAGGGCGCGGTGGCGGGCAAGGCGCATAAAAAAAACCCGGGCAAGAAGAGCCCTCCGGGAACAGCTACCTTCACCCTGTCAGTGGAGGCGGGAAACGGCGGGGGGGGGGTCTGAAAGGACACGCGCGCCGCGACGTTCGCACGTGGCTCCATGCCTTCCCGTCACCCGTAGTCCCCTTCACTTCCTTTGCATCGCGTCCCCCCCACCCCCCCAATCGTCCGGCCCGTAAAGCGGTACGGGGCTGGGGGTGGGTGGACGCCAAAGCCCGAAGACGAGCCGGCCCCGGTGCCCAGGACAATATAAGACATACCCCCAAAGTAAGACACAGTGGGGCTTTTGGGGGTAAAAAGATAGTAAGACACTGCCTTACTATCGGGGAAACACGGTAGCTCACTGAATATGTTTATGACTTTGAGAAGTTTTGCCTTGTTTGGATTTTCTATTATTATTAATGCAGCTGTCCTTCATCTTGTATTCATTCCCTATGTTTTATATATTAGTTTAAATCTTATGAATTCAAATCATCATTCAAAATTTAGCTTAGAAAACTGAAGTGGTTCATAGAATGGGGTGGGGGAAGCCAACTTTAAACAAGCGAGCCAAATTCATCAGCACAACAAGTTTCCTTTCAAATTCTTTACTTTAACTTTCCATTCAGAAAGCTAGGAAGTCCTTGAATCATGAAAAGTATTTATCATTCCTCCTAATAATTTATGCAGTCACAATGCAAAATACAAGCCAGGCTTGCCATTTTATATTTTTATATATATATATATATATATATATATATATATATATATATATATATATATATATATATATATATATATATATGGTAAATCCATAATGTAAGATTTCAAGCATGCAATCCATTAACAGATATTTTTTTTAATGCTCTAAAAATGATTCCTTAAGACATCTTGACAAAGGCAAGAAGAGTCAACTTGTTATAAAGCTCTGCTAATTTTAATGATATATATGATAATATAATAGCTTTTATACTTCTGAAGGGCTTTAACTAGAAGATTTTGAGTGAGTGACAAGTCACCTTGTTAACAGTAGCTTGATGAAAGTCAATATAATATAAAATATTTCCCCACTTGAAAAAATCATTGTAAGCTATTAATTTCTTTTGACTTGCTTTTTAAAATCCCTAAAGAGTTATCTACAGAAAGGTCTGAAATATTTTATTCATTTAGAATAAATGTTCCTACAATAAATTATGAGCCATAAATATCTATTTAATAGGATATAAACAGTGAAGGGCTACCAAACGTTTTACTACCATACTGTGAGTGGGGCTTATGTTGGACGCCCTGCATTTTCTTTCAACATCTTTCAGTGCAAATTGGATGTTCTGGGATGGAGCTCCATTTTCACTACCCCACTGCATCCCCACCTCCTGTCCAGGCAGTACCCCACCCCTGGATATAAATGAACCGTTCCTAATGGCAGCTACATGGTTACATCTTCAGGATTTCTTGGAAGAAAACCTGACGGCTCAGCAGATGACCATAGTTACACATTCAGAATTATAATTCCACCAATTATTCAGCAGAATAACTTTATCAGCTCCCCAAACTGGGCATACCTTTGGCCAAGTGTCTACTCAGGATTGTGCAGCTATTGTAAGAGCCAAAGGTAGAAAAAGAGGAGAAAAAGATACACCTTTAAGAAAGTATCAAGAGGTACCACTCTACATGCCTACACCAACTTCTTTTCCACCTCAGAATCAAATGCTGCATAGATAAATGAAAAAGGACCATTTTTTAAAAAAAGATCAAGTGGTTTTTATGGAATTAAAACATGGTTTCGAAAGTCAACAGGCTAAATTAAAAGCCTACAGAAAATTGAAAGGAATACTAAATGGTCCTGTATCAGAAGCACCGAAATACAGTACTTCCATGGTGAAAGGATTTGCCGTTGACATCATTGCTGTCTGGACAGTGCCCAATTGGTGGCTCCTTTTGCATCCCCATGAATTTGCCCACCACAGTGGTACCCATTTATCAATTTGCAATCACCCGCTTTCAAACCACCAATTTGGTGGGACTTGGAGTATGTAATAGGAACTCACCCAGCCCTATGGCAGCAGCAGATCTTGAATGCCAAGCCGCCAATTGTCAACCCAGTGTTCTAATCTTGTGAGTAATTTGCAAAGAAAATTACCTTAAATATAATGAAAATGTTGGGAAATTTCAGTAGTCAAAGAGATTATGTTTAAAAGTGAATTGGAAACTAATGCTATGAATATTAATGTCTAAGAAAAATAACGAAAAGAAAAGAAATGCTATAAAAATGTTGAAAAATTGTAAGAATTCAGGTTTAAATAGTTAGAGAAATGTTACAAATATTATTTGTTTTGCAGAGGCTGTGTGACTTATGTGAATGAAGGCTACATTTGTGTCTAAAAACTGAAACAATGCTATCAATTTTCCCTTACACAATCAACCATGCTTTTTGAGTGATGTATAAACCTAGTTTTGATGTGCATGCATCTGAATCTAATAAAATAATCCTTTACTTCGTGTAATTCAAAAGTATTACATGCAATTATTTTTCAGTATACTGTGAAAAATAGGTTCTTCTTGTTCTTCAAGGCTAAACAAAATATAATGCAGCTGCGAGAGCAATCATGGGCTTTCCCAAATATGCCCATGTTACACCAACACTCCGCAGTCTGCATTGGCTGCCGATCAGTTTCCGGTCACAATTCAAAGTGTTAGTTATGACCTATAAAGCCCTTCATGGCACCGGACCAGATTACTTCAGGGACCGCCTTCTGCTGCATGAATCCCAGTGACCAGTTAGGTCCCACAGAGTGGATCTTCTCCGGGTCCCGCCAACTAAGCAATGTCGCCTGGCGGGACCCAGGGGAAGAGCCTTCTCTGTGGCGGCCCCAGCCCTCTGGAACCAACTCCCCCCAGAGATTAGAACTGCCCCCACCCTCCTTGCCTTTCGTAAACAACTTAAAACCCACCTCTGCCGCCAGGCATGGTGGAATTGAGATCCTCTTTCCCCCTAGGCCTTTACAATTCTATGCATGGTATGTATGTATGTATGTTTGGTTTTTATATTAATTGATTTTTAATCATCAATACCAAATTACTATTGTACACTGTTTTATTGTCGCTGTTAGCCGCCCCGAGTCTCTGGGGAGGGGCGGCATACAAATCCAATAAATAAATAAATAAATAAATAAATAAATAAATAAATAAATAAATAAATAAATAAATAAATAAATAAATAAATAAATAAATAAATAAATAAATAAATAAATAAATAAATAAATAAATAAATAAATAAATAAATAAATAAATAAATAAATAAATAAATAAATAAATAATCCTGAACAAGTAAAGCATGAGTGACTTTTCTTTCTTATGACCCTTGTCTCTCGATGAACTGAACTTTGCTCAACCAGAAAACCTCCAAGGTCCCTGTTATGTTTGCAAGTTGTTAGAATAAATGTGATCGCTGATTGGAGCAGGGCGACCAATAAGAAATCCGCTAGCCCAACCAACTCTGTTATTGTTAAGAATTGCTGATTGGGTAGCAGGTTGTATTCTCAATACTGTAAATCTGATCTGAAGAGGTTTTCCCCTTACCCCTCACTATTCAATAAATCAGTGGTGGGTTTCAGCAGGTTCTGGCCAGTTCTGGATAATCGGTAGTGGAAATTTTAAGTAGTTTGGAGAACTGGTAAATACCACCTCTGACTGGCCATGCCCCTATCTATTCTCTGCCTCCCAAATCCCAGCTGAATCCCAATTGGGATTTTGCAGTAATCTTCCCCTAGAGTGGGGTGGGTATGGAGATTTTGCAATATTCTTTCCCTGCCATGCCGACCAAGCCACACTCACAGACCGGTAGTAAAAAAATTTGAAATCCACCACTGTTCAAAATGATAAAGCCAAACCATGGAAAGGTAAGAATCAACAGTGTTCGGAAACTTCAGATCGTGCAGAATGCAGCTGCGAGAGCTATCATGGGCTTTCCTAAATATGCCCATGTCACACCAACACTCCGCAGCCTGCATTGGTTGCCGATCAGTTTCCGGTCACAATTCAAAGTGTTGGTCATCACCTATAAAGCCCTTCATGGCACCGGACCAGAATATCTCAGGGACCACCTTCTGCCGCACGAATCCCAGCGACCAGTTAGGTCCCACAGAGTTGGCCTTCTCCGGGTCCCGTCAACTAAACAATGTCATTTGTTGGGACCCAGGGGAAGAGCCTTCTCTGTGGCGGCCCCGACCCTTTGGAACCAACTCCCCTCAGATATCAGAGTTTCCCCCACCCTCCTTGCCTTTCATAAAGTTCTTAAGACCCATCTCTGCCGTCAGGCATGGGGGAACTGACACATCTCCCCCGGGCCTATACAGTTTATACATGGAATGTTTGTGTGTGTGTTTGCTTTTAATAATGGGGTTTTTAGTGTTTTTTAAATTATTAGATTTGTTTTTTACATTGTTCTTGTTATTGTTGTGAGCCGCCCCGAGTCTACAGAGAGGGGCGGCATACAAATCTAATAAATAAATAAATAAATAAACAAACATGCAATACCCTTGCTTAGTAAAGATGACAAAAAGCATAAACATTGAAAAGATGTCTAGTTATCATATAGCCTTTTATATCTCTACAATATACGTTGTTATTCTGAAATGTAGAGACTATAATTCATCCTTTGTTTGGCATTAAAAGCAGTAACTTTTAATCCCACTTAATTATAATGTAGAATTCCACTCATTATAAATCACTTTGACTGGTGTCTGTTTCAGATTAGCCCACATGAACTAACAAATGGCAATTTGCATTCTTTGACTCCTATGATTAGTTTCCTGAAGGGCTGAAACACTTGAAGTCTGCATCACACTTACATTGTTAGAAAACATTCCTCTAAGTTTAATTTTCTTAACTTATTCCAAGCCCTTCAGTGTTATTCTTTCCAAGAAATGCAAAATTATAAAATCAAATGGAAAATGGAAATCATAGAAACTACATACACACAAAACCCCTACACAAATTCAACATTATTTTGTGAAACTTTGTAAGTTAAAAGCTTACATATTTGAGAAGTTAAAATCTGAATACCAGGCAGTAAAAAGATATAAGAAAATGCAAGCATATTTTGAAGGCACAATGTTACTAACCACAACTGATTGGGTGGAGAAGAATAGACTAGAATAGAATAGAATAGAATAGAATAGAATAGAATAGAATAGAATAGAATAGAATAGAATAGAATAACAGAGTTGGAAGGGGCTTTGGAGGTCTTCAAATCCAACCCCCGGCTTAGGTAGGAAACCCTACCACTTTAGACAAAAGGTTATCCAACATCTTCTTAAAATCTTCCAGTGTTAGAACATTCACAACTTCTGGAGGCAAGTTGTTCCACTGACTAATTGTTCTGTCCATCAGGAAAATACAGGAGGTCTAGGAAATTTAAACAAATTTAAACAAATTCTCAACTTACAATCACAACTGAACCTAAAATTTCAAGAGGCAACGAAGACAGCTGTCAAGTGAGTTTTGTTCCATTTTATCAACTTGCTTGCCCCAGATTTATTTATTTATTATTTATTTATTGGATTTCTAGGAATTGAATGTTCAAGGAATCACTGCAGTTGTTAAGGTAGTAACACAGTTGTTAAGTGAATCTGGCTTCCCCATTGACATTGCTTGGAGTTGCATGAGTTTGGGATACTGCAACCATCACAAATACGAGTCAGTTGTGCAGCATCTAAATTTTCATCATGTAACCGTGGGGATGATGCTACGGTTATAAGAGTGGAAAAATCAGTCATAAGTCACTTTTTAGTGCTGTTGTAACTTTGAACGATCACTAAACAAACTGTTGTAAACTATATTTCCCTTCAACTGTGATAAAAGTAGTTCTTTTTGCCCAGTCATCATTTCCTTGTACCACATTCCCAGAGCACGGTGACTTTTAGCTAATCACTGCCTCAGGGAGACAATCCATCTTCTGCTTTTTCTTTTTCAATATGTGGCTTCCACAGACATGCCTTACCAATCAGAAAGTCCAGTGTTTTAACTGTTTTGAACTTTGTTGTGATTGAAAAACTTATTATCTCCATATAGCGACAGTTGCCAGAATTGTGTACGCAACAAAATAGAAGAACAGCGATATACCAAATGACGATGACATTATAAGGAAAATCTTTGACTGCACTGAAATGGACAAAATGATGAAAGAAATAGAAGACAAGGAAGAATCAGAATATTATTTAACCTGGAATAGATTTTATGAATGGTTTAAAAACAGGGATAATTTATTACAGAATGTTTAAATATCAATTATTACATTTATACGATACATATGTAAGAAATAGGTTAAAATAGACCAGAAAATAAATGTTTACATAGAGAAGAACATAGAGAAAGTACAGATATAGAAAAGACTGATAAATATATATGAAATTTATATGAAATTTGGTGGACTGATCTTCAGCTATATTTAAGATAGGAACTAAGATTCCTAATACGTATTATACATTTTTATGTTATGTCGGGTTTTTGTGTATATTTTTTAAAAATTAAAGAAAAAATTATTATCTTTTGATCTAAAATTGTTACAGCTCTTCTCTTTTGCTTTATTCTTTTTTAAAAATAAGCATAGCAATAAGCAATAAAAAAGATTTCATCTTAAATTGTTTGAGTCCAAGAAGAGAGAAGTATCTACCACAGGGCTATCAAACTCATGGCCCACAGACCAGAAGCATCACATACTAGCTAGTTTAGTGAAGGGGGGGAAAGGTCCCAACAGCTCAGATGACACCACCATGACGATGTGAGTTTAACACCACTAATCTACCACCTTCAGTTCTTCACTGTCAAGCATACATTGAATAATCATGCCTTATGCTAAACAAATAATGAACAGTCCTGTTGCCTAACATTGCTTTTGTCTTCTTTAGACTCACCATATTTTTCAGTGTATAAGACGCACCTTTTTTCTCCATAAAAGAGACTGATAATTAGGATGCATTCTATACTCTGTACGTAGCTTTCCCCCCTCCCAGCCCTAACTAGCTGCTAACAATCTTCCCAGCTCTTACCTTGCAGGCTCTTTCATTGTTTTCCAAGCCCTAAGTCTTTGCAGGGTTTTTTCATTACTCTAAATTGCTCTGAGTAAGTTTCTTTCTAGCGCTAACCATGTGCTAACTGATGTGTATTCCAAACCCTGTCTTTGCAGGGAGGTTTTTTCATTGCTTTACTTGCTCCACATATTTCTTTCCAGCCCTAACCAGGTGCTAATGATGTTCCCAGCTCTTATCAGCTTGCAAGCTCTTTCATTGTTTTCCAAGCCTTAAGTCTTTGCAGGGTTTTTCCCATTGATCTACTTGCTCGGACTGTTTCTTTCCAGGTGCTAATGATGTTCTCAGCTCTTACTGGCTTGCAAGCTATTTCATTGTTAATCTCTGAGAACATTTTTTTTAAAACCCTTAACCATGGGATAAAATAATGTGCTGAAGCTGACCAGACTAAAGATGCTAGCCAGATGAATACCTGGTAAGCAGATTCTTTCCCCTATTTTCCTCCCCCAAAACTAAGGTGTATCTTACATTCCAGTGAGTCTTATACTCTGAAAAATACCGTAGGTTATTTTTCCTTTCCCCCCTGTCCTTATGAGCTCTTGCAAATTTTCAGGATTTTCAACTAACCAAAAGGTGTGACATTAATAAATAGCTGTATGGTTGTGGCTTTTAGTTTGCCAGAATTTGTGCCCAGTGTAATTCAGAGCTAAATGCCTTTCCTTAAACCCTGTGAATTTGAGAAATGTCTACCACTTTGGAAATGCATTGTCCCCTTTAGCTGGGCTCAATAGCAATCCAAGTAAGAATTCTAAACTGTTAACAAAAAAGGGAATTAATTTACTCAGGAGATTTTTTTTTTCAGGAATGTCAGGGCCTGTTAAGCTGGAAATGGCGAACTGCTTTCACCTTACTTAAGCCAAAACTAGGAAAGGTGAGAGATGGAGGGAGCAGCGCACTTAGCAACTGACCCTTTAAAAAGATAATTTCATTCCTCTTGTCAGCAAGGATAATCACTCTGAATTTCTAGAACACCACAAAGCATTTTTAAAAGCATTTCTTCTATCTTGCAACTCAAAATGTCACTGAAGGCAAAGCAACTGACCATTTCTGTTCCACTGATTTTCCTTTTTGCAGCAGCCCATCCATGGAAAGAAACATTGACATGTGTGTTTAATCATGAAAACACATATGGATACAGTCAAATGAGTCACTATTACTTCCAAGGAAAGGAACAAGCATCACCAGGCTTGTAATCTGATTCCACTCCTAACAATGAGAAAAAGCAATCCTAATGATGACATTCTTTGTAACATTCTTGTTTTGAAAAATAAAGTGTTCAGATCACCTGTTTTCGTGAGAAAATATAATACAAATACTTTGATTTGTGAAATGTGTGCAGTCCTGATTATGTACATCTTTGTGTTGTTGCAACATTTCTGCTGATCTACAAACAAGAACAAGTCTAATCAAGCTTATCCTCGCTCCAAGAACTGCATTCAGACAACTGCCAGCATTTATCTATCTCGGGCTGCTTTTGAAGTTGGCCTGAAAATTGCAGCTGTTCCAGAGGGCAATAGTTGAAATGTTAAGAGAGAGGGCCTTTCAAAATTGCTTCCCTGGAGCCCATAACCTAACTACTTTATTCCACCTCATCCAGCCAGATGTTAAGGTCACTTTCCAGGTTTTTTGTATGTATTTTAAATATTGTCCTTTTAAAAAACTAATTCTCATATGTTATTTAGCCTCTTAAAAGTGGATTCCCTCCAGAAATTACGTAATTATTTTAATCAATACAACTGAATTTGAGATTATAATGAAGGGTGGATTTAACAAAAAACTTTAAAATGCATTAAAAGGGGTTTTTTTGCTTCTAAAACACCAATTTGGATCTTATTTCCACTACTCTGAGTTTATTATTGAAATTTTATTGTGGAATTGGGATCATTGCTGAAGATACAGTGAAGATAAGCATTAGAATGACAGAATTGAGGAAAGGTATAATCACAGTCTAAAGTGTATGATTATTTCTGGAGGTAGTAGCTTTTTCTGTATTTCTTTTATTAGAGCCTAAATTGTTCATCTATAGCTTAAAAAATTCACTACTACAGCTGCAAAACTTTATCCAGTCCAACATCAACAGATTTTTGCCAATCTTTTAAATTAAGCCAAATGTCCTCACAGAGCCTACACTGGGACTGTTAGTATGAAATAATTGGGAAGACTAAAGAAATAGAGTAGCACATAAAACAGTACTGAGAACTATTTCAGTAACCTCTAAATATGAGGGTGCAAGTAAAGTTTATAGTTGCAAGAAGTACAATCATTTATTTATTAGAAACACATTTACACATCTCAGAATTCTTCAGATTTAAAGTATCTGATATGTCACAAATGATATACAGATCGTGCAGAATGCAGCTGCGAGAGCAGTCATGGGCTTACCTAGGTATGCCCATGTTTCACCATCACTCCGCAGTCTGCATTGGCTGCTGATCAGTTTCCGGTCACAATTCAAAGTGTTGGTTATGACCTTTAAAGCCCTTCATGGCATCGGACCAGAATATCTCCAAGACCGCCTTCTGCCGCACGAATCCCAGCGACCGATTAGGTCCCACAGAGTGGGCCTCCTCCGGGTCCCGTCAACTAAACAATGTCGGTTGGCGGGCCCCAGGGGGAGAGCCTTCTCTGTGGCGGCACCGACTCTCTGGAACCAACTCCCCCCGGAGATCAGAACTGCCCCTACTCTTCCTGCCTTCCGTAAACTCCTCAAAACCCACCTTTGCCGTCAGGCATGGGGGAACTAAACATCTCCCCCTGGGCACATTTAATTTATACATGGTATGCCTGTGTGTGTGTCTGTTAGTATATGGGGTTTTTTAAATCTTTAAATATTTTAATTAATTGAATTATTTATGATTTGTTTTACACTTGTTGTGAGCCGCCCTGAGTCTTCGGAGAGGGGCGGCATACAAATCCAAATAATAAATAAATAAATAAATAAATAAATAAATAAATAAATAAATAAATAAATAAATAAATACACAAAAAGTAAACCTTCCTTCAGTCTGAGTCAAATTCTTGATGACTTTGTGAACACATCCATGAAGATTTCTTGACAACATTACAGATATGTGTATTTCCTAATTTAGCTACAGTATTTCCTATCTGAGAAGCCGCCTTCACTTGCTTTGCTTCCAAGCCCAAAGCTGGTTAAGTGCTACCACTTACTACAAAACTTCATGATCAATTGTAGCTTAATAAAGATGCAATTGGAAAAGGGAGAACCTCCCATTTATTTATATCCCCTTTTTATTTTTATAAGTAACTCAAAACAGCAAACATACCCAATATTCTTGCTTCTTCTTCCCCAAAACAACAACCTGGTGAGAAACTTTCTTGCTGGAGATGTATATAATTTCCAAAAAAAACCCCATAAAGGATTCTTAATTTAAGCTGTAAAAGTAATTCTTCACAAATTTTTACCTTTTTAATTTCTTTTAGCTTGTTTTCAAACTTTTATTTGAGCTCCAATCTTTAATTTGGTGCTGACCTAGGAATTTCCAGTGGCTCTCTAGGCAGAATAAAAGATGACAAATTGCCTATGAAAACTACAGACATCTCTTTTCAACATCTCTACACATCTAGTAATACCTAACCCAATGCCATCATAATCAGTAGATGCTACTTGCCAAAGCTGGACACAATACAGTGACCTCACAGCTTTCCTATTGTCATTGAGAAGAGAAGCAGAAAGTTATGTAAAGTTACTTTTACTAGCAGCCAACTTGTATTTTATTATATTTTGTTCCAGCTTTGTGTTTTAACTAATCAGTCTGGAAGCACCAATACACGGTAAAGCACCAATCTATTCTAGGATAGAGAACATATATTAAGCAGATTTTTCTTGAAAGGATTGTTTCCTAGGACAGAATCTGTTAGTCACCAAAACCCTCAGTTTTAAGGTTCCTTGTTCCAGGTATTCTTTCTTTCATTAAGGCAGAATAAATAAAGAAAAAAAATGCAAACATCTACTTCTTATACCAGTGCAGGTATGGTATACAGAAAGTATGGAAAAATTGTTGCTGAGTTACAACTTCCACCTGTACTTATCATTGACCTTGCTGGCCAAGCTTGCTCAAAGATGTAGCTCTGGAGGGCCATGATTTCCCCATTGTAGGAGATGACCAGGTTGAGCCCGAGGGATGTGTCAACTGCATCATCAGTCATGAGTCCCTGCATGCCCATAAGAGATCTAAGTCAGGCCCACATTGAATTCCTTTCTATTCTTAACTCCTGTTATTTTCCCTTGACCATTATTGTTGTGAATGTTCCCTGTCAGCCTTCGGAAATGTCAGATTCAGAAGATGAAGATGAGGTAGAAGCTGTTAATTACCCTGATTTAAGAGATGTGGAGGAGGCTAGTGATAATGAAAATGAACAGCCATCTGAAAGTATGCATAGTAATACTTCTTCAGATATTGGGCGTATAGAAGGGAGTCCTTGGTTAAGTGCAAAATTCAGAAGGGCAGAGAGAAGAAAAGACAAACTTGGGGGGAAGAAGTTTTAATATGCTATTTCAGACTGTATAAATTAATTAAGTACATCACATCCGGGATTGAATGGAAGAGATTAATGTTTTTCTGCAAAGTGCTATAAACAAGATGGATGCGTTTGCAGTTTTCTCCAGAGAAGTGAGTCTTTATATTGCATGATAAAACTATTTTTAAATAGCGTGAACCTGACCCAGAGATAAGAAGATGTTTGAAGTAGACAGCCTGTTCATTTAGAAAGAATTACAACTTTGTAGTTTGCGTCTGTGAGAGTGGAATGCATTTTGCATGCCAGAGCCGTATATGACAAATTCCAATGTGGAAGAAATAAATAAAAGAAATGTTATGTTGAAAATTACAAGCCTATAAAGCTCATAATCTTGGAGCAGACAGCCAGATCCCAGTCAGACCAGAACAATTATTAGTTCAGATTCTTGTAGAGATTGTAAACTTACAATAAATCTTCAGTCCATGATTTCACTGATGCTTGACACCCGTGCTTGTTCTGAACAGCAAGAGTTGACTGAATGACCAGTGAGAACTTTGGTAGGGAGTGGATTTGTCAAGGGATGGAATAATTCCTGAGGATATCTTGCTCAAGTATCTCCTTTCTCAAAACCAAGGGTTGCTATCTTGTGAAATTGTTTCCATATGCCTTCTACTGTATAATGGAAGAACCGGTTGCTCACTCCACTGGGAGTTCCTTGATGCCAATATGCAGAATAGTCTCTTTTTCTTTCTCTTTCTCCATAGATAACTTCTTCTTCTGCATGTATACTTTAAGTCATGAGATGGCAGCTTCCCAACTTTAATGCTCAGCAGCCAGGAATTTAGCCTAGTTTTACTGTACAAATAAATGGATTTTATCTTTTGGCACTGGACTTTTTTTTTAACCTGAGTCAGGATATTATTTTTATGAAATCCAAACCCATAAGGTCTCTCTCTGATTAGGATGGCAAGCATGACCAATTAAGTTAGACCTGGCAATAAAACATATGAGAAATGCAAGCCTGGAGGGGGGCTCTCTGAGTGACAGGAAAGGGAGAGGCAAGTCCAGCAATCTTTAGATCACAAGCATGGTTTATTTTGGGCAACATCCATTACGATCTGATCTCACCTCTCATCTTATCACAGTGGGAACAGGAAGGGATCATTTCATGGCTCATTGTTACAGAGAAGAAACGTAACAAAAGTCAAGCTCTTTAACAATCAGGGTTTCCTGTAAATTTTTGCAGATATGTGGCATGGGCATAATTGAATATGATGGTCAGCATATTGAAATATTTTCATGCCAGAAACATAATATCAATTTGTCTGAAAGTAATAAGTAGTGTAACTATATCAGGAACTCCATAGTACTGTAGTGGTCTTTTAATTACTCTAACTGCAATCTCATTCTTGTCACTTCTACACCCAAAGATGCTTTCTCAAAAGGCAACTGAAGCTTCTCTAGTTTTGACTGAATGGTGGAGGATGACAGGATTTATATTCCTTGCATTCATCTGGTCGTTAGCATTCTTTCTTTTCAGTGGCCCTCAGGATCACATGAATAGGGCAAATGGGTGTGCAGGGATCAATGTTTCCAGCTCACTAAGACACCACCTATCTTCTGCTTACAACACAGTCCTCTCAGCAGTTCCAAGAAGGTCCCACACTCATTTGCATTATTCAGGAGATCCTGAGAGCACAGATAAATCTCCAAGTGAGCTTAACAACTCTCAGAAAGAGTGCTTACAATCAGAAGACTCCAATGAATATAAATCCTTCCATCCTCCACCATTCAGAAGCTTCTTGAATGAGAAGCAAAATATCTTCAAGGAAAAAACAAAGTCCAGTTGCCTTTTGAAGAAGCATCTTTGGAACAACCATTACCTCTATGACTGAGAATCTCCATAGACATATCATTTCTAGAGTTTCCATAATGTAGACTGACATATAGGATGCATATAGGATGGTCGCATCTAGCCAATTTTGCTAACCTTGTTGTCCTTATAAATGGGTGAATGGCTCACTGGAAGTTCCCATTAAATGGGTGGAAACTTTGATCACTCCTCTGCTTTAATTTCAGACTTTTAACATCATTGGTTCCTTTCAACATGTCACAAAGCTATCCTAGAGCAAGCGAATCTACAAATATTGCCCTAAAAGATGGACTAATATTTTTATTAATGCACAGAGGGATTTAACATAAACACTGTTCATTTAGCAAAGCCATTATTAACAAAGAATTTCTCTTTGAAAGCAGCAAGCAGTTTCATTTTCAGTACAGGTCATAAACCAGTTCTCATTGCTGCTTTTGAGCTAATGTTACATAATATATACAGGAGTTACCAAAGTCAATTGGGTCAAAATTTAACTAATATTAAATTTTGTCAGTAACAAATATGGATTAGACATTTATTTAACATTGACCAAACACTTATGCGCTTAAATTTTTCAATGAAGATAATAATTGGATATTTTCATCAAATATTGAAAGCCACTTGAATTCAAACTTTAATTTTCCTTTACTAATGGCAAGTAAGTCAAATCAAATATATTTAATGAGGATATATGAATTAAAGTAAAACAGATAGCAATAGCATTTTTATGATATGTTAACATTGTATGATATTGTATGTTAACAATCCTGTAAAAGTATCTTTGTTTGTAAAAAGACTATCTGCTTGTTGTATTCAGAGTATGTTTTCATTAATGGGGGAGGGGGATTCCTGAGATTTGAAGTTGGTTATGGACCCTTTGTAACTGGTAGAAGATGGTAATTTCTCATCATTAGCTGCCTCTACTTCTACATAGAAGGAGCATTCTTATGATATCTTATTTAGGGAATCTCCAAAGCTAAAAAGTTGAAAAACTTTAATAATAAGTATACAATAAAAGATAACAAAATATTTGCACTCCCTTCTTGATCAGAACTAATATAAATTCAAAATGTCTACATCCCAACTATGAAAATGTCATCCATTGTTTCCCTTTAGGAGAGAAAAAAATCCCAACATAGTTTCTTTGCCATCAAATCAAATGGTTAAAAAGTCCAAATGTTAGATAACCTCTCAAGAAAGAATGTTACTGAATGCCACTTTACATGGGGGGGGGGGAGTGGCTGGGTGGAGAGTTTCTTCCTTTAAATTACTAGGAGTCTATCTCAGCGAAGATCTCACCTGGAAAATCAACCCAACACAGGTAGCCAGAAAGGCCCAACAGAGATTTCACTTCCTTAGGGTCTTGTGCAAAAATCAAGTGGAACAACAACTGATGACCTCTTTTTACCGGTCCACAATAGAAGCGTCCTCACTCATTGCATTACGGTGTGGTATGGTGGCTTCACAGCCATGACAGAAAGACATTACAGAGGGTGGTAAGCATAGCACAAAACATTGTGGGCTGTCTCCTGATACCATTAGGTAACATTGCTAGGGCTCGCTGCCTTAGAAGAATGAGGAATATCCTCAGAGATGACTCACACCCTGGTCAGTCCTTCTTTACTCTCCTACCATCTGGAAGGAGATATAGAACCACCCAAATGGGCTGAAGAACAATTTTTATCCATGGGCTGTCAGACTCCTACATAAAAAATAACTTCACAACAACATTGTAAAATAGCCAGCACTACGTGAAATATGTTCACATGGTGCAATAGGACTGGGTGTAGGATTCACTGGGATAGGGATTTTCTGTCTTTCACTGTGAGTTGTATTGTGTTGGGGGGAGGCTCAGCCAATCTCACTGTAAACATGTTGTACTCTGACAATAAAGATTTGAACCAACAACTTACCATCTGATATTTTGGAGGATGTATGGACAGAGTTGGGATCCACGTCTTCATCAGGCTGGTAATGATAAAGTGTTTGAGATTGTTTGGGGGCTATCCAATTATGGTCCTCTTTCAAGGCAATAAGTGATGATGGTGTCGGATTAAATTTGACTTCAGGGAAGTTATCTGTTTTTGATTCCTTGAAATCCAATGATTTGGGTACTTTTAATTTCTGGTTTTTTTTCACATTTAGTTTGATTCTAAAATGAGGATTTTCTCCTTGGTCAATTTTCTCATCATTGATCGCATTTTGTCTCTCCACTTCTGCCCCATTTGGAGGTATCTCAGTCGTTGCCATGACTTCTTCCTTTAATACACTACTTGTAGTGGTTGTCTTATATCTTTGTGGTGCTTTCGTTGTTGAAAACATGCTTGTATTCATCCTGACCTTGCTATTTTCATTGTTGCTCCTGTTTTCTGGATGATTTAGGAGAGTGATATTTGTGCTGGTTTGTTGCTGCATTCCTGGGTCTGAAATAGACTGAGTCAGTGAAGGTGGAGTAACACTGCTTGCAAGGTAGTCATAATCCTCACTTTGTTCTTGGCCTATGCTCTCTTGTTCCAACTGTGTTGAATAACTGTAGTACTTTTTGGGTGGCTCCAGCTGAGTGGTGTCTCCTTCTGGTGCCTCTTGGTCATAACTGTATGGATCATCATAGTGCTGCTCGACTTCCATGGCATCAGATGGATTAGGGGAGGTTAACATGGATTCATTACAATCTGGGAGCTGATAGCACATGAGGTCACCACCAGAATTAGGGCAATGGCACACTTTGCACGTAGGCATGTGGAATGTATGTCCTGCAGCATATTTCTGGTCTTCATGGACACAGCCTATTCTTCCACATTCGGGACATCCGTCTGATGGTAGAACAGCATCAATGCAGTTTTGTGGAAGGTCTGGACATAACATAAACTGGCAGCTGATTTTACCCCCACCTTTGGGACAAGAACATTCTGTGCTTCCAAAGTCGACCAAATAGGACTGTCCTTCGGGCACTTTTCCATTGATAAAGCCTACATTCACACAATCATAGTACTGGTATCCTTCGCAAGTACAGCCATTCTGCAGACAAGAGGCGCAGCATTCTCCGGGCTCTAGAACTTCTTCAATGCAATTTTCTGGCTGCTTACACTCCACACCTGTGCAATCCTTCTGTGCTGTTGCAAAGCCAGTCCAAATAAGCACCAAAAGGACAGTGTTCATACAATGTAAATGGAACATTTGGTGCCTATCCATAATCTCCCTAAATATGTTTGGCAAGCATTCAGTTCTTCTCATCTATTATGGGCTTCTTTTCCTTTCTTTACTACCTCCTTCAACTTCTTGTTCATCCAGCTCTTGGTGAGAAATATTTCCCTGGATTCTGTTTTGGAACTAGAGCCTAGGTTTATGAAAGAGAACTTTGTTAAAGACTATACTTCACACACATCCTGGTAAACGTTAGAGATATTTTTAAAAATGGATAAAGCTTCAACATCTGGAGAACGACATAAAATTAATCATAACTCTCATCCAAGTATAGACACTAAACTTCAGGCTACATTTTTAAAATGTACTTTCTTAGTTCTCTTACTTAAAAAAAACATTTAAGAAACGTCTTTTTATCTATTTGTAAAATAAACACCAAGAAAAATAAAAGGCAAGTTTTTATCATGGTACTTCTTTTTACAGATTTATTGACCCAAAAAATATTATTGACCAAAAAAAGACAATTCTTTCTCATACTGATACAGTCTCAATGTGTTTTAGCACTATACCTCATTCTGTTTTCTGATGGAAATATGAATGGCAAGATAGCATCAAAATATTAATTAGAATTAGTTTTGTATTTGGGCCCAATAGAGTCTGAATTTAACTTATATTCCACCAAAGTTGTATTCCACCAAAATAATTTTTCTCACCTCAAATTTAACTTACTTGCAGTAAATGTCCATTGCAGGACCTCTGTGAAGCACTAACTGCTGTAATGAGCAAACATGAGACAATATGTGGTCACCAGGAACCGTAAGAAAGACCTGCAATGAAAGGAGGGATATTAGAAATCAGGAAACTATTTGCTCAATGTTATTGTACCTAACATGAGTCTTTATCACTAAAGTATTATTGGGAGCACAGAAGAGCCAAAGGTTCACTCCCTTTAGTCTAAAAATCATTTGTCTTTAGTGTTGACCACAAGATATTTCATTGAGTCCTTTTTCAATCTTGTAGGTCAAGTAGACTATCTGAGTACTGTTATGTTCTTACTCAGAACATTTGTTATTATTTCCTGTGGTACCCGAAGAATAAAGTAAGTGACCATACAGCAGCACATCTCAATAGGAGGTCAAAATGTCGTGCAGAGTCAGGGAAACAAATTATTTTTACTTCAAACTCCTGACCCTCATGGTTCTGGACATCCCTGTAGGAAAGATTGGCTCCACTGCATATTAGCTGAAGAGAACACAGTGGCTGTGTCTGCATGTCTTTCCTTTATCACTCATAAAATATAAACTTACTATTATAATTCTTTGCAACAATATTTTTTAACTTTCACTATTCAAACATTGGACAGCCATTTAAGAATATTCATCTAGCTTCAACTGCCTACACAAACTTCACATACCAGCAAACAAACTTTGTTTTGCTTTAATAAAGACTTCTATTTTTTATTAGATGTGTATATTTACACCTAATATGGCATTATAAAAGCAATTAAAATCTGAATTGAAAATAAAACTCATACAATTCAAATGGTGATGGTAAAAATCTTTTAGCTCGTAGTTTTGTACAAGAAGGTACTGATGATACATACTGGCTTAAGCCCCTTCCAAATCAACATGTTAAACCAAAGTTGACATAAAGATGATACAAAAGAAATGTATTGGCACACTTGGCATCAAAAGGGAAAATCCATCCTCTGATCATTCTAGCACAAGTTTTTCAACCGGGTGTCCTCAAATTGTGTTTAGATTGGATTGGTTGTGCCAATGGTGCTTATCCAAAAAAACAACTGGACTTTCTTGCGGTGGGGGGGGGGGTGTTTTGTTTTGTTTTAAAATGTTTTATGTCTCATCCAAAAAGCTTCTTCAGTTCAAAACTTGGATAAGAAGTGAAACATTTGGATAAGAAGTGAAACATGATTTTTTTTTAAAAAAAAAAAAAGTTCAGCTATGACCTGGATTCTATGGAGAATCTCTGTGGACAATTGGACACCAAGTCTAGATAGCAGTAATTGATCTAAAGATCCAGGATGGCTGAATTTGAGAGTCATAATCTCAGCTATACCAATATCCAACATTGTCCTTCTCTGTAAGTCATATGAAGAATATATGGAGGTAATCTTATAGCAAAATCTAGACATTGACATGTTTACAATATTTCTATTTATTTCTATTTTACTTTATTTTACTTTATTTTACTTTATTTTACTTTACTTTACTTCACTGTACTTTATTATTTATTTTATTTTATTTATTGGAATTTTTCAAACAAAAACAAGAATAAGAGGCAGATAGGCATGTTAGTACACTTATGCATGCCCCTTCTGACCCCTCTGGCTTAAGGATGAAGTAAGGTCCACAGAAGTCAATTTGTGACTGAAATAGTGAAAATTTGTAGCTGAGATAACTGAATCAGATAGGGCATTTAACTGATAGAGGATTAGGCAGCAAGTTCCCTATTTTAACTTTCTGCAGTCTATTAGACAGGAAAACAGCAATCCACTTGTGCAAAAGTTCAGAAATGCCATAAGAATTTAATTTCAACAGCAGTTTATCATGTACAGTACTATTGTATCAAAAGCATCAACAGCTTTACCTCGATCAAGGCATGTAGTTCAGATGTTTTTTACAGTACAAAAGTTGTAAATTACAGGATGAGGTTTTTCTAAAGCCAAACTGTTTGTCGGATAGCAAATTATTTGTCTCTAAGTGGTGAACGATGGATTGGTTTATAATTAATTCCAAAACTTTGCATGTAACACAACACAAAGAAATTGGTCTATACATTTTGACTGAACTAGGGTAACCTTTTTTAAAAATTGGTATAACTATAGCTGATTACCATAGATCAGGCAGAGAACTATTTCAAAACAATACTTCAAAAATTGTACACAAAGCTTCAGCTAGAACAGTAGCAAGCGTTTTCAGGAAATATCTATCTTCTCTCATTTCCTGGTATTTGTACATACAATTGATACATTTCAACTTATTTTATTCATGAAATATATCTTTTATTATATTTTAAGAACAAAAGCCAATGACATCTAAGGAGAGAAAGATTTCTCTTGTCACAAACATAAAAGATTTCCCATGCATGGTTGTGAATGATATAAACCCCAATTACAGTGATTTGTTAAAAAGATCACTTGAAAATGCACCCCTGTTTTGGAGTAATAAGAGGGTGGGCACATCTAACTGGCATTCTTGGAAAATACCCCCTGGTTCAGGTTATCAGATGTTTGAACAGGCAAAGAAAGACAAAGACAATTAGAAAGCAGAATAAATGAGGGGAAGGAAACACAAAGTATTTATGTTTCTTGGCATCCACCACAAAAATTACAGTAGAAAGCTGCAAACAAAATGTACTTAGGCCTACATCCATATGAGATTCCTTTTATCAGCATTAGAAAGACTGGCTTTTCAATTCAGGAATGTGCTAGAGCCAGTTAAGAGGCAAACTCTTCCAGTCTGCAACAGATTAGGTCTTGTCCTTTCATGCAGCAGGACAAGCTGGCTGGAGGCTACTAATCAACTAATTAAAGACACAGAGCAGACCTTGTTAACTTATGGTTAGCACTTAAGGAAGTGCTGCCCCACACAGAGCAAAGCTACTCAGGAAGAGCAAGTTTGTCAGACACTAAAACACACGCACAGCCAGATAATATTTGATTTTAAGGCTATGCTTCCTGAAAGGAGGACACGAGGAGTAAGAAGACCTGCCCACCTTTTGCCAGAGGTCTGATAACCTTATATCTGGCATACTAGCAAGACCCAAGTATTTCAGTAGTATAGTTTACTGACAATGTTCTCCGACAGATAACTTATATTACCAGAGCTGACAATCACAATCTGGTATAAATACAATGACAGTGAGTGCCAAGTCATGGAGAAAGAGGCTGACATAGAAAAAAGGAAGTTTATGATATTGTCTATTATTTATAAAATTTGGCCTAGCACTTCTAGGCACTGGCCTAACAGCCATTTTCTCATTTTTGAGACCTTTAAAACTTCCATTCATGCACATTTGAAACAGTTAATATTCAGTAAGAGTGTCAAAAGTCCACTTTGTGTCTTTGTTCAATATGCAGAAAGCTAAGTTGAATTCCCAGTACACTGGCAGCACTAGTGCAGAAGTAAGTGAATACAGTAAACAAACAAAACCTCTCTCTTACTACATTTCTCCTAACCAGGTTTAAGGCCGATGACAATGAAAAAGTAAAGTGTTTGCAAAGTAGACTCATAGCTGTATTAACCTAGCACATTAAAGGAGCTCTGGAAGAGGAAGATTCTAATATAGTGACAAAATTTACTACCCAGCACAGCACTCAGCAAGTTCCTTATACCACTGAGCCTTCCCTCCTCTTTATTCATATACAATGGTACCTCTACTTATGAACTTAATTCATTCCGTGACCAGTTTCTTAAGGAGAAAAGTTTGTAAGAAGCAATTTTTCCTATAGTAATCAATATAAAAGTAAATTATGTGTGCGGTTGGGGAAACCACAGGGAGGGTGGAGGTGTTTCCTGCCAGGAGATTCCTAGAGAGGCCCCATGGAGTCTTCTCCCCACATTTTCCAGTCCTGTTTCCTCCCAGGAGATTCCTAGAGAGGCCCCACAGAGGCTTCTCCCTGCCTTTTCCGGTTACAGTTTCGGAGGCTCGGGTTTGTAAGTGGAAAATGGTTCTTGAGAAGAGACAAAAAAAATCTTGAACACCTGGTTCTTATCTAGAAAAGTTCATAAGTAGAGGCATTCTTAGGTACAGCTACCACTGTATAGAAATAAAATGGCAGCAGTTTTGTTAACAATTCCAGAAGCAGGGAAAAAGCCATTCATTCCATTACCCTCTTTGAAATGGCACAAAACACTTTGCTGCCATCTGCTTCAACCTGTTGCTTTGAAACAGATCCCTGCTTCAATCTGAAAACTGCTGCATGTAAAGAATTTAGTTGAAACTTTCAAGGCTGGTGAATGATCAAAATCAAGCAACAAAACATCATTGTATGATGTTTGCAACTGTGTTCACCAGCCAGAATTGCTTGTGCCAGACAAAATGAAATACTGTAAAATCATCTGGGCCAAATTTTGGTCAAACTGAAGCACTGCTTCACAAGCTTTGTTCTCTTCTTAAAGCCATGTGCATCAAAACTGCAACAGAAATAAGGTTTTGCTTTACGGAGTTAAAAATCTGAATTTACCACAAGCAAGCAATCAGGGGAAAAATCCATTAACAAAACCCAATCTCCTGTGAAAACTAAAACATCCTCCCAAAATATCAAAGTTCAGTTACAACTGAAATGCTGGGCATAGCAACCACACCAATTTGGAGGAGAGCCCGGAAAAATGAACATGATTCTTAAAAGCCATATTGATGAAGCCTTGGGAACCCCAATTGACCAGGCATCTGATAGGAATAGCATTGCATTGAAACCCAGTTATTTGAACAGATGTAGTATAATTTGTTCCAGGTTTATTTTTTCTGATCTCACTACCAGAGAACAGCATTTTAGATGAGGATTGATCCTACAATGAATTGCTGCCTTTCTTAATTGTGGATAACTGGCAAAGTATTACTTAAGAAAAGTATTATATATTTTCCTGAGTTATCCAGAACTTGGGTAGTCAAAACACTATTTAACAATAACTTGCTATTAATAGTAGGGCTGTCATATATGGACTCTAAACTCCAGATGACAAGCACATAGCAAAAGGAACCTTGTGACTTTGCTAATGTCTAGTGTTTCTCCATATAATCTGGAGCTCAGGCTTCACTGACTACTTACTTATTAGATATCAACTTTTTTCTTTCACTGGGCACTCTCCTTCCGGGCAGCGGCTTTTCACGGTGTTCGGCCAAATGCCAAACCTGAACTTTACCCGAACTTTTTTTAAAGTTCGGGCTTGGTTTCAGCATACCAAACACTGCAAAGTTCGGCATGAACCCGAACTTTGCAGGTTCGGTTCGCCCAACACTACTGGGCAGCTAAAGAGACAGTCTTTCCTACTCTTCCCATATGCACTTTGGGCTAAGAGAATGTGTGGTACAGAGTCTCCAGAAAGCTTCCATGGCTGACAATGGACTAGAACAGAGATGACAAACCTTTTTTTCCTTGGGTGCCAAAAGAGTGTGTGCACACGATATCACGCAAGCGTGAGTGCCAAAACCCATACTTCAATGCCGGGGGAGGGCAAAAAACAGATTCCCCCACTCTCAGAGACCCTCTGGAGACCAGAAACAGACTGTTTCCCAACTTCTGGAGGCCCAGTAGGTTCAGGTTTCACTCTCCCCAGGCTCCAAAGGCTTCCCTGGAGCTGGGGGAGGTAAAAATTCTCTTGTCCATCCTTCCAGAGGCTCCCTAGAAGCCAAAAATGCCCTCCCAGAGCCTCTGGTGAACCAAAAATCAGCTGGCCAGCACCCACGTGCACGTTGGAGCTGAGGTAGGGCAATGGCTCATGTGCCAACAGATATGGCTCCGTGTGCCACCTGTGGCACCCATGCCATAGGTTCACCATCACTGGACTAGAACCTAGCTCTCCCCCTTCCAAGTCTACTGCCTTAACTGCTTAATTAATAGTATTAATTAACTGTTAATAATCACAACTTCATTTATTGCATTTATACATATTCCCAATGCTTTTCAATGCAGGTAGTTCTTACTTCATGACACTACTTGGCATCAGAAACTC
Source organism: Erythrolamprus reginae (assembly GCF_031021105.1). Taxonomy (NCBI): domain Eukaryota; kingdom Metazoa; phylum Chordata; class Lepidosauria; order Squamata; family Dipsadidae; genus Erythrolamprus; species Erythrolamprus reginae. The sequence goes on from NC_091951.1 coordinate 84,917,218, forward strand.
CATCATTTCGCAACCACTCAGTTACAATGGGGATGAGTAAAGAAAGCTTTACAATCAATAAATCCTTGCATTATAAACCCTTACAACTTTCACAGGTTGCTAAAGCAAAGGAAAGCCGAACAAAACTGTAAGCATGGTTGCAATTTCACTAAGGGCTCATTTTGCTTCATGACTAAGTTGCCGGTCCTATTTGTGGTGGCTAAATGACTACTACCTGAGCAAGAATACTGGTAGCAAAAGCTATAAGAAATGGTATCCACTGTTTATTAAATTTTAAGAATGTTACAAGATTTACCAAAACAAGAGTGGATGAACATCATTTAAAAAAAGAAGATGAACAGAAGTCAAAGGAACCATGAAAAAAACCCGGCAAATATTCATCTTTTGTAATCTGATGCTCACCAGTTGCTGGCTGGTAATGATATCATAATAAATCGAAAACATCACCACTAGCAACCATGAAAAATCATTAGATATGATAATGTCCTTCCTTCTCTCTCTATGCCTTAATTTACAAATCTGCCTACCGTATTTTTTGGTATGTAAGATGCACTTTTTCCCCCATAAAAGAGGGTGAAAATCTGGGTGCGTCTTATACATTGAATGTAGCCTCACCCAGCCTCTCAAATGTAACTTTCAGAGACTGAAACAAGCTCTCAAAATTGAGCTTTAAAAAGATGAAAACAACCTCTCAAATGAGCTTTGCAGGGCTGAAAAAAACAACCTCTCAAATTGAGCTTTTCAAAACTGGAAAAGCAGCCTCTGAAATGACCTTTGCAACACTGAAAGCAACCTCTCAACACAGAGCTTTGCAAGGCTAATATACCTGTTCCAAGCTGTTTGCTAAGGATGCTAGCCAGATGGATGCTGGTAGGCAGAATTATTTTTCTTATTTTTCTTATTTTTCTCCCCTAAAACTAAGGTGGGTCTTATACTCTGGTGCATCTTATAGACTGAAAAATATGGTTTGTTAATTTTTCAGGACATCAAACACTGAGTAAAAGAAACAGATTTCAGCAGAGATATTTCTTCAGTATTTCATATGTCCCTGTCTGCATTTTGAACATAAGCCCTAAGTGATGTTATAACTTTGACAGGCATATCAGAAGAATTTGCCTTTGTATCTGTTTTCTGGAAGGCTGTGATATTGTTTCATCTCTGTGAAATGGCCTTCCATGCTTTCAGTCTACAATGGGCTTACATGCTTCCCTTGCTATAATCTTTGGAAGAGAAAGAAAGTATGCAAATAAAATGAATAGCTTTCTTATGCCATTAGAAATATTGTCTTTTGGACTGAGCTGTATTAAATAAATCATTGCTTCTTTTTTTAGTGCTTTTAAGTAATATATTTGAATGTTACCCCAGGCTCTATGAATAGCCAGTTGTTTTACCAAGTCTGGTTGGGGGAAGGTGTCATTGGAAAGATCATACATCTGGGCAGTTCTCATGAGAACCTTCCTTTCCTCTCCCTTATACTGTTCAAATTAAATACATATTTCCAATGATGGAAAATCAGACGTACTCTTGAACTGGGCCCGAGACTCGCATGGCCCTTCTCTTATCCATTATTCTCTTCTGATAGCTACCTGGTGTATTCTTCCTGAAGTGAATAAAATTGCCCAAGATATAAATCCTCTCAGCAAAAAGTTTGAGTGCACCACAAATGAGACCGCAGAGTACATTTTGGGGGAAGCAAAAAGAATGAGATTGTTGACAGAAAGAGCAAATTGCAGCTATAAAACAAAGACCTGATAGCCTTCTCATATAAAATCCATAGAAGCTGGTGAGGATTTAACTGTGGATGTATTTACATCCTTCTTCAAGTCCTGAGGTGCTGGGAAGAGGAAGGGTGTTCCTTGGAGGGAAGAGCAAAGAAGCACATGCCAAAGATATATACTCTCTCAGGATCACCCAAGGCTTGAAGATCATCTCAGCTGCACAGCTAAAATATTATATTGGGCAATTGGGATGTAGAAAGATGCTAGAGGCAGATGATCACTTCAGTTCAGTGGCAATGGTAAAGGCATTGTTTCATGCTGCGTGGCAGAAAGCAACAGTAAACTCTTGGGTTTAAGCAAGATGCCACGTATATAGACAAGATAAAAGTGATTGACAACATAGAACTGGATGATAGGCCCCTTAGGTCAGATGGAACTCAACTTGTTATTGAGAAAGTACTGAGTTTTTCAGAGTATTAATGGCATTTAGGATCCAGTTAAATCAAAGCCTTTGGGAAATCTAGTTGCTGATATTGCAGTGCAGGAAGGGATAGTCCCAAAGTGCAAAGACAGAATTAAAGAACACGGGACATAATAAAGCTTGAATGCAGGAAACACAATGAATGATTAAATTAATTTGGTGTGCATTGATATCTTGGGCATCAGTGAATTGAAATGGACTGGAATTAGATAGTTTCAGTCAGAAGATCAAAATCTTTACTATTCATTTAAAATGGAAACATTTTAAAAATGCAATTGCTTTCATAGTCAGAAAAGATACAGCAAAGATAGTACAGTGGTACCTCGACTTAAGAACACCTCTACTTAGGAACTTTTCTAGAGAAGACCTGGGTGTTCAAGATTTTTTTGCCTCTACTTAAGAACCATTTTCTACTTAAGAACCCGAGCCCGGAAAAATTTCCCAGGAAATTTGAGGGCAGCACGAAGGCATGGCCAGTTTCTTGCCATTCCCCCTTTAATCCCGTCCATCTCAGGCTTTTCTGGGCTGCCAGAGGAGCCTTTCGGTGGTGCTTAAGGAGGTTTGGCAGTCCAGAGCAAACAAAGCATTTTCCTTTCTCTGGGTGCTTGGAGAGGGAATAAACCTCTGCCAGCGCCCAGAGAAAAGAAACGCTTCCTTCGCTCTGGGCAGTGACTGTACTCCTCCTCTTCTTCTTCCAACTCCTCCCACCCAAATTCTGAGCTTTTATTTCTGTTCTAATGGGTTTGCATGCATTATTTGCTTTTAAATTGATTCCTATGGGAAAAATTGCTTCTACTTACAAACTTTTCTACTTAAGAACCTGGTCACGAAACGAATTAAGTTCTTAAGTAGAAGTACTACTGTATATGTCTATAGTATAATCAATGACCAAAAAGGGGTCAATTGAACCATAGATAACCCTTTAATATGTCAGTTACCCACATTTATGCTCCTTGTGGTTGGAGAAGGGGTATTTGTCCTACCTGATATGCCTCTTCTACGATGGTGGATATAGCAGCCATATATGGGTTAATCGTGTCTGCTCGTTGATTGGACTGAGCCTGCCAAAGCTTCATGTGATGTCATTGTTGCTATTCCTTCCCCAGTTTCATTTTTCAGTTGCTTCGAGTTGGACGCTAGTGCTATAGCTCTCTATCTTTCCGAACTATTGGTGTTTTGAGAAACATATTGACTTCGTTTCATCTCCCAATTGTGAATTCATTCCATCTGGGCTGATTGGGAGGTATTTGTTCTTTGCTGGAACTGGTTTTGCTGGGGGAGGGGATCAGAAGCCTCTGCCCAGCTCCCTGCAAGACCTTTCCTTACTTCCTTTTGGGCTCTCAGGAGGCCAGTTAAGGCATACTGTGGGATCAACTTCCAACAGAGTGATCAAAGCGCTTTTACTTTGGATTTTAAATATCAAATCCAGCTCTTTTCATACATTAGCTTCTCTAACTAAGCTCAATCATCTTAAGAAGCCCAGGATTTCACCTCCTTAACATTAATGGTGCTCATCCAGTGCCTATTCTATCACCCTCCTTCCTCCTCTGCTCCACGTGATGAACGGTTGCCATTTTGAATAACAGTTAGGCCTCCGGCCATCCAAATGGTTCTCCAGGGCCCTTGTGGCCTACAGTCGACAGCCTGTGGGTCTCTCCCTCCCTGGTCATACAGATTCCTCTACAGCGTATAAACCTTAAAGAATCATTATTATTATTTCATAACAAAAATATTCAATAAAAATAAAATAATCCACCATGAGGGAGAATAGAATGCTAACATTGTAAATTCTAAAAAGGTTGCTCTGTTCTGCCTAGAAAACTTGGGAATAATTTGGAGAATTGGTTATCAATTTTTGTCAATCCAATTATTCCTTTATTGCTAACACATCTTTCAAACAACCCAATGACATATAGACACACACACACACACACACACACACAGGTGTCATCAGATAAACTACGCAAAAATCAAATTGATTAAATTGTTGGAACAAGGAGGTACAAGAGTTATATATATGATTTTATTATATTTTTCTAAAATTTTACAGTATATTACATTATTTCAATACCTGTGTCAAATATATAGCAAAATATCTTATGTATTAGATGATATATAATGCTGATAAATTAAATTAATATTGTAAACATCCCCCTAAAAGCCAAACTGTGATTATATTTATCATGCTGCATCATACATTATAAATATGTATGATAATTACTCTTGATTAACTTTCATTAAACTTTATATTGTGAGTGTGTATGTATGTATGTATGTACGTATGTGTATAATATATATACAGTGAACCCTCGAGTTTCGCGTCCTCAAGGATCGCGAAAGGGCTATTTCGCTAGTTTTCAACCCGGAAGTAAACTCCACCATCTGCGCATGCGTGCCCTTCCACGCATGCGTAGATGGTGGAGTTTCCCCGCCGGGCAGAGGCTTCCCTGGGTCTTCCCCCTCTTGCCCCGGTAAGACCCCAGCGGCGGTGGGCTGGAGCGCGAGCTTGGGGCAGCCTAGCTCCGCTTCCCAGCTGGGAAGCGGAGCCGGCAACAGCGTGGGCGGGCGGGCGGCGCGCGCGAGCTTGGGGCAGCCTAGCTCCGCTTCCCAGCTGGGAAGCGGAGCCGGCAACAGCGTGGGCGGGCGGGCGGCACGCGCGAGCTTGGGGCAGCCTAGCTTCGCTTCCCAGCTGGGAAGCGGAGCCGGCAACAGCGTGGGCGGGCGGGCGGCGCGCGCGAGCTTGGGGCAGCCTAGCTCCGCTTCCCAGCTGGGAAGCGGCCCCAGCAACAGCGTGGGCGGGCGGCGCGCGCGAGCTTGGGGCAGCCTAGCTCCGCTTCCCAGCTGGGAAGCGGCCCCAGCAACGCGCGCGCGCTTGGGGAAACCCCGGCTCCGCTCCCCAGCTGGGAAGCGGCCCCAGCAACTCGCGCGCGCTTGGGGAAACCCCAGATCCGCTCCCCAGCTGGGGAGCGGCCCCAGCAACGCGCGCGCGCGCTCCCCAGCAACACGCTGCGGGCGGCGGTGGAAGTAAAAACACCATCTGCACATGCGCAGATGGTGTTTTTACTTCCGCACCGCTACTTCGCGAAAAATCGATCATCGCTTGGGGTCCTGGAACGGAACCCTCGCGATGATCGAGGGTTCACTGTATATGCCAAATGCCGCTCATGTATAATCACAAAATCTTCAGAACCGCAAAGCCTACAAACTTGAAATTTGACATGTATGTTCCTCTTAGCTTCTAGGTACTCGCTAAGAAAGGATTTTTTGGAATGATTATTAGATTATTAGTTATTTCTGATATTATCAATGCACTCTGATGCTAAGGATTTAGACTTTCTACTCCCCCTCCCCACCTGAAAAGGACTCTGTTTCAACTGCCAGAGGGCGTTGAGTTTAGACATTCCAGTCCATGCTAAAGAGTTCAGTTTCGTAGGGAAGCACAAGTATTCAACTACTAGTACAGTATATACCATACTGTTATTTTGCCATTGCTACCTCCCCCCCTTTGTGTGTGTGTGTGGTGGTGGTGGCGGTGGTGTTGTTTCAAACCAAAAATGTATTCCTAAATTTGTTAAACTTTATGCTATCATAAACCAAATTAAGCCAGAATAATCTAAATCTAACACTAACATACAGAAGCTCTCCAACAAGATTATTGTTTTCTGTCACTTCTGAATTTACAATGAAACCTTGCAAATGCATGTGTTATTTTAGTCAGATCTCCAAAATAATGCACAGGATTGATTCAAGGCTGAAAATAAATTCTGAAGAGATCATAGAACATTTGTGTCACAATAAATTGTAGTTTAACAGTCTATGTTGGAGGAAATAAATTACCCAAGCAACATAATTTCTATGATGAATAGTTAAATGCTGTGCCAATCTAGTAACATGTCAATTGGGCCATATTTTGTTTCCTCCATATCAGCCTCCAACAGTTTAATTCCAGCTGTTTCTCAGTTTCCATATTTTTGAGAATATGAAACTGAGCACTACTAATGATGTTTTCCTATAAATGTATTTTAGCCTTTGATCTTCCAAATACTCAGACTATTGAACAAAATTCAATTTCCGGACGAAGGTCTGCCAATCATACTTGTTCTCAAATTGTTTGGTAATCTTGTAATGCAGCAAAGGTACATAAGGCACTTTTTAAAATGTAATCCCTCCTGGTACCACCCTCTTTGTCTTCCCTTTGTAGTTCACAAGTGAGCTTTCCTGAGTGACAAATAACACTTTTCGGAGCAATTCAACCATAGAAGAAACTGATTTATTCCTCAGCCTACTTGTATTTGTTACATTTAGCAGTCAGATGGCCAGCTGTCAGTAATGAATCAGATATCCCTCCTGTGATAAAATAGATAAGATTCAACAGAATATCCACATATTTATCTGTTGTAAGATATTGAAGTGGATGAAAACAGGCAACAAGTGGTCAAAACAAGAAGTGCTTTATCAGACCCTGTACCTGTTAACAGTGGTATCACCCAAGGCAGTGTTTTGGGATCAACTTTCTTTACTGTTTACAAAAATTAAATTTGTTATAATATAAAAAGCATCCACTTCACATATGGTGTAAAACTATTCACCACCGGCAATACTACTACCCTTCAAAAATACCTTGATTATTGTTAAGGAGTGGCCAGAAACCTTGAGTTTTCAAGGACATGCACAGAGGAAAATGTGGGGTTCTAGCAGATATCCAGGAGATATGAGTAAATTCAGTAATACAAGTGTATTAAAGTGTATAAAGTAGTTTTTACTTTTAAAAATAGCACCGTCAAATTGAACAGTCCATACATACACATTCAAATCAGTCAATATCTCTCAATACAATAATAATATTACAAGCCCATAATTGTCTTACATATCAGACATACATTACAGCATACAAATACATCAAACTAACATCAAACACACAGAGCTTACTACATCAGTCACAGTGAATCAGCAGAAAGAACAGAGAGAGCAGAGAATCATACTTTCTGGCTCCCTCTTATGGCAATTTACAACACTGTCTCTTAAAGCTATAGTGCTTCAAAACATACAAGCATTCAGTGTTAGCTTGTTTATATATTGCAAATCCTTGTACATTGTACTGACAACTATGTATCAGAATGGTTAAACAACTGGCAATTTCAGATCTCAATCAACAAATGCTCAGTCTTACATATTGGCAAAAATAACGAGAACACAAAATACAAACTAGATGATCACGATCTTGTTGATGATCCTCACTCAGTTAAAGACTTTGGAGGACTCATCTCTAATGATCTAAGTGCCAGAGCCCACTGCAACAACATTACTAAGAAGGCATTAAGAGTGGTGTAGTTTTTTCTCTGATAATATTGTGCTTTTAATCAGAGCATATAAAACATTTACTAGACCAATTCTCAAATATATCTGATCTGTCTGGAACCTACACCACATATCAGACATTAATACAATCGAGAATGTCCAGAGATATTTCACAAGGAGAGTTCTACACTCCTCTGTTCACAACAGAATATTTAATGCCATGAGACTTGAAATTTTGTACCTAGAAATTTAGAACTATGCCACTTTCACCTGACCTAAGTGTAGAACACAAAATTATCTGCTACAATGTCCTACTTGTCAATGGCTTCTTCAGCTTCAACCACAACAGTATACGAGCTCACAATAGATACAAACAATGTAAATTGCTCCAAACTTGATCGCAAAAAAATCAACTTCAGCAAGAGAGTGGTAAACTACATTACCTGGCTCTGTAGTTTCTTCCCCAAACTCCCCAAACTTTAACCTTAGACTGTCTACCGTTGACCTCACCCCATTCCTAAGAGATCTGTAAGGGGCATGCATAAGCGTACCAGCATGTCTACCGTTCCTGTCCTAATGTCCTCATGTATTCATAAAATATCATGTATTCATAACCATGCTTGTACATCTTATATATTCATCATCATGTTTATACCTTGTCTGTAATCATATACACTCATGAATGAATGAATGAATGAATGAATGAATGAATGAATAAGCAAGCAAGCAAGCAAGCAAGCAAACAAACAAACAAACAAACAAACAGAATTAATTAATGCCTCACCAAGCCTTCAGCTGGCACATTCTTTCTACACTTTCATAAAATAAGATGCAGCAAAGTTCATCACCATGGACAAAAAAAAATAAGCATGCAAAGAGCAGAAGATTCATTATGTTAAATCATTTTCCTGGATGTATTTAATAGGATACCAATTGCAAACTGAAATATAATTTTAGGATTTGAAAATAGAAAACAAGATTAACTTTTGCCTTTGTTTAAACAGCAGGATTTATATCATTAACGTTGATTCAGTTTTCAAAGCAGATTGTCATATGCTAAGGAAAATATTATGCTTGAATATGATAAGCAAATAAGTGATGGATTCAACTAAAAAATACAGATCGGAGAAAATCTGAAAGTTTCAGTGTTGTACTAAATTCACCAGATTTTGGATGATAAGAGACATAAGTGAGTTGACTGGAGCTTTAATTCAATTTATAAGCACTTATCTTCAAATAGTAGCCTTTCAGGTGGGTTGTGCACATTTAGTCAGGTTATGCCTTTGAGTTATATGTGTATTAAGTTTTTTAGAAGCTTGGAGTTCGTTTCCATTGTAACCCAGAATCATGTTAGAATGCCTGTTTTGGTTTCTTTGGGTAAATCCAAATTATATTCTCTTTTTTACCACAGGAAGTTGCTGTGGTCTTTTCTATAATAATTAGTGGTGCATAAACTAATTCTGTATCAAGAAGGTTTTAAATAAATAAAGGATTAAAGTTGTGGTCTGATTCTGAAAATATTTTATCAGGGTGGTTAGCTTCAAACATATAAATTATATATATTATTTGCCTGTTCAAGTGGAGACAAGACAAATTTATTAAAATATAAAGAATTGGCACTTAAACATAAAAAACCTGTTTATCTGTTCATAAATCGTTTCCTTTTTCCCATTCTTCTTTCACTTAAAAACAAACTATTCTTGTTTTCTAGAAAACTCCCCATTCTTAAGTAAGTAATTCTTGATAAATTTGAGGAAAAATCACATATTTCTCATCATCTGAGCAAACATTGCCACTTTTATGTATCATTTGACAAGTGGTCACCAAAAGCTTATTGCCATATTTACTTGGCTATGCTGAGAATTTCTTCTTTTTAGAACCAAAGAGTTTTTCAAAACCACAGTCACCTATACTTTCCTTGATTTTGTCCTTCAATAATTTAAAATTCTAATCTTCGATTTTTAAATATATAAACTTCATTCTGTTCAGAATATTGATTGGATATGATTCCTCCAAATATACTTATTATTATCACCATCTGTGAACATTTTATCTTTCTACATATAAAGTAATATATATATTTATTAGATTTAGATTAGATTAGATTTAGATATAAACCAGCACATGTCATAAATATATAACCAGCACATCCTTCATGTTGATAAATATCTTGAATTTTGTTGGGCCAGGTTCAGCTAAGGCACCCCCATTTTATGAAATAAAATAATAAAATAAAATAAATGAAACAAATAATAAAATAAAATGAATACTCTTTATACAACATAATACATGAATCTTTTCCTTTTGCCCTTTCTTCGACTTGAAAACAAGCTACTCTTAATTATTTTCTAGAAAATGAAAATTATAAGCACAGATGAATTAGGCAAGAGAACATGATTTATTTATTACAAGATGTGCTAATGATCAAGCCATCTGCACATTGTACACAAATCCATTGACAGAAGATAATGGAAATGAATAGACATAATCTTTGATTTCCACCAATTGTTTAGTGATTGTTTGAAGTTACAACAGCACTGAAAAAAAACTGACTACACTTTTTCACATTTACAACCATTTCAACATCCCCATTGTCACATGATCCAAATTCAGATGCTTGAAATCTAGTTAATATTTATGACAGTTACAATGTCCCAACTGTCCCAGGGTCATGTAATCACCATTTGTGACCTTCTGACAAGTAAAATCAATGAGGAAGCTACGTTTACTTAACTGATGTGTTACTAACTATAGCAAGAAAAATGGTAAAAAGGGGGTGAAACCCACTTAACAATGGTCTCACTTAGCAACAGAAATTTTGGGATTAATTGTGGTCGTAGGTTGAGGAAAATACAGATTATTATTATTATTATTATTATTATTATTATTATTATTATTATTATTATTATTTATTAGATTTGTATGCCGCCCCTCTCCGCAGACTCGGGGCAGCTCACAACAGTGATAAAAAACAATATGTATTGACAAATCTAATGTAATTTAAAATCTAAAATAGCAATTGTACATTTAAAAAATCTAAAAACAAGGAACCCCAATATAAAAAACATACATACAGTCATATCACGCACTAAAACTACATAGGCAGGGGGAGATGTCTCAGTTCCCCCACGCTTGACAACAGAGGTGGGTTTTGAGGAGTTTACGGAAGGCAAGGAGGGTAGGGGCAGTTCTAATTTCTGGAGGGAGCTGATTCCAGAGGGTCGGAGCCGCCACAGAGAAGGCTCTTCCCCTGGGTCCCGCCAGACAACATTGTTTAGTCGACGGGACCCGGAGAAGGCCAACTCTGTGGGACCTGACCGGTCGCTGGGATTTGTGCGGCAGAAGGCGGTCTCGCAGGTATCCTGGTCCGGTGCCATGAAGGGCTTTATAGGTACAATTGAGTTCAACATTTATGTTGTTTAGCGAGACAGTTCTTACATGAATTTTGCCCTACTGTATTACATTTCTTGCTATAATTTCCAAGCATCTGGATTTTGGTCACATGACCATGGAAAGGTTGCAATTGTTGTAAGTGTGGAAAAAACGGTCATCATAAGTCACTTTTGTCCGTACCATTGTGACTTTGAACCATCATTAAATGAATTGTTATAAGTCAAAGACTAGCTGTAGTCATGCAGTAAAAATGAGCATGTAGAAAATATTTGTACACGTATAAAGAAACCTTTAAAATTGTACTATTGTACATGTGCGTATTTTGCATATGGTTACAAGAGTTTTCCCATTTGTCTGAAATTGAATATTGTATCATGAAAATCATGTAATAACCTATGAAAACAGTTAAGAGAAGGAACAGAAATTCATCTTCTGAATTTTTCTCAGAAATGGAATTACTCAAGCACCTGTAATTACCTGAAAGAGTACCTGAATAATCTCCATTTACTGCATATGCCTATTGTATTTATTTTGCAGTTAGAACTATACGGCCAAAGTATATCAAAGTACTTGCCTTGGGGCTAGCAAAAAATTATCTGCCCCACTGTCAAAACCTCTTATTACCTTTGTTCTCTTCATTACATTCTCTAATTTTTCATAACTATGTTTTAACTATGTTTTATTCAATTTCTTTATTTTATTTCTTTATTTTGTTAAGCACGCATTAGATAACAGACATAGGTATAAACATGGTTATTAATACATGAAATGGTTACTAGTAAAAGGAGACTTAGGAAAGGGACAGTAGGTACTATATGCCCGCCTCTTTACTATCTGTGTGAATGGATAAACGTGTTTAAACCCTTATCGGAGGGTGGGTGGGGGAGAGAGACCTTTTTCTAAGCAGATTATAGACCAATTACCATTCTCATTCATTCTTGCGTCTATGAATTACTTAATAACTTTTTCTCATTCTTACCCACCTGTTTATGTTGACTAATACAGTAAATCTTTTCTCCTGGATCACATTCATTAGAAACTGAATATTTTATGCCCAACTTATTTAGATTTCACAATTATTATCAACAAACTATTTGTTCAACAAACTCACAACATCCATTGTTTTTCATACTGCATGTATTTTAGCATTTCCATTCATAATGAAACATACCTTATTTTCCCTGTAGGAATTCAACAATTCCATTTTTTAAAGGTCATGTAATCTCTTATATTCCTCCTCTTTCTCTTACTATCGCACAATCTTCTCTCTCTCTCCCTTCATCTCTTTAACAATTACTTTCATCATATGAGCCTTGGTGGCGAAGTGGCGCAAGCCACTTCTGCTGACTGCTGGCTGTAGTTCGCCAGGCTCAAGACTGACTCAGCCTTCCATCCTTCCATCCTCCATAGGTGGGTTAAATGAGGACCCAGATTGTTGGGGGCGATATGCGGACTCTGTAAATCACTTAGAGAGGGCTGTAAAGCACTGTGAAGTGGTATATAAGTGCTATTCCTATATTCCAAGTCACAATCTTCCTGAAATCACAATAATCATCAGCTGGTAGATATTGGCCTCTACCACCCATTATGGCTACAAAGGCGGTCAAATCCCACCTTTAGTTCAAGTTGGTTCACTCCAGGATCTCTAATCTACAGACTCTCATGCAAAACTGAGATACAAAAATGTGCAGATGACACACATCCAGAATGTCTTTCTTCTTTGGAGATTTAAAAAAAATAAAATAATTTTTAAATCTTCTTTGTTTCCTATGTTATTATTTTATGCTCTATATAAACATTTAAGAAGATTCAACTTCATTTTGAGGTGTTTTTTTAAAAAAAATTAGACTTTGGACAGGACGATTTTACTTGGAGTACCTTAATTAAGCAGTCAGAGTTAAAAATGTTACACTAAAACCTCAACCAGCTTCCAACATGATGCAGTTGTTTTTCCCTCTCCTGTTTGCCTATATACTGTATATCTTTTCAACCTTATGCTAATTTTGTTTTGCATTTTGAATCTGAAGGTGATTTGGACTATTCTGAGCAATGAACTCATCTTGATAAGCATAGAAAGGCAGCCCCTCCAGCCTTCCAGATGTGCTTGCTGTAAATTTGCAGAGCAGCAGAGCTCCTGGATAGATATGGCTAGTTGGCTAACCCCAACACCTCTGAAAATTTTTACATGCTACTGTAAAGTAAAAAAAAAAAAGTAGCAAATCATTAGTCCTCCAAGGAAGATTTAGCCCTCTAGTCCAACCTCTCTGATGAGGGCCAGCTGCCACAGCAATCTGACAAAATTCTCAGAGTAACAACAATTGCTCTGTTTCAATTAGTCATTGTTTCCTAGGAGTGCAAACAGGTAGGACTGTGAATTGAACAAACATTGACACCTTTCTTAATTTTATGAGCATGGTTATAAATTCTAGCCAAGATTGGCTTGGCCCAGATCACTCTTGGTGCTGTTCATAGTGTACTATTTGTATAAAAAGAGACATCTTCCTTTTATTGGTGACTTGTGGCAGATGTCAGCTTTTTGTAGTCATTGCATTTTAGTACTCTTAATGATTAGCATTCCAGTCCTTGATTACCTGCTGTTTTCACCTAGCTGACAAAAACAACACCTCTAATATTCACAGTGCCTGTTGAAAAAAGTTGGGGTATACAATTGGAATTCCCTGGAAAAGCATTAGATTATATTGTATCTTGAACAATTCTGTTTTAGTTGTTTTGTTTGTAAACAACAGAACTCAAATTCTTCTAATTGCATTTAATTTATTTCATAGAATTACAAAGTCTTGCATACAGATATGACCTGTTTAAGATTGGGAATGTTTCACATCAAACTACCATGTTTTTGAAACAGTAATAGTAATATCAGAAACCATTCCACGTAACATAAATAAAGAGTAGAATTAAATTTAGACAATTTGTTTATTTGTTTGTTTGTTTGTTTTGTTTGTTTGTTTGTTTGTTTATTTGTATGCCGCCCCTCTCCGAAGACTCGGGACGGCTAACAACAATATAAAAAGACAATGTAAACAAATCTAATATTAAAAATAATCTAAAAACCCCCAATTTAAAGAACCACTCATACATACAAGCATACCATGTATAAATTCTATAAGCCTAGGGGGAAGGGAAATTTCAATTCCCCCATGCCTGACCACAGAGGTGAGTTTTAAGGAGCTTGCGAAAGGCAAGGAAGGTGGGGAAAACTCTGATATCTGGGGGGAGCTGGTTCCAGAGGGTCGGGGCCGCCACAGAGAAGGCTCTTCTCCTGGGTCCCGCCAAATGACATTGCTTAGTCAACGGGACCCGGAGAAGGCCAACTCTGTGGGACCTAACCGGTAGCTGGGATTCGTGCAGCAGAAGGCGGTCCCGGAGATATTCTGGTCCAATGAAGGGCTTTATAGGTCATAACCAACACTTTGAATTGTGACTGGAAATTGATCGGCAACCAATGCAGACTGCGGAGTGTTGGTGTAACATGGGCATACCTTGGGAAGCCCATGATTGCTCTCGCAGCTGCATTCTGCACGATCTGAAGTTTCCAAACACTTTTCAAAGGTAGCCCCATGTAGAGAGCATTACAGTAGTCGAACCTCGAGGTGATGAGGGTATGAGTGACTGTGAGCAGTGAGTCCCGGTCCAGATAGGGCTGCAACTGGTGCACCAGGTGAACTTGGGCAAACGCCCCCCTCGCCACAGCTGAAAGATGTTTCTTTAATGTTTCTCTAGTAATTTCCTCAACTATAACTATAAGGTAAGGGACAACATTGAAATCTAATAGTACTAGGATCTTCTGATTGAATGGTCTTTCAGGAAGCAGCACCTGAAACAGGAGATATCTTTATATTTGAGTTAAATTGTATCTTGTTTTATTAAATAAATGATGTGAGAAGATTAATTCTGGGCCAGTTCTGTGTCTCATTTTGCCATTTTTATTATTATTTAAACATGCCCATTCTGGTATCTTTTGTGTTGGCTTCTGATTTGGAGTTACCTTCTACTGCTATTATAAAAACCCATCTATAATAAGAGCTAAAAGTTGAATCCTTGTTGAAAAATTTAGCTGAGCATTTCAGAATAATATATGGGATCTTGTGCATATCTTTTTACTATTGGTATTATTCTCTTTTCCAGTTTTTTCTTTGAGGTTTATCTACAGAATATTGTAGAGCCACCCAAAGGACCAAAGGTTCACATCTACATTAAAAAATCACATCACACTATTATGACATAAGCAGTATCTCTTTCATAGGTCCATGCAGTGAAGGGCTACCAAAATTTTTACTACCACACTGTGGGCGTGGCTTCTGCAGGACACCCTGCATTTTCTTTCAATATCTTTCAGTGCAAATTGGGTGCTCTGGGGTGGAACTCCATTTTCACTACCCCACTGTATTCTATCCTCTCCAGGCAGCAGCCCACCCCTGGGTCCATGCAATGTCTTAATTCATATAGACAAAAGGGCAATGGTGCTCCCATCGATTGTCCCCCTATTCTGTGGAAACTTCTGCACTAAATTCTCCCTATATCTATGATTGTCTGAACTACTGTCCTAAGATGCCTTTCAAATTTTCATTTTTTTTTTGCTTTTCTCCAAAAGAAATAAAGATATTCCATTAACATCTGGAGAAGCTATTGCCAGCAGAAACTACTTTTAAATCTAGGGCAGCTTCGGTGTTATCATCTCCATTATTATAATGTCATTAATCACTTTATATTGCTATATTAAATATTTAAAAACTACATCTGGATGAACAATATATCCCCTTTGCACTTTTTCTTCACTATGTACATAAAAACTTGGTCAGTCATCACTCCTAAGCAGATTGTATCAATTAGGTAAATATGGAAACAAAAATGTGTTCAGATGCATTTTAAATTTATTTCAGGGACATGATGATTTACTGACAATAGGACTCACTAAACAATTCTCGTATGGCTTTCATTTGTCTTCTATATAGCCAAGGGGTTGGGGAGACAAAACCTCTGTTCCAAAACAGAAGTATAAGATTGGAAAGAATCTATTCATCAAAATATTCCTTAAAAAAAGATTTTGCCCGAAAGCAAGAGTAAGCAATCTGCTTAGGACCAACTGTTCAGCCAAAAATGAGCATGCATTTTTTATTAGTACAGTGCTGTTAATAGGAGTTGTGTAAATTACATTCTATCACACGCATAGAAAAAATGTAATCCTTTATGAAAAGATGACAGATGCTTGGAGCCAAACATAGCTTACTTTCTTTTCTTTTAAAAAAACAACAACCTATTATGTGTTGGGTGGGGATCATCTGAATGTATCATTTTAAAACACTGTTTATTTGAACCAATTAAGAAGTTAGGGGCAATTGTTTCTATACTTAACTATACAGCAAACTGTATAATTAGCTCATTAAACATTTTATAGTTTGTAAAAATCCTTAGGAGATCTGAAAATTCTGTACCTATTGCATGACACTTACTAGGCATTTTTCCATCTCATAAGATAAAGAAATTGAAAAGAAGTTTGGGCAGGAAGGAAAACTTTGATATATATACTTTATACTATTCTCTGATATTCTGTAACACATACCATCAGTTTGAATAGAGGTTTAACTCTGTACAGCTTCATATGGCTTGCATTTAACATGCCACACTGAATCACAATTCCCTCCTGATCTGTCCTAAGAATAATAAACTTTTTAGCTAAAGTTGAGAGGTAAAAATGTTCCCTAATTCATGAGTTAAAAAGCCAGAAGCAGCATCTACAAAAAAAAAAATGTTTTCCATTTGCAAAGAGCTAAAGCAGTTCCTTGAGAGACGTGTAATAATACATTTTTCAAGGGGGGGGGGAACCTTAAATATCATGCAAAGAAACTTTGTGTAGCATAGCTGCAATTTGAGCCCAATACTTTAAATGCCCTGCTTAAATCCTGTTACATCCAGTTTTAAAACTACTACCAATTTGAAAGACTGAGATTTAAACCTTAAGAACAGAACCAAAGAGTAGCAAAACAAAATAGAATCAAAACCAGCAAAGCATACTTTAGAAAACTAAAGGTAAACCAACTATAAGCATGCTTAGTTACCACAAATATTTAGCTGCAACTAATTTATAGATTTACAGACCTGGAAATGTAGTTAGCTTCTTATAACCTTTGTCTCCAATCATCTTACTGCTGTTCTGCCTTCTTTCTGCTCACGAATTCTTTTTCCCAGCCCTGTCCAAAGGAACTGCCCAGATTTTGTGTTGTAATATGAGCAGGGAAATACCATGTGCCTCTGATATAGTTAATTCTCTTTTACCTCCCTCTAATTTTCAACAAAAGAAAGCATCAACACAACCAAAGTTTACTTTTGTTCAGTTTGGTGGAATCTGAAAATTAAGAGCAGTTCCTTCAGTTGTGGAAATCTTAAAAGAAAAAAAATACATCTGGATGTTCATAAAACCTTTTTCCTAATTCTGCATGCATGCTAACCATTCTAAAAGCTCTTGAGGGTATTAAAGTGGGTTGAAGGTCAATCATATTTGAAGCACTGTTGTAATTTGGTGGATGTATAAATTCACCCAGACTTCCATTTTAAAGAATAAACCAAAGATATCATTGAAGATGTATTTTTAAATGTTTGAATATTTTCTATTGCACTATAGAACAATAGGATTATTTAAATAATTGTTTTCCGTCACTGATCTCTAATAAAACAATAAAAATCAGCAATTAACAATATTCTAAGTACGGTGAAACCGTACTTTATTTATTCCTTTCAAATTTAAATTCCTTCCAAAAATCTATCATCATCTTTGTAGATGATATGTTCAGATTTCATAATTCATATCTCAGAATTCAGAATTGAATGTTCAGATTTCAGAATTCATATCTCAGAATTCAAAATTCAGATATGTTGACCAGTAGTGGGTTCTAAATGCTGTTGGTACCAATTTGCACATGCTTGTGAGGTGCAAGTAGTTGGGCAGAGCTTCCCACCACTGTCGCTATGCTACTGGTTCACAGAACCGGGCTGAACTGGGAGCAACCCATCACTGATGTTGACCTTCCTTTTATAAGTCTCCAATCTCTTTCACATAGAATGAGTGCACCAGGAGCATTTGAAGTGATGGAGAGAGACAAAGCTGCAAAGATAGTAAATGTGGCCTTGGGTTACAAAACCCTCTTCTTTTGTAATGCAAACTTCAACCAAGTTACTCCTCTACTAGAAATTATCAACTGGTAAAGGTCGATGGCATCCAAATTGGGCAGGGTCACATGAAGACCCATTTAAAGACCAGCATGATTTACAACTATATTTCCAGGCACAGTTACCGTCCTAAATTGAGGATTACCTGTATATTACATGTTACTCTTTGAAGAGGATTGTCCAAATTTGTCAACCTTGTGAGGTCAGGAATATCATTATTAAGCAAAGGAGCAGTGCATAGGTATATGTGGGTGTGGAGGTATGTCCATCCCTTCTTTTGGCTGCTTTCCTCAGACAATCTCACCTATCATAAATATCACATCTTTTCAGTTTTTTCTTGCCAGGTCTCTGTATTATTCTGTACAGGTGGTCCTTGACTACATTCATTTAATTACCATTCAAAGTTACAGTAGCATTGGAAAAATGACATATGACCACTTTCATAGTTATGACTGTTGCAGAATCTCCAACATGGATCAAAATTGGGCACTTGGCAACTGGTCTGTATTTATGACAGTTGCACTATCCAGGGATAATGGGATCACCATATGTAATCTTCGCAGCCAGCTTCCAACAAGTAAAATCAATGGAATAAGTTAGATTTGCCTAATGACTGAATAATTCACTTAGTTGTTTGAATAACAACTTAGTCATTTGCTTAAAAACTGGGATTTTAAAAAGGGTTAAGGGACTTTGCTACCCCCCTGACTGATTTGTTTAACCAATTCCTTTTAACAGGAGATGTTCCTGATGATTGGAGAATGGCCAGTGTTGTGCCTATCCACAAGAAGGGGGGTAGAGAAGAAGCTAGTAACTACAGGCCAGTTAGCTTGACATCAGTTATGGTTAAAATGATGGAGACTCTACTCAAAAAGAGGATAAATCAGCACCTAAAAACCAATAACTTATTGGACCCAAACCAGTATGGCTTTAATGAGCACAAATCATGTCAGACTAATCTCATTGATTTCTTTGACTATGTCAGAAATGTGTTGGATGAAGGTGGTACTGTGGATATTGTCTATCTGGACTTCAGCAAAGCCTTTGATACGGTTCCACATAAAGAGCTGATAGATAAGTTAGTGAAGATTGGACTTAATCCCTGGATAGTTCAGTGGATTTGCAGCTGGCTGAAGCGTAGATATCAGAGGGTTGTTGTTAATGGCGAGTATTCTGAGCAGAGCCTAGTTACAAGCGGTGTGCCACAAGGTTCTGTTCTGGGTCCTATTCTTTTTAATATCTTTGTGAGTGACATAGGGGAAGGTTTGGTAGGGAAGGTTTGCCTATTTGCTGATGACTCTAAAGTGTGCAGTAGGGTTGATATTCCTGGAGGTGTCTGTAATATGGCAAATGACTTAGCTTTACTAGATAAGTGGTCAAAGCAATGGAAACTGCAGTTTAATGTTTCCAAATGTAAAATAATGCACCTGCGCAAAAGGAATCTTCAATCTGAGTATTGTTTTGCCAGTTCTGTGCTAGCAAAAACTTCAGAAGAGAAGGATTTAGGAGTAGTGATTTCTGACACTCTCAAAATGGGTGAACAGTGCAGTCAGGCAGTAGGGAAAGCAAGCAGAATCCTTGGCTGCATAGCTAGAAGTATAACAAGCAGGAAAAGGGAGATTGTGATCCAGCTGTACAGAGTGCTGGTGAGACCACATTTGGAATACTATGTTCAGTTCTGGAGACCTCACCTACAAAAAGATATTGACAAAATTGAACGGGTCCAAAGACGGGCTACAAAAATGATGGAAGGTCTTAAGCATAAAACTTATCAGGAAAGACTTAATGAACTCAATCTATATAGCCTTGAGGATAGAAGAGAAAGGGGGGACATGATCAAAACATTTAAATATGTTAAAGGGTTAAATAAAGTTCATGAGGGAAGTGTTTTTAATAGGAAAATGAACACAAGAACAAGGAGGCACAATCTGAGGTAAGTTGGGAGAAAGATTAGAAGCAATGTGAGAAAATATAATTTTACTGAAAGACTAGTAGATGCTTGGAACAAATGTCCAGCAGACGTGGCTGGTAAATCCACAGTAACTGAATTTAAACATGCCTGGGATAAACATATATCCATCCTAAGATAAAATACAGGAAATAGTATAAGGGCAAACTAGATGGACCATGAGGTCTTTTTCTGCCATCAATCTTCTATGCTTCTATGTTTCTAAGGTTGTAAAATGGAGCAAAACTCATTTAACAACTGCCTTACTTAGCAAATTGAAAGCTTGAGGCCAGTCATGGTTGTATGTTGAAGACTACATCTGTATAGCTTTTTCTATTTTTGTATTGATTTTATGACTAGTCTATTTCCTGTAGTTTTTACTACATCAGGAATTGTGTTATTATATGGATCATCTTGGCAATTGGTTTGAAAATTTTTAAAAAATAAAAGTGACAAAGGCAGAAGTAGTCATGCTCCTTGTTCAACAAGTCATGGTTAAATATCTTCATTAAACTTTAAATAAGGACCACTTCTACATTGACTGGAGTTCTATACAAAGAGTCTAGTACAGGGGTGGGCAATTAATTTTGCCATGGGGCCGCATGAGAAATTGGGATGGTTTTAGACGGCCGGATTAATATAATTAACTCAGTTCTACCCAATACTGTATATTATAGGGTAGAACTGAGTTAATTATATTATAATTATATACGTATTATAATTACATTATATTATATATTATATATTATAATTATATTATAATTATAAATTAATTTCCCATCCCTTCCTTCCTTCCTTCATTCTTCCCTCCATTTCTCCTTCCTTCCTTCTCCAGATGGAGAGAAGCTTCTGTCTCTCTGATTTTCTCTGTCTTTTAATTTTGCTTTTGGGCAGTTCTTTACTTCTCTTTCAAAATATTCCTTTCAGGTGCCTCTGACACCTACATTGTCAGTTGAGAAAACATAGTGGAGGCTTTGCCTGAAATTAGCTTTGGATTCCTTTTCTTCCCCCTCCTCCCTTTTTTCCCTCTGAGAGGTGGGGGGGGGGGTTGCTTTAAATTTCTTGGAAAGGCCAATGAAACCAATGAACAATTTAAAAATGAGCATTTATTGGACTTTTGCAAAAGGGCATGAAAATTTCTCCTTCCTTCCTTCCTTCCTTCCTTCCTTCCTCCCTCTATTTCTCCTTCCTTCCTCCCTCCATTTCTCCTTCCTTCCTTCCTTCCTTCATTTCTCCCTCCCTCCCTTCTTCTTTCCTTCCTTCCTTCCTTCCTTCCTACCTACCTACCTCCGCAGGCCGATCAGAGACAGCGGGCAGGGCACATCCATCCCCGGGGCCGCACTTTGCCCAAGTCTGGTCTAGTAGGATCAAAAACAATATTTTACACATTCTTCCCTACAGAAAAATATCTCATAACCAGGCTATTGCACCAATATTATTCACTGTACTTCCAACACTATTGCCCCATAAGCTACTATCAAAATAGTCTCAGAAAATACACTGGACTACCTTAATATGCAAAACTTTTCTATAACTACTTTGTCAAACCTTGGATATAAATATTTTTTAAAGAAATGTTATACTAAACAAACAGAAAAATCCACCACAGTATAATACAGTGAAGTGTCTTCTTGTACTACTGCAATTTTAAGCTCTAGTAGGCAGGGATGAAGTGCTATCGGTTCGCTTGTGCCTGTCGGTCATCGGAGAGCTGGTCACAAAGGTAGCAAGAGGCTTTTGCCCACCTGCCCATACACCACCATTTTGGTTCTTTTACCCTCTGCACATGCACAGAATGCTTTGCGCATGCGCAGAGGATAAAAGGACCTGACTGGTGGTGTCCGGGTGGGTGGGCGGAGCCTCGTGCTGCCCTCATGACTGGCTCTCCAATGACTGGCAGGCACGAGGGAACCAGGAGCATTTCACCCCTGTTGGTAGGGCATTTTACTACTCCTAGCAATGGAGTCAAGAATAAAAGTTATGTTAAATGAAATTTAGGAAGGCTTTCACTTGAGAGAAAGTGAGAGACCCCTGAAGGGGAATGCTACATTGCAAACAGCTGCAAGAGAAGATTAAAGTGAAGCGAGAACAAGGACGCTCGGAGAATAAAAAGCAGACATAAAACTAGAGTATACAGGAAACGCATACACTGGGGTTAACTATTAAGTGCAAAAATCAGAAGAAGTCTGGAAACACCTTTTACTAAAAGGTATAAGCTTTTATGAGCTGTAACTCACTTCAAAAGATTCCTATTTGCTATCATTGATTAACTCAGTTCACTTCCTAAAGATCTTTATACTTTTTTTTATAAAAAGCATTAGCTGGAAAAAAATGTTAGCAGACTTCTTGGATATTTTGTTACCACAAACTAATTCAGCTCTCCTCCAACAGAGTCTAAGTAGAAGCATGTTTGAAATCTATGAAAATTAAAACAACAACAAAAAATTAGATTATGGAAATATTCTGGTTCACAGTAGATAATTGAGAAGTACTAGAATTGTTAGTAATAAATAGAGAGATATGAGTCTAATGCAAATAAATGTGCATCCAGAATTTCCATCCCATGAGGGGCAAAGGATTTTTTAAAAATTTGTGCAAGGGCATTTGATCCTGTTGAGACTGTTGCTTTTGGAAGGAAAATGTGGATTTCCTTCCCCCTTCCAGAGGAGTTTAAGGGATTTTGCAGAATATCCTATTGCAGAATAAGTTGAAATTTAAGTTTAAATCCATAATTCTGTTTGTCACGTGCAAGAAGCCAGAAGGTAGAAAAGACTTCATAAGTACTATGAGTTTATTTCATGCTACCTGTACCCAAGAATTTTGGGAAACCCAAGTAACAGTCAAGGGAAGTTGAGTCTAGAAAAGAGTCATAGATGGGCTTGTCTTAGGTTTCTTATGGGAGGGTAGTGACGCCAAATGAATGACATTTTTGACCCCACCCTCAGACTAAGCCTGGCCATCTCTTATATGAAGTTCATTAAATATGTATTTGGGGAATGTGGATGTGTGTGGATTAGAAGTGGGCTGCTCCCCGTTTGGACCGGTTCTATGGAACCGGTGTGGGAATTCCCCCTCCCAAACCGAGACCGATCATTGGCTGGCCACGCTGATGAACTAGCTCTCTCAACAGCACCATAGGCGGTGTAATCTTGTTTTTTGTTTAATACTAAACTATTTTGGAAAAAAATTAGTTAATTCCGGAACCAAAAAGCAAGTTGGATTTTTCAGTGCGTTTGTATTCTTAACTGCATAGCAAATTCATAAGGGCCTAATGGAGAAGAACAGAGATTTTTCTTCTATTATGTTCCTTCCATAAGTAATCAGGTGCAAGTTGGAAACCTAAACAAGGTAATAGCAATTATTTCCCAGCAACTGACAATTCAGAATATTTATTGGAGATAGCATATAGAAAGTCGGAGAACCTTATAGAGATAATAAGATTGTTAAATTGGTGGTCATCATTATATTCTGATATAATAAATTCTATAGATTAATTATGTGCTGTAGGAAATAGTACTGAGTTGTGGATAGCGATAGTACTTAGATTTATATATTACTTTATAATCCTCTCTAAGCGGTTTACAGAGTCAGCATATTGCTCCCAACAATCGGGATCCTCATTTTACCTACGTCAGAAAGATGGAAGGCTGAGTTAACCTTAAGCCTGGTGAGATTTGAACTGCCAAGTTACAGGCAGCTGGCAATCAGCAGAAGTAACCTGCAGTACTGCACTCTAACCACTGTGCCACCGCGGTTCATGATTCCCAACTCATCTGAGAGAAGGGATTAACAGTCTCAATGGTTTTCACCTGAAAGAAGTAGGTCCCTTCACTTCTTTCTGAAAATGAAAATTTCTGCATTCACCCTAACCCAAGAACTGTATTATCATTTAAATTATATTCTTTAGTCTCATATTCCATTCTATATTTTCTGTGTATAGGAAGCAAAAATTATTAAGTTTGGGGGGGGGGGGTAAGATGTATCTCACTTTTAATCAAGTACTCATAGCAGCATGGAATATTTATTGATACTCAGTGAGTGGAATGTTGTTTCTAATGTTGTCACTTTGAGGATGGTAGAAAAATAAAAGATTTTGATACTCCTGCATGAGTCTACGGAGATGGGCTGCATACAAATCTAATAAATAATAATACTGAAAAGGTGCACACAAAGCACAGGGGCAGGAAAGTTTGTGTTAAAGAAGTGCCATTTTTTAGTTTAGTTTAATTTCATGTCAATGTACCTCATACAATGAAATTAAATGCCATCTTCAGTGTACATTATAACTATAAAAATAAAACACAAACACACATCCTTCAGATTCTATACAATTACATTGAAAACCCATTATTGCATTAGTATTGCACTGTACAGTAGAATTCAATACGGTTGCTGCCCTGGGATAGAAGCTAATTTTCAGCCTTAATGTCCTTGTTTTTATTATCCTGTACTTTTATTTGTTATTTCAAGCTAAGGAAATACTTTACTTCATCCCTTCCCAGTCTCTTCTGTTGCTATTTTGATATAGTCTCGCTAAGACATGGATACAGCAACATCTGACATGGCAATAAAAATGCTCAGCATGAAGCATGTCAAGTACACTAGAAGGATGTGTTTCTTATGTTCCCCAGGATTCAAGTTGTCCCTGGTAGAGTAATGCTTTGAATGAACATGCAAGACTTTGTTCTGCGGAAAAGAAGGAAGGAAAAAAGAGATTCCACCCTACAACCTACGGGCTTTCTTTTCTCCTTTTTAATTAGCAGCATTTGAAAGAGTTGGGAAGCCTCGCATTATAGGGTTCCACAAATTCTTTGAAATTTATAATTTGCTCTGGCCAATTTATGGATCAAGAAAATTAATTTGGGCAGAATAATGTTTAAAAAGAAAGGGTTTTTTTTAAAAGAAAACAAAACAAGTTCCAGACATACTGAATTATACCTGTGTTAGAATACCTTAGCATTTTTCTTCCCAGATCACTAAGGTGCAGCTTGTTACTAACTCTGTTTTTTTCAAATTTTTAATTTGATTTATCACTTTTGTAATTCCCGGAGAACTTGGCAGGGATGGAATGTGTCATTTCTCTCCATGGCTAAAGATTCTTGCTAAAGATTCTTTTTCTTCCCACAACTTTCCCTGTAACTCTCACATTTCATGCTGCATAGCTTGGGCATGCTTCATTAACCATTTTCTAAACCCCGTTCTTGTAGGATCTTATAGTTTTTTCCTACTTTAAGACTCATTAAGCTTGATTTTTTAATCTTTAATCAGGGCAGTTAAAATTTTCCATGAACTGTAACAATCTGGCCACTTCCTTTCTAGTCCCCCAACAAATTACTCCTGCCATTTACGGGCATCTCCATGGACTTTTGTCAAACTCAGAGTAGGTGTTTCTCAATGAAGCAAATTAGTGGGAAACAATGTAGAGCTAAGGAAAAGGGCATAAACAATAGATCACATGACTGGATTCTTCTAGGGTTCTATGGCAAATAAGATGGCACAGATACCCCCTGTCCAAGGTTTCCCAACAAGCCATTTTTTAGAAGTCTACATTGAATTAGCTTTACATCAAGTGCACCCAGTAGAACTTTAGTTCTTTAGCTGGTTTCTCATGCAAATGCTAGAATGGGAAGCTATTTTATCAGTTTTGTGCAAGGCTGAAATGTTGGAAGTAGGTGGAGGACATCCCATAATTGAACTATTTCAGCCTTGTATTCCTCTGAATGATATTCAGACAGTGAAAGAAAGTAAGACGGAAGATGATATTTTGCTGATGATATTTTTAAAACGAGAGAGAGCAAGAAATCCTAGCTAGAAGTGCTCTTCCCAAAAAAGCTCTCCTAATTCTTTGGCTCATTTTAGATTTCGGCAATTTTGGGGCTTTTTTGCTTTTGCATATGCACGGAAGCAAAGATGTCAGCAAAAATTGCCAAAATCTCGTGTGTGCGACTGTCCTTGTGTGCGATTTCATTTCTGCACACATGGGCAGAAGCCAAATCTCACACAGGAGGGAGATGCCCTTGCCAGATGCCCATGCGTGTCCGCGCCTGCCACTGGGAGCGTACCGGTAGTGCCGGTAGCAGGCAGCCCCTCGATGTTTGAAAGATATAGTTCAGTGGTTCTGAGATTTCATTTGCCAGTCCCTTCAGAACCTTGGGATGTAATCCATCTAGTCCTAGTGATTTGAACTCGTCTTAGGGTAGACAAGTGTTAACTTACCAATTTCTTCCCCCTTTTTACTTGTGTTCCTAATATGTTTTTTGTGGTGCTGGTTTTTTATAGGTTGGACTGTTTTTTTCCCCTTGTGTAAAGACAGATGCAAAAAAACAAGTTACGTAGCTCTGTTTTCTCCCTGTTGTTTCTTGCCAGTTTCTCCCAGCAATGGACCAATTGTTTCCTTGAGTTTTTTCTTGTTTTTAATATGTTGGAAGAAGCTTTTTTGTTGTTGTTACTTTTTACTTTTGTTGCAAGCCTTTGTTCATTGTGAGTCTTAGCCTTCCTTATTTCATTTTCACAAGTTCGGGCCATTTGCTAATATTCTGCATTAGTCATTTTCCCCCCTCTTTCCACTTTTTATACTTGTCCTTTTTGTCTTTCAAATCAAAAGGAAAATGGACATCGACCGAGAACTATTTCAATGTTCCCAATTAATGTAGTCTTCCAAAGTATCAAAGGCAAGCTTATCTGTCTTTGTAAACAACTCAGGGTAATCTTCTTCAATAATCTTATCCAGTTGTTTAAACAGATACCCTTTACAAGGGAACTGTCCAGCAAAAGAAAAAAACCAACTGTGCAGCCTGTATTGCTGTTACAGTATCTTTAATGTGATGCTGCATTTTACAGGAATTTCTTTAACCCAGGATGTTGCATTGTTACTGAACAGTCCATATTAGCCAAAGTAAGGTATAAATAATATGAGGATAAATATTATAAGCCAGTGTTTGTCAACCTAGGCAATGTTAAAATGTGTGGAATTGGCTGGCTGGAGAATTCTGGGTGTTAAAGTTCACACATTTTAAAGTTGCCAAAGTTGAGAAACACTGCTGTAAGCTAATTAAATAAGGACTTATTTCCACCTAGATGGCCTACCCATTCAATTTGCAATTATTTTCCAATATTCACAATAAGTATTTGTTTTCATTTCTGCTATTTTTTCCAGTGACCTTGAAACCATCAACTGTTTTCCTGAATATCATCCCAAATGAATATTTTTCTCTTCTTATTTAATATTATGCTTTCACCCAGATTTATGGGATCAACTATAACAATAAACATTAAGCACAGGGAACCTATTCTAGTTTTTTTACTTGTTCAAACTTTATTTTATGGAGAAACATTAAGCTATGCCAGTTTTCATCTCTCTAAAGTAATTGAATCCTGCTAGTTTTATCACTTCAAGAAGAACTACATTTTTTGAACCACAAATCTATTAATGCCACCAGAAGAAATCGATACATCAAAAATAGCTCAGTCTTTTATCTGCCAGTTTCTTTTCCTATCACACTTTACTTGATTGTTTAGAATACATTAATTTTTTTGAACCTGCAATTTCTATTTTAAGACTTTAGGATTCAACATGTTTTCTTGATTCATAGTTCTTCTGTTCTTTTCTCTTTTCTTATAAGTTTCACCAGTGCAGATACTTTATAGAGTATTAAACTAAAGTCGCTCTTCCAAAGAGCTTGCTGTCTAAAATTTTCTCTGGGAAACAACAGATGAAGGATAGAAAAGTATCATTAACATGGAAGAAATATGACACTCTTTCAGTTGCATATGTTTATACTTAATCTAAAAGCGTGAGTTGAAATGGAATTTGAGAACTAGAGAATTGCAACTGAAGATTTATCATAAAAGGTATTTTAAAAGAATGTTTTATAAAAACTAAGAGTGTGTTATCTCACTAGAGATGCTTTGAAAAAGAGGTCAAGGACAGCCAAGACGAAAGAAAACAGTCTGAGAAAAGAAAAAAGTTATAGGTAATAGTGGATGCTGAACCAAAAGGAGTGACCATTGAGATTAAGGCCCAGGAGATATGAGCCAGCAATCTCAAATGATGTTTGGCAGCAGCAGGTTGAGTACATGTTAAAATATACAGATGATACAAAGGAGCTTGCAACAATATTAGGGAGAGATTATTTGAAATTGAACTGTTGTTTTTTTTTGCCAAGTAGACAAAGGATATTTTTTCTACTGTTGTTAGACCCAGACAGATACCAAACCAGATACCAGTGAGGCTGCAACCCAGAGAAGGAAAGCTTCCATTCATACAATAACAAGCAGGAGGATAATCAGAGAAGGCCTTAATCATGGAAACCACTGCTTAAAATGAACAAAAAAAGAATGAACCTTCTAAATATGAAAACTGCAAAAATGTTAAGAATGAAGAAGTCAACAATAATTCCTAGCCTGCAGTACAATTCTTTTTCCAATTTATTTTATTCCTCTTTTTTAACAGAATAGCGCTGGTGGACCTCACTCACCGGTGCCTTTTGCTGGAGGGCTAGGGAAGACACAGGACACATGGCGTAGCCGCCATGTTTTCTCGGCCGAAATCTCGCGAGATCGCGAGATTTCGGCCGATGATCAGGCCAGGGTGGCCTGATCAATGACGTGTCCGGGCGGGGCCTGCCAGCCCTATAAAGGGGCGGGCAGGCCCGGGCTCAGCCTGTTCGCCCGGACCGTCATTGCGAGCAGACACCCGCCCTCCCTCCCTATTTTTACAGTGTGCTATTCTGGGTCGCCCTTAGGGGGCCGAATAGGAATTTTTGGCAGTCTGGCCTCTTAGATATGGCAGTTTTTTCGCCTATTCCACGCTGTGGAGAGGGATAAGCGGTTAGGGGGTGCTTGCACCTGTTTAGGTTAATAGGCTTACCTTTGGTCATTTGGGTAGGCAGGCTAGGGGCGGAAAACTGGGTGGTGGTTTAGCAACTGCGTGTTCTCCGTTGGGGATCTTTGGGGATGATTGACAGGTTCTCTCCAAGCTTGTGGTTTTGGCGACCTGAGCAGTTGGGGGGAACCTGTCTTTGGGTCCCGCCCATTTAAGTCCCCTTCTAGGGGTTAGCCGGCGGGACCTCCCACATGCAAGTGCATGGCAAAGTCTCAGGTGAAGGAGGGGTCCCTCACCTGGATTAGCATGGAGCTACACCCATAAGTTGCCCCGGAAGTTTATTCTACGTCATTTTCCGCCCCGGAAGCAATTGTTTGACCCTGCGGGTCCTTGTTAGGGTCAGAGTTAATTATGCTAATTATGCTAATTTAATTAATAAATTATGCAAATTTATGTTAAATAAAATGACCCAGTTTTAAATCCAGCTCTTGTGTCCGTGTCGTTACTCCGCGTCTCCTGCAATACATGTTTTTGGATATCCCATTAATTTCCTCCTCCAATTTTAACAAACCTTCAATATTGCTGGTTGTACTTTCTCCAACTGCATGTACTTCAACCATTTTGTCTTTTGAGTTTCTACTGGTTTTACATTAAAAATATGTAAGTGCCCATGTCACTAGTCTTACCTACTTCACAGTTCTTTACTGAAGGCCTTTCTTTAATCCCATTGGGGATAATTTAGAGGTCAATCTCTTCTCTGAATCATATGAATGAGAAGGAGATAGATATTGAATTGTTTCAGAAAATGATTTATATTCACATAATACTACTATGGAAGGGCTACTTCAAATGATCCCAATAGTTCACATACCACAGATTAGATGGAATCACAAAAAACCTTAGTATGAACTTACTTAGATTCTTTGATTTTATAGGATCTATTCCAAATACTATATAATAAAAAAACCTTCATTGTTTTCTAGCTGCCTCAGAAATTTTGTGAAATGGATCAGTGCTGCAGACAAGAAGCCAGTTTGTCCATCCAAAGAGAGCAGAACTTATGGAAAATTTAAAGTTTAAATGCACTCTTCATTTTTTTCCTATCTGCTTTACTCATTTTGAATTGGTGCAGGGAAAGAATGTTTAAAGCTCTCTTTCTTGGGTTTAGCTACATACTTTACCTTATACAGATATAACCGAGCAAGAGCATAAGAAAACCTTATTCCAAGATCAATTTGGTTATCTCTAGGTAGTAATTATGTGTTGGATTTCACTATCACATATCTGGCCAGAGGTCATTAGCTTTCCAATCCAGTATCCCTGAGATAAATTAGAATCATAATTCCCATAATTTAAAGCCTTTGGCCATTCTGGCTGAGAAACTTAAGACCCACCTATATCGCCAGGCATGGGGGAATTGAGATGTTTTTTAAAATGATGGGTTTTTAAATACTTTCTTTTAATATTAGATTTGTTACATTGTATACTGTTATTATTATTGTTGTGAGCGCCCCAAGTCTGCGGAGAGGGGCGGCATACAAATCTAATAAATTATTATTAATTATTATTATTAAACTCAAAAAACACCATCCCAAAGAATGTAGAAGGTACTAAGTTAGCTGAATTTTTTTAA
This sequence comes from Erythrolamprus reginae, assembly GCF_031021105.1. Classification (NCBI taxonomy): domain Eukaryota; kingdom Metazoa; phylum Chordata; class Lepidosauria; order Squamata; family Dipsadidae; genus Erythrolamprus; species Erythrolamprus reginae. The sequence continues at coordinate 84,947,698 of NC_091951.1, forward strand.
AAAAAATTGTCGCCCTCTACACACACACACAGGCACACACGCACCCCACACACGTACACACTTCCTTTGGGCATTAGTGCCGTTATTTCATTTTCATATTCATTTTCATCCTTCCATCCTTCCAAGGTGGGTAAAATGAGGATCTGGATTGTGAGGGCAATATGCTGGCTCTGTTAAGAAACTGCTATTGCTAACATGTTGTAAGCTGCCCTGAGTCTAAGCAGAAGGGTGGCATAAAAAAATCGAATACCGGTAAATAAATAAATCATCCTTTTTCTTCCCCTTTCCCGAATGACTTCTTTTGGCTTCTTCTACTATTTCCCATCCAACCGTCCAGAAGCAGATTTGTTTCCCCCCTTCTTTGCGTCTCCATCACTTAGCAGGACCTCTTGCCACTCAGTGGTATTAAGTCCAAGTCCCCAGCCTTTCAGTTCTCCAGTTCAGCTCGCGCTGCGCTCCTGCCTTTGAAAGGAGTCCGAAAAGCAGAGAAAATCGCGGGGACCCTGCTTTGGCTCACACACCCCCTCCCACCTCCAGGCTACCTGGTCCCTGGACACCGGCAGAGCAGTCCAGAAAAGGGGTGATGGTGAGAAAGCTGCTCGGAAGCCTTCGTTTTCCGAGTCTGGGAACGGAGGGAGATTGAAGGTGTCTCAAAGTTGACCAAACCGGCGCCTCCTCTCTAGACGTGGACCTTATATGTATTTTCAAAGCTTTCAGAGTCTATCCCGAGGATTGGCTTTCGCATCATCAGCGCCCCCCTTTAGTGGCTCTCTCCGGCGCCCCCGCCCTTCCATTTGAACCCCTCGATCTGCCCTTCCACTCCAACCCACCGCCAAAACTTACCCCATATGCGCGCAACAGTCGGGCGCCGCTGTGCTTACTCCACTACCGCTGCGTTGCCGCCGCCGTCACTACTTCAGCTGCCAAAAAAAAAAAAAGGCTCGGGGAGGGGGGGAGCCAGAGAAATCGGGAGGGGAAGGAGAAGGAAGGAGGGACTTTTAAAAAAGAAGAGCACAAAGGAAACTGACCAACTTGTTTATCTAACCTGAAACCCGGAGGCTGGGGTCCATCAGTCATCGTTAAGACCCCCTTGATGTCTCTCCACCCACCTCTTCCTCTCCCCACGCTTGCCTTCCTCGGCTTTAGAGTAAAGTTTTGTCAAGAGGGGCCAACGGGGTGGAGATATAAAGTCCAAGGGACTTTGGATGAGAAGAACCAGGACTAAAGCAAACTAGGTGGGCAGCGGAGTTGCAGAGACGGGATGGGGCACGAGCTCCCCAGATTCCCCAGGAAGGGAAATTGGCTTGTAAAGAAGCGGAGAAAGGATAGGAAAAAAATCGGGGGCGGGGATGGAAGGCTGGAAATGTTTCATTCTGGACTTAAAGTGATTTTTAGTGAGGACTAATCCCATCTTTCTAAAGGCAACTGGGCACAGTCTCTCCCTGCAGAGAGCAAACCACAGGCACATATATCCCTTTAAACGATCAAAGGGGAAGTTGCACATAAAACGGAAGTGTTTCTTTTTTTAAAAAAATTGAATCAAAAAAGAGAAAAAGGAGGGGTGCCTATCCGTGCTGTGCAAGGTGATTTTTAAGGAAAGAGTAATGGAAGAGGCACTAAATTTTCATTTCACTGAGAAAGAAAAAGAAGGGGTACACCATTTAAAGTTACAATTTGCAATAAATGGGGGCTTTAAAAAAAATATTGGATAGAGGTTTCACCCAAACATTTTCTATCTGTAATTTGACCCCCAAAAAATGAAAGAAGGGGAAGAGTGGTTTAGTCTGGTATACTACAATAGAAATCAACCACAAAATGAAAAAGAAACCATATTCCAATTAAAAAGATAGCTACAATTGCCTTGGAGGTGGCTCGCTCACTTTTCTTTCCTTGAGTAAAATAGAATATGTATTTTGCTACCCTCCCAAAAATAAAGTTTTTCTGTTGCTTAAATATATGAAGAATACCAGCTTTATTAAACAAAACAGGAGTTTCAAAGTTAATGAGACCGAAATTATTCAGACAAATTATTACTACTGTACCACCTTTCAATGCAGATAAGCTGAGATATAGTGGAGTGATGGCACCATAATGGTTCGTGGCTATTATTGGATAATATTCAGCTTTTTGGTTTCCTGCAGAAAGTACCAGAGTTCTTCATTGTGAGGATTTGGATACCAAGGAAATGTGACGATTTTGGTATCCAGGAAATGGATCAGACCAGTCAACAACCATAATTAGCAGCCTTGGCAGCAAGTTGTGTTGTTGCTCTAAGGAAATTACGGTATTTAGGAGTCAGTCTAAAAAAAACAGTAAAAATAGGGCCTTATTTCTTGAATTTTTAATGAGAATACACAGCAACCACTTATAACACCAACATGATAGCCTTGTTTGGTTATGATACTCTACATTTATCTTATCCTGACTTGGATCTTGGAAACCTGAGCTTGAAGGATGAGAGATTATTCTTTTTTCAGCCTATCTTGCTATAGGTTTTACTGCTTTTGATCAACACAACTGAACAAAACTAATATTGTGTCTATTCTCTTTTACTATTCATAATGTTTTTTTATGAAAAAGATACATGGCAGAGTGATAATTAGCAGTGATCTCTGAACTCAGATGTTATAAATTAGTCAGAGTGACGCCATAAACAAAAGCTAAAAGTAGAATCAGAAGAAGTTTAGACAAAATAAATTGAATTCCTCCAAAACAGTTTTTTGCTTTCCAAGCAACTGAGTCTTTGGATAACATTATTTAAATAACTTTGGAGGTGACATAATTGATGCATTGTTCAAGCAATTCACCAGATCACCAGCCCCAAAGCAACGTTTTCATGAATTGCATCTTGAATAAAAGCAGAGGTAAAATCCACCAAGTTCTGGAGAACCAGTAGCGGAAATTTTGAGTAGTTCAGAGAACTGGCAAATACCACCTCTGGCTAGTCCAGAGTGGGGTGGGAATGGAGATTTGCTATATCCTTCCCCCAGGAGTGGGGAAAGAATGGGGATTTTGCAGTATCCTTCCGCTGCCATGCCCACCAAGCCACACCCACCAAGCCACGCCCACTACCGGTTCGTAGCAAAAAAAAATTGGATTACACCACTGAAGAGAAGGTATTCTCAGGCTAGTGTTTGGAACTAGCCTTCTCCACCCTGAGTCCCCTGGAGAAGGGCGGCCTAGAAATCCAAATAAATAAATAATAAAATTAATAAACTTGGTTGAGAATTATTAGTTTAGCAAACCTTTCCCTCCCAACCTCCACCCTTATTATCTTTTCTTCATGCTATTGCTGATGACCCTTTCGATAATATTGGGCTTAGTAGTCATTTCTCAGCTCGTAAGCAAAATGTGCATGCAATTTCTGAAAAGCCAGAGATATAAATCATTCCACATTTAAGTAATAAAATGCTAGCCAAATGATCATTTAAGTGATTATATTCGAAAATGTTTTATTATCTTATCGATGTCACTCTCATTCCTCCGATCAAAACTTTGGCTATTATGCCTTTTCCTTAATTGTAGAAAGCAGTTGTATAATCATAACCAAAAGGGAAGCTGTTATTTTTGGATATATATTTCCTGGGTGTGATGGATTAAAAACACTTAAAATAATTAAACGCCTCTGGCTTGACACATTCGGTTTGGTTTTGCTTGTAAAGGAACACACCCAATATGTATGTGTGTGTTTGTAGGAGTGCATATACATTCTGCTGATCAGTCCCTTTTTCTTTTTTTTTTGCATTATCTGGGTCTGTGCATGTCAGAGAGGAAATAGCACAAACAATAGGAAGGAACATCCCTCAAAGCTATAATGATTAATATAGGTAGAATGATACTGATTGCAGCATTGAACTGTATTTCCAGAAGAAATCACCAGGAATTTTTAATAATGCAAAAACATTTTAACTATAGCGAAGATCTGTGAGGGCAATGCTATGGCACATGGGTTACAGGTGGCATGCAGAGCCCTCTCTCCAAGCACGCGAGACGTCGTATTAAGGAATAAAGAAGACTGAGTATTATAAAATTTGGAACTCATTCTATGATTGGTTAAAAAAAGGAAGGAAATCTAAAATTACAATGTAATAATGGATGAATGACAAATAACCAGAATTTTAGAAACATTAAAATAACAATTTATTTAACAATGTGTATTGAAATTGATGATATGTATGACTTGAACCATTGTATTAATGATTCAGATAAGGTGGTAATAATTATAATAGATCTATATATAGAAATTAATGACTGAAATAATTCTTTTTGGATATTGACTGTATTTGCCAAGAAAATCCCGGGAAGTGAACGAAATGAAGTGTTTGATGGAAGTATATAATTATTTTTCTTTTATATATATATATATTTCTCTTCTCTTTTGTTCTGTAAATGTATTTATATTGTCATTTGTATGTGTTTCTTTTTTATTTTCTTTTTTCTTCTTTGTTGTTGTTGTGTGTGTGTGTTTATTTCTTTTTAATTTTTAAACTTCAATAAAAACTTTAAGAAAAGGAAGGAACATCCTTCAAAGCTATAATGATTAATATAGATAGAATGATACTGATTGCAGTATTGAACTGTATTTCCAAAAGAAATCACCAGGAATTTTTAATAAGGGGAAAATATTTTAACTATAGCACAGATCTGTGAGGGCGATGCTATGTCACATGGGTTACAGGCGGCACGCAGAGCCCTCTCTCCAGGTACGCGAGCCATCGTCTCAGCTCAGCTCCACCACATATGAGCACCCACCTCCTGCTGCCCTGCTGGTTTTGGGATCTCTGCAAGGGGAAAGCCACATGCAGGAAGCGTGCATACATGTGGGGGCATGTGTGGGGGCATGTGCATACAAGGGGGTTGTGCCCACATCCATGGGGACAGAGAACATAAAGGGGTCACATGTGCATGTATGGGGGTCACCAGGGGTCACACCAGTGATGGGCTACCAAAATATTTACTACCATACTGTGGGTGTGGCTTATGCATTTTGTTTCAACGTCTTTCAATGCAAATTTATTTATTTATTTATTCATTCATTCATTTATTTATTTATTTGATTTCTATGCCACCCTTCTCGAGGCGACTCAGGGCGGCGTAGAACAATTGGGGTGTTCTGGGGTGGAGCTCTATTTTCGCTACCCCACTGCATTGCCCCCCCGTAGAGGCAGTAGCCCACCCCTGATTATCTACTATATAAAGTGTATGTACACACACGCACACACAGCTCTTCTAAAATTATACACATTCAACCTCATTTACTGCGATACGAAAAACATACCCAGAACCCAGAAGGGAAAAAAAGAAAAAAAGTGAATGGGGGGAAAGCCACAATACATCATGTGACACACACACACACACGGTGTCGGTGAGGATGTAATTTTGACATCCCTGCTTTAACTCCTTGGATTATTTGGCAAAGATGCATTTTTTACAGTCAAACTATTTATATGTTAAATTAAAATTGGGTTTTATCAGAAACACGATTGAAAGAAACATAATTGAAAGAAACATATCTGGGCTGGAAATGTCAATGTGAAATGTAGTATATATTTTTTCCTTTTCCAGAAAGCTACCATGTAGATGGTGGTGGTGGAAAATCCATTGTTTGTAATCCAGAGCCATTAAGAACCCCCCTTTTCCCCCTGGTACCAGGAATAAAGGATATGACAGTAGAATTTAACACTACACATTCAGGATAAAAAGCTATTTCCAATTCTTGATATACCTTCAGAACTGTCTTTCTTTTTCTCCTGCTACAAAAATTCAAAAACTATGCCAACCATTAATCCAAAACATGAAGCAAAATCTACTTCAGGAAGAGCTACAACCTTAGAAAACAACAACTCCTTTACAGCAGCAGTCATTCCGTCAAGTTCTAAATAGCCAGAAGATCTGATACACATTAATGCATTGTATAAATGTACTAATACATTCCAACCATTTGAAAAATGTTAGCATTTATCTTTTCATACAAGTACTTTCACATGTAAGGCATTCAATCTAAAATTAGTATTAGACAATAGTTGTGTAATTCTTCCATTCATTTTTGTCTTTGCATCCTAGAATACTTTTAAAGGTTTTTTTTAAAAAAAATAAAAAAGTAAGGAGAGGAAATTAAACCTATGTCCCTTTCATTTCCTTCCCATTCATCCTCTTTCTCAGAAATTATATTCATCCGTCAAAAATCAGCCTAAGAGAAAAGGACAGACTTTGTTTTTGGATGGCCTTCAAGGGCAGGGCCATGTAGATCAAATTACAGTTATCCTATCAAGAGATTATAGGCAGATGTGTGACTGCCCTCTGTTCATCCTATTCCAGGAAAGGCAACAACTGTCTTATCAGCTGGAACTGGGCAAAATATTTCTCCACAGCTTCCAACAGAAACCATGAATCCCGAAAAGCTGAGGTTGTTGGTCTGCTCCCTCCAGTACAAAGCTAATTTTATCCTAAATGCAGAAGATTTCTGAATCAACAGCCACTTCATCTTGCTTGGTAAAGGAAAGCCAGAAGCTTTCTTTGACTGTTTTGAAAATGTGTAATCTATATGTGTAAGTTCAAGTCCCACTTTTGATATGAAGACCAGCTTTGTGACCATGGATCAGTCAATCTCTTGCAGCGCTGGGAAAGACCCAAGAAACCATTTTCAAAATCTTGCTAAGAAAAGTACAGAGACTAGTCTAGGCAGTCACCATGAGGCAATAATCCATTCTGTAAATCTATAGCTGATGGTGAGGAAATGTGTATAATTCAGGAAAGCCATAATTAAGGGAAATTAACAGCCTCCCTTATGCAGATGGATAATTAATTTGGGTGGGGGGAGTAATGGAATCGCTGGAGAAAGATCCAAGTACAATTTTTAAAATAAAATAAACACGAGTTACTCCCTCCTGTAGCTCTTTTACAGTATATGACAATCTACTTAATATTTATTTTTGTACTGTTTCTATTGGTTTAAAATATTTCATTGTTTTAGAATTGTAAGCCACACTCTGAAAAAGTGGCTCAATTTTACTACATTGTGTAATTGGAAGCATGTACAAAAGGCATTGTTCTTCAAAACAATGGATTTTTCTTTCATGGATGCTTACACTGACCAAGCTGATCATTTAGAACATGCTAAATGACAAAAGGGTTCCAAACAAACCTTGTGGACTTTCTTGATATCTGTAGAGTGGAAAATGCAGAGAATGTAAACAAGCATCTATTTTCAACCAACACTATTAGGACTAGAGATAAAAGTAACTCCAATTCTCTTCTTTCAAATTGGAAATGTGACATTTTTGAGATCTATCTGGGTATAAATTTTCAACCAACTTGCTCAGAAATTAACTATAATAACTATAAGAAAGTAATTATAATATATTTACCCTTTCCTAAAACATAAGTTTACACTTTCTCCTATTACTGCATGTATAAACATTCAAAGCATGATATCTAAGACACCCCTAAAATAAAAACTACAATAACCTAGGATTAAACACAAAAATACTTTAGATAATCATTAACAATGAAAGACATTTAATAATTTGTGGCAATACATGCACCTCATTTTAGTGCTTATAGAGAAAAACAAATATTTTGATTTTTTTCTATGAAAAGGATATCTGCCATTTTCATTTCACCATTCAGGAGTGTAATTTAGCACTTGGAAAGTGATTGCTCATATTTTTGTTTTAATCTTCCATTTGCTTGCCACAGATACAGAGTGAGGGATATATGATCTGGTGATAAAATATACAGTAAAACAATAATATGAAATACAAGACAATAATTAAAAAATATCACATTAGAGTTACCACATAATAACAAATAAATAACAACAACAGAGGACCTTGGAGGTCTTCTAGCTTGGGCAGGAGACCCTACACTACTTCAGACAAATGGTTATCCAATGGTTATACAGTGATACCTTGTCTTACAAACTTAACTGGTTCCAGGATGAGGTTCTTAAGGTGAAAAGTTTGTAAGACGAAACAATGTTTCCCATAGGAATCAATGGAAAAGCGATTAATGAGTGCAAGCCCCAAATTCACCCCTTTTGCCAGCCAAAGCACCTGTTTTTGCACTGCTGGGATTCCCCTGAGGTTCCCCTCCATAGGAAACCCCACCTCCGGACTTCTGTGTTTTTGTGTGATGCTGCAGGGCAATCCCAGCATCGCAAAAACGAGCGCTTCGCTAGCAACAGAAGTCTGGAGGTGGGGTTTCCCATGGAGGGGAGCCTCAGGGGAATCCCAGCAGCACAAAAACGGGTGCTTCGCTGGCAACAGAAGGCCGGAGGCGGGGCATCCCAGAGGCGGCAGTGGATTTGTAAGGTGAAAATAATTTGTAAGAAGAAGCAAAAAAAATCTTAAACCCCGGGTTTGTATCTCGAAAAGTTTGTATGACGAGGCGTTTGTAAGATGAGGTATCACTGTATATGGTTACATATAACCCTTATAAATGGTTATATTTTTAAAAGCTAAGAGGAAATCAACAACTTTCATAAATACTGGAGTAAACAAAAAATATCTTAGGTTATTATGTTTTACAAAACGGATAACTGTTTTCCCAAATGAATCAAAGATAACTTGTCTAATATATCACAACATCTTCCATCTTTTATATAGCAATTTTTCCATAACAACAATCTTCTACAATTTTTCATATCAGATCTAATGACAAAGGCTCCAAAGTTTTCCAGTATTGTGCTATAACTCATCTTGCAATAGTGATCATGAATTGAACAATTGTGTTTTTTGGGTGTTGTTTTTAAAAAAAATAATGACAGAAAATATATTGGATAAATTTTCTGGTATCCATGTTGTTCATCTCTCTAATCACTCCTGTCCTGTATCATTCTACGATATTGGGAGGTGATTGATTAGCCTTGTGTTCCCACTATGTTGTGAATCTTTTCCGTAAAGGCCTGGGATGCTGGCAATTTGACTGGCATGGGGAGAGCATGGAGAGTAATGACCCCTTCACCTCCATAGGTGGTCCTAATGAAGACCCTCTCCACCTACTGATTGTATTGGATTTGGGACTGAAGAAGCACACTCTTTTTCATTCATCCTAAGTGTTTAAATAATTGCCTGTCAGAAGTCAGTTGGAGATAATAACAGCTGCACCTGCCTGTGAGCTTCACACAATAAGGAGGGGAAGTATAACAGCCATGCAAGCATTGAGTCAACTAGGAAGAGGATCTTGTTCAAATTGCTTTGTTCAACCATTTGTAAGGCGAAGCAAGGAAGGAAATGAGGGTAATAAAACTGGGAGGTTTCCTTGAGTTGTGCTGATATATTGCAAGTGCTATTAGGTTGGGGGGGGGGAAGTAAAAATTAAATACATCTGCCCATTACAAAAATAATACATTGCTACAAGAGAAACAATGTCTGGTTGTTTTGGACTACATTTGTGTGTGTGCACGCATGTGAAAAATATAGAGCTAAATGTTTTTCCTTTTCATGCTAAGCTCTTCTTAGTTATTCCTTTGCATCTTTCAGGCATTTGGGAGCCTGGCCAGATCATATTTCCTCTTAATCTTCAAGGTGTGTCAGGTGGAAGTGGTTGCTTGGTGGTGCAGGAAAAGCTTTTTTTTTTTTTTGGTACATTCTAAGAAACAATCATTACAAGAAAAAAACAGTTTAGGCCTAAAGAATATGTGAGTACAATGGTACCTCTACTTAAGGATGCTTCTACTTATGAACTTTTCTAGATAAGAACCGGCTGTTCAAGATTTTTTTCCCTCTTCTCAAGAACCATTTTCTGTTTAAGATCCGATGCCATGAAGGTCCGATGACACACAAATTTCTGACGTGCAGGCAAAGCTTAAAATGTGGCCGGTCGCAGTCGGTGTTAGTGGGGGGGTCAGAGGTCGACTCCTAGGTCGCTCCCTTGTGGAGTGCCTCAGGGGTCGGTCCTCTCCCCCCTGCTATTCAACATCTACATGAAACCGCTGGGCGAGATCATCCAAGGACATGGGGTGAGGTATCATCAATATGCGGATGATACCCAGCTTTACATCTCCACCCTATGCCCAGTCAACGAAGTGGTGGAAGTCATGTGCCGGTGCCTGGAGACTGTTGGGGCCTGGATGGGTGTCAACAGACTCAAGTTCAACCCGGATAAGACGGAGTGGCTGTGGGTTTTGCCTCCCAAGGACAATCCCATCTGTCCTTCCATTACCCTGGGGGGGGGGGAATTATTGACCCCCTCAGAGAGGGTCCGCAACTTGGGCGTCCTCCTCGATCCACAGCTCACATTAGAAAAACATCTCTCAGCTGTGGCGAGAGGGGCGTTTGCCCAGGTTCGCCTGGTGCACCAGTTGCAACCCTATCTGGACCGGGACTCATTACTCACAGTCACTCATGCCCTCATCACCTCGAGGTTCGACTACTGTAATGCTCTCTACATGGGGCTACCTTTGAAAAGTGTTTGGAAACTTCAGATCATGCAGAATGCAGCTGCGAGAGCAGTCATGGGCTTACCTAGGTATGCCCATGTTTCACCATCACTCCACAGTCTGCATTGGTTGCCGATCAGTTTCCGGTCACAATTCAAAGTGTTGGTTATGACCTTTAAAGCCCTTCATGGCATTGGACCAGAATATCTCCGAGACCGCCTCCTGCCGCACGAATCCCAGCGACCGATCAGGTCCCACAGAGTGGGCCTTCTCCGGGTCCCGTCAACTAAACAATGTCGGTTGGCGGGCCCCAGGGGAAGAGCCTTCTCTGTGGCAGCACCGGCCCTCTGGAACCAACTCCCCCCGGAGATTAGAACTGCCCCTACTCTTCCTGCCTTCCGTAAACTCCTTAAAACCCACCTTTGCCGTCAGGCATAGGGGAACTGAAACATCTTCCCCTGGGCATGTTTAATTTATATATGGTATGCTTGTGTGTATGTCTGTTAGTATATGGGGTCTTTTAAATCTTTTAATTTTAAATTTGTTAGATTATTTATGATTTGTTTCCACGTGTTGTGAGCCGCCCCGAGTCTTCGGAGAGGGGCGGCATACAAATCTAAGTAATAAATAAAATAAATAAATAAAAATAAATTATTTTGATTTAGTTTTAATTTTAGTTTTGATTCAGCACGTTTTTGTCTGCTGGAAAGGTTAGTTGTGTGATCAAATTGCCAACACTGTAACTGGCTTAAAGAGGGTTACCTACTCACACCAGTTGTGGGTCTTTCCCATTCAAACCGGTCTGCCAGAACTGATAGCGCCCCAGAAATCATGATAATGTCACTGACCCAGTTCAGTCAGTGCCAGCTACCTTCTCTTTTTAATTTTATTATTTTATTTTATTGTATTTTATTGTATTTTATGTATTTATTTATAAACTTTTCTTCTGAGCTGAGTTTCCGGCACTGTGCATGTGGTTGCCATGTTGTTTTGGGCTTTTTAAAAAAGAAAAAAAATTCGGCACCTGCGTGCACATGCAAAGGGCAAGCTCCTACAAGATGCACCCACGCAGCATGGGAAGAAGCGAACCAGCAGTGAGGTAGGTTAGAACCTACCACTGAGTTACACTCATCCTTTAAGAAAACAAATCTGAATTAGTTGTTGCATTTTTGTTTCTGTCATATCTGCCCAAAAAGAAAAGTTGTGAAAACCATCAACATAAAGAATATTAGAGGTAATCTTTGATTTACAGCAGTTAATTTAGTGACCAATAAAAGTTACAAATTTTCTGGGGTGGGTGGGAATGACTTACAGCCATTTTTCAATTACAACCTTTGTAGCATCCTCATGATTATGTAATTCAAATTCAAATGCTTGGCCACTCGTTCATACATACCGTGTTTCCCCGAAAGTAAGACAGTGTCTTACTTTCTTTTTACCCCCAAAAGCCCCACTACGTCTTACTTTCGGGGTATGTCTTACATTGGAAAAAAATTGAAAGGGTCACGTTCCCGAAGGCATCTCCCCAGAGTCCAGAAGGGCAGCTGCGGGACAGGAGCCTCGTGAGCCCTTTTCCAAATTCAACCTCAGGGCTCCAAGCGGCGTGCACGCGTGGAGCCACAGACGCGTGTCGGGGAAGCGTGTGTCTGGAGGGGAGGAGCCGCTCTGCGCAGTTGGGCAGCCCCACCTGCCTGCCGGAAAGGAGGCGGGCGAAGGAGGGCGCAGCTCCGGCCGCTCGCCTCGGAGCTGGTCGGCCTCGCTGGCCGCTTGCAGCCGAGCCTCGGCAGGACTCGGTTGCTGGGATGAGCGCCTTCGCTGCAAGCCGCCACCCGCTCGGCTCGCTTCGGACCAGCGCCGTCCTTCGCTTTGCCAAGCTGGGGAAGAGGCGGTGGCGCCGCGGCGAGGCGAAGGCGAGGGGCATGCGGGGAGCGTGGAAGCGACGTCATTGGGCTCCCCCCGGCAATACCCCCGTATTTCCCCGAAAGTAAGACATATGTCTTACTTTCGGGGTACGGCTTACATTAGCTGACCCCCCTGAAACCCTCGATACGTCTTACAATTGGGGGTGTCTTACTATCGGGGAAACAGGGTATCACCATTACTGTGTCCTAAGGTCATGTGATCTTCTTTTGCAAACTTCTGACAAGCAAAGTCAATGAAGAAAGCCAGACTCACTTAGCAAACATGCTACTAACTTACCAACTGCAATGATTCACTTAACAAAGGTGGCAAGAAAGGTAATAAATTGGGGCAAAACTCACTTAATAAATATCTCAATTAACAATAGAATTTTGAGCGTAAAAATAGGGAAAGGTGATTAAAATCACAGGGATTTTTTTTCTTGAGTTTGGTTACCTCACCAAATATATCTTTTTTCTTACAATTCACTTTTTTTCCTATCTGATTTTTTAAATCTATTTTAAAGAGTCTTTTAGAATCACTATCTTCTGAGATGTTGAGACGGATTTGCTTTCATTTTCCAGCTGTCCCATTGCAGGAATGGAATAAGAGAATGGATTCTCTTGCAGGGAACTCTTCTAGTATTACATTTTTGTAGAGAATGAAGAAATGATCTTGATGGAGATATGCAGGAGCTCTAAGAAAAAAAAGCTTTTTTTAAAGACCAGCATAAGATAACTTTTGGAAATGACTCAGACTGAGAGTTCCCTAAAAAAAAATTCATTTCATCTTAGAAACATAGTAACATAGAAGATTGACTGCAGAAAAAGACCTCATGGTCCATCTAGTCTGCCCTTATACTATTTCCTGTATTTTATCTTAGGATGGATATATGTTTATCCCAGGCATGTTTAAATTCAGTTACTGTGGATTTACCAACCATGTCTGCTGGAACTTTGTTCCAAGCAACTACTACTCTTTCAGTAAAATAATAAATCCAATTAAATCTAAATCTAATATTTTCACACATTGCTTCTGATCTATGTACAAAAAAAATCACTTTTATTCTACTCCACTTTAAAAAACAAAAAAACAAAAGTCCACGTTTTAACAAGTAGTTTGCAAAAAAAGAAAAGAAAAAGAGTCAGAGAGATTGCTATTTTGAAAAGCATCACAAAGAAAACTTCTTAAAAAAATAAATAGGCAACAAACATTGAAATTATGCACAAAAATCTTCCCAGCTGCTTTGCCACCATTCCCCTGCTACATTTAAAAGTCCTGATGAATTGTGAATGAGCAATATAATCATGCCTGTGATTTTGCAACTGGGCCATTTTTTTTATAATCAATTACATCCCATGATTACACGTTGCAATGAAAGACTGCAGACAGATTGGAATACTAGGCGACTTGGGAGGAGGAAGGCAAAGAAAAATCCAGATGTTTTTAAGCCTCTATGGGTGAGTAATGGCTAATTTAAATCCAGACCCAAATGAGGAAGGAATTGTTGCCAACTAGAAAATGGACTACAGTACTTGCAAACTCTATAGAGGTTACAGTAACTCAAAAGATAGTGCAAGCTTTGCTGTGATTTCAACCTAAGCAGAACAATTTCAGAAATAAAAATAGATTATATAGTGAGATCAAACAGGAACTAATTCCCAAATTGTACAAAGAACCAATATGAAAGAGCTCGGAGAGAGAGAGAGAGAGAGATAAATGTTATAGAAAGTCAGCTAAAACTTCCATGGTTCAATATGCAAATTTCAGGAATAATATATGTTAAACATACTCTGAAATCTTAGGTTTATGTAGATTTTATAATAGGGCTATTCAGTTTCATATTCAGTTTCATTTCCTTTAAAAGCAGAGTCTTTCATTGTGATTTGCCATCTTTTGCAATTTGAAGGGAATTCTGGCAGCTTGGTTATTTTCCTCAAATCAGTTTAGCTTCATTACTGTGAGAATGAACTCAATAGCTGTAAGATCCGCTCCTTCACCAGATGCCATACTTACCACTGATTTACATGCGGAGAAATGTGCAAAAAAAACCCAACGTTTATTTATTATTTGGATTTGTATGCCGCCCCTCTCCGAAGACTTTGCATTTTTAGCATTATTTCAAGATGTCGTCTCAATCGTTTTGTTCTTTAGCTTTTCAATTTATTTAGAAAATTTACTTTCCTTTTATTGTGGGAGCATATGAATCTCGTTAGCTTAATTATGTGCTTAACTATACTTCATCCAAATGCTAGAAAAGGATTTTTTTTCTAACTGATCCCATGATTTGCATTTTTTTAAAAAAGCTATTGATGTTGAATCTCGTAAAATGTTCTTAGAAATTGTGCATTTTAATCATTTATCTTTGTCCAATGGAAAGTTTATTTTCATCTTTACTATCCAAAACTTTAAACAAACCAATGGAAATGTGCTCAGCTCTACTGCCTACCTTTTGTTTGTTATAAACTTTTAAAAAGTTGTTTAATCTTGCTGTTCTGCTCGGGTCTATGTGACCCAAAATGAAATTTGAGACCTGTAGATTATTTGTCATGCGGATCTCAAACTTATGATTAATTAACTTTTCCTCATTTGAAGGGTTCTTACTATGATTGTAGGTTTTTTTATTTTGTTTTCTTTTTGCTACACACTGTTACATTTCATTACACCTGAAACAGTGCAAGTGTATAGTAAATGCAAACACAACAGCAAGGTTAAAATGTTAAACAAACAGTCCATTGCCTACTTTATATTTAAACATACTTTTTCACTCCTTAACTTTCATTACTAAATTGTCAAGATCAGTATAGCACACATTATTTCTTTCTCAAATTTTAAAAATCTTCTTTTCATCTTCTAATTCACTTTCCAATAATTATATATTCAACACATAAGAGACTTTTACCATACAGCTATATTTCACTTCTAACCTGGAATCACACTGTTTTGCCATATTTTATCTAGTGTGTGCCTAGATAGAAACATGAAAATCATGTTTCATGAGAAACATGAAAATCATGAAATATTCTGGGAATTCCCATTTTCCCCAAGGACATTCCATAGCTTTACATAGTCAGCATAATTTCCACTCTTTGTTCTTTACATTCAGTTTTCTTTCTTTTGTTTCTTGGTTGTTCAGGTTTTTTCCACATTTATCCTTAATAATTTGTTTAATTTCATTCCACAGTTGTTTTGGACCAAGTTCAAGACCAAAACAATTCCTGATATGCTCCTTGAAATAGCTTATTATGGAAATTGGTTGTCATTGTTCTTTCATTTAAGCTTGACTTGGAACCTTCCTGTGAGTACTTTATGATCTGTTTCAGAGCCAGCTCCTGGGCATGCCTTTGTTTTTATCAATAAGCTCTTCCACCTCCTTGTATCAATATCATAGTTAATTTGACTTCTGTGTACTCCATCTGGTAATATCCATGTACATAGGTATTGCATTGGTTGTCCAAAGATTATGTCAGTGATGAAGAAATGATTGGAGTGGCAGAAAAGGTTACGTTTCTCATGCTTCATTTCGCTTTCCTAGACCATATAGTGGTATACCAAGATCAATACAGAAAGAGTTGTCAATATATCTTACATTCTGAATTATCCATTACCCAGGATAAGGCACAGAGAAGTTATAATTTAGAAGTGGGAGGAAGCTACTAAGTGGAATTGGCTAATATAGCCCTGGAAAAGATTACTGTGTTATTCCAAAATGAAGGAGTGGAAGAATTTCACAAAACCCAGGGGTGGGTTCCAGTTTTCATCACTGCCAGTTCACTCAGTGGTGCAGTGCTAAAAATACAGCTTCAGCACATACAAAAAAGCAAAAAACAAGATGGCAGCACTTATGGTGCTGCCAAGAGAGTTGCTTCAGGCAGGCTTGTGTCATTGCTGGTCCCGGCAACCCAGGTCACCAAGTTAGACAGTCTGAACCGGGAGGAACATATCTTGGACAGAACCACCTTCTAAAACTGGGCAAGCTAAGCTTGGATTTAATGGGAAATGGAAATGCATCACAGCATTTCCATTTCCCATTACAAACAATCTATCAAGAAGGCATTTGATCGTACTAAGACAGATCTAAAAATTCATAGGTGTGTAGCACAGTAATGTATAATGGAATATTATAGCAAAACATTTCATTCTGGGCTCTCCTTTTTTTCTTTTTTCTTTTCCCTCAACCAAGCTGTAAGGCTCCAGGAATGCATTAGTAGATGTATTTATGTATATACAATTGAATTATACTTTTCAGGTTTATATATTTCAGCCATCATATTGTGCTGCTAAATAGTGTTTTCCCTACTGTTATCCATGTAGTCTAGTGCTCCTGATGCTTTTAATTGATTTACTTTAATTGATGTTTTTATTATGGCTTTATAGTGCTGTTTTACTGTGCTTTTAATTGTATGCCACCAAGAGAGAGAGGCATCCATTACTAAAAACAAAAGTAAAAAAACCCGATGAAATATAAATTGTGATATCATAATGCCAGTTTCTCCCTTTTGTGCTTGTATCAACAGGATGGCATTTGTATCATGATATCACCACACAAACTTGATTACCTATTAACTCCCTTGCAGAAACCAACACTTGTAATGATGGGTTGCTACCGGTTTGAACCGTTACGGTGAACTGGTAGTGGCAGCAGCATGAGGCTCCGCACTCTCAACTGGACATCATCAAAAAATACTCTGCACAAAGCACCTACATGCATGCACGCTCCCATTCCCAAACCAGTAGCACAGGTAAGTAGAACCCACTATTGAATGCCAGGGTAAATGATGTATGCCATACACATCAGAATCAAGTCATCTTTGGATAAGTGAATACTCTTTACCTGAAACATAAAGGAAGCCGGGGGGGGGGGGTTTGCTATTTTTTTAGATAGGAGCAGTCTCTTCTTTAAAAATTGCTGTTTGGTATCATTCATACTTACATAGAACCCCTGCACAATTGTTATTTGAAATAAATATCTATTCTCCCCTTACTTAATGATCTGAAATTTTCAGTATATCTTCTACTTCTCAAAAATTAACCACCCACTGGCCAGCAATAATGCAACAAAATGATCCCAGTTTGGAAAGAGATACATTTTAAAAGGCTAAAGGACTTTATAAAGTAAAGCATTCAAATTTGTTTTGGAAAGAGCACATGGAATGACTGAAGCAAGTTATTTTTTTAAAGCAAACTAAAACAGATCAAAACACGGAAATTGTGAACTTAAAAATCCTCAAGGAACCCCTCCCCCCTTTAAAAAAAGTTTCTAGTATTAAAGCATTTAACAGTATTCTAAACATATTTTAAATATGTTTCTGGTTTCATCCTTACCATAACATTGTTCCCATATCTCCTTTATATTTATATAGTCCTTTTGATTTTAATATCTGAACATTTAAAAAATGAAGGCTGCATAAGCATCATGAAACTTTATCATAGAGTTCCCTAAAGATCAGTAAGTTGGTAGCAATGATAGTGAGACATAGATATTAAAGTGATCAAAGAAGAGCTGGGGGGTTTTTATCCATAGATTTGTTTATATGTGTCAGTCGTTGCAAATGTTCAAGATAAATGAGAACTGAATGCAACTGCTGTTTTCTACCAAGAATAAAAGCCTTGTTCTAAGACTGTGTTTTTTAAAAATAGATAGATAAATAAATAAATAAATAAATAAATAAACTAACTAACAATATGGATTCAGTTTATTTGCACAAATTACAGCCCTGCATCCCACCAGTCCCCTCTGGAGAAACTTCTACAATTGCATAATATAGTCACAACAATTAGGATGTGAAATGCAATCCAATAAATCTGAAGTTTGCTAGTGCGGGAACATTAGCTTAAGACCAATAGAAGAAATGTCAACTTTCCCCAATAATTTTAAAAGGTTGCATCTTAACCTTCATTTTAATTTGCCCCTTAATTGAGTCAATAATTTGCTCCTTAACTGAGTCACTTAAGGTCCCAAAGGTCTGACGATGTGCAGTAACCTATCCCTTGGTTGTGTAAGTTAGTGATTTGGGTTTGTTGTTTCCCAGTAACTTTGTATTTTAAAATTTGTGTTGTAATTGTTTTTATTTTGTTTCAATTCTGTTCACCATCCAGAGTCATTCATTGAGATGAGTGGCCATATAAATTGGAGAAGGAAGCAAAGAAGGTCCATAATACTAATGCTTTTTCCAGTTGTATTCTTCATGCCACTTTTATGGTGGCATTGTGGGAGATTAGGAGATTTGAAAGAAAAGGTTAAGGATAGTTCGTCATGGATAAAATCTATCTATGTGGTCACTCGGAGTCTGCATAGTCAATCAGTTGGGAATGCATATCCTCAAATTACTAGCCAGTGGGGAATCCTTCCAGAAAGAACATCCATCTAAAGTTTGGAGAAGAAAAGTCATAATAATAATTTTTTTCTTTTCAACATTGCCCACAGGCTAATTCCATTATTAAACATTAAGAAGTAGCTGTAATATGCTAACCAGAGATTCATGTCACAGCAACCCATTTCAATAATTGGGTTTCTTTCAGCTCAGTATTAACTAATGACATACTTATGGCAATTATTAAATTCTATTGGAAGGGGAAAGGCCTATTTAAAAACTCATCTCAAAAGCTTTAAAATATCTTAAGCAAGCCAAGAGTCGTATCTGGTGTGCAAGTGGCAAGACTTGTCATCTTTCTATTTGGGGTGCTTGTCTCACTTTTGAAATGAGAAAGCAGATGGGCAACAGAGTTGCCAACTATTTTTTCCCTTCCCTCCACTCTTAACCGAATTCCTTCAACTAGCATTTTCTGCATATGGAAACCATCATCTTATTTTAAGCATACATTCATTTTTACATACCTACATACATATTTAATTAATAAGTATTCATTTATTGTTTAGAAAAATTTATGTTCAAATAAAGCAACTTAAAGAAACTGAACACTGTTTTCAATTAGAAATGCAATCATTTACTGTCGCAATTCCAGTTTTTTATTCTCCTTTCTTTTGAACTTGTAGCTTCTCCAGAGATCACTTTTCTGTTATATTTAATGTCTTAAACTCTGTATCTTGGTTGCTTTTTGCTATCATGTTAGCATAAAATAATATAATGTAACTAATGGGGCAGTGCTGGGTTGTAAATGATTTTGCTACTGGTTTGTGTGTGCGCAGAAGCGTCCTATGTGGGTTTATGAGCAGAAGTGTTTATTTATTTATTTATTTTATTTATTTATTCCATTTTTATGCCGCCCTTCTCCTTAGACTCAGGGCGGCTTACAACATGTTAGCAATAGCACTTCTTAACAGAGCCAGCCTATTGCCCCCACAATCCGGGTCCTCATTTTACCCACCTCGGAAGGATGGAAGGCTGAGTCAACCTTGAGCCGGTGATGAGATTTGAACCACTGACTTACAGATCTACAGTCAGCTTCAGTGGCCTGCAGTACAGCACTCTACCTGCTGTGCCACCCCGGCTCTTCACAGTGTTCTGTTGCCGCGGGCACTACCAGTTCTAAGAACCAGTCTGAACCGGGAGCAATCCACCTCTGTAATGGGGTTGGGGTGAAATTGCTGGCAACATATATTGACAAGCCTTGATGTTGGATGGTCATATATACTCTTATTTTACTTCCTTGTACTCATTTGTTGTTGTTGCTGTTAAAGAATTAAGACATTAAAAGTTTAAAGTAAATCACAACACGGCCCTACTCAATAAAGCAGAGCCTAAATGAGTCATAACAATATGAAAACTGTAGAAAATGAACAACACAACGAACAAGCGATGGCCTGCTACCGGAACGGTAAGATGCTATGTTCTGATAGTGATTTCTGGGATGTGCATGCAGCTGCGTGTCTACAATGTGTGCATACAAGCAACCAAGTGTGCACACATGAGATTTGGCTTCTGCACATATGCAGCAGAAATCTTGTGTGAAGATGTTTTCAAGAGTGAAATTTCAGCAATTTTTGGTGTTTTTCTGTTTCTGCACATGCACGGAAGCAAAAATATAGAAACATAGAAGATTGACAGCAGAAAAAGACCTCATGATCCATCTAGTCTGCCCTTATACTATTTCCTGTATTTTATCTTAGGATGGATATATGTTTATCCCAGGCACGTTTAAATTCAGTTACTGTGGATTTACCAACCACGTCTGCTGCAAATTTGTTCCAAGCATCTACTACTCTTTCAGTAAAATAATATTTTCTCAGGTTGCTTCTGATCTTTCCCCCAACTAACCTCAAAATATCGGCGAAAGTTGCTGAAATCAAGCTCGCGTGTGTATCCTCACACAAGATTTCACTTGCCGCGCATGTGCAGAAGCCAAATCTTGTGATGATGGGTGTGCATATGTACATTGGATGCACACATGCCCATTGGATGCAGACGCATACCTGATGGCCTCAGAGGGTGCACCAGTTGCGCCGAGGACAGCAGGACTTTGCTGGAACAATAGGAAATTTGGCACTCTTAGAAGAGAATATTTGTAGTTCAGGGTTGAACTGAGGAGTCCTTGGTATTCTCTGAGCTTGGTTTCTTAGACGTTTCATTACCAAGTTAGGTAACAAAAACAAGTGCTAAGAGGAAATGGAATTTGTTCACCTTTTATCTACTAGTGCGAAAAGTATGTGCACAGGCACTGTTGACGTCCGTGAGTGCCCAGACACATAATGCAATGCCTCTTTTGCATGTCCTGCCCCTGCACATATGCATGTGACCCACCATGCATGCTCATGCAACCCATCCCTGTTTTGGCCTCACTTCCCAAAACACTGGTGGGAGAGGGGAAAAGCCTCCCATCCCCAAACAGCTGTTGGGGGGGAAGCCTCTTTCCCCAAACAGAACTGGGGTGGGGGGAAGCCTGTCATGCCCAAATGGAGTTGAAGGGGGGAGTCTTGCATGCCCAAATAGCATTGGGGCTGGGAAGGCATGGGCCACAGAAAGTGAGGAGAAAGCATGAGCTTGTCTGACCCCAAAATCAGGTGGCTGGCGAGAGGTACTCACACATATGCTGTGGAGCTGAGCTGGTCAACGATTCGCCTGCCTGCGAGTCATTTGCCATTTGCCATCAAGGTACTAGTGGCATGACCTGTTATTGATGGGAGTGGTCTTTGTGATTCCTGGATTAAGCTATTGTTTACTGTTAGCTTGTTTGTTTGAGTTGGTGGTTCCTTGTTTGGAGTATTGTTTAATTCTGGACTGTTGGTCTAGTGTTAATCTTGGTTAATCTCTGCTCATCTAGGTGTTGATAGCTGGTGAAAAGGTGTTTTGGTCCTTTTCTACTTTTTGGCTTTTTGACTGTCTCTTTTTAATTTGTTGTTGTTATTATTCAGCCGCTAAATTGTGTCTAACTCTTCACAACCCCATGGACCATAGCACATCAGGCCCCCTGTGTTTCATTGTTTTGCTTGGTCTCCCTCATACCCACTATTTAGCCATCTCATCCTTTGCTGTCCACTTATCCTTTTGTCTTTACTCTTTCCCAACACGAGAGTCTTTTCCGATGAGTCCTGTCTTCTCAGAGATTGACAGTCTGTTCTGTTCACGCTTGTATGCTATCCAGAGTACAGACTAGATCCATACTCATAAGACCTGATGGCATTCTGCAGCATCATCTGGGCCTTTTCCCATAACCATGTCAGACCACATTTGGCCATCGCAGGCCCAGTATTGGTTGGATTTGTACTGCTGCATGAAGTGCCATTTATCTAATACATGCAACATGGTTTTGAACCTCTAGGTTGACAGAAGCTGAGGCAGGCGATGGGCTCTTTCTATCATGTGGTGCTAGAATTCAAATTGCTGGAGTACAGAGCTTCTCCAGGATCATCAAGTCACTGAGCCACTGCACCTCTTCATAAAGTTCTGCAAACTTAAATAATATCCATTTGTAACCGTTGGTCTGAAGTGGTGTAAGGTTTCTTGCCTAAACAGGGGGTTGGACTAGAAGACCTCCAAGGTCCCTTCCACCTCTGTTATTCTATTCTGTTCTAGTCTATACTTCCACAGAAAGAATATGCTTTAAAAATCAGCATCCTTGTTTGGTCTGTGATTACAACATTTGGCTAGAAACCATGAGATGGTGAGTTCTCACCTTGCCTTAGGCATCAAACCTGCTTGAGTGATCTGAGCCAATCAGTCTCTCTTAGCCCACAGAGGCAAGCTCAAGGAACAAACCTATTGGTAAATTTCTAGTGTAATAAACGGATCAATATTTGGTTAATCTTTAAAAAGATGACTCTGAATTTGTAGGGAAAAAATGCTAGGAAGAAAAAAAGAAAAAGAAAATGCATGCAATTGCAGACTCACTTATATATACACACACAAACAAAATATTTTCCTTTAATAGTCTACCTATTCCAAAACTGATCCCTGAAAGGTATAAAGTGATTTATATTGGGATTTGCATATCTATAATTTATCTACCTCAGATTAGTTTACTAGGATAAAAGAAAAGGTTATGCATTATCTGTCAAATAAGGTCTCATACTTTATTGAGCAGACAATTAACATTTTAATTTCAGAGCATTTCAGAACTTAACTGACAGACTTTATCAACTAAACAAGATACAATATATTTTGTTGTCTTTTTAGTGATATTCTGTTATTTGTGTTATTTATATAAATATATATGGATTATATGACTATAATAAGGACTGAATTATCCATCAACCAAATGGACAGTAGCATGACATTTTGTTGGGTTATTCTACTATGCAAAATGAAAACAATGAATAAATAATTCATTCATGAGAAATAGAAAAAATACTTGTACAGGGGATTCACACTTATTATGCCAATATTGTGTGTTCTTTATGGACTTATCCTATAGAACTGCTGACTTATCAAGTGCCAACATGCCCATCCAAATAATTCACTACTTATCTTTAGCTTCCTACAGGTGCAACAGTGAAAGAAAACAAAAGCATAAGGAAAATATCTTGTCCTGGCTTTTTATATTTTTATTCCATCTACAGCAACAATGTAAGTCCAAGGTTTATTAAATAAAGGCCTTTGCTGTTGCCTCATGATTCAGTGTTTTTGTGGAACTAAAAGTCAGCTCCAAAGGAATTTATTCCCAACTAAATGTGCATTGTATGTTGGAATGCATTATGAGCTGCCAACTACCATTTAGTATCCCATGATTTACTCAATGGGAAACAAAGTGGCTTAAACTTAAGTATTACCTAATATTTCATATTTAAATGGTTCAGAATTTATTTATTTATTTATTTACTTATTGGATTTATATGCCGCCCCTCTCTGAAGACTAGATTGTTGCTAACAACAATCATAAAACAGCGTACAATAATAATCCAATACTAAAAACGATTAAAAACCGATTAATATAAAAAACCAAACATACATACACACATACCATGCATAAAATTGTAAAGGCCTAGGGGGAGAGGGAATCTCAATTCCCCCATGCCTGATGGCAGAGGTGGGTTTTAAGTAGCTTACGAAAGGCAAGGAGGGTGGGGGCAATTCTAATCTCTGGGGGGAGTTGGTTCCGGAGGGCTGGGGCCGCCACAGAGAAGGCTCTCCCCCTGGGTCCCGCCAAGCGGCATTGTTTAGTTGACGGGACCTGGAGAAGACCCACTCTGTGGGACATAACTGGTCACTGGGATTCATGCAGCAGAAGGCGGTCCCTGAGATAATCTGGTCCGGTGCCATGAAGGGCTTTATAGGTCATAACCAACACTTTGAATTGTGACCGGAAACTGATCGGCAACCAATGCATACTGCGGAGTGTTGGTGTAACATGGACATATTTGGGAAAGCCCATGATTGCTCTCCAATCTTTTCTTTAAAAAAACATCACTTTACTTAAACATTTCTATCTATTAATACCTCTTGAATCAACACGGTTATATCCATTTATATCTCTCTACCATAGTTAGAAATACTATTGGAGGAGCAAATCCCACTTTATCTTTACAGCATCCTGTATACCAGTGTTTCCCATGCTGGCTGGGGAATTCTGGGAGTTGAAGTCCAAATATCTTCAAGTTGCCAAGGTTGGGAAACACTGCTGTATACCATCAAATTTGCTCTGAATTCTTCATGGTGCACTGGGGGGGGGGGGGATGTGAGATATGCAAGAGGAAGGGAAAGGCTAATTGTACAAGCAAATATTGCCTAACATGAAACTTTAAACAATACACAGTTCTTGAAGCAATTTTATAGATTATATCAACATCAACATTTAAAGCGTTCTGTGTTTTGTGATTGCATATTTTGAGAAAATAGTGGCAAAGGCAAAATGATTCCTTCTGTCAGTAAGGCAAATGAGGAACCATGAGGATAGCATAGTTGTCATGATGTCAAAGTGAAATGACACAGTATAATTTGTGTTAGCCACATTATGACACAAATTGCATATACAATTTGCATCATTTCTCTATGATGGTGTAAGGCATAGGTTATCATGTGAAAGGCATTAGTCCATGCCTAAAAGTTTATGCTTTTTATGGAAGAAGTCTTCTAGGCATTTCACCCTGTATGAAGTGGGCACTGTAATATGCTATCTAAATGCTAAGGGCATGAACGCTGCTGTGATGGGCGCCCAAGATGCTTACTGAAGTGCACAAAATCGACAGTGAATGCCGCCTGAGAATTTCTTGACCGTTTTGTCTAAATATAACGGCTTACATTTTTCACCATTGAATTTCATTTTGTTAGATAGTATCCAATGTTCAAGTCTGCCATGATCCTTCTGTATTTTGATCCTATCTTCTGGAGTGTTGGCTATCCCTGCCAGTTTGGTATCATCTGCAAATTTGATGAGTTCCCCATCTATCCCTCGTCCAAGTCATTCATGAAGATGATGAAGAGTACGAGGCATAAAATAGTCTTGGGGTACTCCACTGCATAGGGGGAAATTTTCCCTGCCCCCTAGGCTTATAGAATTTATACATGGTATGCTTGTATGTATGATTGGTTCTTTAAATTGGGGTTTTTTAGATTATTCTTAATATTAGATTTGTTCACATTGTCTTTTTTATTGTTGTTAGCCGCCCTGAGTCTTCGGAGAGGGGCGGCATACATATCTAATAAATACAAATACAAATACAAATATCCCTCCATGTAGATGCAGTTCCATTGAGCACTACACATTGAGAGCTGTTGCTCAGCCAGTTTTAAATCCATCTGGTGGTGTTGCAGTGTAACCCACATTTTTCTACTTTTTCTAGAAGTAGGTTATGGTCTACTTTATCAAATGCTTTTCTTGAAGAAACTACATAGATTCCTGGAATTCCTTTCCTTTTTACATAAGAAAACATCAGCTTCCACCAGAAAATCCATTAAATGAAGTATACTGATGATGATTCCTGGTTCAGCAAGGAACATTCAAATGCATTTATATGGGTCTTTTTCACTCAGCATAAGAGGAACAGAACGATCCATGGTCTCTAAATGTACCAACTTCACAGAACACAAATAGCTGCTAGGTTAAGATCCCTTGTTCTATTCACTTTTATTGGCAGTTGCAATGCAGTTAGAACTTTGATTTGGGTCTGATAATTTATTTCTTGGATTTGTGTCTTACTGCCTGTCAAAAGATGGAACTTTTAGCAAAGATTGAAAGTGAAAATGTAATTGAATATACCTATTAAACTAATCTTGCTACTTTACTTATGGATTTATTGTAACATTATTATTATATGACATTTTACTGTGTTAGATTTTATCATGTACACTGACTTGGATGGCTTTTATCCTCAGAGAAGCTAAATGTTTTAAGTATATACATTTTTAAAGGTCAAACTTTGTATCATTTTAGCATAAGCCAGGGTATATAATGGTAGTAACAATATAAAGACATGCTGCAGGTTTTTATAATAAATGATACGACTATGATTATAAATGGCTACCATTTTGTTTTGAAGAAACAAAAAATAAATACATACAAGTGTTCAAGAACTCAGCTGATGGAACAGAGAAATAGCTTTTCAAAAGGTATCGATAACTTAATCCCCTTTTCATGAGTAATTGATTGTATTCTTTTTAAAATTTCCAATATCTTTATTTCCAGTACTTTTTTAATTTCCAGCACCTTCCAGCGAGGTAACTGGACTCTAAGTTACCTCGCTGTTGGTTCTCTTCCTCCCGTGCCACGTGGGCATACCACACGGGCCTGCACACTCATGCACAGTGCCAAAACCTAGCTTCTGTGCATGCACAGTAGTAAAAAGCAAAATTGTGGCATCCTAGACACGACCAAGGGAGCCGGTTCTGGGGTGTGGCCAGCTGACCATCATTCCCAGTTTGGTGAGCGGGGAGAAATTCCCACTATTAGTTCTATAGAATCGGTCCAAAACAAGAGGAAGAAACCTCTTTTCAGCACCACAATCTTCACATCAATAATCAAATGGATGCTTATCTCATCATTTTATCTTATTTTGGCACTGTTTTACACTTTAACTGCTGAATTTTGCCCAAATTCATCTTGTGGTACACACCTTGTTCTTTCCATTTCCTACTGAACAAAGTTCAATTCTAATGAGAAGCATGTGATGCTGAAGTTGAAATTTTCAGAGATCAATGCTGAAGTTGCTATTTGTTGTATCAAGGCCACTTAGTAACTATATTCTTATACAATATTATGAATGTAAAAGGAAATTCTGTCATTTCCACATCAACCCTGGCATACAATGGAGTACTGCCATCTATTATTTTAAAGTTTGCCATCTTCTTTTTCTCTCTCCCTCCCCCCCCCCCAAATTCCCAGTATAATCTACACATCCAGGTTTTCCTGGTCTTGTATCTGAAACTGTTGTTTTGGTGATGAGACTGTCATCTAAGTGCTATCCATTCATTAGATATTTGTTAGGCCAATTTTCTGCACTAGATATTTTGAATGAGTTACAAAATAGGTTTATGCAAGACTGTAGAACTTATACCTCACCCACGTGGTTTCAACTGAACTCTGATGGATTATGTTCATTATAGCCATACATTCTATAAAATGGCTATTTGGCAAATACTGTTTTGTTGCTGCTGGGTTTTTTTTACAGTGCAGTAAACAAAAGAATGGAATCCCAGTAATCTGTCTTCCTTGCCAATGAGTGTCCTGACTACATCGACACCCAATACATCATAATCATTGCCTGTGTAAGTAACAGGCATTACAACCATTTTTGTTGTTGTTTCTAAGAAGATTCTACCTGCTCCAGAAAGCATCCTTGAACAACAAACAGATGAACTGATTCACTCTTGCTCACTTCTAATTAATACTCTAATGAAATTTCATCCCACAATCATTGGATCTCATGTACTTATTGTTAGAAAAAAAGTGATTCATCTTCAATTCCCCTAATAGATATAAACAAAGTAAACCACTCCAAACTCAACTGCAGAAAATATAACTGCAGCAACACAGTGGTCAATTCTGGAATGCTTTATTTGTTTGTTTGTTTATTCATGTGTTTGTTCATTCATTCATTGGATTTATATGCTGCTCCTCTCCAAGGTTTACCTGAATCTGTTGTTATATCCCCAACCCCCCAAATTTTAACTTTAAATTGTCTAGCATGGACCGCACCCCATTGCTAATAGGTCTGTAAGGAGCGTGCATAAGCGCACCAGCATGCCTACCACCCCTGTCCTACTGTTCCCATTTATTCTTACTCAGGTATACCTATATATGTTTATACTTATATATTAATATGTTATGTTCATACTTATAATTGCTTTTTCATACATCATTGACAAACTAAATAAATAAAACTAAACTAATTAATTTCAGTTCTAATTTTCTGGACCATAAAAAAAGCTTTGTATGTTATGTTTTCAGCCAGAAAACCAGGAGGAAATTTCAAATAGTTTCATGAGTTATGTGTTTGCCCTTCTCCAAAAACTGAATCTTAATGTTGAGTAAAAGAAAAATGCTTTTAGTGGGATCCAATGGGAATGGAATCAAGTCAGCCTCTTTCTGGGGGTGCTAGCTGTAGTGCAATTACTAAAAATCTCTTATCTTGAACAAAACTACCTTAATAGATTACATCTCATAAGATGGATGTTAAAAGGGAATTAATACATGTGTATAAATATAAATAAATGTGTATGGTTTGTTGTTTTTCAAAATACATATGATGCTGTTTTACAAGCAGAGGTAGGTAAAGATGGATAAATTGTGGCTTTGTAGAAATCCTGTGGTACTACGGATTTTTAACAGCATATTTTCAGCCATGTTGAAGTATGAAGCATCTGGAAACTGTAAGGTAAGCTTTAAATGGACATACCACCATTTTAATTATCAATGAAATTTCACTCTTCTGAAGATGTTTGATACAAGACTACATCATATCTCATCAACTACGAATGGTTTCTTCAAAATATTTACAAAATGCTGGGTACCCTTGAATTAGAACATTGATCTGTATAGACAATTATAGCAGTGGCTGAAGGAGGCTTCCAAACCAATCATCAGAAGTCTACTTGAGCAGAAATGTCAATCCAATCCAAAATCATTCCCCATATCAAATGTGTTAGAATTTATCATAATGAAAACTAATGTTTTATTTTTAAAAGCATGCTTTAGGGTATGAGGGAGAAAAATCCACATTATAATTATTTTTGGAAAATCAAAAACCCTCACATTTCAAGGCTGAATTCTTTGAAATACAACTGATTAAAGCCATCAGAGTAATTTCTTCATTTATTTCATAATGTGTTTTTTTTAAATACTTTTCATGTTGCAATTTTGGCCATGCATGCATTTGAAATGGTCATTGTTCTTTTCTGCCTCGTGCAGCTATTTATTTCCTAAATGAAATAGAAAATACATCTTGATATCAATTGCAATATATTTTCATCCCCTGGGGATAAGTAGTATCTAGTACAGTGGTACCTCTACATACAAACGCCACTACTTACGAACTTTTCTAGATAAGAACTGGGTGTTCAAGATTTTTTTTGCCTCTTCTCAAGAACCATTTTCCAAGCTACAAACCCGAGCCTCTGAAACTGTAACCTGAAAATTCAGGGAGAAGCCTCTGTGGAGTTGCTTTAGGAATCTCCTGGGAGGAAACAGGGCTGGAAAAGGTGGGGAGAAGCTTCTGTGGGGCCTCTCTAGGAATCTCCTGGGAGGAAACAGGGCTGGAAAAGGTGGGGAGAAACCTCTGTGGGGCCACTCTAGGAATCTCCTGGGAGGAAACAGGCTGGAAAAGGTGGGGAGAAGCCTCTGTGGGGCCTTTCTAGGAATCTCCTGGGAGGAAACAGGCCGGAAAAGGCAGGGAGAAGCCTCCTTGGGGCCTCCCTAGGAATCTTCTGAAAGGAAACAGGGCCTCCACCCTCCCTGTGGTTTTCCCAATCGCACGCATTATTGGCTTTTACATTGATTCCTATGGGAAAAATTGCTTCTTCTTACAAACTTTTCTACTTAAGAATCTAGTCACGGAACTAATTAAGTTCATAAGAAGAAGTACTGTACCACTGTACTTAATTTCTGATCATAGGAGCATCTTTCAATTAAATGTATAACCTGAAGAAAACATTTAAATGCCTCAAAACTCTGCAGCAGAAATACAACATGTTCTCCAAATTTTACACTGCTATAAATTTTATAGCATTCTTTGTGCAGGTTGCAAATCCAAGTGAGATCATGGGAGATGAGTCATTTCCTCACACACTTCCATTCTGCTGCAGCTGTGATCCTCCTATCTTCTAGTTGCACCTCGTGAAAGCAAGAGATTCTTTAGGAAAGCAACTTTATCTGGCAACGCAAGAGCAATTCATTCATATTTAGATTTGAATGGCAACCAGATAATAATACTAGAAGCAAAATCTACAAAATCTCAAGACAACACGACTACCTTTGGTACTGAAATGAATTTCTGCAACTTCTTTTAAGTATACCATGCTGATTGCAATTGCATTCATAAATAATCCCATTTAATAGAGTTGCATTCATATTTATAATTTGTCCTGATGTTGAACAGGAAGGACGCAGAATTACATAATTAGAATATATTTTCTTTGTAATGTAAGATACTGTTGTGGTTGGTTCTGGCCCAGCTCCTGCCCCAAGGAATATGGAGGTGGATGCAGGGGAAACATCAACATGTCATAGGCCTGTTTTATTGCCGACAGAGGCAGGAAGTGCAGTTTCCTCAGACGAAGAAGAAGGTGGGGGTGACTTGGAAGAGGGGGGCTTGGCACACAGCCTAGGAAGCCAATCTCCATTATCTTTGGTTGATTCGGATGCGGAAGTCTTGGACCCATGCAGGCACATAGTTATGCATAGAAGAGACCAATTGAACACACAAATAGCAGTGTGTTGATTTGGCCGTTATGGAAGATTATCTGATCTCAGTTCCTCAGGACCGTGCTTTGCTGTTTTCCAGACTTTGTTGATTTTTCATGCCTTTGAAACCAAAGCAGAGTAAAGTGTGTGTGTCTCACTTCGTTGGAAGAAGGAGGGCTGTGACGTTTCTTCAGAGCTGCTAGCTATGTACTTAAGGACTGATTAAGGGAATTGTACAGACTACAAGGTTGTTTTGGGACAAGTGCTCTTTGCAATACAAAAAGGGTGTGAAAAGTCAGGACTCCGGTCGTTTAATCAGAACTGGTTTATTCATAACGAGGCAAAACACAAGCACTGGAACAGCAGATTTCCCGAATGAGGGCAACGGCTAACCCGTTGCCCTTTTATACTCTCTTAAACGGCGGGCTTTCTTTAACTGACAAGTATTTAACTTTCGCGGCTATTTTCTGAATAGCCGCGTCTTAACCAATCACAGATTTTCTGTGATTATTTTTAAACAAACACAACACCCCTCCCTCTTTGGCTGAGACCACGATTACGTGTTAATCCATGTCACATAGTCCTGCAAGCGGATTGGTGGCTTTACAGATCTCTGGGACCTGCGCAGTTCATTTTGCTGGGAGCTGCTTGCCTGGACGGCCGGCTCCGTTGCTCCGCTAAGGCTAGTCTCTGACGGGCCTGGTTGCGATGATGCATTTTGATCTTCGCCGGCCGCCAGGGGCAACAAGCAGCCATCGCTGGAGTCTCGAAGTGGTTCTGGTAAGTCCTCTATTGGTTTGTCTACAGTAGGCAAAATGTCTGGGTTAGTCTTAATTCTTTTGCGTAGTTGGTCGACATGCCGATGCCAACTGCGCCCATCTGTTAATATTATGATGTATGTTTTTAACCCGGTTTTATCTAATACCGTTCCTTCTTTCCATTTATCGTTTGAATCATAGTCTTTAGCGTAAATTAAATCCCCAATGTTAAACTGTCTCTCGCTTTGTAATTTTACTTCTTTTTGGTCATTCTGGTAATTTGGGTGAATTCTGTCTAATTTAGAACGAAGGTTTCTGCCCATTAAAAGTTCTGCCGGGCTTTTGTTTGTGGACGCTGATGGCGTAATATGCTGAATGGTTAGGAATTCATCGATTTGTTGTTGCCAATCTCCTAATGGTGCTTTGTTTAATGCTTCCTTTGTGGTTCTAACCATTCGTTCTGCTTGCCCATTAGCTTGGGGAAAATGAGGTGGGGTGAGCACATGTTTTATGCCCTGGTCTGCAAGAAATAGTTCCATTTGACGGGCTGTTAACTGAGGCCCGTTGTCAGATACCAAAATGTCTGGAATGCCATGTGTGGCAAACATTTTCCTTAGTGCCTTTATAGTTGCGCTAGTAGTTGTAGATGCCATGAGTTCAATTTCCAGCCATTTGGAGTATGCATCTACAACTAGTAAAAAGGATTGGCCCCTGATTGGTCCTGCAAAGTCAATATGTATTCTGGACCAGGGCCCTCTTGGTGTTGGCCACTCTGATGGTGTGGCTTTTGGTGGGTTGGGTCTTGTTCTCTGGCAGGGTACACAACCACCAACCCATGACTCTATGTCCTTATCCAACCCCGGCCACCATAAATGACTTCTGGCAATAGTTTTCATTTTGACTATTCCTGGGTGACCTATATGCAATAACTGCAATGCTTGCTTCTGTAAGGATTTTGGAATAACAACCCTGTCTCCCCATAATATACAATCTTTTAACACATTTAATTCAAACTGTCTATTCTTAAAGGGTTGAAATTGATTTGATTGCTGTTCATTTGGCCATCCTTTTAATATCCATTGTTTAATATATTTTAAAATTGGGTCTACTTGTGTCTGATTGGCTATTTCTGTCGCTGTTAATAAAGTTTGTTTACTAGTTTCAATTAATAAAATGCTTGAGGCAGGGGCTGGATCACTGACTAATTCTGTTTGGGGGCACCTGCTTAATGCATCGGCATTCCCTATCTCTTTCCCCCCCCTGTGGATTAATGTATAATTGTAAGCGGCAAGAAAAATAGCCCAACGAGTCATGCGAGGGGAGAGAAAGGCGGGAGTTTGTTTGTTTCCCGCCAAAATGCCTAAAAGCGGTTTATGGTCGGTGATTAAAGTAAAGGGGCGACCACAAAGATAATAATGAAATCGTTTAACTCCAGCGACAAGGGCTAGCGCCTCCTTGTCGAGTTGGGAGTAATTTCTTTCAGTTGAAGAGAGAGTTTTAGAGTAATAGGCTATTGGGGCTTCTGTGCCGTCTGGAAAATTATGGCTGAGGACAGCTCCTATGCCGAACGGTGAAGCGTCGCAGGTTAAGGATAAGGGCATAGCTACATTATATTGTACTAAAACACTGTTGGAGGAAAGTAAATTTTTTACTGCGGTAAAAGCGGCTTGTTCTTTTGGTCCCCACGTCCAGGCAGAGTCTTTCTTTAGGAGGTTATGAAGCGGTTCTGCCACCGTCGCTTTCTGTTTAAGAAAGACGGAATAAAAGTTAAGGAGTCCTAAGAATGCTTGCAAATCTGTCTTATCTGAGGGGGTGGGAGCATTTCTTATAGCATCAACTTTGTCGTTTGTGGGGTGAATTCCAAATCTATCTATTGTAAAGCCCAAGAATTGTACTTTGGGAACGGCCCAGGAACATTTGTCTGCTTTTAAATGGAGTCCTGTTTCTTTAAATTTAGTTAAAACGCGCCTGATTCTGTCCCATAATTCAGATTTGGATGTGGCTGATATTAATACGTCGTCGAAATATGGGACGACCCCTGGAATATTATTTAAAATTCGTTCCATGAGACCCTGAAAGATGCCAGGGGCGGTAGAGACTCCAAACTGGAGCCGGGTGCATTTAAAGGCACCTCTATGCGTTACAATTGTCTGGGCCTCAGAGGTGTCTTGATCAACGGGAAGCTGTTGATATGCCTGGGCTAGGTCCAACTTCGCGAAGATGGACCCGTTTCCTAATGTGTGTAAGAGTTGTTGCACGACTGGGATTGGGTAGGCATTATGCTGTAAGGCTTTATTAATCGTGGCTTTATAGTCTGCGCAAATTCTAATAGATCCATCCGGTTTAACGGGTGTTACAATAGGAGTTTCCCATTTAGCATGATCAGTGGGAATTAAGATGCCCTGAGCTATTAATTTGTCCAATTGTTCATCCACTTTAGGCAAAAGTGGAATGGGAATTCTGCGGGGCTTTAGTCGGATGGGAGGAATATTTGGGTCCAGATTAAATGATATGGGGCTGCCTGTATATTTACCCAGAGTGCTAGAAAAAACTTCGGGAAATTCTTTCAATAAGTCATTTGAGTCAAAAGAGTCACATACATTGTTAACCCCTGAAATTTCAATGCCTAAGGGTTGTAACCATCTAAGTCCCAGTAATGTGTGTTTAGGACCGTCAACCACTAGAAGAGGTAAAAACCCTTGAAATTTTTTAAAAGCAACAGGAACATTTAAACATCCTAATACTGGAATCTTATGACCCTGAAAATCACTCAAACCCGGTTCCCAAGGTTCTAAGTCAGTTTGTTTTACACGAGGCAAATATAATTTAAGTTTTCCCCAAGGCATTATGGAATGTCTGGAGCCAGTGTCTAATTCCATTTCGCAGGGACGGCCATTGAGGAAAAGAGAAACAAATAGCTTGTTTTCCGCAGCGGGGAAATTGCAGTTTACAGAAGAAGGGGAGTGACCTCGTTGGTTTGATGAGTGCGAGTTGTCAGCCGGGCGGGAAACGTTGCGTGAAAACGGCGGTCGTCGATTCCTTGGTGAAAAGTAGGGTCGTTGGGTTTGCGGATTTGCTGGAGTTGGGTTGGCGGCGCGGCAGACTTCAGCGATGTGGCCGCGGCACTGGCAACGGCGACAATAGGCGTCCTTGAAATGGCAGCGAAAACGAGGATGATTTTCGTTGCAGCCGGCGCATCTGTCAGCACGGGGTGCTTCTTTGGCGTCATGGTCGGGAGCTCTTCGGATTTGGAGGCAGGTGTCGTCTGGAGTGGCGGATTCCAAGTGTTTTTCATCGGGAGAGCAGGCGTGCCAAGGTGATTCATCGGGGATGTGATGAACGGTTGAGGTTGCGCGTTTAATTTCGGCAACAGACGTTTCAGATACCTCGGAGGCTTTTGCTGCCTTAAGAATGTCTTGGAGGGAGGCATCCTCATCAACTAAATATTTCTTCTGTAGCGTGATATTGGTTAGACCGAAGATAAGGCGGTCAATCAACTGTTCCTCTGGATCCTTGTATTTGCACTTTGGAAGGAGTGCGCGTAGCCGAGTAATAAAATCGTTGGTAGATTCTCCGTCCGCTTGCCGCATTTGTGCAAATTGATGGCGGTATACGCGGACAGGAGTTGTCGGCTGGTAATGAGCGGCAAGTTTTGCTTGTAGAGCTGACCATGCGATGGTTTCCAGAGTGTCTGGGTCAACGAGCGTAGAGGCTAGGCTGTAGACTTCTGTGCCGCAATAAGCGAGGAATATAGCTTTCTTCCTGTCGTCATCGGCGTCATGTAGATTGCTCGCTTTCAGGAAAAATGTGAATTTGGACATGTATGAGGTCCAAGCTTCCGTCTCGGAGTTGAATACAGGCGGTGGTGGAGCCATGGCCGAGTTCATGGCTGCGTTAGCGGGAGTTCGACCTCCTCGTCGCCACTGAAAAGTCAGGACTCCGGTCGTTTAATCAGAACTGGTTTATTCATAACGAGGCAAAACACAAGCACTGGAACAGCAGATTTCCCGAATGAGGGCAACGGCTAACCCGTTGCCCTTTTATACTCTCTTAAACGGCGGGCTTTCTTTAACTGACAAGTATTTAACTTTCGCAGCTATTTTCTGAATAGCCGCGTCTTAACCAATCACAGATTTTCTGTGATTATTTTTAAACAAACACAACAGGGTGCTTTGTTTCTTTTGAATTTTGTGATAAAGAACATTGTTTTAAATTTTCAAACGTGTGTGTGTGTGTGAAATTTGTACCCTTGAATTTTCAGGAGGCTCATACCAGAGAGCCCGGCAGAACAGATACTAAACTCACATTTGGCGTCATAACAACAAGCCAGCCATAAGGACTTTGGGGATATGATTAATTAAAAACAGCATACTACTATGTATCTACTACTGATATTATGAAAAAAATGTCAGAAAAGTTTATTTTCAAACTAGCAGAATGAAAAATAGATTGCTCGGGAGTGTTGTTGCTGAACTCTATCAAAATAACATTATCTCATTTTTTTTCTAAAGAGATTAATTCACTTGCTTTGAAAATAACTCTTTGAAGATGCAAAAAAATGAATAATCATATATTAACTTGTGCTTCAAGCGTATTGTTAATATTCTGAAGATTTTTTGTTGTTGTTGAGAAAAGGAATTGTTCATTTTGCCTGGAGAACTTTTAAAACAAATTGCTAATTCACACCACTCTGTATATATCCTTCTATGTGAATACCTTTTAGAAGAATAATTGATTAAATGCCATCCAATCTACCATACACTTTTTCAGCATGATTTGTGCCCAACCCAGATCCTTCAGTTCCCTCAACCAGGTTTCCATTCCTGCTGCAATTGAGTCCATCTCCTTGTCGAAGCCCAGCCTCTTCTGCTGTTTCTTTTTGCTTTTTTGCAGCATGATGGGTTTCTCAAGGGAGCCTGGCCTTTACGGAATATGTGATAGAGTGAGTCTGCGCATTTGTGCCTCAAGTGAGAACGCTTCCACAATTGTTTTGTAGCCTCAGTGAAAATTGTTCCAGAATTCTTATGTTTGTATTCAACACCAAATGCAAAAGTATCAGCTGTGGCGGGGCAATGGTTAGAGTGCAGTACTGCAGGCTATTTCTGCTGACTGCCGACTGCCTGCAATTTGGCAGTTCAAATCTCACCACCGGCTCAAGGTTGACTCAGCCTTCCATCCTTCCGAGGTGAGTAAAATGAGGACCCAGATTGTTGGAAATATGCTGACTCTGTAAAACCACTTAGAGAGGGCTATAAAGCACTGTGAAGCGGTATACAGTGTTCCCTCGATTTTTGCGGGTTCAAACTTCGCGAATAGCCTATACCACGTTTTTTCAAAAAATATTAATTAAAAAATACTTCACAGTTTTTTTTCTATACCACGGTTTTCCTACCCGATGATATCATACGTCATCACCAAACTTTCATCTGCCATTGCTGATTGGCCGAAATCTCGGCCAATCAGCATTTTTATCACAAAAAAAATAATTATTGTTAATAGATAATTATGTTTATAAATATCAGGATCACTAAGTGTCTTATTCAATTGTGAGTACCAGTAATAATGGTGAGTAAATGGTTGTTAAGGGAATGAGAAATGGTAATTTAGGGGTTTAACGTTTTAAGGGATGGCTTGTGATACTGTTCATAGCTAAAAATGGTGTATTTACTTCCGCATCTCTACTTTGCGGAAATTCGACTTTCGCGGGCAGTCTCGGAACGCATCCCCCGCGAAAATCGAGGGAACACTGTATAAGCCTACGTGCTATTGCTAGCAATATAGGTAGTCCTCAATTTACAACAGCTCATATAATCATCTTTCAAAGTTACAATAGCACTGAATAAAAGGCAATTTGTGAATGTTTTTCACACTTACGACCACAACAGCATCTCCATGGTCACATGATCAAAATTTGGATGCTTGGCAACTGACTCACATTTATGATAGTTGAAGTACCATGCAATTTTCCACAATGCTCCTACAATTTTCGCTACTGGAATTTGCAGGTCATAGAGAAGTGATACATAAATTACATATCAAGCTGTCCGCGTCGCCTTTTTCGCAACCCAGCGCTTTTAACTGAAAATGTCCTTGACCAAAAAATGTGATGGGTGTTCAATGTATATCCCAAACATCCTTTATCCAGCTGAAATAATATTCAGACCTGTGTGAAACCAACTGTTCACAGTAGGCACTTTTTTTCCTCCTTCTGTTTGTATATAATAAAGGATTAAAATATAAATAGCAACATTGCATCCATGTTTGCTGATGGGAGGCAGCATGAGAATATCAACAAAGCTTGCACCAAGTTCATGGGTCAAGCTTTCATTGAAGAGGTCGCTGAGCAAAATGACTTTTTAAAAATATGTTTTGAGGCACATGTCTCTTATGAAACTTAAAGGGTGTCTAATTCCTATGAATAGTAAATTTAATTTTAGATGTTATACTGAGTACTATACGTTTGCATGATATTATACCGAGTACTATATATTTACATTTAACTGATTAATCACTGTTTGTGATATCAACTACTTGTGATAAGACTACTTACGGGACTACCTTCTGCTGCATGAATCCTAGTGTCCAGTTAGGTCCCACAGAGTCGGCCTTCTACAGGTCCTGTCATCTAGACCAGTGTTTCCCAACCTTGGCCACATGAAGATATTTGGACTTCAACTCCCAGAGTTCCCCAGCCAGCGAATTCTGGCTGGGGAATTCTGGGAATTGAAGTCCAGATACCTTCAAGTGGCCAAGGTTGGATAACACTGATCTAGACAATGTCACTTGGCGAGTCCTAGGGGAAGAGACTACTCTGTGGGGGCCCCAGCCCTCTGGAGTCAGCTCCCTCCAGAGATTTGCACTTCCCCCAGGCTCCTGCCTTTCATAAGAATCTGAAAACCTATTTATGCCACCAGGCTTGGGGTCACAAGACCCCAGTCTCTGGTCATTGAATGTGTGAGATGTTCACGGTGTGCGTTTGAATGAATGATTTTTAAATGTTTAACTTTTCTAGAATATTTTAAATGAATTGTTTATGTTAATTGGATTTAGATGTATTTTATATATTGTGTTTTTTATTGATATGTTGTAGGCCACCCCAAGTCCGCGGAGTGGGGCAGCATACAAGTCCAATTAATAAAATAAATGAAATAAATAAACTGGAATTACCTCTCATTATAAAATACAGAAGACACTAAGCCAGGGGTCAGGAACCTTTTTGGCTAAGAGAGCCGTAAACGCCACATATTTTGAAATATAATTCCGCGAGAGCCGTACAATATGTTTAAAGGGCCATTGACAGATCAATCGCTCCAATGTTCACTTAGTACAGCAAGGAATGCTCCTCCCTGCTGTATAAAGCCACAACTGGACTGAAACAATGGTAATTAGCAGTAAAAAAATTAAATAAATAACTTACATTGTGAGCTTGCGATGCATGACATCAGTCCAGCAGTCTGGCTTCTTCTTTTTCCTGCGCATGACTGGAAGCTGGCATTCTTCCTACCTGATGTTGAGAGAATGCCAGCTTTGAGGCATTCGCAGAAGAAAGAAGCTGGAATGTTGGACATGTCACACAATGCATTGTAAGTTATGTCAATTATCTATTTTATTATTTTACAGCGAATTATTGTTTAGGTCCAGCGGTGGCTTAGTGCAGCAGAGAGGAACACTCCTTTGTGTACTAAGTGACCGCTGGAGCAATTGTATCTGTCAGTGGCCCTTTTAAAAGTGTTGGTCTTACAGAAAATGAACAAAAAAGAGAGGCTCAGACCCATAGGGAACTAAAGCATTTACTACTTAAAGTGGTACATACAAGCAGGCACACCCAGCGTAATAAATAATTGAACTTTATTAAATAGTCTCACTGTACATAAAGTGCACACATTGACTTGTATTTAATTTTAAAGAACAACAAATCTCCGAACTCTTTTTTTTATAACATAATAACGTTTTAATGCTGTTGCTAACCAACGATGAATAGAATACTTCCTACCATTAATGTGACTTCTGGTACTGAATGGATTTGCTGATGGCTTTGTAATCTGGTTCATACGTGGTGAGGTTTAGCTTCATGCAGGCGTTGAGACTTCCATCCGTTAAACGTGAACGTATGTTAGTCTTGATGTGCTTTAGATGTGAGAAAGACTGCTCGCATGCATAGGTAGAGCCAAACATTGTCAGTACAGCAATACCCACACGCTGCAGTGTTTGGTATGTGACAGGAAGTGCATTCCAAGTTTTGACAATCAGCTGGTCTGCATGTTGGAGTTGTTTCATTTCTCTCCACTTGTGTTTGCTTGCCAACTCTGCTTGCTGTCGTGCAAGTTTTTCCAAATCTTCATTAAGTGATTTAAACTTATTCACCCACATGTCTGAAGCCTTCAGGTCAGCAGCTTGTAGCTCAAAATCTCTGATGGAGACACCAGGGATATAACTCAGGTCAGTGCTGTCCAGTGCACACTCATGTGGATGAGTGATGAACTTAAAAAGACGAGTGTGCTCACGAAATTCTCCAAAGCGCGCTTTGAATGATTGCAGGAGATTGGATGTAAAGCCTGCTAGCTGCTGAATATCAAGATGTTGTGCAGGGTCATTTGCTGTGCATGCATCTTTAAACTCTCCCAGTTTTTCAAAGTGTATTAAACGACCTGTTTCAATGTCTGCGATAAACAGTTCCAGCTTATTTTCAAATGCAAACACAGCTTGTTGAAGCGATAAAACTGTATTACCAACGCCTTGCATTTTCACATTGAGCTGGTTCAGATGTTCAGTCATATCTACAAGATAGAAGAACTTCAGGAGCCACTCAGTGTTGGACAACTCAGGATGGTCAACGTTTTTCATTTCAAGAAAAGTTCGTATTTCACTCAGACAAGCTGCGAAACGGCTGAGCACCTTCCCTCTTGACAGCCAGCGCACGTTGCTGTGCAGAAGCAGACCAGGATAATTATTCCCAACTTCATCCAGGAGTGTTTTAAACTGGCGATCATTTAAAGCACGGGCAACAATAAAGTTGACCACCTGAATAACAAGTGACATCACCTCACCAAGCTGCTCACCAAACATCTGAGCACAAAGTGCCTCCTGATGTAGGATGCAGTGAATACCAAGGATAGGTCTTTTTTCATGTTCACGAAGAAGCGCTACAAATCCTTTGTTTTTTCCTACCATGCATGGAGCACCATCAGTACACACTGAAATAAGTTTATGCATTGGTAGATTTTTTTCTTTAGTGAACTCAGTGAATGACTTGAACAAATCATCCCCTCTTGTTGTCCCTTTCAGAGGCAAAACAGCAAGACTTTCCTCATGTAACTTGTCACCGACAGCATACCTTGCAATGATGCTGAACTGAGATATATGGCTTACGTCAGTTGATTCATCCAAAGCAAGAGAAAAGAACAGAGCTGTATTTATGTCCTTCACTTGGGATGC
The DNA here is from genome assembly GCF_031021105.1 of Erythrolamprus reginae. NCBI lineage: Eukaryota > Metazoa > Chordata > Lepidosauria > Squamata > Dipsadidae > Erythrolamprus > Erythrolamprus reginae. The sequence continues at coordinate 84,988,402 of NC_091951.1, forward strand.
CTCAATCTGATTTGCCATCATGATGGCACGGTCATGAACTGTTCTTGCTGACAGAGGCATGTCTTTTATCCGTTTGATAATCTTGGCTTTATCCGGAAAATCATCAAAAAGTTCATTGGCAACATCAAGCATAAATGTTTTGGCATACTCCCCATCTGTGAATGGTTTTCCGTTTCTGACAATTGCCAAAGCACCAACAAAGCTAGCCGAATTTAAGTCACCTTGTTGGGTCCAAACTCGAAGTTGCTGCTGACTAGCTTGCACTTTGCACAGCAACTCTTGACAGGCTTTCTTCCTGCTGTCCCCTGCAGGATATTTCGATGCAAATGAAGCATGGCGTGTGTCAAAGTGGCGCTTTATATTTGACCGCTTCATGGATGCAATTTTATCATTGCATATAAGACAAACTGGTGAACCTGCTCTCTCCACAAAGGCAAATTCGTCTGTCCACTCCTGCTGAAAAGTACGATACTCCTCATCCTTCTTTCTTTTAGTCATCTTCTTCAATAAAGGGCAGTACTGTGGGGGTGAATAGAAGGCTCTGAGTCATTATTTCTTTAATTTGTGGATTTGTCTGCAAGCAAGGCCAACTCCAGGTTTCTTTTGGTCCTTGTGCTATAGAACTTTAGTAGACCTCTAGAAGAGCTGTCTTCTTTTCGTCACGGGTTAGTCGGGTGCTGACGCCGGCCGTGTTCAGCTGTCACTTTCAATACCCCAGCATGGCCCACCATATGGGTAAGATGTCAGCTGTAGGGATACCTACTACACCCCAGTAGCCCCCCCCCATCCAGTGACTACAGGTGGTGTGCCCTTACCCATACCTATTGTCCCTCTCTTTCTTTCTCTCTGTCTCTCTTTCTTTCTCTCTGTCCCTCTCTTTCTTTCTCTCTGTCCCTCTCTTTCTTTCTCTCTGTCCCTCTTTCTTTCTCTCTGTCCCGGATTCCCCTTTCTCCCTCGCCTGCATCCTTGCCGCGGTGACTCACCAGGAGAAGACCCACGCGGCTCCTCTGGGGCAGGGCCGCCATCAGGAATTTTGGGGCCCCATACAGCCTAAGTGTCTGGGGGCCCCCTCCCTTCTTCCTTCCTTCATTCCTTCCTTCCTTCCTTCCTTCCTTCCTTCCTTCCTTCCTTCCTTCCTTCCTTCCTTCCCTTTTAAATTTTCAAACTGTCTTCTTCATATTCCTGGCTGAGGAATTCTGAAAGCTGCAGTCAACTGTCTTCAGCCATTGTCCAGCCCTGTGCTATGGACCCCTCCCTCCACCCCCTGAAGAGGCCGGGGGCTTCATTCCAAAGCCAGTGGCAGTGATGCCAAAAAACCCTTCCCTGGGGATGGGAGCGGGGGGGGGGGGCTCCACTGGTCTCCCTCGACAAGACCTTCCGCAACACATCAGCCCTGCTGGGCAGGCCTCTTAGCCCCACCAAAGAAATGGGGGTTAAGGAAGACCCCACCCCCCACCTTGCCCCAAACACTGGCACTCTGCATAACCCATGCGGGGGCTTTGGCTTCCCCTCTGCAGAACAGAAGCTGGGGACCTCTCCCTCCACATACACTGGATCCCTATGGCCCATCCGAGGGCTGGCAAAATAGGTGTGCCCCCCCCTGCTTTTCTATCTCTCTCTCTCTCTTTCTCTCTTTCTCTCCCTCTCTTTTTGTCTCTCTTTCTCTCTCTACTTTTCTTTCTTTTTCTCTTTTTCTCTCCCTTTCTCTCTCTTTTTCTCTTTTTATGTCCCTTTCTCTCTCTTTCTCTTTATATCTTTCTCTCTTTTTTCTTCTCCCAACCTCTCTCTTTCTCTTTCTATCTCTTTCTCTCCCTCCCTCTATCTTTCTCTTTTTATCTTTCTCTTTCTCTCTCTCTCTTTCTATCCCTCTTTCTTTCTCTCTCTTCCTTTCTATCTCTCCTCTTCCTTTCTCTCTCCTCTCTCTCTCCCTCTCTTTCTACCCTCCTTTCTCTTCCTTCCTTCTCTCCCTCCCTCCCCTCCCTCCCTCCTTCCTTCCTCTCCATTTCTCTTTCCCTCCCTCTCTTTCCCTTTTCTTTCTTTTGGTCCACTTCTCTCTCTCGCCGCTTCTCCACTTGCCTCCCCCTCGCGCCTCGCCCTTCCCACCCGGCCACCCCGCGCGCGCTTACCAGCAGCAGGAATTCAAGTAAGCCCAAAAGAAGCCATTGGCTCCGGGCGGCGTTCATGGCCCCCCCGAACCCCCAGCCCAGCTGGAGCTCCCTCTCGCCGCCGCCATCTCCCTATGACTGCCTACGGCCGCTGCAGCTCCCCCCCCCCCCACCGGGCCACAAAGGACACTTGCCGACGCCAGTGAAGCTTCAGCTGGGCGGGGCGCTGCCGGTACTTCCCTCCTGGGGCTCCCGCTCGCAGCTGTCCCCCGGCTTCTGCTCGATGCCGCGGTTTTCGGCGCTGTCCTGCTGTGCCCCAAAGACGGAAGGCGGGAAAAAGGCGAGAAGAATGGAGCCGGCGCTAGGTGTGAGGGAGGATGCTTTCTGTGCGGGCGGAGGACTACCCTCGCCGGAAGAGCTGCCCATCTAGCAGTCCCGCTGCCCCATTGGCCGGCAGGGGATGATGGGCAAGGGACGCCTCGGGGAAGGTGGGCAGGGTGGGAAGGGAAGGAGGGGGCTGGCGGGGGTTTAGGGAAGGGGAGCCGAGGCCAGCCTTGCAGCTCCTCGGCGGGAGGAGTCGAAAGCCACCGGGAGAAGACTGGGCTCAGCAGCAGAAGCGCCGGGCCCGCCCCCCCCATTATGCCATAGACAGGCAGGAGTCCTGTCTGCGAGCCAGATACGGCCATCAAAAGAGCCATATCTGGCTCGCGAGCCATAGGTTCCCGACCCCTGCACTAAGCCAAAATCAAAACCATATGTAATGGCTTAATATAACATGCTGGTGAACCCATATAGCATTTGGTGGGTGAAGCCTCATGCCACCTGCAATGGTATCATCACAACTAAATAAATTTTATAGTATTATTATTATTATTATTATTATTATTATTATTATTATTATTATTATCAATTAGATTTGTATGCCGCCCCTCTCCGTAGACTTAACTAATGGTCTCCAGTTTTGGTGAAGGGAAAGCCTACTTCCCTAGTTAAATATTTTATGAAGTCTATAGGGCACTGATGGCGAACCTATGGCATGGGTGCCATAGGTGAAACATGGAGCCATATCTACTGGCACACGAGCTGTTGCCCCAGCTCAGTTCCAACCTGCATGTGTGTGCCAGCCAGCTGATTTTTGGCTCACACAGAGACTCTGAGAGGGCATTTTTGGGCTCCAGATTCCAGAGAGTCTCTGGGGGGGGGGAGTGTGCTTTTACCCTCCTCTGGTCCCAGAGAAGCCTTTGGAGCCTGGGGAAGGTGAAACACGAGCCTACTGGGCCCACCAAGAGTTGGGACACAGGGCATTTCTGACCTCCAGAATGCCTTGGGGGCCAGGGGAAGCTGTTTTTTGCCCTCCCCGGGCATTGAATTATGGGCATGGGCACTCACACATGAGCAATAGTGCACACACACACTATTTCTCACCTGAGGAAAAAAAAGGTTCACCATCACTGCTATAGCGGGAAAATGTCTAATATGTGTCTCCAGGTTTAACTCAGTTCCTTCATAAATTAATCTCTCATGAGTAAAAAAAAAAAATTCTCAGCATTGTGGTATGTGAATGGATTAGATTTCAACTCTCATGTGGCATAGCTACCATAAAAGAGCCGGGGTGGCGCAGCAGGTAGAGTGCTGTACTGCAGGCCACTGAAGCTGACTGTAGATCTGAAGGTCAGCGGTTCAAATCTCATCACCGGCTCAAGGTTGACTCAGCCTTCCATCCTTTCGAGGTGGGTAAAGTGAGGACCCAGATTGTGGGGGCAATACGCTGGCTTTGTTAAAAAGTGCTATTGCTAACATGTTGTAAGCTGCCCTGAGTCTAAGGAGAAGGGCGGCATAAAAATTGAATGAATGAATGAATGAATGAATGAATGAATGAATGAATGAATGAATAAATAAATAAATAAACAAGCAAGCAAGCAAGCAAGCAAGCACCACATGATTAGAACATGCTTTAATACACTGGTAGAAAAATTTCAGCAACAACAGGAAGAATAAGAGATACAAAGATTGCAATTTGATGGTCATCTGCATGCGGAGGTTTCAATGGGGCTATTTTCCTCACTCGTATAAAATGTAAGTAGGAGTTCATAACCCTAGTGTATAAAGAAATATGTAAAATATTTGCCTCTTAATCCTCTTCTTTGCAACATGCTGTTCCATCCAGCACAGGAGTATTCCGTTGAAGATTTATCACATTTGCTATTTTTCCACTATAAACCTTTGACCCTGTAATGTAAAAGTAGCTTTGACTTTTTTCCAAAATGTTCCACTCCTGTCTCACTAGAGATATCTATAAGGCATGAAAAATGGCTAGGCCAACAACTTTATTGGAAAGGAGGGAAAAAGAGAACATGGCAGAGGGAGAGCCCATTTTATCTTTTCTCTTCTACCAACAGAGGCAGAAAGAGAGGCCCACTCTGGGTCCACACACATAGAGCCTGCAGAAGAAAACTGAGAGAAACTGCCATCTAGCAGGCAAAAGAAAAAAAAAGTAGAGCAATATGCCCTCAGGACTCTCTGCTGTCAAGTGTCATTAAAAGTGAGTAAATAGCACCGGAGTGAAATATTTTCTTTTCCATTAAAAAGTCAGCAGGGTTACAATCTGGTGCTTACATATCTGAATATCAATGTCAGTGAAGAAAGGGTGTGCATAACCATAGCAGGATTTGTCCTCTGAACCCATTTGAAAAATAACACATATTTCTGGAAATATACATACTAGCATTAGGAAGTAGGACTAGGCTTGAAACATGCAGTTAAAACATAGAGCCTAATAAAATAAATAAATACTGTACCACTGTACCAATTATGTATAATTTTTAATGTTTGTCTGTCTGTTTATCTGTCTATCTGTCTATCTCTATCATCTCTCAGTTATCATCCATCTATCTATCTATATCTACTGTATCTGTGTCTATATCAGGGGTGAGATTCAAAATTTTTCTCTACCAGTTCTGTGGGCATAGGCTTGGTGGGCATGGCAGGAGAAAGATAATCTCAAAATCTCAATTTCCTCCCCACTTCTGGGGGAAGGATATTGCAAAATCTCCATTCCCAACCCACTCTGGCACTAGCCAAAGGTGGTTTTTGCCGGTCTCCAAACTACTCAAAAGTTCCTCAACCAGAATCTGTTCTTCAGAATCTGTCAGAACCTGCTGAATTTCACCCCTGATCTATATCTGTCTGTCTGTCTCTCTGTCATCCATCCATCCATGCATCCATCTTTCTATTTATCTTTCTATCTATAAATCTATCTCTATCATCTACCATGTAGCTATCTCCTGCTGTTATATAGAAAATGTCCATTGCCAAACATCTGATTTCTATCTAAAATTAGATTCTTCATATCTAACTAATGTATAAGTTTAATGCTTTGAACTGCTTTATTTGGCATCTCAGTTTGTAAAGGAAGGAAAGCCATAGGATTTAAACTGTAGGGTTGATATATATATTGAGCTTGGTTTTTATGTTCTGCAGTCCACAGTTCTTTCCTATATATAAAACCTCTTTCCTGTTTTAGTAAAATGTTGAGTCTAGCAAGGTTGAATCTGTAAAACTTTTGCTGTTATTGAAAGTGAGGTTGAATCTCTGGACACACTCTATTTATTGCAGTGCTTGGTATGAAGTCTTGCAGTAAGTGTATAATTACCTTGAACAACATTGAGGAAGGAATTATATTGACAAAAATGTATTGGCTTGTTATGATTTATTGGTATGTGTTATATGTGAAATCAAATTAAGAAAACCATGTGAAATCAAATTAAGAAAAATATCAACACATGTTGTTTGTAAATAATACTATTGAATTCGGGTAGAAATAAAACATATTAAACAATTAAAAATTTTTTTTACAGTAATTTGATTATTTTACTATATCATATTAACCTATCTTTTAAGGAATGGTCAGATTGTATTTCAGAGGTAATATATTAATTTTAAAGTCTATGACAAACTTAAGAGATTAATATTTAAGTCATAAGTCTAGCAATCTATTTAAATATTCCATTCATTCTGTCAGTTTCAAAAATTTACTGTGTGATTTTATATCAAGAGAGATCATTTATTTTCATTAGACTGATAAAAACTATCCTGACTTTGAAAGTGCGTCACTGAAAATGGTATAGATCAGGGTATCAAGTTCAATTTCACTGAGGGCTGCATCAGCATTGTGTTTAACCTGGCTGTGGCTGTGGTGGGCTTTGCCAGCTCAACATCACTCATGTTGGGGACACTTGTGGTGGCCTGAGCAATCTGCCAGAGACAACAGGCTCCCAAGCTCCATTTTCTTGAAACCCTCTGCCAGAGAAAACAAAGCTTGAGTGGGGCCACATGCACCTCCTACTTCCATTTTTGCTGGTAGAGGCCTGCAGGCTATTTCTTTGCTGTTCCCAAGGTGGCCCTGTGTGTGGCCCTGCATGCCAGATCTAACCACTCTGCATGCCAGATCCAGCACCCAGGCCTTGAGTTTGACACCATTGGTATTTGATTTCGGCCAGCAGGAAGGTGACGCAAAGATGGGTCCAGGAGATTACCAATGCTTCTCTGAGGGAGGGGTCCTTCCCGGCTCCCTACAAGGAGGCACTCGTGTGCCCCCTCTTCAAAAAGCCTTCCCTGGACCCAGCCATATTTAACAACTATTGTCCTGTCCCCAACCTTCCCTTTATGGTGAAGGTTGTTGAGAAGGTGGTGTCACTCAAGCTCCAGTGGTCCTTGGAAGAAGCCGATTATCTAGGCCCTTGGCAGTCAAGATTCAGACCCGGCTACAGCATGGAAACTGCTTTGGTTGCACTGATGGATGATTTCTGGTGGGCCTGGGACAGGGGTTTATCCTCTGTCCTGGTGCTCCTTGACCTCTCAGCGGCTTTCGATTCCAATGAGGAGCTCCGGGAGTTGAAGCGCCAGAAGAGACGTCTGGAGAAGCGATGGAGGAAGAGTAAGTCTGAATCCGATCAAACACTTGTAAGAGCTCATATTAAAACTTACAAAGTGGCGCTCAAGGCGGCAAGATGCGTGTACCATGCCACTTTGATTGCATCAGCGGAATCCCGCCCGGCCGCTCTGTTTAGGGTAACCCGCTCCCTTCTTAATCAGGGGGGAGTTGGGGAGCCCTTGCAGAGCAGTGCTGAGGATTTTAACACGTTTTTTGCTGATAAAATCGCTCAGATCCGGGCGGACCTCGACTCCAATTGTAAAACAGAGTCGACTGAGAACAAGTCAGTCGAGGTCACTGGGGCTAAACATCTTTGTCCACCTGTCTGGGCGGAATTTGACTTGGTGTCACCTGATGAAGTGGACAAGGCCATTGGAGCTGTGAGTTCCGCCACCTGTTTACTGGATCCGTGTCCCTCTTGGCTGGTTTCGGCCAGTCGGGAGGTGACACGGAGCTGGGTCCAGGAAATTGTCAACGCCTCCTTGGGGAGGGGGTCCTTTTCAGCCCTTTATAAGGAGGTACTTGTGCGTCCCCTCCTCAAGAAGCCTTCCCTGGACCCAGCCGTGCTTAATAACTACCGTCCAGTCTCCAACCTTCCCTTTATGGGGAAGGTTGTTGAGAAGGTGGTGACACTTCAACTCCAGTGGTCCTTGGAAGAAGCCGATTATCTAGGTCCTCAACAGTCTGGATTCAGGCCCGGCTACAGCACGGAAAGTGCTTTGGTCGCGTTGATGGATGATCTCTGGCGGGCCCGGGACAGGGGCCTGTCCTCTGTCCTGGTGCTCCTTGACCTCTCAGAGGCTTTCGATACCATCGACCATGGTATCCTTCTGCACCGGCTGGAGAGGTTGGGAGTGGGAGGCACTGTTCTCCAGTGGTTCTCCTCCTACCTTTCTGGTCGGTCGCAGTCGGTGTTAGTGGGGGGTCAGAGATCGACCTCGAGGTCTCTCCCTTGTGGTGTGCCTCAGGGGTCAGTCCTCTCCCCCCTGCTATTTAATATCTACATGAAACCGCTGGGTGAGATCATCCAAGGACATGGGGTGAGGTATCATCAATACGCCGATGATACCCAGTTATACATCTCCACCCCATGCCCAGTCAACGAAGCAGTGGAAGTGATGTGCCGGTGCCTGGAGGCTGTTGGGGCCTGGATGGGTGTCAACAAACTCAAACTCAATCCAGACAAGGCGGAGTGGCTGTGGGTCTTGCCTCCCAAGGACAATTCTATCTGTCCATCCGTTACCCTGGGGGGGGGGAATTATTGACCCCCTCAGAGAGGGTCCTCAACTTGGACGTCCTCCTCGATCCACAGCTCACATTAGAGAAACATCTTTCAGCTGTGGCGAGGGGGGCGTTTGCCCAGGTTCGCCTGGTGCGCCAGTTGCGGCCCTACTTGGACCGGGAGTCATTGCTCACAGTCACTCATGCCCTCATCATCTCGAGGCTCGACTACTGTAATGCTCTCTATATGGGGCTACCTTTGAAAAGTGTTCGGAAACTTCAGATTGTGCAGAATGCAGCTGCGAGAGCAATTACGGGCTTCTCTAAGTATGCCCATATCACTCCAACACTCCACAGTCTGCATTGGTTGCCGATCAGTTTCTGGTCACAATTCAAAGTGTTTGTTATGACCTATAAAGCCCTTCATGGCACCGGACCAGAATATCTCCGGGACCACCTTCTGCCGCACGAATCCCAGCGACCGGTTCGGTCCCACAGAGTTGGCCTTCTCCAGGTCCCGTCGACTAAACAATGTCGTCTGGCGGGACCCAAGGGAAGAGCCTTCTCTGTGGTGGCTCTGACCCTCTGGAACCAGCTCCCCCCTGAGATTAGAATTGCCCCCACCCTCCTTGCCTTTCGCAAACCCCTTAAAACCCACCTCTGCCGTCAGGCATGGGGGAACTGAAACATCTCCCCCTTGCCCATGTTGTTTTGGTGTTAGATTGATTGTATGCGTGTTTTTTAATATTCTGGGGTTGTTTTTTATGAATTATTTAGTTTAAAATTGTAATTTGATTAGTGGGTATTGGATTTGTTATTATGTATTGTTTTTACCTTGTTGTGAGCCGCCCCGAGTTTGCGGAGAGGGGCAGCATATAAATCCAATAAATCTAATCTAATCTAATCTAATCCATCAATCACGGTATCCTTCTGCGCCAACTAGAGGGGTTGGGAGTGGGAGGCACCATTTTACAATGGTTCTCCTCCTACCTCTCTGGTCGGTCGCAGTTGGTGTTAGCGTGGGGTCAGAGGTCAACTCCTAGGTCCCTACTTTGGGAGTTCCTCAGGGGTCAGTCCTCTCCCCCCTGCTTTTTAATATCTGCATGAAACCGTTGAGTGAGATCATCCAAGGGCACAGGGTGAGTTACCATCAGTATGCTGATGATACTCAGCTGTACATCTCCACCCTGTGTCCACTCAGCAAAGCAGTGGAAGTGATGTGCCAGTGTCTGGGGGCTGTCAGGGTCTGGATGGGTGCCAACAGGCTCAAGCTCAATCCAGACAAGACGGAGTGGCTGTGGGTACTTCCTCCCAAGGACACATCCACATGCCATCCATTATTCGGGGGGGATTATTGACCCCCGCAGAGAGGGTCCACAACTTGGGCATCCTTCTCGATCCACAGCTGACTTTAGAACACCATCTTTCGGCTGTGGCGAGGGGGTTTGCTTGGTGCATCAGTTGTGGCCCTATTTGGACAGGGAATCTTTGCTCATGGTCACTCATGCCCATATCACCTTGATGTTCGACTACTGCAATGCTCTCTACATGGGGCTACCTCTGAAGAGTGTTCGGAAACTTCAAATTGTCCAAAATGCAGCTGTGCAAGCAGTTATGGGCCTTCCAAGGCATGCCCATATTTCATCATCACTCCGCAGACTGCATTGGCTGCCGATCAGTTTCTGGAAACAATTCAAAGTGTTGGTTATAACATATAAAGCCCTACATGGCATAGGACCAGATTATCTCCGAAACCGCCTTCTGCCGCACGAATCCCAGCATCGAGTGAGGTCCCACAGAGTTCATCTCCTCAGGGTCCCATCAAGCAAACAATGCCGGCTGGCGGGACATAGGGGAAGAGCCTTTTCTCTGGGGGTCCCAGCCCTCTGGAATCAGCTCTCCCCAGAGATTCGCACTGCCCCCACTCTCCTTGCCTTCCGAAAGAGTTTAAAAACTCATCTTTTTTGCCAGGTCATTAGATTTTTTTCCCCTGACCAATGAGTGTTTTTAGTGAGATTTATTGAGTGAATGTTAATGAATGTTTTAAAGTTAGAATTTTTAAAGATTTTTAATTATATTAATTGGATCAACTGTATTATTATGTCTTTTATATACGCTGCGAGCCGCCCCGAGTCCTCAGAGAGGGGTGGCATACAAATCCAATTAAATTAAACTAAACTAAATTTAAATAGGCTATGAGAGTGTCCAATTAACCCCAAGCCTTACTCCTCAGGAACCATTCCTGCCTTTGGGCAGTTCTGCGTGCATGCGCACTGAGGACAGCCCCCCCCCTTCTTCTTCATTGTCTTCTGCCCTCATGACATCCTCTGGAGGTTCTGAAAGCCGTGGCTGTCTCTCTACCTCTGGCACTAAGTCTTCTCTAGGGTCTGTCTGACTCTGGTGCCAGCTGCACAAGCCAATGGCGAATCACCACACCAGCTTCCTCGCTGTTGGAATCAGCTACCAGCTGCATAGGCTGCTGGTGGGCCATGACAAAGGGAAGAGAAAGGAAGGGAAGGGAAGGAAAGGAAAGGTTAAAATAAAATTGAAAGCTTAGAAGGAGGTAGAAAAAGAAATGTAGTGATAAAACAATTTTCTGCTCTTATTCAATAACTGAAGTATATGTTTGTTTAATGCAAGATAGCAACTAACAACATTTGCACACAATCCTATAAAGAATATTGGATATATCCTGGGCTTTTACTGTATATGTATTACAGCATATGTTTCTTATAAAGAACAATGAAGAAATATGATAAAACAATGTGGAATTCAAGGCTAAATTAAATGGCACAATGGAGATATCTGAGGCTTTATGTATTTTATCAAAAGCAGCCATGGGGTAGAGGGATTTGGGGAGTTTCCATAGCTCAGCTTTGTTCTATTCCCTGCTTAGCAAATCAGTTTTTGGATATCAATGTATTTTTCAAAGAAAGAATTTCCCCAAAATATGTGCAAGACCAAATCAGGATAAAGAAATTATTTGTACTTATAAAATGTATAAGATGACCACATTGGTCCTAACAGGGTATTTTGGACTTTTCAAATCCAGGCTGATTTATAACAGTATGGGGCTTTTTATAGAAAAGTCTCTTCTCTCACCTTGTTGTTCTTGTTGTTGTTGTTAGCTGTGAAGTCATGGCCGATCAATCGCGATCCTATAGGCAACATTCCTCCAGACCTTCCTGTCCGCTACTATCTCCCAAAGTCCATTTAAGCTCAGGCCGATTGCTTCAGCGACTCCATCCAGCCACCTCATTGCTTGTCATCCCCTTCTTCTTTTGCCTTCAATCTTTCCCAAAATTAGGCTCTTCTCCAGTGAGTCCTTACTTCTCATTAGGTAGACAAAGTATTTGTGTTTCATCTTCAGGATCTGGCCTTCTAAAGAGCAGTCAGGCTTTATCTCCTCTGGGTTGACTGGTTTGATTGCCTTGCAGTCCAAGGGACTCACAGAAGTCTTCTCCAGCACCATAGTTCAAAGGTCTCAATTCTTTGTCACTCAGCCTTTCTTATGATCCAACTTTCACAGCCATACATTGCAACTGGGAAAACCATAGCCGTGACTATATGCACTTTGGTTGACAGGGTGATGTCTCTGCTTTTTAGCATGCTGTCTAGATTTGCCATAGCTCTCTGCCCAGAAGCAAGCGTCTTTTAATTTCTTGGCTGTAGTCCCCATCTGCGGCGAACTTGGAGCCTAGGAAAATAAAATCTGTCACTACCCACATTTCTCCCCCAACTATTTGCCAGGAATTGAGAAGTCCAGATGTTATGATCTCAGTTTTCTTAATGTTGAGTTTCAAAGCAACTTTTTCACTCTCCTCCTTCACCCAAGAGTTCTTCTTCATTTTCTGCCATTAGAGTGGTATCATCTGCATATCTGAGGTTGTTGATATTTCTCCCGGATATTTCTCTTCTCTCACCTAGAACTTCTAAAAATGACCATGTTAACCCTTGATCTTATGCATCACAAAAGCTAAAAATTAAAACTGGTCTCCTAGCAGTCATTTGAATTTACATTGGACCTATCTGGAGGTCCTTGCGATCCAGTTCCAAAGTTCCAAGAGCTGCCCAATCATGGTCAAATGATTGCATGTTGAGTGCTCAGTAACTGGCCCGCAGTTACAGTCCTGCAGAATCCCAGAATCAGGTGACTTCTTTATCTTTGGTCTTGAGAAAAGCCATTTACTTCCAGGTTTTAGTGAATTTGAATTTGATTCATAGCTAACTATTGGTTTGCTTTACAATCACCACAAAAACAGTTGTAAAATATGACTGATCATGCAGCTGACCTAATTTACAATTGTTATGAACTACAACTGTGACCGGCAACTCCATTACAGTTGTAATTCAAGGGCTATTTGTATTTAGATTTCTCAAGCCATGTGCTATTCAGGTTTATGTGGAAACTAACACACATGCAGATAAACTCACAAATATCTTTTTTTCCCTGAAGGGCTATTAGCATTTCTACTGTTACAGCTGCAATTGGACTTTCTGAAACCCCAGAAATTGTCTGGCAGAATATAGTCATTTCAAGAAATATTGGGGAAGGAATTAAACTTCCTCCCAAAGATGCCAATGCCGATATGTTAAAAAAAAAACATTTTTAACACTCAAGCAAAGTCATCCAAAATATTTTAAAAGTTTGTATAATTCCCCCAATCGCTCTGTAAATGATGATGATGGTTTGGGATCCAAGATAGCCCCAATAAAGTCTGCTTCGGTGAAATGTTCTCAAATAGTTCCTTTATTTTCTATTATTCTCTGTGATTCTCTACAGATGATCCATCTGTCAAACTACTGAAGTTTGCAGATGAAACAACAGTGATTGGTCTCATTTGAGATAATGATGAAACTGCATACAGATGGGAGGTTGAACAACTAGCCTCATGGTGCGATCAGAACATCTGGAACTGAACACACTCTAAACTGTAGAAAGGTGGTAGACTTTAGGAGAAACCCACACCAGTGTCAAACTCAGGCTGAATTACTATTACTATTAGTCTTCTCATTATTCCTATCACTCATTTCCTCCCACTTATGACTGTATGACTAACATGTTGCTTGTATACTTACGATTTATATTAATATTGATTGTTGCCTGATTGCTTATTTGTACCCTATGCAATCATTAAGTGTTGTACCTCATGATTCTTGACAATATATATTTTATGTACACTGAGAACATATGCACCAAAGACAAATTCCTTGTGTGTCCAATCGCACTTGTCCAATAAAGAATACTATCATATTCTATTCTACGATGATGAGAAGAACTAATGCTATGTAAAGTTTGTGTTCAATTATTTTCCACTGCCATTTCTTTCCAAAAATGGAAATTTAACATCCACTGCCAAAAGACTCATAATTGAGGAAAACAGTTTATAGCACAGTAAAAATTGAAGAAGTTAAACTACTTTCTGTCAGCACCAGCTCCTTCCCTGGAAGACGTTGGCCTATTAGAGAAAATTTACAAGGATACGGCATATGGAAGCTGTTTTGAATACAGTTACAGGTTTTGTCCATATAGTTATTTTGTTTTATAAACATGTATCACGTGCAGCAATATTTGGTAATGTTTAAGGAATGTACATAAAATTTCATGTTGGAGTTCTGAATAAAGTAAGATGAGATTCTTGTCCCATAATGATCCCTCAAATGTTATAGAAACATAGAAACAAAGAAACATAGAAGTCTGATGGCAGAAAAAGACCTCATGGTCCATCTAGTCTGCCCTTATACTATTTTCTGTATTTTATGTTAGGATGGATATATGTTTATCCCAGGCATGTTTAAATTCAGTTACTGTGGATTTATCTACCACGTCTGCTGGATGTTTGTTCCAAGGATCTACTACTCTTTCAGTAAAATAATATTTTCTCATGTTGCTTTTGATCTTTCTCCCAACTAACCTCAGATTGTGTCCTCTTGTTCTTGTGTTCACTTTCCTATTAAAAATACTTCCCTCCTGAATCTTATTTAACCCTTTAACATATTTAAATGTTTTGATCATGTCCCCCCTTTTCCTTCTGTTCTCCAGACTATACAGATTGAGTTCGTTAAGTCTTTCCTGATACGTTTTATGCTTAAGACCTTCCACCATTCTTGTAGCCCGTCTTTGGACCCGTTCAATTTTGTCAATATCTTTTTGTAGGTGAGGTCTCCAGAACTGAACACAGTATTCCAAATGTGGTCTCACCAGCACTCTATATAGCGGGATCATAATCTCCCTCTTCCTGCTTGTTCTACCTCTAGCTATGCAGCCAAGCATCCTACTTGCTTTCCCTATCGCCTGACTGCACTGTTCACCCATTTTGAGAGTGTCAGAAATCACTACCCCTAAACTGCCAGTACAATACTCAGATTGTGGATTCCTTTTCCCCAAGTGCATTATTTTACATTTGGAAACATTAAACTTAAAACTCACAGTTCATTTCACAAGTGTTCGCAACATATAAAAACAAATACTTGAACCTCTCTTAACCTGGTTATGGTGAGCTTAAGAATGCCTCATTCTCTCTATTATTATTTTTCCCTGCAATGTGATTTCTGTTCCCTTCGGTGGGTAGTCATAATCTGGACAAATGCCAACAATTTTTTCACGTAAGGAAACGAACAACAATGCAAATAATACAACCTCATTAATAGCCAAGAAAAGCTTGCAGATAATCCCTTTCTTGGTGCCAATTATCTTAAGGGCTTATCCGTGCCGTAAAGCTGTCTCATCTCGACTTCTGGGTGCCCTTTACAGATCTGTTTGCAAAGTCGTATTTTTTCTGCTTCTGGCAGTTTACATGGTCTGGTCCGATTTGCTCACTGCACTTATTTTCTTCTAGTCCACCTTCTGCACTTCTGTTGCCCACTTCATGGAGATAGAATGTCTCCTTGCCTCATTTTCCCAAGTCTTTCTGAATGAAGTTGTAGCTTAAGCCAAAATGTGTCTTTCCCACTAGCACAAGAGTTGCTTTTTAAAATGGGTGCACTGGCTTACAATTTACAGGCTTACAGCCTCGACTTACAGCCATTCAATTAATTCAAAATTACAAGAGTACAGTGGTACCTCATCTTACGAACGCCTCTTCTAACGAACTTTTCAAGATACGAACCCGGTGTTTAAGATTTTTTTGCCTTTCCCCCCCTTTTTTGAAGAAAGAAAAGGGAGGGGCAGCTTGGAGGAGTAAAGATTTTGCATGCTTGCAAAGGCACAGAAACGGTGTCTTTTTAAGAAAGAAAAGGGAGGGGCAGCTTGGAGGAGTAAAGATTTTGCATGCTTGCAAAGGAACTGAACGGTGTCTTTTGAAGAAAGAAAAGGGAGGGGCACCCCCTTGCCTTTCTTCCTTCCCACTCACCCTTTAGCCTAGCCTTGCTTCTTCCACCCGCCCCGTTTAGCTGCTCCTCCCTGCCCTCTGGTCGCCTCCCTTCTAAAGTTTGGGATTTTCCTGAAGGATTTGCATGCATTATTTGCATTATTTTACATTGATTCCTATGGGAAACATTGTTTCATCTTACAAACTTTTCACCTTACGACCCTCCTCCTGGAACCAATTAAGTTCATATGATGAGGTACCACTGTACTTAAAAATGTGACTTGTAACCAGTCCTCATAATTGCAAACAACCTAGTATCCCAACAGTCACATGATCACAATTTGGTTGCTTGGCATCCAGCATTTATTTACAATGGTTGCAGAGTCCTGGAGTCATATGATCACCATCAATGACCATCCCAGACAGGGCCATTCAAAGTCAATGTGAAAAGCCAGATTTGCTTAAAGACTGCAATGATTCACTTAACAACCATAATTTAAAAAGGTAGCAAAAGTGGGCATGATTCACATGACAACAGTCTTACTTAACAACAGAAATTCTGGTTTCAGTAGTCATAAATCGAGAACCATCTGAAATGTCATACCATGAACTTTAAAAAAAAAGCTAGGAGAAAAGGGGTGGGGGAAGAGTAATTTTAGAAGAATGTGTTTCTGTCAAGTTTGGAACTAGAAATATTTTGTACATCAGATATGTTTTATAACTAGAGTGTGGATTAAAAAAAAAGTTGTGAGACAGAAACTGCATCAGATTTTATTGAGGAGAAACCAGAAAAAATGCAAGGAAGATGCTTTTATCAACTGATTACTGTGCATTTTTAAGCTTTATTATTATTATTATTATTATTATTATTATTATTATTATTATTATTAATTAGATTTGTATGCCACCCCTCTCCGCAGATTCGTGGCGGCTCACAACAACAAAACAATATATAACAAATCTAATAATTAAAAATCACTAAACACGCCTTATTAAAAAGAAAACATACACACAAACATACCATGCATAAAATGGAACGGCCCCGGGGGAGATGTCTCAGGTCCCCCATGCCTGGCGGCAGAGGTGGGTTTTAAGGAGTTTATGAAAGACAGGGAGGGTGGGGGCAATTCTAATCTCTGGGGGAAGTTGTTTCCAGAGGGTCAGGACCGCCACAGAGAAGGCTCTTCCCATGGGTCCCGTTCAGACGACATTGTTCAGTTGACGGAACCCGGAGAAGGCCAACTCTGTGGGACCTAACCGGTCACTGGGATTCGTGTGACAGAAGGCGGTCTCTGAGATATTCTGGTCCAATGCCATGTAGGGCTTTATAGGTCATAACCAACACTTTGAATTGTGACCGGAAACTGATCGGCAGCCAATGCAGGCTGCGGAGTGTTGAAGTAAAATGGTCAGATCGAGGGAAGTCCATGATTGCTCTCGCAGCCGCATTCTGCATGATCTGGAGTTTCCGAACACTTTTCAGAGGTAGCCCCATGTAGAGAGTGTTGCAGTAGTACAACCTCAAGGTGATGAGGGCATGAGTGACTGTGAGCAATGACTCCCTGTCCAAATAGGGCCGCAACTGGTGCACCAAGCAAACCTGGGCAAACGCCTTCCTCACCACAGCCGAAAGATGACGTTCCAATGTTAGCTGTGGATTTATGATTCTAATTTCTAATGTGTTTGCTTAGTATTATATACTTAGTATTGTATACTGTTTCCCCACAAAACTTAGGGGTCTTGGAAGGGATGGGCTACTGCCTGGATGGTGGGGAACGTAGTGGGGTAGCAAAAATGGAGCTTCATCCTAGAGCACCCAATTTGCACTGAAAGATGTTGAAAGAAAATGCATAAGCCACACCGTGGTAGTAAAAATTTTGGTAGCCCTTCACTGGGTCTAGGAATAGAAAAGCCTAGAATGATTATGATGATAATTTCCTATAGGAATTTTGTTTCTTACTTCTAATTATGACAAAGTAGAAGATTCATTGTGGAGGACATATAAACTTATATTTTCACATAACATGTCAGATGCAACAAAGAGAAGACAGTAAACAAAAGTGGATGAATTTTTAATTTTGTCTGTAATGGGTTGGAGTTTAAGATTCTGAATCAAGATTACTATGTGCATGTTTCTTTTTTTCCCAGTCAGCTTTCAATTTATTTGTTCTCCAATTTGTCCTCCAACAGTTCCTGGTTTCAGCTTCCTATAGTGAGAGAATTTTGTTTTCATTAGAGGCAAAGATGTTAACTGAGATGGAAAATAGATTCCAGATTGAAAGCATTCGAGCAACAGAAGAAACTAAATTCTGGAACTAGCACTATAACGCTGTTCAAAACCTCCTTTAGCAAGCTCTGATAATCATCTTTGCCCAGGTTTTAGCACTGCAAATAGCAAGGCTCAAATGTTATAGAAAGGAATGTTTTGCTAAAAGAGTGTATAATCCATTCAGACTAAGACCGAATTGATAGAGATAAATAACATTTTGCAAACACTAAAGTGAGTAAGTTGCTTTTTCCTTTAAATGTTCTTAAATTTTCATCCATGCCACAGGGATTTATGATTCTCAAATGTCACCAGCTATCATGTAAAATAATTGAAAAATTATGAAGAAGAAGCAACTGATATTTCTTAGTTCTCAATAAAGATGTAAAGAATCAGAAATATAAATATAACAACTGGATGACTGTAAGGACCATAAATCCTTCCATTTCCCACCATTCAGTCAAAATTGAAGAAACGTCTTAGTTGAGAAGTTGACTATAATGTTTGTAATGGTTTGGAAATTAAGACTCTGAAGTCTTCAGAATCATTATTGTATGAATTGGGCTGCTATATAAATTTGTTTAATAGATTTGTCTAATTTATCTGTACTGACTTTGCTAATGTTTATATTTATATTTATACAAATACAGTAAGGACAAGGGGAATATTTCTTCACCCAGAGGGTCATTGGTTTATGGAATTCACTTCCAGAAGAGGTTGTGACAGCTGTCAGCCTTGATAGCTTCAAGGCAGGATTAGACAGATTCATGGATGCCAAGTGTATCGGTGGTTATTGAAACGGATGTCTATATGCTGCCTCTATGTTGCTTGAGGCAGGCAGGATTCCCTTGAGTACCATTTGTTGGGGGTCAGGGGAAAGGGAGGGTCTTGCCTTCTCTTTCTGCTCAAGATCCCCAGGGACAATTGGTGGGCCACTGTGTGACACAGAATGCTGGACTCGATGGGCTTTGGCCTGATTCAGCATGGCTCTTCTTATGTTCTTATGTTCTAATACCTACCATCTTGTACATGTTTAACAAACAAACAAACAAACAAACAAACAAACAAATAATAAAATGAAAATGAAGAAGAAGAAGAAGATGATGATGATGATGATGATGATGATGATGATAATAATAATAATAATAATAATAATAATAATAATAATAATAATAATAAATAAGTATGAATCCAGAACCCTTTGGTTGTTCCAAATTTTAGCTGAAACAAAATCTGCAGGAATCATTGAATGATATGGAAAGTCTATTGTGCATGTCTTTCTCCCTCATATTTGCCCACAGGGGCTGCCTGTCTCCCTTCTATCCAATATTTCCCTTTACTTCATTCCCCAGCCTTCTTTCACACAGTGCCCTGTCTGTGGGCATACAAGCCATCACCCCAGTTCAGCTATGCCACGCATGCGTGCACACTGCCCACTGGCCAACTGGTTGTCGGATCTTTGTTGTGCAAGCATGAGGGTGTGCAGGAAGCATGAGTGCATGCATGGGGGTGGGACACATTCAGGGGTCCCACATTTGTGTTTGTGTAGGAGCCATGCACACATTCAGGTGCGATTGTCCTGATGTTAACAATCACATTGCTGAATGCCTTCTGTCCGGGACAGCCATGTTTCAGCTGTGTATTATTCTATACTTGAGGTGTGCTAGAGGGGGAAACCTTTCCAGTTTATTGTATGAATGGATCAAACATCTAAAAACCGCATGTTTCACTTCAAACATGGAGTCTCCAATATTAATTGTTGTTCTGTGCATGGCATTATTTGAACATCCATGGATAAAAGTGTTATTCAGATTTCAAAATCTCAAAACCATGTAATATGGAGGCTGATAAAACACAGATGTAGAGTACAGACAAATAAATTTCCAAATAGACTCAAGAGGGAAAAAGAAAGGGCAACATTTTGTTTGAATTTGGTGGATTAACAAAATACAATTAAAAATAGCAAATACACTAGTGATTTAGAACAAAGACAAGTCACAAAAATAAAGTAATACTTTGGGTAAATACAAGGGAAATGTAATAAATTTTCTGTGGTGAACATATCTTGGAAAAATGCCCTGCAACACATATAAACAAATTCCCAGTACAGTCACAACAAATTATATATGTATAGCATTTATTTGCACATTTGAAGATGCCAGGGATTCATTTATATAAGCACGAATCTGAGACAGCAGTTGATGCTGAAAATACATTACTGCAAACAAACTCAATGTTTTGGCAAGGAAAATAGAAAATGAGAATGGAAAAGATAGATTTCAGAAAATGTGCTGCCTATAGTTCTTGGGATATCACTGTAGTGTTCTGGCTGCCGTACTCAAACCACTTAAAACAGCCCCACTGACTTCAATATAGCCTCTATGAGCCAAAGAGCTTGACTAAACAAGTCCTTCATCAATAGAAATAAAAATAAAAATGGCAAATGAAGATGGTGAGACGATCTTAATTTTTATTTGCAAATCAATATTTTCTGAATGGCTTCAAAGAGGGTTTGGAAGAAAAGTAATAACACTAAATAAAGTTTCATCTTTTTTTAAAAAAAAAATGCTAAATCATGTTTTCCTTGCAACCTAAAATTTTAAATATTGGTTTATAATCCCAGCATGCCATTCCCTTTAAAATAATGATGAAATAATATTATAAAATTCATAATAATAAATGCAATATGTAGAGGACAGAAAATGAAAATGAAAAAGCAAAACAAATAAAGGCATGAGATTCTTTTTTTTTTTAAAAAAAAGAAAAGAAACATAGATGAAACTTATTTATAGCAACCCTATTAGCTGTATCTTTCCATATCCTTCTATATCCGTTCCACTACATCAAGAGTGTCAAATTAGCAGCCCATAAGCAACCGCCATGCCCACTTCCAGTTTAGCGATGGGGAAAAAATATGATAAAAAATACGATATGTCACATGACACTCCTGCACTACATCTATATACCATTCATACATGGTCTTCGGTCTTTAATCTTCTCATCTCTCTTTTTGAGAACATCAGCAATTTTACCCAGTCATGACTCTCTCACCTTTCTATTTTGTCTTTATCCATTCACTATTTATATTCTGTAAGATATGCAATTCAGTAACTCTCTCTGTATGACCAGATCATTTCAATGTATTAAATTATTATTATTGTTGTTGTTGTTGTTGTTGTTATTGTTACTGTTATTATTATTATTATTATTATTATTATTATTATTATTATTATTATTATTATTACTAATTAGATTCATTTGCCGCCCCTCTCCGGAGACTCGGAGCGGCTCACAGCAACAAAATACAGTACAAATCTAATGACTAAAAACAGTTTAAAACCCATTAATATAAAAAACAATCATACATCCCAAACAAAACATACATAAAATGGAACGGCCCGGGGGAATCAATTTCCCCATGCATGATGGCAGAGGTGGGTTTGTGGAAGGCAAGGAGAATGGGGGCAGTCCTGATCTCTGGCGGGAGTTGATTCCAGAGGGTTGGGGCCGCCACAGAGAAGGGTCTTCCCCTGGGGCCCGCCAGACGATGGGACCCGGAGAAGGCCAACTCTGTGGGACCTAATTGGTCACTGGGATTTGTGCAGCAGAAGGCAGTCCCGGAGATATTCTGGTCCAATGCCATGAAGGGCTTTATTGGTCATAACCAACACTTTGAATTGTGACCGGAAACTGATCAGCAACCAATGCAGACTGCGGAGTGTTGGTGTGACATGGGCATATTTGGGAAAGCCCATGATTGCTCTCACAGCTGCGTTTTGCACGTATTGACACAATTTTGTAAGTTAAAGACTACGTATCAGTTAAAATATATATCTGGATTTTGTTTACTCAAGAGAAATTTTGTTTCCCTTTATCATCAGCACTTTCCAGTAACTGAAATAATAGCTTTCACCTTTACTTTGTGTTCATCAATAATAAAAGTAATGATATTAATACATACCATATTAGCATATTAATACATATTAACATGTATTTACTGTACTGCTTCTTGTCAAAGGATATCTTAGAACGAATTCCTGCAAGATATGATGATCTTGACTAGTTTATATTTAAGGCAATTGTTTATGTTAAAGGTACACAGTCCCAAACTCCATAGAAATTGTATGCTCCACAGAACATCATTTTTTCAAATAATGTCAAAATTTCAGATGCTATTTGGCTACAAATTGCTAGCACAGCCACAGCAGATTTTTCATATTAAAACATTTGCTTTTAAAAAATTAAAATTGTATACATTATGGAATGCCAAGGATATTCTGATTGTTAAAGCTATTCCAAGGGGAAACTATTGTATGTCAACAGCAGAGGATCTTACATAAAAAGATTCTTGATGGATTGCACATGGCTATCCCAATGCAATACTATGTTGCATATGTATTCACTGCTTTGAGGTCAAGACAGACACACTTTGAAGTATTATATTTCCCAATAATCATAACATCACTTACTGGAGTTGGATTCAAACCTGAAAACTTCAGCAATTTGCACGAGTCAGCCTCTCCAACGAGTGATGAGTGAATAATCTACTCATTCTCCCTAGTATACAATTTTAAAAACACTATTATGTTATTAACATGTTCTTTTTAAAAAAAATATTAAAAACTAAAGCATTTTCACACAGTTACCTGATGATGGTGTCATATTGTAAAAAAGAACAGCAAAGAGCTCTAATGGAGTAAACTGGCTCTTTGATAATTCCTCTCTGGAAAAGGAGAGGATTTGAGATTGTCCACAAGTGCTTCAGATCATAAGATACTAGTCCCCATTAGGTTTAGACCTGTGGGAGATAAGGGAATAGCCATCTTACCCACCAGTACTTTTGAAAGGACACTAAATTCTTATATTTCAGCTGCTTTTCATTTATTTGGATTGACAAATATAACAGTACCAGGTGACTTTCCTTCAATCTTTAAAGAAATAAAATTTTATCTACAAGTTTACTATGTAATAAATTTTAATTAAATACTATTGAGATGATTAAAACTTTAATTTTGGAAAGTTGCAAATGCAGATTAATTTGAAATAAGATTTTGGAATTGCTAATAAATAATCCATCCTGTTTAAAAATGCATTTGCTTTTTTTGTTTTTTTTAAAAACAAAAAATAACATAATAATATTTTTAAAACTGGATACTAGAAAGAATTAGAGGGAACTAAAATTAAAAGTAAAGAGCACATAACCTTGATTTATGATTAAAATTACAATATGAAGCAAAATATCCTGATGCTGGATAAATTGAACTATGGACTCAGAAATTAATTTTAATAGTATCAACAGAGACATCAGCCTCTGTGGAGAGACTGCACTTAAAACATGTTACGGAAGAGAACAAGTTTTGCCTGACAAGATTGAGACTTAGTTCTAGGTTGCTTCTGTCCTTGATTAGTTTCGATCCATAGCTTCTTGTTCTTTTCCTAGGTGCTTTGGAGAATGGCTTATGATATGGAAAGAATAGATCATTTGTTGTATTTTAAGAAGGCATTATAAATTACTAATTTTAAAACGTTGTTATGATAAAGGTAGGAAGTTACTTCTTTACATCTTACTATTTTTTCCTTTATTTTTCTTCCTTTCTGACTGTCTTTTTTCTTTTTCTATATTTTTAGTTTCTGTTAATTCTTTCTATTGTAATTATAATCCTTAATGAAATTAACTACAAAAAAAACAAGCTAAAAACTTTCAAATGCTTATTGTTCTGTTAAAAAAAACATTCATACAAGATACACAAAGTCAATATTGTTTACTATTTATGCGACAAGATTGCTGTCAAGTATTCATTTTATTTAATTTTTATCTTGCCCTTTTTTTCATCTACAACTGAACTGGTGATCATACCAATACTCCTTCCCCTTCCTATTTCCCCCCCAGTTTTTACATACATCAATATTTTACAGGACGTATAAGCAACATGTGCATAGTTAGCAGACTTTCAAATCACACTTTGATTTCATTATAGTACTTGCCATATCAATGATCAATTTCATGTTCTCCTTTGTCTTAGATATGTATCATCCCACTGGGATCCAAATTACAAATTGTCTTAATTTCTCTTGTACAGTTTATATCAGGGCTGTCAAACTCCTGGTCTGTGGGACAGATGTGTCACATGCTGGCCACGCCCACACCCAGTTTAGTGAAGAGTGGGGGAAAGTCCTGATACAGCAAGAGACGCTGCCATGACAATGTGAGTTTGACAGCTCTGGTATATATTTTAAGGAGAACTTCCAATTTTTAAAATATGCTAAGAACCCAATATTTTGCACCAATTGGGATATCCTGCAATGGAAATTCATTTAATAATAATAATAATAATAATAATAATAATAATAATAATAATAATAATAATAATTTATTAGATTTGTATGCTGCCCCTCTCTGAAGACTCGGGGCGGCTCACAACAATAATAAAACAGTGTGACAATGTAAACAAATCTAATATTAAAAAAGCATCTAAAAACCCATCATTTAAAAACCATTTATGACCACCATATTATTTTGTCACCATATTACCTTCCATCTATTTTATCATGGAATAAGGTTATGTATTTTGTTTTGCTTTCATCTTATTGATAAGGCTGCAAAACCAATCAATTAATAAACTATTCAATTCAGTATACCCAGGAAATTGCAACCATAACTTCAACTGAGAAGCTGTTGAAATTCTAAATCAGGCCGAGTCAAATTCCTAGAAGCCTTGCACTACAACAAATTAGGAATCCACAGACACAAACCCAGAGACCTCATCCACAAATCATTCAAAAGAAATACCCAAAGGTCAAACAGGAGGAGGTGATGGTATAGATCACAACAACCTCTTTAACACAGAACTATTAATCAAGATTCTGATAGCAAAGAACACTGGCATAACAAGGATAAAATAACAATTGGCCAGTCAACCAGAAAACAAAATATTTAATCAGGGACTTGGCTGGTAATACAGACAACTGTTTATTTTATAAACTGATCAACAATGCTTATTTCTCCAAGATTGTAAGATTAAACATATTACTTACTTAAAGAAATATCTACAAATGAAAAATCAAGCTCAGAGAACTCCCATAAGCCAATCCAGCAACAGAAGCCTCATTAGAGGAAGAATTAAACAAAATATTCAGAAATGCAACATTGTAAACTTCCAACATTATAGCCTGAAAAATCATGTAATAGAATAACCAAGAGGACTCAGAGGTTTTCTTATTTTCAAAAAAACTATTATTTCTGAAAAGATAAACATGAAGCAAAATAAATATTCTGGTCATGTGTATTTTGGGAGGGAATGTAAAAATGATTAATTTCTCCCTTGGTAACTTTTGATTTAATATTATAAAGTTATTAAAAATAAAATGTACTTTACCCTGAACATTCTTGATGATAGAAATCACATTACTTTGCTTTTTTCTGTTTCAGTCAGTCAAAAATTTAGTAGGTCTTTCTCCCAATATATTTGCAGCATATGAATCAATAAAAACTGTGTATCAATGCCTAAATAAATTAAATTTCAGTTTAACAGACATAAGAGTTTTATATTGTTCTGTTATGGCTTGTCTTGAATAAATAGTCAGTTTTACTTTGCACATTTTCTTCTTTAGATGTTTTAAGTCACCAGCTTATAATTTTAAAAATAAAAATTTGTTTCATTTCTTTTATTAAAAATCAATATTTTAATAATTGATGTTAATTATTTTTTCGTTATAATATATAAAAGAGTGTGTTTTGATTCAAACACCTACATGCATTTTTTTCTGTGAAGGATATAAATATTAAATTAAACTGATATGTATCTACTGTGATTTAATTTAATAGCCAAATGATTAGAGATTTTAATCAATGTTTAGCCAGGTAAATCTAAAATTTGATTGAAATCTCCAACTATGATTATTTGATCTACACTGTTCCAAAAATAAAGATACTACAAAAATTTATGTAAAATTAATTGGATGTTCCTTAATAGGACCATGGTGAATGCAATACAGTTATTAGAATGATTAATCATCAACTCTAAAAATTGTTAATCAAAATGTATTTGATTAACTAGGATATGGTATATTCTAGTCAATTTTTAATTTCACAAATATGTGATTAATTAATTTAACAATAGTGGTGAATACCTCTAAATTCTTAATCAATTTAATTTCTAATACTTTTCTCATTTAAGTGGAAAAATACGTGTTTTTTCTTTAAAAAAAATAACTTTCAGGTTTTAAACTATTCAGTTTAGGAAGAATTTATCTGCTCTTGAAAACATATTCAATGCCATTTACATTCCACAAGAGAGTGAAAGACATTTTAATTGAAAAAAGCTGCACCTAAGCAGGATACTACTTTTGAAAGTCAAAGAAAAACATTCAATTTATCTCAGACAAACTTTTTATGGAATGAAAAATAAAAGCATGAAAGTCACAGACAAAATAAATTAAAACAAAAATAGTTCAAAAGAAGCAACAACAACAAAAAGGAACGCAAAAAGAATCTTCCACATTCCATAGACTTTCATATTCACTGATTTTGGCTTAGCATTATAAAAGGATGTTTAGGAATCATAGATTATTTCTGCAAAATGAGATCCTGAAATTTGTAATTTCATGCTGCAAAACTTCTAATGGGATTTTTTCCAGGTGAATAATACTTGTCTAATCCAATAAAATGTATTGACTACAGAAACTTTTGATTCCCTTGTACAGTAGAAGCTTTTGATCTGATTGAATACAATCATTCTTAAAATATCATAAATTGTGTAATGCAAAGAAAAATAAACTCCACCCAGCTTTATTTCTCCATCTTTCTCTTGCTGTTACTATTCCCTTAACTTGATTATTCTCCAGAAGATGTAAGCAACTTACCAGACTGTATAATATCTATGCATGAAGAAAGAAGTTTGTTGGTTTAAAGTTGATCAACTTGACTGAATAGTAACTTGTTAACAATTTTCAAGTGAAAAGTTTCAATAAATATATATTTTATTTATTTATTTGTCAAACATGTATAGGATAATAGTTTGTATAAACATAAGTAAAAAGTAATGATAAAAACGGACAATAGAACAGTAGGACAGGGACGGTAGGCACGATGATGCACTTAAACATGCCCCTTACAGACATCTTAGAAAGAGGGAGAGGTCAACTGAAGACATTCTAAGGTTAAAGTTTTTGGGGTTTGGGGAAGAAATCAGAGTCAGGTAGTGTATTCCAGGTATTGATCACTCTATTGCTGAAGTTGTATTTTCTGGAGTTGAGCTTAGAACAGTTTACATTTAGTTTTAATGTATTATGTGCTATTGGTACTCCATTGGTAGAGTACATATGGATGTACTCTACCAATCATATCCTTGTCTGTTCTGCATAGCAGCTGTTGCAGTTTTTATGAGGATCCTAGGTTGTTGGGGGCAATATGCTGACTGTAAATCATCTGGAAAGGGATGTAAAGGCACTTTGAAGGGGTATATAAGTCTAAGTGCTATTGCTACCATACTGATTATTGGGTCTTTGGGTTTGCTCAAAATACATGGGAGGGATTTCGTTGTGTCGTGTGCTACGCTGATGTCAAAAAGCTCTAGTGGTCAGTTAATGGAAAGACATTTCAATTCTTGCTATGAATGAATGGTTGCAGAAGTTGATGGAATTAGCTAAAATGGCAAAATTGACTACTTTGATTAAATAAAATAAAATAAATTATTTTGTTTTCACTTGGAGAATACTTCTGACCTGAAGTGGAAAAAAATGAAACTTTGATTTTGCTTTTTACCAAGTAGATTGATAGATCTTTACAGAAATGGCTGGTTCATATTGTTATGAAAAGGCAAAACGTTGTGACTTGATGTTAATGCCTTATTTTACTGCAACAGAGAGAGTCTAAATCAATGTTTCTTTTTCTTTTTTCCCCTTATCCTTCCCCCCTTTTCTCCCAACCTCTTTTCTGTTTATTTTTTCATTTTATAATATTTTATAACTCAATAAAAATGTCAAACAGAAAAAAGCTATTGATTGTCTCTGATAAGATTCTAATGTATGGAAGTTTTCTTTTACATCGGTTCTAAAGGATGGATTGTAATAGGCTGTGTACTGTGTACTTGCATGGATATCCACTGTTTTGGAAGATAGATAGATAGATAGATAGATAGATAGATAGATAGATAGATAGATAGATAGATAGATAGAAAGAAAGAAAGAAAGAAAGAAAGAAAGATAGATTTATTTGATTATTTTGTTTTAATGCCTCCCTTCTTCTTAGACTCAGGGCAGATTACAACATGTTAGCAATAGCACTTTTTAACGGAGCCAGCATATTGCCCCCCCGCCCCCCCACAATCTGGGTCCTCGGAAGGATGGAAGGCTGAGTCAACCTTGAGCCAGTGATGAGATTGAACCACTGACGTGCAGATCTACAGTCAGCTTTAGTGGACTGCAGTACTGCACTCTACCTGCTGCACCACCTTGGATCTCTAATGATTGTTGCATAGGTAGTTTGTTTTCTATCACTGTAGTTCTGGATAATGCTCATATCAATGTTTTTACCCAACTCCTGTTGTGGGGATTGTGTTGCTGCTTTACCATTAAAGCATTTGGTTATTATAGAAATGTTAATGTATATACTTTGGTTTATAGTTTGCTAGTTTCTTATACTGATGAGATATCCAAGAAAGGTTATTTTCTTCATTTCATCTACATTTTATTCCTTTAAACATTGTCCTCTTCTTTCTCATCACTGATGGGAGCTTCTGGAGGTCCTGGCTGAATTTCCGCCTCTGGCACCAAGTCCTCTCCAGCCTCTTCACTGTCTGACTCGGCTGCCAGGTACACAGGCAACTTGTACATCACCTCATCAGCTTCATCTCAGATGGGATCCACTACTAGCTGCATGGGCTGTTGGTGGGTCACAAGAAAGACAGAGTCCTCTGAGTAAGGTGCAAGTTTGATTCCTGCAAAAAACACAACAATTCTGAGTGTCCCAACATTATGTAGATTTTAAGAAAGGATTGAAACAATCAGCTCTTGGTGTGGAATATAGCTTAGAAAGAGTGTAATGTCTTCGACAGCAACGATACCAAATATAAACAGTCTTTCTGAAAAAGGAAATTCATGAAACTTCCTGTGTCTTATCAAGTCTGTTCTAGACTGTAGAAGAAGTTTTCTAAGATGTTGAGATGTGAATTTAAAATATTTTTATCCGCAAAACTTATTTAACTTGTGCAAGCCACTTCAAGGAATTACCACATTTAGAAAATGTGATGACATTTGTCTAAAACTTTTCTTGGCCTTCAGATTTGTTTGAATTGAGCAGAACATTGTGAAATGGTGTTTGTACTGCGAGCAGCCCAAGTGTGAGAGGATCTGTTGATAATCTTCAAAGTATAATTTTGACAGCCTATCAGAGTCAACTGAAAGAATCTTTAGCCACTAATTAAATATTTTAATTGTAAGATGACTTTGTAGGAAGCAGTTCTAGTTATATTCTAAATAAATTTCCATTGAATTAAATAAGGATTCTTATTGAAGTCCTTTGATTTACAATAAAATATCATATTTTATCATATTTCCATAAAGTCACCACTATCTGTTTTAATCTGGTTTATGAAGGGTGGGGTAGGTAAAGAAAAAAAGGTTTCTATCAGTTGGAGTCAAATACTGTATATGAAATAAAAAGAAATGATTTAAGCCCTCAAAGTTGTTTCCAATTACCATTTGCTGATAAGATCAAATATTCTTCAGTGTTTATTGTAAATTATTATTGGTTTTAAATTGTGACAATTAAATCTTCGGACTGATTTCAAAATATACAGCTTTAGAACTGAGATAAACAGAATTCTTTTCCATGTAGTTACTGGAGAGAACAGAAGGCTATTAAAAAGTGCATGATCAGTTTCCACATGTGTGTGTATTTTTAAATAACCTCAATGTAATAGCTGTGGAAACTCACAGCAGGAAGCTGAAGAAACTGAAACCTGTTCCAGCTCAATATTGTCTATACTGAGAATATGATGCAGCATCAATATGTGTAATTAAAAATCTAGCCTACAGTAAAATTCTTTTCACATTTTAATCAGTTTGCTATACTGGAAGTAAATGACTCTGGGATTTGATAAAAGTCTAGATATTTTCTTTCTTTTTTTTCACTTTTAGACACAGTGGGAGTCCTGGAATTTTTCAGTCTGTGGCACATATTTCCACATTTCTCCATCAGCCAAGACCAGCAGGCTTCCTTCATTGTTAAATGGTTCTCCTGGGTATTTGCAGTGGAGACAGCAGTTATAATCATTTTTCAACTGCGCCAAATCAACTCTTTTAAAATTCCCTGTAAATTCAAGGGAGTTTTTTTCCACCGCAAGCACAAAATCACATGAGGGGTTTTTGTTTTACAGAAAGGGATTATTTTATTTATTTAATTGAAGTAATGCAAGACCAAAGCATATCGGAATTAATAAGAATTGCAAGATAATTTAATGTATTTTAATTAATTAATTTAATTTAATTAATCTCACAATTCCAGGATTATTTACTATCATACTGTATAAGTAAGCAATCTAAATCCTTATTCTTTCAGCTGAAGCCTTTCACTTTCACCTCCAATATGTGAAATAGGATCAATGCAGGGATGCATTAGCATCATTAAAATCCATAACGTGAAAGTAAAAATATAATCAATAAATAAAGAATACGTATCTATCCAAAGTGCATCCACTTTTCTGAAATAGTGCATTGCCTAAACTGGGATTGTGGAATTAATTTCAGTCCATGGTACAAACTGGACAAAATATTGTGGAGTCCCAAGTTAGTTTTAGGCTTCATCAGTGAGGTCACCCCAAGGTCTGAAGTATAAAACGTATCAGGAAAGACTTAATGAACTCAATCTGTATAGTCTGGAAGACAGAAGGAAAAGGGGGGACATGATCGAAACATTTAAATATGTTAAAGGGTTAAATAGGGTTCAGGAGGGAAGTGTTTTTAACAGGAAAGTGAACACAAGAACAAGGGGACACAATCTGAAGTTAGTTGGGGGAAAGATCAAAGGCAACATGAGAAAGTATTATTTTACTGAAAGAGTAGTAGATCCTTGGAACAAACTTCCAGCAGACGTGGTTGGTAAATCCACAGTAACCGAATTTAAACATGCCTGGGATAAACATATATCCATTGTAGGATAAAGTACAGGAAATAGTGGAAGGGCAGACTGGATGGACCGTGGGGTCTTTTTCTGCCGTCAGTCTTCTATGTTTCTATGTTTCTATGATCATTGCCCCAAATGATCAAAATCACTGGACAATGAACACCTAAAGCTAATTTGTTTCCCAAACATATTTTACAGGCATGCCATTCCTTCCCACATGCCCATAACCACTATAATCATGCTTTATTATACTTGGAATTAAAAGTCTACTTTTAATTGTTTTCAAAAAGCAGTAATTTAAGGAAAGCTGATGTATAGTCGAGAGGTTACCCAGAAATATTAAAATAAGGCTCCTTAAAACCCAAGCTCTGCTGATTGGCTTGGGATGTAGGGCTTGGGATGTAGGGCTTGGGGCACTCTATGCTGGTACTGGCTGATGGGAGAAGAAGCAGCTCTCCACTCCCATATTGCTTTTTAGTCTTCATTTATTTTTTCTCAATTTTAATTGCTCAGTATTATCTTTGTTGTCATTTTGTAAAAATGTACAGAAAAGAGCAACCAAAATGATAAGGGGACTAGAAACCAAGACATACAAACATAGGTTGCTGGAACTGGGCATGGATAGTCTAGTGAAAAGAAGGACCAGGGTGGACAGGTACTTGAGAGGTTGCCACAGAGAGGAGGGAGTCACACTATTTCCAGAGCACCACGGGGCCAGATGAGGAACAGCGGATGGAAGCTGACCAAGGAAAGATTTCACCTGGAAATAAGGAAGAACTTTGTGATGGTGAGGGTGATCAACCAGTGGAATGGCCTGCCAGGTGAGGTTGTGAATGCCCCAACTCTGGACATTTTCAAGAGGAGATTGAACTGCCCTCTGGCTGGGGAGGTGTAGGATTTCCTGCTTGAGCAGAGGGTTAGACTTGATGACCTGCAGGGTCCCTTTCAACTCTAATTAATTTATTAAATTTATATGCTGCACTGCCCATCACCCTATTTCAGTGACTCCGAACATTTAATTAAGTAATTAATTAATTAAATGTTCAGAGTTACTGAAATAGTGAGATAGGCAGTGCAGTATATAAATTTAATAAATAACATCCATAAAACAAGGAGATGTGAATAAGGCCAAATATCTTATTTCAGTTCAATAATTAATTAGAAATCCAAGTGGCACAGGTTTTGTTTATTTGTTTGTTTATTTGTTTATTTATTTGTTTGTTTGTTTGATCATTCATTTATTCATTTGTTTGTTTGTTGTTTGTACAATAGTTATGGTATAAACATAAACAAAAGCAAGTAGTTATAGGTAAATTTGAACAATAGCACAGTAAGACAGGGATGGTAGGCACAATGGTATGCTTATGCAGGTCCCTTAGGAATGGGGTGAGGTTGATTGTAAACAGTCTAAGATTAAAGTTTTTGGGGTTTGGGGAAGAAATCACAGAGTCAGGTAATGCATTCCAGAGAAACATAGAAACATAGAAGTCTGACGGCAGAAAAAGACCTCATGGTCTCATGGTCCATCTAGTCTGCCCTTATACTATTTTCTGTATTTTATCTTAGACTGAGACTGATCACTCTGTTGCTGAAGTCGTATTTTCTGCAGTCATATTGTCTATGACAATAAAAAAAGAGGTAGAGGTAAGACCTTAGCAGAGGAAACTATTATCTGATTTGCTATGTCTAATCAGCTTGATGGTTGCAATAGCTTTAGTTCCATTCCTAATTTACTCAATGTTTACACAGTTCTTATACCCTGAGATCAAAATACTCCTTACAACCAGCAGCTCAATTGCAGAAGAGACGGAGTAACGACTCGGACACAAGAGCTGGATTTAAACTTGGGTCATTTTTATTATAATAAATTTGCATAATTTATTAATTAAATTAGCATGAATTAGCATAAATTTGCATAAATCAACATACTCAACTATGACCCGGAAACAGTGGACCTGCAGGGTCAAACAAACACTTCCGGGGCGGAAATGACGTAAAAGGTCAACATTCCTGGGCAACTATGGGCGTAGTCGATGCTGGTCCAGGTGAGGGACTTCTCCCTCACCTGAGACCCTGCCATACACTCGCATGAGGGGGGTCCCGCCGGCTCACCCCTACCCTGGGACTTCAATGGCGGGACCCAAAGACAGGTTCCCCCCAAGTGCGCAGGTAGCACCCACCATGGGCTTGGAGAGAACCTGTCAATCATCCCCAAAGATGCCCAAGGGAGAACGCGCAGTTGCTGAAACCACCCAGATTTCCGCCCCTAACCTGCCTACCCAATGACCAGAGGTAAGCCAATTAACCTAATTAAATGCAAACACCCCCTAACCGCACATCCATCTCCTCAGTGTGGAATGGGCGAAAAAACAGCCTGGCCTAATGGGCGAGGCTGCAAAAAATTCCCATTCGGCCCCCGAAGGCGACCCACTAGGCACACTGCAAAATAGGGAAGGGCGGGTGGGTGTCTGCTCTTAGCACCAGGTCCGGGCGAAAAGGCTTTCTTCCCGGCCTGCTGTCCCTTAAATAGGGCCAGCAGGCCCCGCCCGGACCCGACGTCATGCCCAGCCACGTGGGCAGGGCATTCTCGGCCGAAATCTCGCCTCGCGAGATTTCGGCCGAAAACAAGATGGCGGCCGCCATCGGAAGGGTCCGAGTCTGCCCGGCCCTTCCGCAACAGCGCCGTGGGGCCGGTAAGTCAGCCGGCGATATTGCAGAAGAGACGGAGTAACGACTCGGACACAAGAGCTGGATTTAAACTTGGGTCATTTTTATTATAATAAATTTGCATAATTTATTAATTAAATTAGCATGAATTAGCATAAATTTGCATAAATCAACATACTCAACTATGACCCGGAAACAGTGGACCTGCAGGGTCAAACAAACACTTCCGGGGCGGAAATGACGTAAAAGGTCAACATTCCTGGGCAACTATGGGCGTAGTCGATGCTGGTCCAGGTGAGGGACCTCTCCCTCACCTGAGACCCTGCCATACACTCGCATGAGGGGGGTCCCGCCGGCTCACCCCTACCCTGGGACTTCAATGGCGGGACCCAAAGACAGGTTCCCCCAAGTGCGCAGGTAGCACCCACCATGGGCTTGGAGAGAACCTGTCAATCATCCCCAAAGATGCCCAAGGGAGAACGCGCAGTTGCTGAAACCACCCAGATTTCCGCCCCTAACCTGCCACGGAGCGGGGGTCAGATCTCTATCTTGGCCCCCCGACTCCCCCCTCTATCTGCGCCAGCTCACGCAGAGACCTCTGCAGGTCCTGTAAGAAAATGCCGTTCCCCTGTTCTGACAGGTGAACGCCATCGGCCCGGTAAAGCCACGGCCGATCTACAGTGATGAGGGGATGGGCCACTACAACCCCACCTAATTCTTTGACAGTTTTTCCCACGGCCTTATTCACCCTATGCCTAACCCGGTGTATGGCCCTAAGGGAAATGGTGTCCCTCCAAACGATCCTTGGAAGGATCTCTGACCACACCACTTGCGTGGTGGGCCATACCGTGCGAAGCCACCGCAGGTCTTCGCGCGCCTGGACGATCAACGGTAGACCGCCAAGCAGGCACAGGTCATTGCCACCGAGGTGCAAGACCAGCCATCTGGGTGCGGCTATGGGCTGCCGACCACCCAGTCCCATCTGGGCGCGACCCTGGGTAGCCGCCCGCCCAGCAGCGCCGGGTACCGCCCTGAGATGCTGAGTACCCAGCAACGTCGGTAGGAGCCCCTCCCACCGCATACCCCTCCGGCCCATCCAAACAATATTGACCCACCGTCCCAACGACAGCTGGGTCCCGATGGCGCTTCTGGCTGCGGAGCGGCCGGCCCAGAAGACCATGCTGTGGCCACACAGCAGCGCCGTCGGTTTCTGCCTGGACTGGGAACCTGGAAGAGGACACACACAGAGAGGTTACCTAGCCTAAACCCTGCCCAGAATCCTCAGCGGGCCTAACATAACCCAAATATGCCGCTGACCGCCAGCGGCCGATCTCCTGAATCCGTTGGGCCGGGAAACCAGAAAGTGCCGCGCTAGTGGCAGCACCGATACGGAACGAATGCGTTCCATAGCCGGCGGGATCCATGCCTACCTGATACATTGCCTTAGACACTATCGCCCAGAATTGATACCGGGTCAGGGGGGTGCCATCCTGGTGTAGAAAAAGGTACCCACACCCTGACCCACGCAAAACACAAAATTGCTGCAAAGCAGCCACCGGGCAAACAGACTTATCGGTGGCTGCGCTAAGTTCAAGTCTAACCCCTCTGTGTAACTGATCTGTCTTGGAGTGTCTCACCAAAAGAGAGACACCCCCCTGTCTAAAGGTCAGATCAGCGAGCTGGAAGGCGCGGAGCGACAAGTCAGACTGCGAGGAGGCCATTGCCTCACTGACCCTGAGGGCCCCAAAAAACATAACACAAGTCGCTGCCCTAAACAGACGAGCCTCGTAAAGAGAGGCACACAGACTGTCAAACGTCTGATTAATCAGAGACAGCTGCTGAACCGTCAGGGCCTGACGAGTGACGGAGGGGAACCCCTGTCGCTCCCTCACCCAGCCTTCCAGCATCCTCCGGATGCGAAAATCACCCGAAAAATCACCAAACCCCCCCGCCTTGGACAGAAAGGCGAGGCCGGCTAACCTAGCCCTGATAGTCCTCACTGAAAGGCCACGCCCCTTCAGCAGGACACAGAATTCAGCTAGGTGCTCAACCGGGGCAGGCCAGCAATGGGGGTAACCCTTACCCAGCCTGAAATCCCCAAACTCCTTACCTGCACGCTGATAAGCTCGCAGGGTGCTAGGAGCTACCGATAAGGCGATCGCCCTGGAGGCCTCGTCTCTCCAACTCTCGAGAGCCCGCCCAGGCTCCACAGGTGGGCTGGAAACACCTCTGGCGACTCTCGGGCCCACGGGGCCAGGGTCCGAAACCTGGACAACTGACCACGGGACAAGGCGTCAGCCACCCCGTTATCTAAACCAGGGACGTGCCTAGCCAAAAACAAGGCGTTCAAAGACAAGGACCTGTGCACAAAATGGCGGACAAGCCGCATCACCCTGTCACTCTTAGAGGACAGGGCGTTCACAACATGGACAACCGCTAGATTGTCACACCAAAAATGCACAGTCTTATCCCTGAACTGCTCTCCCCAGAGCTCTAAGGCCACTATTAAGGGGAAAAGCTCCAAAAAGGTCAAGTCCTTAACCAATGAACAGGCACTCCATTCCGGAGGCCATGCCGACCAGCACCACTGGTCACCTAAAACTACCCCAAAACCGCAAGTCCCTGCGGCGTCGGAACACAGCTGCAGCTCCGCTTCCAAAAGAAGCTCCTGCCGCCAGAACGACAACCCGTTGAAACGTTCCAAAAACTCCCGCCACACGCAGAGGTCAGCCCTGACCCCTGCACATAAGCGGGTACGATGGTGGGGCAAACTTAGCCCCTTCATCGCATCATACAACCGGCGAGAGAAGGCCCTACCAGGCACCACTACCCGACAGGCGAAATTAAGAATCCCGGCCAACTCCTGGAGCTGCCGAAGAGTAACCGTCCTGCAGCCCAAGACCGCCTCAAGCTTGGACCTGAGTTTAATCAACTTATCCAGGGGCAATCTGGAAGATTGCTCCACTGAATCCAATTCAATACCAAGGAAGGTAATCCTGGTGGCAGGGCCTTCGGTCTTCTCGGGGGCTAAAGGCACCCCCAATTGAGCACAAAGGGCTTCGAAGTCCCGCATCAAAGCAAAGCATTGCTCCGATTGCGCAGGCCCGGCCATCAAGAAATCATCAAGGTAATGAACGACGGAACCCAGGCCACTACGCCTCCTGAGCACCCACGCCAGGAAGGTACTAAAGCTCTCAAACAGGGAGCAGGAAACAGAGCAGCCCATAGGCAATGCCCTATCCACATAAAACCCACCTTCGAAATGGAAGCCCAGCAGCTCGAAGTCGCCTGGGTGAATGGGGAGGAGCCGAAATGCCGACTTAATGTCGCATTTACCCATAAGGGCTCCCACCCCACACTCCCTAACCATGGCCACGGCCGCATCAAAGGATGCGTACCGGACAGAACAAAGCTCGTCAGGAATAAAGTCATTCACTGACTCCCCTTTTGGAAAAGACAAATGGTGAATCAACCTAAATTCACCACTCGCCTTTTTGGGGACCACCCCCAGGGGGGACACTCTAAGATTCGAAAAGGGCGGCTCCGGGAAAGGCCCAAGGACCCTGCCCTCAGCCACCTCCTTTTGAATCTTAGCCCGTACAATGTCCTCATGTCCGACAACCGACCTGAGGTTGTCGGACATGAAAGCCCTCCTAACGCCCACATAAGGGATCCTAAATCCCTCGGAGAAGCCCCTCAAGAGCAACTCGGCTCTCGGGCGAGGGTGGTAGTCGAACAACCAACCCTCGAGCACAGATACATTAATTGGGCTGGGCCCCTTTTCCCCCAGTTGGCGGGGGAGGTTTTCCTGGACCCCCACCCTTCTTCTCCGCCCCTTTCTTGGGGCGGGGACAGACTGAAGCTGCATGGGACCCCCCACAATTCCCGCAGGCATGCTTGTACTTACAAAAGGGACGAAAACACGCCCCTTTTGCAGCAAACTCATGACAAGCGGGCGAGGCCCCCTTGCCAGCCACACCAGGAGCCGCCTTGGCCGGCGAAGCCGCGCCAGGCTCCTCCTCCATGAAGTGCCCACTATCCGTACGCTCGCACCCTTCCTTTCCAGACATATGCGTGGCCCGGAACCACAGGTCCGGGACCACCATATCCCATGGCAAGTTAGGCTCAACCGCCATCCTCATACGGAAACCCTTATCATAATGGCGCCATATGGTGCCCTTATATTCGAAGTGGGCCCTAGCAATCAAGTCTATATACTTAAACATGGCAGAGGCCATAGCCGGCTGCCGTTGAATCACCACAGACCCATAAGTAAGAAAAGCATACAGCCAGGAGCTGAAGCATTTCGTTACCTTGGTCTTCTTCGTTTTCTCCCCCGGGACAATCTCTTTCTCCTGCTTGGGAACCTCTCGGTTCAAAAGCGAAAAAAGATCCACGTATTCACCCTGCCAAATAGCCTCCTTGACCGACGGGTGAAGGTGGCATCCTAGAGGGGTGGACGGCAGCCCGCACGGTATAGCCCCCACTTTAATACAAGCGAACGGGTCCCATACCGAGTTGGCCGCTACACCAAAAACTCCCGCACCGTGGGGGTAGGGCAAAACGGGGAGAGGGGGCATGACAGCAGGGGCCGGGGGAACCCACCCCCCTGCACCTGGCACCGCAGGTATCCCCGCGGGACCCGTCCCGGACAGCGGAGCAGGGCCGGCCGCCGGCAGCCCCGGAGGGGGACCCGGCTGTGCCCATACCTGCCCGCAGGTGCCCGTGGAGGACCCCAAAAAACTGGACCCGCTCCCAACCCCCGCCGGGGGAAAACCCGGGGTGGGGGAAGGAAGAAAGGACAGCGGTGTAGTGTGTGGTGCAGCCTCACCTGCCCCGTACGGGGTTGATGACATCCACGGGGGGCCCAATGTTGCAGGGCCCGGGAAAGCCGCCATCGGCCCTGCCGGGGCCTGTCGTCCGACCGGAGCCATCTGCCCAGCCTGGGCCGCCGCCGGATCTCTCCCCAACGCCGCGGGAACTTGATCGGTGGACGCTCCGGGGCCCGCACCGCTCCTCCACTGCTCGAGCTCGTCGAGCCTCTCCAACACCCTGGCCCAGGACATGGCAGGAGAAAGAACAGGTTGAGGGGCAGGAGGCAACGAAACCACCCCCCCTTGCTCGGGGACCACCCCCGCAGTCCCCTCCCTACTGGCCCGAGCCCGGGCAGAAGGCCTAAGGGCCCTCCTGGGGCGCGCAGCCGGCGGAGCCATAGGGGCAGTGGCTGGCCTCTTTTTTGGAGCCATCCCAACTTTTCCCAAGTATGCAGGGAGCAACCCAAACAAACTAGGACCGAACCCACTGACTGAGTATCAGGCAAAGGTCCCCCACCGCTGGGCCCTACCTAGGGCCTAGTACTGGAAAGGGGAGAAGCCCCTGCTACCCCCCAGGCCCCTTTATGTTAATATTTTATTTTAGTCTTTTTTCTTATCCCCTCAGGCGCTAGTAGCAAGCCACCCTGCACAGGTAGGCCTATAAAGGCCTCAATCCGGCCTCCCAAACCGCCCAAGACCAGGGCCCCAGACCAAGCGCCCCCACCGCGCCCCCCTCCCAGCCAGGAGGAGGTTACCAGTCCCCCTCGGGCCCGAGGGGGATCGCTGAAAGCAGCTCCAAGTGTAGAGGATTAGGGCCTCCACGTCGCTTCGAGCAGCAAAAAACTTTTTGCCCCCTCGGTAGGCCACAAAATGGCGGCCGTGACACGAGGGGAACCAAAATGGCGTCCGAGCAGCACCAGCAAGTGTCTGCTCTTAGCACCAGGTCCGGGCGAAAAGGCTTTCTTCCCGGCCTGCTGTCCCTTAAATAGGGCCAGCAGGCCCCGCCCGGACCCGACGTCATGCCCAGCCACGTGGGCAGGGCATTCTCGGCCGAAATCTCGCCTCGCGAGATTTCAGCCAAAAACAAGATGGCGGCCGCCATCGGAAGGGTCCGAGTCTGCCCGGCCCTTCCGCAACAGCGCCGTGGGGCCGGTAAGTCAGCCGGCGATATTCTCTGGTGAATTCTGGTGGTGTTGTATGTTCTGGAAGGAGGCATTCAGGCAGGTAAAAAGGTAGGGCCACCTGGTAGTTAGCGCCTTTTGCCAAGAAATTTCTGGCCACAATAAAATTACACATTCTATTAAAAGGGACCAGTCTTTTCAGGCAAGGACTTCAAGGTTGCACAAAGAAATCTTTGCAGATCTACATGACCTATTATGGCAAACAAATGACAGTAGCTCTCTTGCAGCAATCCAGGGACTCTTCTATTATTATTATTTTTCTGACCAAAAGAGAGAGAGAGAGAAAGAGAGAGAGAGAGATCCTATCGACTTCCAACACCTTGTGACAATCTTAGTTCCAACAGTGGGACATACACACTAACAAAAACAAGCAGTGGATGTTATTGCAGGAGAGACGGAGTAACGACACGGACACAAGAGCTGGATTTAAACTGGGTCATTTTTATTAATAATAAATTAGCATAATTATTTAATTAAATTAGCATAAATTAGCATAAATTAACATGCTTAACTATGACCCAAACAATGGACCTGCAGGGTCAAACAAATACTTCCGGGGCGGAAAATGACGTTAGATAAACTTCCTGGGCAACTTATGGGCGTAGCTCGATGCTAGTCCATGTGAGGGACCCCTCCCTCACCTGCGACCATGCCATGCACTTGCATGAGGGGGGTCCAGCCGGCTAACCCCTAACAGGGGACTTAAAGGTGCGGGACCCAAACACAGGTTCCCCCCAACTGCTCAGGTCGCTTCCACCACAAGCTTGGAGAGAACCTGTCAATCATCCCCAAAGATGCCCAAGGGAGAATGCGCAGTTGCTAAACCACCACCCAGTTTTCCACCCCTAACCTGCCACGGAGCGGGGGTCAGATCTCTATCTTGGCCCCCCGACTCCCCCCTCTAGCTGCGCCAGCTCACGCAGAGACCGCTGCAGGTCCTGTAAGAAAATGGCGTTCCCCTGTTCTGACAGGTGAATGCCGTAGGCCCGGTAAAGCTACGGCCGATCTACAGTGATGAGGGGATGGGCCACTACAACCCCACCTAATTCCCTGACTATTCTGCCCAGGGCCTTATTTACTCTACGCCTGACCCGGTGAATGGCCCTAAGGGAAATGGGGTCCCTCCACAAGATCCTCGGGAGGATCTCTGACCACACCACTTGCGTGTTGGGCCACACAGAGTGAAGCCGCTGCAGGTCTTCACTCGCCTGGATGATCAATGGTAGACCCCCAAGCAGGCACAGGTCATTGCCACCGAGGTGCAAGACCAGCCATCTGGGCGCAGCAATGGGATGCCGCCCTCCCAGTCCAACCTGGGCGCGACCCTGGGAAGCCGCCCTCCCAGTACCACCGGGTGCAGCCGTGGGATGCTGCCCCCCCCAGCAACGCCGGCAGGAGTCGCTCCTACCGCATACCGAGTCTTCGGAGAGGGGCGGCATACAAATCCAAATAATAAATAATAAAATAAATACCTCTTCGGCCCATCCAAACGACCTTGACCCAATGTCCCAATAACAACTGGGTCCCGATGGCATGAAACCGCTGGGTGAGATCATCCAAGGACATGGGGTGAGGTATCATCAATATGCCGATGATACCCAGCTTTACATCTCCACCCCATGCCCAGTCAACGAAGCGGTGGAAGTGATGTGCCGGTGCCTGGAGGCTGTTGGGGCCTGGATGGGTGTCAACAGACTCAAGCTCAACCCGGATAAGACGGAGTGGCTGTGGGTTTTGCCTCCCAAGGACAATCCCATCTGTCCGTCCATTACCCTGGGGGGGGAATTACTGACCCCCTCAGAGAGGGTCCACAACTTGGGCGTCCTCCTCGATCCACAGCTCACATTAGAGAACCATCTTTCATCTGTGGCGAGGGGGGCGTTTGCCCAGGTTCGCCTGGTGCATCAGTTGCGGCCCTACCTGTACCGGGACTCATTGTTCACAGTCACTCATGCCCTCATCACCTCGAGGTTTGACTACTGTAATGCTCTCTACATGGGGCTACCTTTGAAAAGTGTTCGGAAACTTCAGATCGTGCAGAATGCAGCTGCGAGAGCAGTCATGGGCTTACCCAGGTATGCCCATGTTTCACCATCACTCCGCAGCCTGCATTGGCTGCCGATCAGTTTCCGGTCACAATTCAAAGTGTTGGTTATGACCTTTAAAGCCCTTCATGGCACTGGACCAGAATATCTCCGAGACCGCCTTCTGCCGCACGAATCCCAGCGACCGATTAGGTCCCACAGAGTGGGCCTCCTCTGGGTCCCGTCAACTAAACAATGCCGGTTGGCGGGCCCCAGGGGGAGAGCCTTCTCTGTGGCGGCACCGACTCTCTGGAACCAACTCCCCCCGGAGATCAGAACTGCCCCTACTCTTCCTGCCTTCCGTAAACTCCTCAAAACCCACCTTTGCCGTCAGGCATGGGGAAACTAAACATCTTCCCCTGGGCACGTTGAATTTATATATGGTATGCTTGTGTGTGTGTATGTTAGTATAGGGGTTTTTCTTAAATTTATAATATTTTAATTAATTGGATTAATGTATTGGATTGTCTTTTCACTTGTTGTGAGCTGCCCCGAGTTTTCGGAGAGGGGCGGCATACAAATCCAAATAATAAATAAATAAATAAATAAATAAATAAATAAATAAATAAATAAATAAATAAATAAATAAATAAATAAATAAATAAATAAATAAATAAATAAATAAATAAATAAATAAATAAATAAATAAATAAATAAATAAATGGGGCTTCTGGCTGCTGAGCGGCCGGCCCAAAATATCATGCTGTGGCCGCAGAGCAGCGCCGTCGGTTTCGTATTGGCATGGGGACCAGGAAGAGGACACACAGAGAGGTTATCTAGCCTAAGCCCTACCTAGAATCCTCAGCGGGCCTAACATAACCCAAATATGCCGCTGGCCGCCAGCGGCCGATCTCCCGAATCTGCTGGGCCGGGAAACCAGAAAGTGCCGCGCTAGTGGCGGCGCCGATACGGAACGAATGCGTTCCATAGCCGGCGGGATCCATGCCAACCTGAGCCATTGCCCTGGACACTAACACCCAAAATTGATAACGGGTCAGAGGGGTACCGTCCAGATGCTTAAAAAGGTACCCTTGCCCTGACCCACGTAAACTACAATAATGCTGCAAGGCGGCCACCGGACACACAGACTGGTCAGCGGCTGCACTGAGCTCAATACAAACCCCTCTGTGCAGCTGATCTGTCTTAGAATGCCTTACTACAAGGGATACCCCCCCTGCCTGAAGGCTAGATCAGCATACTAGAAGGCACGGAGCGACGTGTCAGCTTGAGAGGAGGCCATGGCCTCACTGACCCTGAGGGCCCCAAAAAACATGACACAAGTCGCTGCCCTAAAAAGACGGGCCTCGTACAAGGAGGCACCCCCACCCTTCTTTTCTGCCCCCTTCTTGGGGCGGGGGCACACTGAAGAGGCATGGGTCCCCCCACAATTCCCGCATGCATGTTTATACTTGCAAAAGGGACGAAAACACGCCCCCTTTGCAGCAAACTCATGACACGCAGGGGAGGCTCCCTTCCCCGCTCCCCCTGTAGCCGTCTTGGCTGGTGTGGAAGCCGCGGGCTCCTCCTCCATAAAATGACCAGTATCGGTCCTGTTGCACCCTTCCTTGCTGGACATGTACGTGGCCTGGAACCATAGATCCGGCACCACCATATCCCAGGGGAGGGAGGGGTCGTGAGCTATCCGCATCCTAAAGCCTTTGTCGTAATGACACCAGATAGTACCTTTATACTCAAAATGAGCCCTAGCAATTAGGTCAATATATTTGAGCATGGAAGCGGCCCTAGCCAGCTGCCTTTGAATTACAACTGATGCATAAGTCAGAAAAGTGTACAGCCATGAGCTGAAACACTTGGTGACTTTGGTCTTTTTAGGCTTTTCCCCGGGCACTACGTCCTTCTCCTGCTTGGGGACCTCCCTGTTCAATAGAGGGAAGAGGTCCACATACTCCCCCCTCCAAATCGCCTCCTTCACCGATGGGTGGAGGTGGTACCCTAAGGGAGTGGCAGGTAGCCCACACGGGATGGCCCCGGCCTTGATGCTGGCGAACGGGTCCCACACGGTGGAGACCCCCGTTCCCAACACCCCTAGCCCCGGTGGATACACCAAAGGGGGCGGGGGCATAATAGCGGACGCTGGAGGGGTCCAACCCCCAACCCCAGACCCCGGTGGAAAAACTACCCCCGGCGCCACTGCTGGCGGAGCCGGCGGGGACCAAACCTGACCGCATGTGCCTGAAGGGGACCCCAGAAAACGAGCGCCACTCCCCAAACCAGGCGGGTTAAACCCCGGACCATGCAAGGGGAGGAGCGATGTGGCGGACAAGTGTGGTGCAGCCTCACCTGCCCCATACAGGGTTGAAGACATCCACAGGGGCCCCATCTGGGCAGGGCCCTGCAATGCTGCCATCTGCCCCGACTGGGCCATCTGCCCGGTTTGGGCCATCTGCCCAGTCTGGGCCATCTGCCCGGTCTGGGCCATCTGCCCGGTCTGGGCCATCTGCCTGGCCTGGGCTACCTCCTCATCCGGATCCCTTCCCCAGACCGCCGATGCAGCCAGGGGGAGCCCGCCCAGGCCCGATCCGGACCGCCAATGCTCCAATTCGTCCAACCTCTCCAGGACCCTGGCCCAAGAAAGAGAGGGAGAAACATCGGGTTGAGGGGCTGTGGGCAGAAACCCCACCACCCCCTCTGGTGGGACCACCCCAGGGGGCCCTTCCATGCTGGCCCGAGCCCGGGCCGAAGGCCTTAGAGCCCTCCTAGGCCGCACCGCTGGTTGGGCCGGAGGGGCCCTGGCTTGCCTCTTCTTTGGGGCCATCCTTACCAGCTGCTAAATTCAGGAATGTTAAGTTAAGCAATCCAACCCCAATCCCCAGCACTAAGGCCACAGGCCCTACCAGGGAGAGGCCCAAGTGGCTAAACTGGGTGAGCAATGCCCCCCAGAGGCAGAAGAACCCCCTAATACAGGGCCCCCAACAGCTGCA
Organism: Erythrolamprus reginae; assembly: GCF_031021105.1. Lineage (NCBI taxonomy): Eukaryota > Metazoa > Chordata > Lepidosauria > Squamata > Dipsadidae > Erythrolamprus > Erythrolamprus reginae. Next base: position 85,033,048 of record NC_091951.1, read on the forward strand.
GCTGGCACCAGAGGCCGGACGCCCCCCCCCCCGTGGGCAGAGCCCTACAAATCCCCCCCCGGCAGGGAAAGCCCAAGTTCACCACTCCCCCTCGAGCCCGAGGGGGACCAAGCGACCACCAGTGCCGCCACGCTCCAACGCTCTCGAAAGCTCCACCAGGAACGACGAGGCCTTCTTCGCCGGACAAAACCAAGCCACAAAATGGCGGCCGCTGCACGAGGCCGCCACAAAATGGCCGACGTGAGCAGAACTCAGCCGAGTGTCTGCTCAGGGCAATGGTCCGGGCGAAAAAGCCTGGGCCCGGGCCTGCACGCCCTTAAATAGGGCCGGCAAGCCCCGCCCGGACCTATCAGCAGTCAGGCCTTGTTGGCCTGACTCTCGGGCGAAGTCTCGCCTCGCGAGACTTCGCCCGAGCACCAAGATGGCGGCCGCCAGGGGTCCGGTGTCTTCCTGGCCCTCCCGCAAACGCTGCCGGCGGGTAAGTCCGCCGGCGCTATTATTTTTGTAACATTCATTTTATAAAACTAATACTCTTTCTCTGCTCTTAAAATTCCTTCTCCCTTCTAGTGAGAGATAGTTAAGGTAGAGTAATTAGAGGATTTAGCAGTATTTAGTTAGTCAGGCTGAGCAAATCAGTTAATCATTCTCATTTTAGTTAAAGTACAAACAGTTGCTGTTAGATTCGTGCAGGAAAGAAGGAGCGAGACCCAGGAAAAGCTCAGCACATTTATTCTCCTGGCTGAATGAAATACGAACTGCCGGGTGGCTGCAGGGAAGCAGCTTTTAAGGGCTTCCCTGTAACCAAGCTGGCCACTGACAGCAGTTCCATTTCTCCCACCATTAGATTAGACAATCAGCGGCGGCCATGCAAATGCATGCTTCCTATGGATGGCAGCACATAACAGTTGATATATCCTAAATACTTTGTGGCTGTGGTCTAACAGACTGACTTCTTCTCTTTCTTTTTTTTTACTTTTTAAAATTTCAAAATAAAGTTTTATTTATAAACATATATACACATAACACACAAAACAAAGACATTTAAAAACATTGGATATTTGTGTAGCAAATCTGTATTATATTTCTTATTGTGCTCACATTCTATTACACAACTATTACATATTTGTCATAAACCAGTTTATATACAATGGTCATATTTTATATATCTAGTTTTATATCTATTTTCCCATTAACCCATTTATCACCAAGAAATAGCTCTCATTTATTATTGACTAAATGTACGTTTGTTACTGTATCCTTTTTTTCCAGCCAGCAGTAGAATATACCCCAACATTTATAGAAACATAGAAACATAGAAGTCTGACGGCAGAAAAAGACCCCATGGTCCATCTAGTCTGCCCTTATACTATTTTCTGTATTTTATCTTAGGATGGATATATGTTTATCCCAGGCATGTTTAAATTCAGTTACTGTGGATTTATCTACCACGTCTGCTGGAAGTTTGTTCCAAGGATCTACTACTCTTTCAGTAAAATAATATTTTCTCATGTTGCTTTTGATCTTTCCCCCAACTAACCTCAGATTGTGTCCCCTTGTTCTTGTGTTCACTTTCCTATTAAAAACACTTCCCTCCTGGACCTTATTTAACCCTTTAATATATTTAAATGTTTCGATCATGTCCCCCCTTTTCCTTCTGTCCTCCAGACTATACAGATTGAGTTCATTAAGTCTTTCCTGATACGTTTTATACTTAAGACCTTCCACCATTCTTGTAGCCCGTTTTTGGACCCGTTCAATTTTGTCAATATCTTTTTGTAGGTGAGGTCTCCAGAACTGAACACACTATTCCAAATGTGGTCTCACCAGCATTCTATATAGCGGGATCATAATCTCCCTCTTCCTGCTTGTTATACCTCTAGCTATGCAGCCAAGCATCCTACTTGCTTTCCCTACTGCCTGACTGCACTGTTCACCCATTTTGAGACTGTCAGAAATCAATACGCCTAAATCCTTTTCTTTTGAAGTATTTGCTAACACAGAACTGCCAATACAATAGTCAGATTGAGGATTCCTTTTCCCCAAGTGCATTATTTTACATTTGGAAACATTAAACTGCAGTTTCCATTGCTTTGACCATTTATCTAGTAAAGCTAAATCATTTACCATATTGCCGACGCCTCCAGTAATATCAACCCTATTGCACACTTTAGAGTCATCGGCAAATAGGCAAACCTTCCCTACCAGACCTTCCCCTATGTCACTCACAAACATATTAAAAAGAATAGGACCCAGAACAGACCCTTGTGGCACACCGCTTGTAACCTGACTCTGCTCAGAATACTCGCCATTCACAACAACCCTCTGGTGTCTATGCTTCAGCCAGCTGCAAATCCATTGAACTATCCAGGGATTAAGTCCAATCTTCACTAATTTATCTATCAGCTCTTTATGTGGAACCGTATCAAAGGCTTTGCTGAAGTCCAGGTAGGCAATATCCACGGCACCACCTTCATCCAACACCTTTGTGACATAGTCAAAGAAATCAATGAGATTAGTCTGACATGATTTGCCTTCAGTAAAGCCATGCTGATTTGGATCCAATAAGTTATTGTTTTTTAGGTGCTGATTTATCCTCTTTTTCAGTAGAGTCTCCATCATTTTAACGACAACTGATGTCAAGCTAACTGGCCTGTAGTTACCAGCTTCTTCTCTACTGCCCTTCTTGTGGATAGGCACAACACTTGCCATTCTCCAATCCTCAGGAACATCTCCTGTTAACAAGGATTGGTTAAACAAATCAGTCAGGGGGGTAGCAATGACAGATCTGAGTTCTTTAAGAACTCTGGGGTGGATGCCATCTGGACCCATTGCCTTATTTATCTTTAATCGTTCAAGTTCTTCTAAGACATCGGCTTCTAAGATCACTGGAGCTGAATCCGTACAGTTGGAGGCAATGCTATATCCCTCTATAGTATTATTTTGTAAGGTGTCTTTTGAGAAAACTGAACAGAAGTAGCTATTGAAATGGTCAGCGATCTCCTTATTCCCATTAATGCATGTATTTTTCCCGGTACTAAGCTTCGTGATGCCGCAGTTTTTCTTCTTCTTATCACTAATATATCTGAAGAAGGTTTTATCCCCCTTCTTTAGAGATTTGGCAATTTCTTCCTCTTTTGAGGCTTTAGCAGCATATATTATCTGTTTCGCCTCCTTCTGTCTCATTTTATACACCTCCCTATCAGCTATACTTCCAGACTCTTTATACCTCCTATAGGCAGCCTTTTTTTCATTGACTATAGTCCTTACATCATTGCTAAACCATAGCGGTTTCTTCTTCCTTTTACCTTTAGGTATTTGTCTTACATACAGTCCAGTGGCTTTTAAGATGGCCTTTTTAAATACAGTCCACTGGGTGCTCGCTCCTGCCATTTTATCCCTCCCCTTTAATTCATTATCTAAATATTCCCCCATTGCATTAAAATTTGTTTTTCTGAAATCCAATACTTTGGTTGCATTATAGGATTGCTCACAATGAGTTTTTACATCAAACCACAAACATAGATGGTCACTGCAACCTAAATTTTCTCCCACCTTGACATCTGAAACCCAATTCCCATTCGTAAAATCTAAATCTAGAATATTCTCCCCTCTAGTTGGTGTCTTAACCAGCTGTGCCAGAGCTGCTCCTGTAAAGGCCTCTACTATATTCTTACTTTTGCTTGTAAGGGCACTGGGGATATTCCAGTCAACATTATAATATTCCGACTCTTCCTTATTTTTAATTTCCAGTGTTAGTTTGTCCATCTCTGCACAGGCTATTATTTTCTCTATTATATCTTATATCTAAATACTTTGTGGTTGTGGCCTAACAGCCTAACCTCTTCTGTTGTACTTTATTCTACTGTGATAATATTGCCCATTCATGTGATCAAGAGGTACAGGATGTCATTGTATGAGGCCTAAGTATCAATAAGGAGGCTTCCATATATTTTGTGGAAAATATTTGAAAGAAGGGGATTCTATTCTAACATGGAAAGGCACAGAAGTCCTCAAATGCTAAATCCACGTGGTGTGCTATTTTTTCCTCGTTTCCCACTCTCCTCAACCCAGGTCAGAAAGGGAAAGAATAGATTTCCTTTCCTTTTTTCCTGTAATGATTTCCCAACATCCTAAAGTAAGAACTTAGTTTTGTTTTCTTAATTGTTAAATTCCCCAAAGAAAGTATAGAACCACTCAATAATTGACCGAAGTCCAGGTTCCTGGCTCAGTGAAGAAACTTTCTGCATTATTTATTGTTGGGGATTTTTGAGATCTTTTTATTCAGAGAAAAACATGACAATCAGCAACTCAGTTCCTTGATTAGGCTATTGTTTACTTCTTGATTGTTGGCCTGGTGTTAATCTTGGTGTTAATCTATGCTCATCTGGGAGTCCATTGCTGGTGGAGAAGTGTTTGTTATTCCAATCAAGGAACTGTCCAAACGGACTAACAGTAAACAGCCCAACCAAAGAACACACAAACCCAGTCTCACCAACCCTGACAGAGTAAGCCACTAGAATATAAACCAAGAACAAATCCCACTATTCAATAGCACTGATGATGTTACCTAGTTGGGGTAATGAAATGTCTGCAAGAAAACAAATAAGCTCAAAGAGCACCATGGACCTCTCATTTCAATTCTGAGCTACAAATATCAATTCCTTTTCTTTTTGCTTTTCTAATTATACTAGAAATTAACCAACTTCTGCTTTGTGCATATTATTATTATTATTATTATTATTATTATTATTATTATTATTATTATTACTTAGATTTGTATGCCGCCCCTCTCCGAAGACTCGGGGCGGCTCACAACATGTAGAAACAAATCATAAGCAATCAGACAAATTTAAAATATTTAAATATTTAAAAACCCCATATGCTAACAGACACACACACAGACATACCATGCATAAATTAAATGTGCCCAGGGGGAGATGTTACAGTTCCCCCATGCCTGACGGCAAAGGTGGGTTTTAAGGAGTTTACGGAAGGCAGGAAGAGTAGGGGCAGTTCTAATCTCTGGGGGGAGTTGGTTCCAGAGGGCCGGTGCCGCCACAGAGAAGGCTCTTCCCCTGGGGCCCGCCAACCGACATTGTTTAGTTGACGGGACCCGGAGAAGGCCCACTCTGTGGGACCTAATCGGTCACTGGGATTCGTGCGGCAGGAGGCGGTCTCGGAGATATTCTTGTTTAGTTTTCCCCAGAAAGTCAAGTTTCCCAAAATAAAACAAACACAAGCATAGTCCACCTAATTTCTCTTAACTTTGCTTTATTTAGTTCCCTTTCTCCCCTCCCCTCCCATAATAAATCCAACATTCTGACCAGTGTAGCACAAGATTTTGTTAGACCCTAAACTGCTGATGATGTAAGACCTCTGTGTTAACCTTCAGACTGTTAGCTGCTCAAGACCTTTGCTTTAGCCTCCACACTTCTAGCTGCCTAACTTCACTGTGTTGTGATGTAAACTGCTAACTGTAGTACAATGATGGTGAACCTATGGTACGGGTGCCACAGGTGGCACGTGGAGCCATATCTGGTGGCACGCGAGCCACTGCCCCAGCTCAGCTCCAACGTGCATGTGTGTGCTGTCCAGCTGATTTTTGGTTTGCACAGAGGCTCTAGGAGGGTGTTTTTGGCTTCCAGAGAGCCTCCAGAGGAATGACAGAGAGCGTTTTTACCCTCCCTCAGTTCCAGGGAAGCCTTTGGAGCCTGAAACACAAGCCTACTGGGCCCACCAGGAGTTGTGGAACAGGCCGTTTCTGGCCTCCAGAGGGCCTCTGGGGGTGGGGAAAGCTGTTTTCTCCCTCCCCAGGCATTGAATTATGAGTATGGGCACTCGCGCATGTGCGATATTGCACATGAATGGTCTTTCGGCACCTAAGGGAAAAAAGGTTCACCATCACTGCTGTAGTAGATCCAACAGGTTATTTTCTTGATGCCCTGTCTGCCACTAGTCTCAAATCTTCTTTAATATATGTATTGGTTCTTTATTCATTATACTTAAACTTTGTCCTTCTTGAATGCACACACACAAACACAAATGACACTAAGAAGATGCTTCCACTTTCCCTTAAATTCCAATACTAATGCAAGATTGATGGATTGATGTGGCTTGATCCCCCTGAAAAACCCTGTCCAAAAGTCTGGTGTCAATTCAAGGGAAGGAAGTTCATGTTGCTGATTCTAATTTGATTTTCATGGAAGCTCCTATTGCCAATGGAAATTTCAATTTCAGAGTAGCTTTGTTGGGGTGGTTTTCATCTGAACATTGATAAAGGGGAAATAATTAAGCTAACATGATCAGGATAAGACTGCTCTGGGTTTTTTTTAAAAAAAGCTTTTAAGTGAGGCAGACTTAATGTCATGCTATTAATGCACTGTTTTTTTAGAAATAAATCCCATTGAAGTCAGAAACCTTGGAATGAAGTAGGTGGACATATAGTACTATTGGAATCCAATTTCTGTTAATGGCTTTTATGTTATCATTTCAATTTTTTTTAAATTTTCATTGTTCTAATTAATTACATTGATTAATGTATATGGTACATTCATATCTAACCTTTTGTCCAAGAGTTCAAGTGGGCTACACAGTGCTCCCCTCTACTTCATAAAAACAACCTTGTGGGTTAATTTGGTAAAGGACGAGAGTAAGAGAGGGAGGGAAAGATTGGACCAAAGTCTCCCAGGAAGTGGCTTCCACTTAAGCGTATTTCTCAGCCTAGATCTCTGGAACCACTTAAGCATCTTAACCATTATACCACACTGGATCATTTATTTGCTGCATTTAAGAATTTTTATCTGTCATTTTAGTTAAATGCGCCACTGAGAGATGTTTTAACACAGGAATGTAGTATTAAGTCACAGCAAATAAATCAACAAACAACTCTTTTACAAGATGTAATTACACTTATAAACTAGCCACTGGAGATGGTAGATATTTCTCTGGTTTGCTGTCACTAGCTTTCAAAAGATCTCTTTAGTAAGAAAGCAAAAAGGCTTGAGTTTCTTATTTTCAGACACTGAGCAGCTTGAGCAAAATTGCCCATTAACCTTTGTCCATGAAATTAAAGGAACTTGCTGGCATCGTTGGGGCAAATTGGCATGTGACAATGATCTCAACTTAGCAGCCAAACCATTTTGCAGACAAAATGTCTAATCCCAGGCCTTATATATTTGTGTTTTAACATCTGTCAATATAATGTATTGTTCTAATTGTACTGCCATGATAAATAGTTAGAATTTTATTATTCTTTGGATTCATTCTAGAAAAAAGCATACAGTTATAAAAACAGAAAAGCCCTAGAACAGTTTAGGTTCATAGTGAGCCAAATGCCATAACAGCTAAGCCCTGAATTTAGATTTATTATTGTCATTGTGGGAAGTGACTAAAGTAGAGGGGGGACATAGAAAGGGAGGTGGATCATAGATTCAATTCCTTTCAGATCTCTTTTGGCACGCAAAACAAAAAAGATTTGCCATCATTGATACAGTCCTTCACCTATAAAGCCCTTCATGGCACCGGGCCAGTTTATCTCAGGGACCGCCTTCTGCCGCACGAATCCCAGCGACCAGTTAGGTCCCACAGAGTGGGCCTTCTCTGGGTCCCGTCAACCAAACAATGTCGGTTGGTGGGACCCAGGGGAAGAGCCTTCTCTGTGGTGGCCCCGACCCTCTGGAACCAACTCCCCCAGAGATTAGAATAGCCCCCACCCTCCTTGCCTTTCGTAAGCTCCTCAAAACCCACCTCTGCCATCAGGCATGGGGGAATTAAGATAATCTTTCCCCCTAGGCTTCTACAATTTATGCATGGTATGTTTGGTATGTATGATTGGTTTTATAACAAGGGTTTTTAACTGTTGTAGTATTGGATTTTTACATTCTGTTTTTTGTCACTGTTGTTAGCAGCCTCGAGTCTACAGAGAGGGGCGGCATACAAATCCAATAAAAGTGAACTAAACTAAAACTAAAACACTTTATCATAATGGAGGTGAGTGCAACTGGAGAGTAATCATTAGTCATTATAGATTTCTTGGGCACTGGTACAATGATTGCATCTTAAAACATGATGGAACCACAGCCTGATGCAGCAATTTATTTATTTTGTGAGAGTTACATAAACAGCAAAATTGTCCCTCATCTCTCTCACCATACAGCTATAAAGTATCTCCAGGACCGCCTTCTGCCGCACGAATCCCAGCGACCGGTTAGGTCCCACAGAGTTGGCGTTCTCTGGCTCCCGTCGACGAAACAATGTCGTCTGGTGGGACCCAAGGGAAGAGCCTTCTTTGTGACGGCCCCGACCCTCTGGAATCAACTCCCCCCAGAGATTAGGATTGCCCCCACCCTCCTTGCCTTTTGCACTTCTTAAAACTCACCTCTGTCATCAGGGATGTGGAAATTGATTCCCCTGGGCTGTTTCCGCTTTATGTATGGTTTGTATGAGATGTATAATTGTTCTTATATTAATGGGTTTAAAATTGTTTTAATTTTGGATTTGTATTGTTTCTGTTGTTGTGAGCCGCCCCGAGTCTTTAGAGAGGGGCGGCATACTAATCTAATAAATAAATAAAATAAATAATAAATTTTAATTCTCATTAGTTAAAGATTCAGTTATATTTAATTAATTATTTTCAGTGTTATAGTCCCTTCTATTTGGCTTTTAATACATACAGACACACACAAACACACATGGTTTCTTTGTTTGTTTGTTTTAAGTATGCAATGTTTCTGTTGTGCTCACTCAGGGCAGCTCTGGCGGCCACCTGAAAGGAGCAAGCAGGCTGATCCTAATCTGTAAACTGGATTGTTTGTTCTCTCGTTGGAAGGCCTTCTTAAGACATTTTTCTCAGGAGCTTTTCGTGATATACATGAGTCTTTGGCGTGATTTTGTAGGTCAGTGAAATTAGGTTTCACCTTTTATTAGTTTCAGAAAGGCAGTAAAACAGTTTTATTCCGCTAAAGATTTTTAACATTGGATTTCAGTTTCATAGTCTTTGGTTTTGAAGTGCTCGGCTTCTGATCTTTAATGCTTTGTACAGTATAGCACGTCAATTCTGATAGATTAAAATAACATTCTCGAGAGAAAGAAAAATCCATCTAATCTTCTCATTCAACTTTTATTCGCCTTGCAGAAGCCAGTCATAAAAGGAATGTATCATTTATTATTGCCTCTTGGAAAATCTGGCATCAATAAATCAGTCATACTGTACATTTTTCCCCTCCATCAATATATTGAAAGGGATGAATCTGTACATATTTCTCACCACTAAAACCTATTTACAGGGACAATCAGGTCTGTATCGCATTCCTATTCTAGCAAATCAATGCATTCATAACATAAAGTTGTTTAATATAGCTGGGCAAACACTTCAAAATAAGTGATTCATAACATGCAAGACTGCATATGAAGATAATTTCTTGGAAGAATAAGATTTATTCAACAAGCCAAGAAAACCAGTTAAATCTTACATTTATCAGCAAAGTAGACTAGCAGTATCCATAGCAGTTCCCAAGCTCATGTAGCGATATGCTTGATGAAGAGTCCAGAGACAAGGCTTAAACAAGACGGTTCCTTTTATTCAGCTCTTAAAGACAAGTGACAATCAGCGGGAATGCGTCTGGCTTTTAACAGAGAGCAGCCGCTCTTTTATACTTTTGCGGCTCCCGCCAAAAGAGAACTGTCAGCATCTGAGCCAATCAGGCGTGACTTCTATTTTTTACAGTTTCTGCATGGAGACAGCGTTTTACATGGAACCAACTATTTACATAGGATTCAACACCCCTCCCTCCTTAGTCAGGAATATGTCAATCAAGTAAGCCATGTGACGAAATCCTCCAATCTGCTCGGTCTACGCAGAGTTCTCTCCGACCTGCGCAGATCATTCGAGTCCTCGCTTCCAACGGTGGAGATCGGTTTGCCTGTACCTCCACAGTGCGGCTGGGGCCGAGTTTGGGCTGTGGCCCGCTGAGTTGAGTGGGCAGGCACAACACCGGCCTCTGAGGACGAAGATGGTTCGGCGACGCTGGAGGACCTTTCCTGGCTCGGTAAGTCCATTTGAATGTCCATTAAAGCGGGTTGCGCGTTAAAGTCTAATAGAGGGGAAGAGTCTGTATTAGCGGTTTGCACAGGGGAGGTTTAAATGCGCCTTCGTAAATGGTCAATGTGCCGCTTCCACATTCGACCATCTTCCAATTTTACAATATATGTTTTAGGTGCAGTTTGTTGTACAATTGTTCCCTTCATCCAATTAAACCCCCCATCAAAATTCTTTGCAAAAATACTTTGACCCAAGTACAATTGTCTTTCAGGATTTACATACATAGAATTATGAGTACAATACCTTGGGTGTAATCTATCCAGTGGGGATCTAAGTTTCCTTCCCATTAATATTTCAGCAGGACTTATGTGTGTGTGGGAATTTGGTGTAATATGTTGTGTTAACAAAAATTGGTCCAGATGCTGTTGTACATCCCCAGGGTCTGACCTGCGCAATGCCTCTTTTGCAACCCGAACGTACCGTTCTACCAACCCGTTAGCCCATGGCGAGTAAGGCGAGATGAGAGCATGTCTGACCCCCAAGTTATCCAAAAACAATTCAAATTGCCTGGCTGTCAATTGGGGCCCATTGTCTGACACTAAGATGTCAGGACAGCCATGGGTGGCAAACAAATGGCGCAGAACCTTAATTGTAGCACTAGTGGTTATATTATTCATTGCAATAATTTCAACCCACCTGGAAAATGCATCTACCACTATCAAGAAATATTGAGACCCTACTGGCCCTGCAAAATCAATATGGATCCTGGACCAAGGCCCTGCAGGTTGCTCCCACTCAACTGGAGCTGTTTTGGGGGGATTTGGCCGTGACTCTTGGCATGGGTCACACCTAGCTACCCACTTTTCAATATCAGTATCCAGACCCGGCCACCATAAGTGCCCCCTAGCTAGACCCTTCATCCTGACAATACCAGGATGGTCCACATGTAGCATAGTGAGTACTTTAGTCTTTAGACTTTCAGGAATGATTACTCTATCACCCCACAACAGACAACCTTTAACATATGACAATTCCAATCTTTTGGTTTTAAATTCATTTAAGTTTGCTTCTACAGAGTCATTTTGCCACCCCTTGAGTACACAGTTTACCACTTTTTTCAAAATTGGGTCTTGCTGCGTGTGTGCAGCCACCTCCCTTGCTGTTGTTAGTGGGTTATCTTCGAGTTCTATCATTAAAACATCAGCAGATGGGGCAGGGTCCTCTACTAACTCTGCTATTGGGCACCTACTAAGACCATCTGCGTGGTTGATGGTTTTACCCCCTTTGTGAATGAGCTCATACTGGTACCCTGAAAGAAACAATGCCCACCTGATTAGTCTTGGAGACATAAACGGAGGAGTTGGTTTGTTAGGGGCTAGGAGGCCCAGTAAGGGCTTGTGGTCAGTAACTAATTCAAAACTCCTGCCAAAAAGATAGTTATGAAACTTCTTCACCCCAGCCACTAACGCTAGAGCCTCCTTATCTAGCTGGCTGTAATTTCTCTCAGTATTGGTCATTGTTCTGGAAAAGAAAGCAATTGGGGCCTCTGTATTATTTGGCAAGACATGTGCCAAGACCCCCCACACACACACACACACCATATGGGGACGCATCGCACGTAAGCCTGACGGGTAGCAAAGTGCTATATGAACTACTACACTTGTGGAAGTTAACAACTGCTTTATTTGTGAAAAGGCTTCGTGCTCAGTTCTCCCCCATGTGCAAGGGGTTCCTTTCTGTAGCAACCGGTGTAGAGGCTCTGCTGCTGTTGCCTTCTGTTTTAAAAAAACAGAGTAAAAGTTTAGAAGGCCTAAAAATGCCTGCAATTCTGTTTTATTCTGTGGCTCTGGGGCTTCCCAGATGGCTTTTAATTTTTCAGTAGTGGGGTGGATGCCTTCCCCATCGATTCTATATCCTAAGAATTCCACACTGCTGGTTCCCCACACACATTTGTCATGTTTGATTCTTAGCCCCTTATCTTGCAGTCTATGTAATACCTCCCTTATTCTTTTGTTGAGTTGAGATTGGTTTTCTCCTGAAATTAAAATGTCATCAAAATAGGGAATAGTCCCTTTAATTCCTGACAACAAGCGTTCCATTATGCTTTGAAAAATCCCAGGGGCTATGCTTACCCCAAATTGTAATCTGGTACATTTAAACGCGCCCCTGTGGGTGACAATGGTCTGTGCGAGTGCTGTCGGTTCATCGACAGGGAGTTGCGGTAAGCTTGGGCTAAATCAATTTTTGCGAACACTTTCCCTTCCCCCAAGGAGTGAAGGAGCTGTTGTACCACTGGAATGGGGTAAGGGTGATGTTGGAGGGCTTTGTTAAGCGTTGACTTATAGTCAGCGCAAACCCTCAAAGAGCCATCAGGTTTAAGTGGCGTGACTATGGGTGTTTCCCAAGGCCCCTGCTCTACAGGAATTAAAATGCCCTGGCTTATGAGCTTATCTAGCTGTAGGTCAAGCTTGGGAAGGAGCGGTAGGGGTACCCTACGGGGTCTGAGTCTGACAGGGGGAACCTTGGGGTCAATAGAAAAGGAGATAGGAGGCCCTTTATATGATCCCAAAGTGGGGCTAAACACCTCTGGGAATTCCTGTAAGAAATTTGGAATGCTATCAGAGTCAACAGTACAAATACCAGAAATTTCAATTCCCAATGGTTCCATCCAAGCCAACCCTAGGAGAGAGTGTCTAGCCCCTGCAACAACAACAATAGGAAGGGTACATTTAACATTTTTAAACATAATAGGTACATTCACTTTGCCCAGTACAGGTATTATCCCCCCTTGAAAATCTCTAATTACCAATGCAGTTTGTAAAAGGTCTGATTTTGAGAGGCTAGGCATGTCTTCGGAGAGGGGCGGCATACAAATCTAAGTAATAAATAAAATAAATAAATAAAATAAGCTTTTCCCATGGCATAATGGTGTATTTAGACCCCGTGTCTAGTTCCATAGTGCATGGCTTGTTGTTTAGGAGCAGTGAGATTAAGATCTTGCTCCCATTTTTCGTTGCTGTGCTATTCACAGAAAATTGTTTGTTACCTCTTGAGTAGTCACGGTTAGCGGTTGAGTAGTTCTTGCGGCCAGAAAACCGAGGAAACCGGTTTTCGCGCGGTTGAGGTGTTTGGGTCTGGAACCGAGGAGGATGAGGTGTGGAAAAAGATTCCTCAGGCAAAGGTGCTCTGCAGGCTTCGGCGATGTGGCCGCGTCGGTTGCAGCGGTGGCAGATGGCATCCCGGAAGGGGCAGCGTTGGCGCGGATGGTTCCCTCGGCAGCCGGAGCAGGGGGCGACGGGGCGAGGGTATCTGGGTTGTCTCAGCTGTTCCTGTTGCAGCAGAAAACAGCTGTCCTCGTTGAGGGCAGGTGGGCTGAGGTCGTCTGGGGCCTCTGCGCGGGAAACCGTGGAGTCGATCTTGGTGACGACTTCCCGCTTGTCATGCTCCTTCAGCTCTTTGGCAGCAGCGTCGGCGACCTCTGCGGTTTGTGCCAGCTTGATTACGGCCTGGAGAGACGGCTTGTCTTCGGTGAGGAGCTTGTTTCGGACCGTGGCATTTCTCATGCTGAAAATTAGGGCATCGGTGAGGCGAGCTTCCGGGCTGTCAAATTTACATTTTGACAGCACCGTTCGAAGACGCGTAGCGAACTAGTTAATGGACTCGGATTCGAGCTGGGCCATTCTTTAGAACTGGTGCCGGAAAACGACAGCTGGCTTCGTAGGCTTGAAGTGGCTCGCGAGTTGGTTTTCAGGACGTCCCAAGTGACGGATTTGGCTGGAAGCAGATCGGTGAGAGTCTGGGCGAGATCGAATATCTCTGGGCCGCAGTAATTCAGGAAAATTGCCCGCTTCCTTTCGGCGTCAGCGTCCCTCATTCCGGCAGCTTCAAGGAAGATCTCAAACTTGGCCATGTAGGCGTCCCAGGAGGATTTCTCCGAATCGAAGAATTCAGGAGCCCGGCCGATTTGAAGGTTGTTCATCTTGCACGCGTGGTTCTTCCGTCCGTCGTCGCCAGTGAAGAGTCCAGAGACAAGGCTTAAACAAGACGGTTCCTTTTATTCAGCTCTTAAAGACAAGTGACAATCAGCGGGAACGCGTCTGGCTTTTAACAGAGAGCAGCCTCTCTTTTATACTTTTGCGGCTCCCGCCAAAAGAGAACTGTCAGCGTCTGAGCCAATCAGGCGCGACTTCTATTTTTTACAGTTTCTGCATGGAGACAGCGTTTTACATGGAACCAACTATTTACATAGGATTCAACACTTGACTTAAAAGCAACTGTAGAAAAATAAAAGTAAAAACATTGATTGTTTTAGGCCAAAATCTTCTCCAAGGAACATTTAAGATGCAATGATTCCTTCATGACAGCATATACATCCTTTCCACTCAGCTTTTAAAATCAAATTCGGATATTAAAGTCAAATGTGTGGTGATTACAATATAAAAACTTAAAAGGCTTTTACAATGACAATCTGTACATTGAAGGATTGTTGGAGGAAGAAATGTCAGTTCAATATACTACTTCAAATACAATAGGAGACAATCTAAGATATTGTAATTTTTGTACTACAGTACCAATAAACTGGCAATCCATCAAGCTGAAGAGCTTTCCTGATTTTGTTGATGTAAATACAGCCACAAATTCTTAGGAGAGAGGTAAAGTTTGATTAAAATGTGGCTGGTCCTGGGATAACTTGTGGGAGTCTCACAATCTGTAGGTGCCTGCTTTATATCAAATGTTTTGATAAAAAATTAGAACATTACACTTTGAAATGAAACATTTAAAGTGTTGGTTAACAGATACAGAATTTGTATTTCCTTTCAAATCTGTAGCTTGAACAAAAGTAATGTGCTTTATTTAGTCTAAAAGTCAATAGCTTATTGGATTTCCTCCTTTTCCCAATATTGTTAGCTAGTATAGAATAATAAAAGTTAGAAGCATAAAGTTGATGAGTTCATGTTTAGCAGAATCCAAAGATCTATACTGCTCAAGAGATGGATATGGTACATAAAATATCTACAATTCTTCATTTTTTTCTCAAAGGAGATTTCTTTTTAATAAGGAACATATTTCTTTTTAATAAGGAACATATGCAAAAAATATGACTTTTATTACATATTTTGACAGTATCCCATAGTATAGTGATGTAATCAATTAAAAACAATCTTACCATTCAACAAAGCCTTATTCAGAGACCATTTTAAAACATTAAATAAGCTTATTGAAATCTTATTATTAATTTTATTGTAAAAAAAGCTTATGAAATTTTCTTCTAAACTATTTTTTGTATATGAATTATACCAACAAATGAGATATCTGGAAATAATCTAGATACAAAAGAAAAGATAGCCCCACCTAAGCATCTCTAAAATCCTGAGCCCTCCCCCCATGATATATAATTCTTATTATTCAAAAAGCGAACTACTCACACAGAGGAAGCCTAAAAGGCCATTAACTAGGGTTAACTAAGATTCCAACTGCCCCCATTAAAAATGAAATTGCCTGCCCCCCTCCTGTGGGGCGTGGTGCCCACGTTGGGAACCAGGGTGTTAGACGTTCTCGATGATAGGACCCATACTCTACAACTCCCTCCTTCTCGAGATCCAACTGACTCTGATATTGCCTTCATTCCAGGAGTCCCTGAAGATGGCTCTTTGGTTGCTTAGTTTGACAATGGATGGCTATTTATCTTGGAGGGATTTGTATATTTCTGTTTCTGTAATTTCAATACTGCTTGCTCGAATTCAAACCATCCCATGGCAACTAATAGAAAACTAAACATCCATGTAATCACAATAATCAATCATAAATGCTAAACTGCCATAACACATTGTTATAACCCACAAATAGCAATAAGGCAAGGCAAAAAAACCCTCCCACAACTTTCATAACAATACAGAGCAGAATTTCCCCAGTACAAAGTGAAACGGAAATTGTGTGTTTATGTTTTTCAATCGGGGTCATGCAAAATCTTCTAAAGGTGCCCAGCCATAATCTGGTCAAAGAGATAGTAAATTTAAGGCTGACCTTTTCAATCTTCCATAAAAGCCTAAGGCTCTGCCAGTACCTTGGAGCTCCAATGAAGGAACATCACAGTCAAAACGATTGATCGATTAATAACAGATCCCACTTTCTCCTCATCCGGATCCTGCCTTTTAATGGTCCTACAGTGTTTACTTTTGTATCAAGTTATTTATGTTTTTAGTTTGTACAATTTTTATCCTTTATCATTGTGGGCCATCCAGAATTACAGTGTTCCCTCGATTTTCGCGGGTTCGAACTTCGCGAAAAGTCTATACCACGGTTTTTCAAAAATATTAATTAAAAAATACTTTGCGGGTTTTTTTCCCTATACCATATGTCATCGCCAAACTTTCATCCGACTTTAATAAATATTTTTTTTAATAAACTTTAATAGATAAACATGGTGAGTAATTATCTAAATGGTTGCTAAGAGAATGGGAAATTGCACTTTAGGGGTTTAAAGTGTTAAGGGAAGGCTTGTGATACTGTTCATAGCCAAAAATAGTGTATTTACTTCCGCATCTCTACTTCGCGGAAATTCGACTTTCACGGGCAGTCTCGGAATGCATCCCCCGCGAAAATCGAGGATGGATGAATACATACATACATACATACATACATGCATGCATGCATACATACTTACATAGTAAATATTAGAAAAATTTAAAAGCCAATAAAATAAGTAAGTAAGTAAGTAAATCAGTAGTAGATTCTAAAACCTGTTGCTACTGCTTTGCACATGAAACACTTCTGCACATGCTCATGCACATAAGCATCCCAGGTGGGTGGGCAGAGCCTCCCACTGCTGCCGCTACCGGCTCACACAACCAGACCAAACTAGGAGCAACCCAGCGCTGAAGTAAATGTTAAAAAATCTAAAAACTACCCTCTAGTTGTTAAAGAGGAAGTGATCTTCAGTAGGGCCTGCAGCACAGCCTGCTTGGAGGAGGCCTTAATGATCACACAAAAGTCAACCTTCAATAAATCCATCCACTTAGGATCAAGAAAGAGCTTAGTTACAATGACAGGGATTTGATTTGTTCTCTCTCCTCCCTCAAATCTGCCTTTCCCTATAGAAAAAAAATTGTTACAGTGAAGCACTCCATCATGTGAGACTCTCCGGCCGCCTGAAATGGGCAGAGTGTTTCCTCCTCATTAGGGCAAAGTCTCCAACTGTGGATGTTTATCACACTTCTCAGATGTGAAGCAATTGCATCTCCAGTGCTATTGTGAGCATGATTATACACTTAGAATCACTGGACCTTGCAGGCTAAGTGATAGCTTGACCTTGCAGTCAAGTGCTAATAATTATGTTCTAGGGATGCTTTGTATCAACAGCAAAATTAAACATGTTTTTCTCATCACATGCAAACCAACACCACAGTTGGAAGCCAAGATTAAACAAACAATGAATATCACTTTTCTCTCTCCCCCCCCCCTTTCTCTGGTAAGACAATTATCTGGAGTATTACTGCATATTTTCATGCCCTGGGTTTTAGACCAGCCCTGACAGTAACAGGAATGCTCTCTGATAGCTTTTGATATGCCTTTCTTTTTAGACAGTATGTGTAATCAGTTAAATGCCTTGTAAAACAATGAGGATAAACTCTGGAATCCATTTCAGAGAACCAGAGCATGTGTTTATTTCTAAAACATCTGCAAAATAATTACTCTCTACTAAAACTTGTATAGGAGTGGCTCAGGGGATAAACCTTCCTTAAGTCGCCCAGTTAACAGTTTCCTGGGTTGAAAGGCTGGAGATTTTCCTGGGAAAGGAGAGATGTGAGGATGACCACGTAAGGGTTCAGAATTTGAATTTTGACATTGCACTGCACTTACACCATTCCAATGAACTTCTGGCTTGCTCCAGATGCCTCTAAAGTGACTCCTAGCCTTCTTGACAGTCACCCAAGGTAGGATTTTTCCAAAGGAGTTGGAATTTCTACTTGTTAAACCAACTTCTAAACAGCTGCAATTCTTTATCTATATGCAGGTTGATAAATAGTTCAAAGGACATCCTTTCGGCTTGGAATGAATTCCCTTTCCATCAAGCTTTTATGATAATCTTCAGACTTTTATTAGTCTTTTATTAGTTCTGACTATTTTTATTAGTCAATTCTGACTAATTCTGTCAAGAATTCATTATCAGACTTCATGTTCAGTAAGTAGAGCCAGACATTCTTCAGTACAGAATCAATCAGAATAGAACTGCAAGGGACCTTGTGAGTCTTCTAATCCAACCCACTGCTCAAGCAGGAGATCCTATACCATTTCAGACAAGTTACCATCCAATTTCTTCTTAAAAACCTCCAGTGATGAAGCACCCACAACTTCTGAAGGCAAACTATTCCACTGTAAATTGCCCTCACTGTTAGGAAGTTTCTCCTTAGCCCCAGGTTGCGTCTATCCAGCTAATCTAAATCATGTGACACAGCTGATCATTGCACAGCTAACTGTCAGATATACCAGTTCACCCGAACCAGTAGCATTTTTTACTACTGGTTTGGGAAAACCAGTCCGAAATGGTAGCATTTCACCTCTGACTATTTTCCATAGAAAAATCATACTGGGAAACAGCCTGTTTCCTGTCTAATATTTTTCATGCTGAGTTAACCATATTCTAAATAATAAATCTAATATGGTATTGTTCTGTCAGTGATGGTGAACCTTTTTTCCCTCGGGTGCAAAAAGAGCGTGGGCATCCGCTATCATGCATGTGCGAGTGCTCACACCCATAATTCAATGTCTGGGTAGGATGAAAACAGCTTCTTCCACCCCCTGGAGGCCTTATGGAGGCGGGAAATGGCCTATTTCCCAACTTCTGGTAGGCCCAGTAGGCTCGTGTTTCAACCTACCCAGGTTCCAAAGGCTTCCCTGGAACTGAGGGAGGATAAAAGGCCCCCCCATCCCCCCAGAGGCTTGCTGGAAGCCAAAAATGCCCTCCAAGAGCCTCTGTGCGACCCAAAAATCAGCTGGCCAGCACACACATGCTTGTTGGAGCTGAGCTAGGCAATGGCTTGTGTGCCAGCAGATATGGCTTTGCATGCCACCTGTGGCACCCGTACCATAGGTTCACCATCACTGTTGTTCTGTGATATGATGATGATGTTGTCCATTTGTGTCCAACTTTTGGCGATTGTATGAGCCAGGTCCTTCCATGTCTTCAAATCTTGCAGTACTTCGTTGAGTTGTTCTATGCTCTGCCGGGTATCAGCTTTGATGGAAGTTCCATTTTGATCCCTGTGAATTATACCATTGGATTCATTTATGTTTGCCTTACAGGAAGTCCTCAACCATTTACAACCATTTGTTTAGGGACTGTTCAAAGTTACACTGGCACTGAAAAAAGTGACTTATGACTTGTTTTCTCACTTATGACCATTGTAGCATCCCTATAGCCAATGTTCAAATTCAGATACAGTGGTACCTCGAGATACGAGTTTAATTCGTTCCGGACCTGGGCTCTTAAGTCGAGCAGCTCTTATCTCGAACTACTTTTCCCCATAGGAATTAATGTAAATAATTTTAATTGGTTCCAGCCCTCAAAAAACTCACAAAGTTAGTCTAAATTATGCAGAAAGACATGTTTTTAATGAAGAAATGTACATGTACATATAAATGAATAATGAAGTTTCTTTCACTTAACTTGTAAACTTTCTTAAACTTTTAAATTTACATATGTTCAACTTCTCTGCCACCCAATCCTGTAGGACAGAGGTCCCCAACCCTTTTTGCACCAGGGACAGGCTTTAAGCGATCAAGAGAGGAATGGGTGAATGAATGGACGGAGGGTGGGAAGGAAGGAAGGAAAGAGGGAAGGGACAGGAACAGAGGAAGGAAGCAAGGAAACTTATGAAAGGGGAGAGTAAGAGAGGAATGAGTGAAGGGAGGGAGGGAGGGAAGAAGGTGGGAAGGAGAAAGAAAAGAAGAAATAGAGGAAGGGAAGGTAAAAGAGAGAAAGAAAAAGAGCAAGCAAGCAAGCAAGCAAGCAAGCAAGCAAGCAAGAAAGAAAGAAAGAAAGAAAGAAAGAAAGAAAGAAAGAAAGAAAGGGGGAAGGGACAGGAACAGAGGAAGGAAGCAAGGAAACTTATGAAAGGGGAGAGTAAGAGAGGAATGAGTGAAGGGAGGGAGGGAGGGAAGAAGGTGGGAAGGAGAAAGAAAAGAAGAAATAGAGGAATGGAAGGTAAAAGAGAGAAAGAAAAAGAGCAAGAAAGAAAGCTGCAAGCACCCCCCCGAGCCCCCCAGGCCGGCTGCAACCTTTTAAAACATGCGCGCTGCTTCGCAGCTGTCTCCTGAAGCCGAACGCGGAAGTTAGCGTTTGGCTTCAGGAGACAGCTCCTTGGCGCTTGTATCTCGAATTTGGGCTTGTAAGTAGAACAAAAATATCTCTCCCCTCCCAGCTCTTATCTCGAGTTGCTCTTAAGTAGAGCAGCTCTTATGTCGGGGTTCCACTGTACTTGGCAAGCGGATCATATTTATGATGGTTGCAGTGTCTCACGGTCAAGTGATCCACTTTAGCGACCTTCTGACAAGAGAAGTCAATGGTGAAGCCACGTTCACTGAACAACCATACTGAACAATTGCAGTGATTCACTTCATAACTGTGTCCAGGATATGGTAAAATGGAGCAAACTTCACTTAACAATTGTCTTGTTTACAAACAGAAATTTGTGATCAATTGTGGTTGTATGTCAAGGACTACCTGTACTCAATCTCTTAAATGATCAAGTCAGGTAAATCAATATCTAAGCATGGATTTTAGCTTCTCTAAATGGAAAGAAGGAATAGTTTATATGCTCTAAATTTCAGATTCTTTACATTCAAGCTTTATAACAAAATCTGACTTTATCCTTCGTCTTACTAGCTATAGTAAAATTGTCCAAAGACAATTGTCTAGTGTCAGAAGAAAATAGATAATAGTGTCAGCCTATGGCTTGAACATTTTGATACATGGAACATGCCGTTTATATTGGATGATCAATAACATTTAATTTGTGTGGGTAAGCATTTTAAATAAAACATTGATTTTCTTCCTAATGACTAATTTTTCTTACTTTGTGGAGATGCCAGAGCCTCATTTATTTTTAAAGTACAAAACTGTGTATTTAATACAAATTACATTAGTATTTATTATACTGAGAAAATTTGTTATCCAAAATGAATAAATTCCCTAAGTTTTGTTTCAAACTAAATATTTCTTTAGTTTATTCTATTCAGACAGTGTTTCTTCTCCATCTAAATCTCAATAAAAACTTGAGTGCATCCAGGCACTCAGCACAAAAGGTCAGCCTAGAATACTGCTGGTATCACCAGTACAGTATATTGATGATACTAACCCATTACTTCAGACAACCTCACCCAATTGCTTTGTGTAGAAGCACATAAACAAGGAAACATCATATCCTGATTTCTCCAAATTGGGGTGCAGACATATGGATAATAGGTAGGTAGGTAGGTAGGTAGGTAGGTAGGTAGGTAGGTAGGTAGATAGATAGATAGATAGATAGATAGATAGATAGATAGATAGATAGATAGATAGATAGATAGATAGATAGATAGTAAATAGAAAGGAGGAAAGATTATATTACATTCCTTTGTTACAGGTAAATAGATAATAGATGTGTTGGGATATGTGTATAGATAGATGGATAGATGATAGTTAGGTAGAAGGATGGATGGATGGATGGATGGATGGATGGATGGATGGATGGATGGATGGATGGATGATAGGCAGGCAGGCAGGGAGAAAGACAGAAACAGAGACACAGAGAGAGAAAGACACACAGAGAGAGAAAGAGAGAAACAGAAAGAGAAAGAGAGAGACAGATAGGGGGAATTATATATCTTTCTTACAGTGTTTAAACAAGACAATGCTGTGTATTGTGTTAACTGGAACATTAAATACAGCTTAGATGTTTTTTATAGAAAATAAAATTGGGTGGACTACCAAAATTCCACATGTAAGTGCAATTCACTATAAATTATCATTATCCCAATTAATTCTAGTTGACTTTGATTGACGTTTATTTCAGAAACAGAAATGTTTTATCAATTTCTCCTTTAATATTAATATTTTATTTTAATCAAATTTAAGATAAGCTAGAACACATTGGTTCACTTGTACAAAGGCAACCTCTGAGTATTACATATAGAAGACTAGCTATATTTAGGTCATCAGTCATACAAGTTTGAGGAGTGAACAAATAAATTCCATAGGGAAGCGAAATTATACCAAAGGACAAGACTTTTCCATTATAAAAATGGACATCGCAAACTCGAATGTGTATTTGATACAATTATTCCATATTTTTTGCTATGAAGTCTTACCTTTACAACAAGTTAGTTTTTTATTTTTTTATATAATCATTTCTACAGTGAGGTATTCAGCTTCACCACATGTAAGCCTGTGTCAATAAACCTTCAGTGAAGCAAACTGAGACAAGAATCTGCAATTATCCATGCCTTCCACCTCTGATTGCTTCCAGATGTCACCAGTAAGGCAGGTGGAAATATATATATATTTCCAGAAGTTCATTTTATATTTGACAAAAACAACATCATAATCTGAATGTTACATTTTCTTAGTTTATAAGCCAGTGCTTTCAGACGCTGCCTTGATGAAGAAAAGAAAATCCATTTCTATTTATTTTAATGGAAATGAAAATAGGTAGTAAGTACTTCTTAAAACGGCTACATAGTATGCATTATATTCTGTGTGGATTAGACACTAATGGTGTCAATAAGAACACAATTTACAATCCATTTACTCTGGAGTTGTTGCTTAAATCAATGAAATGGTTTTCAGCTTAGGTTGGCAGAAGACAAGTCACCTGATTCCTAAATAAAGAAACAGAAGCCCATCAGTACAGCTAGTTCAGCACTTTGTATAGTGATTGGCAAAGCTTATATGTTTTTTCCTGAACAGGATCTCCCATTAAGCTACAACTTTCTGAAATAGAATTTGGAAGCTGAAGGTACGATACTAAACAGTATAGGTAATTTCTGAGGAAAACAGTTCAGGACAAGATCTTATAACTCTACAAACATACCACTGATGTAAAATGAAGAATGTTCTGATTATACCTGACTCTACACCAATGCATTGTCATATCCTGTCTTATGCTGAATAAGAAGATTAAAACAACATAAGAATTAAAACAGAATTCTAATAGTTATTCAGGAAAAGAAATTATCAATTCCATTAAATTCAAACACACTATGACACCTCAAATTCAATTCAATTCAATTCAATTTATTAGATTTGTATTTATTTTATTTATTTATTTATTCTTTGTCCAATATACAATACATATGGAATGAAATAGACATTAAGTAGTATATATAGGGATAGTAAGTAAAAAAGAAGAGGAGTGGATGAGAGGGAGAGAATATATAGGATATATGAGAAAAGGAAAGGTAATTGGACAGGGGATGATAGGCACATCAGTGCACTTATGTACGCCCCTTACTGGCTTCTTAGGAACCTGGAGAGGTCAATCGTGGAGAGTCTAAGGGAGAAGTGTTGGGGGTTGGGAGTAGACACTATAGAGTCCGGTAATGAGTTCCACGCGTCGACGACTCGATTGTTAAAGTCATATTTTTTACAGTCAAGTTTGGAGCGGTTAATATTAAGTTTGACTCTGTTGCATGCTCTTGTGTTGTTGCGGTTGAAGGTGAAGTAGTCGTTGACCGGAAGGACATTGCAGCATATGATCTTGTATGCTGCCCCTCTCCGAAGACTCTATCCTACCCTGTACAAAAAGCAAAATGTTCAATGCTTTCTTGAAGGTAGACGAAGTTGGAGCTGATTAGAAAAAAAAGAGGTGCAGCAACAAAAATATTTTTTCTTTTGTTGATCAATGCTTCTTATCAGTCCAAGTAGATGGCAGAACTTAATGGATGGCATTCAAAGTATACCAATTATGTCGGATCTTACTGAATGGACAAACACAATAAGAGAGAGATGTTCCTACGAACATCCAAATTCTATGCCATGTAGGGTTTTGGAGATGACAAGCAGCACCTTAAATTGCACTGCAGGTCATCTCAGTACATTTTGGACCAAAGGTAGCTTCAGAATGGTATGCAGCCTCGTGTAGAACACAATGCAATAATCCACACAACTAAAGCATGAACGATAATATAGCCAAGAAAGGGTGAAAGTGGTGCATCAAAGGAATCTGTACAAATGATTTATAGGTACAGCTGCTATGTGCTTCACAGGTAGGGGTTATGAGCTAGAGCTAAATTGTGAATTGTCTTCTACCGCTGCTTGAAATATTGTCAGTGGTAATCTTCTTGCCTTGTGGTGCCAGGGGCTTTCTGGATTGCTATTTACCATCCTCATCTCCAGCAAACTTGCAACGGGTTTTATGTGTTTTACAACTTTTTATGTCACTTCTAGTGGATGGATGGAAAAGGTATTGACTTCCAACTTCTTTGGTGCAGTAAAATAAGGCATTAAGAGCCACCCTCATTTCTATAACAAAAAATCTATCTAATCGATAAAATCCAATTTCATTTTTTCTACCTCAAGCACAAAGTCCAGAAGTGATTTTCAAGTAGAAATGAAAGTACTGTATTTGTATTTTTTTTGCACATGTAAAAAAAGCAGGGTTTTTATAGATGTGTATGAAAATGATCCCATCTTTTCCAATACCTCATATTTATATACTGTGATTTAACAAAATGGAGAATACCTATTTGAAGTGTGTGTGTGTGGTACAGTAGAGTAACTGATTGCACAAGAAACAAAAATTTGGTTTAATATACCTGCCTCATAGCATTTGAACATTTTGACTAGTATATTAATTACAGTTGTAACATATGCAGAAAACATTTCTAATAAGAAGAGCACTATAAAATATATTGCTGAACAGCAATGTAAAGGCTGCACTTTTCTGAAAATACTGTTTTCGTGAATAGCATGCTTCAATATTTGCAAAAGCAAAGTCAGTCCTTCAGCCAAAATATCAGAAAAATGCCAGCAGCACACATAAATAGTGTTTGGAAGGTCACAAGGGATTCATTTTGGCTAATTGCCAGCTGAGAATTATTTATTCAACATAATTGCTTCAATCAGAGGTTATGCAACATGCCTCAGCATGGTGGGACAACCTCTAACCAGGAAAAACTGTGTTTTATGAACAATCCTAAATTAATTATAGATGCTTAGAACCACTGAGAACCCATTACAGAAATCCAAAAGAATGGATTACCAAGTTGATTTTAATACTTTTTCCAGTCTACAAACTATGCATTTTATAATATGAACAACACTTAAAACATTTGCTTTTATTATTATTATTTTAAATCCAATGCTGTTGCTGGTTTTTACTCTGTGTGCAGCTTGCAGGATCTGTGATGAATACATATATAGGACATGTGCAAGTTTTGGGCATAAGGGCTTGAATTCAAACATACTTTGACAAAGAGAAATGTTTCATCTAAGCCAATCACCATTTGAATTCACTGCTCCACATGTCTGAGTATTGATTCTAGGATTTGGAAGGCGCAATTCCTTCATCTGAAGATCCATTTCTCCTCAGTTACATCCACCCATCCACCCAGAGTGGGAAGGCAGAGTATGTTGTGAATTCCCTCTATTAAGGAAGCATGCCTAATGGGATGATTGGAGTGGGTGGGGTTATGGGATAAATGGGAATAGTATGAATGATTTATTTGGCCCACCTGACGCTGGAGAGGCGGGAGGGAAGGGGGCATCGATCTCTGGGGTGGCAGAGGGTCGGAATATCCCGGTGTTGCTGGGGAGAGGTAGATATGGTGGGAGCCACGGAGTTAGCCGTTCCAGGGGAACGAGGGATCGCTGTTTAATAACTATTCCTTGTTCCGGCTCCGTGAGCTCAACCCAGGGCACTGGTGATGAGTGTAACTCTGGCCCTGGGCTCAGGTTGCTGCTGCTCAATGCCAGGTCGGTGGTAAATAAAGCTCTCCTCATCCGGGATTTAACTGACATGTGTAACTGAAACCTGGCTGGGCCCGGAGGGAGGAGTTCCTCTCTCGGAAATCTGCCCAGCTAGGTTTCAGATATGGCATCAACCTCGACCCCAGGGAAGGGGGGGAGGAGTGGCTATTGTAGCCAGGGAGAGCCTTGGCCTGCGTGGGCTCGTTGCTCCGGAGATTGCGGGTTGCGAGTCCCTCCTTGTGAAGTTGGACTTAGGGGTTCAGGTGGGCTTGTTTCTCACGTACCTGCCTCCCAGCTGCGTGTCAAAAGCCCTGCCTGTGCTGCTCGAGGAGGTAGCCGGGCTGGCGGTGGAGTTCCCCAGACTTATTGTTCTGGGGGACTTGAACCTGCCGTCGCTCGGCGAAACCTCTGGGTTGGCACAGGAGTTCATGGCCACCATGACAGCCATGGACCTGACTCAAGTAGTACAGGGTCCGACTCACGAGGGAGGGCACGCACCTGACATGGTATTCCTTTCCGAGCAATTGAGTAATGGTCTGAGACTAAGGGGCTTAGAAGTGTTGCCTTTGTCATGGTCAGACCATTCCCTACTACGGCTTGACTTCCTGGCTCCAATCCTTCCCCGCAGGGAGGTGGAACCAATTAAGATGTTCCGCCCCAGACGCCTGATGGACCCAGAGGGCTTTCAGACGGCGCTTGGGGTTATTCCAGAGGCACTCGTCCACAGTTCGGCGGAGTCTCTTGCGGAGGCCTGGAACAAGGCTGCAGCGGAGGCTCTTGACCGGATTGCGCCTTTGCGACCTCTCCGTGGCGCTAGACCCCGTAGAGCTCCATGGTTCAACGAGGAGCTCCGGGAGTTGAAACGCCAGAAGAGACGTCTAGAGAAGCGATGGAGGAAGAGTAGGTCTGAATCTGATCGAACACTTGTAAGAGCTTTTATTAAGACTTACAAAGTGGCGCTCAAGGCGGCAAGATGCGCGTACCATGCCGCCTTGATTGCATCAGCGGAATCCCGCCCGGCCGCTCTGTTTAGGGTGACCCGCTCCCTTCTTAACCAGGGGGGAGTTGGGGAGCCCTTGCAGAGCAGTGCCGAGGATTTTAACACGTTTTTCGCTGATAAAATCGCCCAGATCCGGGCTGACCTCGACTCCAATTGGAAAACAGAGTTGACTGACAACGAGTCAGTCGAGGTGACTGGGGCACGTACTTGTCCACCTGTCTGGGAAGAGTTTGATCTGGTGACACCTGATGAAGTGGACAAGGCCATTGGAGCTGTGAGTTCCGCCACCTGCTTACTGGATCCGTGTCCCTCCTGGCTGATCTCGGCCAGCAGGGAGGTGACACGGAGCTGGGTCCAGGAGATTACCAACGCTTCCTTGGGGAGGGGAGTTTTTCCATCACTCTATAAAGAAGCGCTCGTGCGCCCCCTCCTCAAGAAGCCTTCCCTGGACCCAGCCGTACTTAACAACTATCGTCCAGTCTCCAACCTTCCCTTTATGGGGAAGGTTGTCGAGAAGGTGGTGGCACTCCAGCTCCAACGGTCCTTGGAAGAAGCCGATTATCTAGGTCCCCAGCAGTCGGGTTTCAGGCCCGGTTACAGCACGGAAACTGCTTTGGTCGCGTTGATGGATGATCTCTGGCGGGCCCGGGACAGGGGTTTATCCTCTGTCCTGGTGCTTCTTGACCTCTCAGCGGCTTTCGATACCATCGACCATGGTATCCTTCTGCACCGGCTGGAGGGGTTGGGGGTGGGAGGCACTGTTCTCCAGTGGTTCTCCTCCTACCTCTCAGGTCGGTCACAGTCGGTGTTAGTGGGGGGTCAGAGGTCGACTCCGAGGTTTCCCCCTTGTGGGGTGCCTCAGGGGTCGGTCCTCTCCCCCCTGCTATTTAATATCTACATGAAACCGCTGGGTGAGATCATCCAAGGGCATGGGGTGAGGTATCATCAGTACGCTGATGATACCCAGCTTTACATCTCCACCCCATGTCCAGTCAACGAAGCAGTGGAAGTGATGTGCCGGTGTCTGGAGGCTGTTGGGGCCTGGATGGGTGTCAACAGACTCAAACTCAACCCGGATAAGACGGAGTGGCTGTGGGTTTTGCCTCCCAAGGACAATTCCATCTGTCCGTCCATTACCCTGGGGGGGGGAATCCTTGACCCCCTCGGAGAGGGTCCGCAACTTGGGTGTCCTCCTCGATCCACAGCTCACATTAGAGAACCATCTTTCAGCTGTGGCGAGGGGGGCGTTTGCCCAGGTTCGCCTGGTGCACCAGTTGCGGCCCTATCTGGACCGGGACTCATTGCTCACAGTCACTCATGCCCTCATCACCTCGAGGTTCGACTACTGTAATGCTCTCTACATGGGGCTACCTTTGAAAAGTGTTCGGAAACTTCAGATCGTGCAGGATGCAGCTGCGAGAGCAGTCATGGGCCTACCTAGGTATGCCCATGTTTCAACATCACTCCGCAGCTTGCATTGGCTGCCGATCAATTTCCGGTCACAATTCAAAGTGTTGGTCATGACCTTTAAAGCCCTTCATGGCACTGGACCAGAATATCTCCGAGACCGCCTTCTATCGTACGAATCCCAGCGACCAATTAGGTCCCACAGAGTGGGCCTTCTCCGGGTCCCGTCAACTAAACAATGTCGGTTGGCGGGCCCCAGGGGAAGAGCCTTCTCTGTGGCGGGCCCGACTCTCTGGAACCAACTCCCCCCAGAGATTAGAACTGCCCCTACTCTCCCTGCCTTCCGTAAACTTCTTAAAACCCACCTCTGTCGTCAGGCATGGGGGAACTGAAACACCTCCCCCGGGCATGCACATTTTATGTATGGGATGTTTGAGTGTATGCTTGTTAACAAAATGGGGTTCTTTTAAATGTTTTAAATTATATTTGGATTTGTTACAAACTGTTATGTTATGCTGTGAGCCGCCCCGAGTCTGCGGAGAGGGGCGGCATACAAATCTAAATAAATAAATAAATCTGGAAGGGTCTTCTCTGTGGTGGCTTGTTCCCTTTGGAACATCCTCCTTTGCTATCCTAAAGGTGTTTTTTTTTTCATCTAGATATCTTTCTGGCTAATTTTCTGGAAGGCCCTGAAGACACCATTGTGTCAGCAGGTCAGCAGACCTCAGAATGATTTGATTTTATATTTGATGTTTGCGGAGTTTTGCCACCACAGGGAGTGAAGTTTCTGGGTTTTTAAATTGTTGTTGCTGCTGTTGATGATTTCTTAACGTTGTACATCATCCAGAATCACCATGTGTGAGTTGGACAGCCATATAAATCTATTTAATATATTTGTATATCTACAAGATGTAGTACGTGACAACCAGAATTTTCATTACATTACATTCAAACATTTAGGGTGCTCTGTACAAAGTAGGACACTTTTTGTGTGATAAATCTATCACAGGGCTTGAGAACCTGCCAAATGCTTCATGCTACTGTTTTGTATTTTATTTCCAATTCCATGAATTGTAGGTCTCTGAAACTTCACAAGCAGCTTTTGTGTAGATCTCCAAAGATTTCCTCTGCAAAAGATGAATCAGGAAAGTGCCATTTTCTTTAGATAGTGGAATAATTTGACATATACAAAGCCTGTTCTTGGTTTTTGTTGATGTTGTTTGCTTTAATCTGTTTAGTAGTTCTCTGAGCTGTGTTACTGGTAAGACAAATTGCTCAAGAGCTTACCCTGTCTGATTTTTAGATTTTTAAAAATGAAACTTTATTGGAATATAACTACTTTAAAACAACTGCAGTCTTGCTAGAAAAAAAGAGGTGTTATCCTAAGTCATCCTAACATTCATTTAATCACAATTGACCTTGTTTCTGATGAGTAGCATTCATTATTAAATTTATTGATATAATTAATTTCTGATAGAACTAAGTGGCCAATTTGTATAAAACTATTGCTAATTTGAGCATTGGTTTATGTAGATTGTGACTGTACATGTTCTCTCTCTCTCACACACACACAGACACACACACACACAAAAAAAAAATTTCCAATTCATAAAAGTAAATCAGTTTCTGGCATGAGTTCATGGATCTTTTATTAAGTGCAATATGTTTCCCACATAAATAGAATTAATAGCTACCAATATATTATTCGACCCAGCATTGGTGTATTTAATTTATTTCTTTGTTTATTTATTCTTTTGCCAATAAATTAATGTGATGACCTTTAGGGTGGAAAAAGCAATCGGGATCCTACTTTGGTTAAGGTTGGAAAACCCTTGGTGAAGGTGTACATTTAAGTTTGAATTTATTATATGCTCTTGTATTGCTACGTTTGAAGGTAAAGTAGTCATTAACAGGAAGAACATTTTGGTACATGATTTTATGAACTACATTTAGATCAGATTAGATCAATGTAGTTGTAAATTATCTAATCCCAGTATTTCAAGTCTGGCGGAATAAGGTATTTTGTTCCAAGCAGAGGAGTGAAGGACTCTTCTTGTGAAATATTTCCAGACTCTTTCAATTGTATTAATGTCTGATATACAGTGCAGGTTCCAGACAGGTGAACTGTATTCCAGAATTGGTCTAACAAATGTTTTATAAAGTCTAGTTAGCATACAAAACATTTGCCAGACCAATCCTCAAATATAGCTCATCCTTCTGGAACCCGCACTGCATATCGGACTTCTGTGAGCCGCTCCGAGTCTTCGAAGAAGGGCGGCATACAAATCTAATATATTATTATTATTATTATTATTATTATTATTATTATTATTATTATCATCATCATCATTATATATACAATTGAGAGTCCAAAAATATTTCACAAGAAGAGTACTCCAGTGTTCTGCTCGCAACAGAATATCTTATTCCACCAGACTTGAAATTTGGGGCTTAGAAAACCTAGAGCTATGTCGCCTTTGATCTGATCTAAATGTAGTTCACAAAATCATCTACCACAATGTCCTACCAGTCAATGAATACTTCAGCTTCAACCGCAACAACACACAGACTCAAAGTCAATGTAAACCACTCAAAACTGGACTGCAGAAAATATGACTTCAGCAACAGAGTGATCAATGCATAGAATGCACACCCTGACTCTGTGGTTTCTTCTCCAAACCCCAAAAACTTTAATCTTAGATTGTCTACAGTTGACCTCAACCCATTCCTAAGAGATCTGTAAGGGTTGTGCATAAGCACACCATTGTGCCTACCATCCCTGTCCTATTATCCCATTGTCCAAATTTACCTATACCTACTTTGCTTTTGTTTATGTTTATACCATACCTATTATCTTGTGCACGTTTTGACAAACAAAAAACAAACAAATAAATATATTCAGCAAATATAGTACAAAGGAGCATAGAAGATTTCCCAATAAAACCTACATCAAAATAAAATTATTTGGGGAAAACGTTTTTCACTTTAAGTTGGAGGAAGGGGATCAAAAAAGAATACAGAACAAATTTAATCTGTAATGTATCTGAAGAACATAACTCAAAAACTCTATAAAGCCACATTTTTCAGATAATTTCTATGTGAATACTCCTAGCCTACTTAGCTTTTATAAAAATATAATTAGTACGATAAAAATAATATAAAACATTTTCAAAATCATGATGACAATATATGATCATATTTTTCCTACCTGGATTTTTGCAATATACACATGTTACTTATGTATGTACATATGTAGTATATATGCATCAGAAGTGGGTTCTTCCCAGTTTGGATCAGTTATTCTAACTGGAGGCAAACTGCTGGTGATGTCCCAATGACATAACATCACTGGTTTGGTCAGTGCCGGTCCGTGGAAGCTGCCATCTTTCTTAAAAAAATATCATTTCCCCCCCCAATTTTTTTCTGGGGTTTTTTCCCTTCTGCACATGCACAGAAGCCATGTTTCTGGCACTGCACATGTGCTGCTATATTGTTTTTGGCTTTTGGGGGGCAGGTTTTTTGGGATTTTTTGCCCCTGCACATGTGTATCTGTGTACTCATGAGGCAAGGCCATGTGGTACGGGAGGAAGTGAATCACTTACCTTGAAGTTAGAAGCCACCCCTGGTATATATGCACGTATATGTTTATGTATATGTATATGTATACACATACACACATCTATATAGTGTGTCTATATTCAGTACATAAAAGTATATTCAGTATTTAAATATATATTCAGAATATAAAATCCATAATATATTTTCAGATTGCTTTCATTGTTGAAATACTTTAATTTTCAAAGGAACATTAAACATTAAATATTGTTATGCCTATACAGTATATGTGTGTGTATGTGTGTGTGTTTACATTCCAGCCATATGAGGGCGCTACAAAACAAACTGAATTTATAATATACAATAACGTTAATTGTGATATTGTAACTCAAAAAACACAACTGTATTTAAAAATGATTTATGGCTAATTAATACTTGATTCTAGTGCATACTTTATTTATATTTATCAATTACTTTTTCATAAAATAAAAAACAATTCTAAACTAAAAAAGGGAAAAAATTCAAGAAAAGAAAATGAGAAAGAGGAAATAAAACTTCTAAACTATATGGATGGCTTCTCATCATTTTTGTCACTTACGTAACAAAGAAAACTGATAAATAAATAAATACACTTTTTAAACATATTGTTATATCTTTTTGTCTCCTTCTGCCCCTGAGAAGCTATTCAAGCCTCCTCAACCCTTCATTAAAACCAAATCCCATAAACCATAAATAAAATAATCAAAATACAGTAATGTTCTACTTCAACACTTTTTATTATCAACATCTGCCTATTCCAGATCCTTGAGAAGGGCTTAAAAGGAGGATAAATATAAGGCTGAACATCTTAATGATTATTTTACCAACCATATTCTAAAAATATTGCAAATAAACTATGAACCAAGTAGACACACACACACACACACACACACACACACGTATTTGATCTAAAAGAGTGTTGATTTGACATTTAAAAAGACAATGCAAAAAAATAACATATTTGTTCATTATTATTGTTATTGATTGAGTAGGTATCAAACAATCTTACATTGGGTTAGCATTTTTACTGTTTACTACTTTCAGTCTTTTTTTCCTTTATAATTTATTTATATATTAGTTTTATAAACTTTCCCGAGTCATAAAAACATGAAAACTGTACAAGTTGAAAACTGTTTCCTGGTCATTTATGAATAAGGATGAAGAAAAGAAATCTATTGCAGCTTATTTTGAAACACTATACAGTATATTTGCAAAAAAATAATTAATCTACAACATTACAAAGAATAAAGAAACAAAAACAAATTACAGCTGTTACAAAACACCAATTGTATACAAGGTATATATTATTGGATACATGTACACATACAAAAATTCTACATAAGATTTTAAAGATTCAAATTTTATCATAATTTCCCATTTCTACTCCACATTGATAAGTGAATCATTGTAAATTCTAATGAAGTGATTCCTTATTTCAATGAGATGTTATCTTTACAATACGTAAAGAGGATCCAGAGACTCCACATAATTTGTCCATATGTCAATTTCCATACTTCTTATACTTCAAAGGAATATGAACATCTGAAAATACTAAATCTTCTCTCAATAACATTATATCAAGATTGAACAATTATAGGGCAATGTACAAAACATATGTTTAAATAAAGCATTAATCTCATATCATCTCCAACATCATGATTTATTATGGTTTAAACTATTGCATTAATCAATTATAAAAATGTATCATTGTTTATTAAAATATTTGAAAACCAAGCTTCATTCTTGTCCAGTAAAAACATAGGAAAGCAGTGCCACATTAAAGAGAAGGAATGTATGAAATACAGTTACATGAGCTAAGGGAGAATCAATAAAATAATATCTGGGGGGAATAACAATGTAAAGAGAAAGACCACCCATCAATGGTAATCAATCACCTTTCCTCAAAAGACAGATTTTATTCTCAGATTTCCAGAACTAAGAATAATTTTCTTTTACTAACACATAGTGTACCTGGAGTCTTTGAAGAAAAGCCTCTTCTGGTTGTTATAGTCTCAGATAGTCTAGAACAGAAATATGCTTTCTTATATATATTTGAGGCCTGAACATTTAGGCTTGATGAAAGACTCCAGCATTTAGCCTATTATTCTTTTTATTACTTGATTATTTATATTAATGAAATAATAACACTGAAACAATAACACTAGAACAATCTGCATACTCTCCATACCTACACATTACACTCATAGTACAAATCCCTTTATACTATTATTTGTATTAATAAAATTTGTATTACTTTATCATTTGTATTAATAAAACAATAACACTGGAATGTGATAGAACAATCTGCATACCCTGCATATCTACACATTACATTCACAGTACAAATCCCTTTATACCATTTATCCATTAAAAAGAGGATGCTTTAAAAATGCAATATAAGGTAGGAGGATAGAAATTAAAGAGAAATCTTGAATATAATATTTCAGTTTCTTGTCATACTTTAAACTATTAGTCCACGAGGCAAAGGAATAATTGCATTTAAATCATGAAGGTATGGCAACAGGTAGTACTGTAAGTAGAAAGATTTACTATTCTGATTATGAGCTAGTTTCCATCTGCATAGTTTTTAAAAATATGGTCTGCCAGATATTGCTGAATCACAAACTCTTACCCAGCTGGCATGGTCAATGATAAAGGAAGCTGGAAATAATAGCTCAGCAATGTTAGAGTGTAACACATTGCCAGCTTCATTTCTTTAAGCTTCTAGTTAATTATCACAAAGAAAAGATAACATGTAAATCTACTTGGGTGACCCTGCTTTCTAAATATAATTTGATTGATTTAAGCATTTGTGGAACGCAACAAATAAACCTTCTCTTTTTCATGTTTTTAACAATGTGTGGTATGAAAAAGTATTTGCTACTGTTCCTACTGAATCTCTCTGCATTTACCGTCATTGGATAGCTTCCATTCCTAACACTTTAAGGTGAAGTGAGGTGATGACTCTCCAATCCATTATGTTTGTCATTGTAATTTCCTGTGTTTTATTTCCTCTTATTATTCTTTTTGACAAACTAATAAGTTGATTTTACTTTCTCTAATTCGACTATTAGGTATATTCTCATGGCAATTCTAGAGTTTGCTTTTAATATAGTACAATTACTTTCTAATATAGCATTCCTCCTTTTCCCTCCAAGGGCTATTCTGGATATTTTCCATGGAGGAGAGATTAATATACAGTATATCTATGTAAGCAAGGATCAACTCAGCTTAATCACAAGAAGTCAATAAAACAAATTATTGTTACAGTTTCTATTATTAATTTTGAAAAATAACACTGTTGATGTTGTCAGCATCTATAAAATTATAGGGGGGAAAACCACTGCTGATGAGAGGTGAATACATTGCCTCTTACTACTATTAATTATAGCCTCAGTCCCTGATCAATTTTTCTCAACACTTAAACCCCCCCCCCAAAAAAATTCCATGAATATTGGCAATAAATATAGTAGTAAAGTTATTAAAAGCACTGTTACATGTTTTTCTGAATTTTTAATTAACATAAATCAAAGCCCAAATCATTAAATTTTCCTAATGAAAAATATGCAAGATGAAATTCTTCAAAAAAAAATATATGTGGAAACTTCACTTTTAAGAAAATTTGTGTTTCAACCACATAAGCGATTTTACAATAAATATTAAATACGATATAAAGTTGAACACTGACCCCTAGTAGTCACGCTGAAAAATGCTTAACAGTGATTCACTGTTTTCAAACCCTAGAGGAACCAATTAAATAACAAAAGAAGTATTAATTGAAATATCAAATTCTTATTATTCCTCATTCCTTTTTGGAAGTAGGAAATATCATAATTGAACGTAAGTTAAAAAAGAAAAGGTCTAAAATGACTTTCCAATTAAAAAAAATATAATTTGCTCTATAAAAATATATTCAAAATGAAATCTTGCTATTTTGTGAAAGGAAGTCTATTAATAGTTTCAGAAATTTGCCTTATGGCCATTAATAAAATAGAAAAGTCATTTTAGACTTCTGAAGTTCATTAAGCTTGTTAAGAAGAGAGTTAGAGGTCAAAAGATGGATACATATTTAAGACAAAAATATATCATGTTCTCTCCCTCACCTCAAACCTAGTCCAGGGGTGTCAAACTCACATCATCATGGCAATGTCATGTGACATATTGGGACTTCCTCCCCTTTGCTAAACCGGGAGTGGGCATGGCCAGCACATGACGCTTTTGGCCCATGGGCCCTGAGCTTGATAGCCCTGACCTAGTCAAAAGCTCTCAACATAGTTAAGTGAATTGCACAACCAAACAATGACTGGGTAGTTGAAAGCTCCCATTGCAACCACTGGGTAGGTTTTGTGTGTGTGTGTGTGACTTCTGTTACCTGCTTTAATGAAACTTCAGCTACTTTCTTGATTGATTTGTTGGTCTGAAGCAGGCTCGTAGCAAGACATCCCTTCTCTTAGCTTGCCTTTTATTTTATCTCAGATGCTTTCAACACCTGCATTAATTTAAGTCCAGTAGTTCTTTGTATATGGAAGACATTCCCAATATAGAGTGATAAACCAGTTCCACCTATGATTAAGAGGTGATTTTCCCTTTATGAAAGGTTATTTACAATAACATAGTAAATAACATAGGAGCAATATTTTATGCTGCATTATAGAACATTTATTAACAATGTTCAAGGGAAAGCTGGTAATAAAAATGACTGGCTTGCATCTGGATCTGGGCAAACCCAGTCAACCTGTTATTTCAATGAGTTTATTTAAATAATGACTACCTTAAAGCCTATTTCAATGAATGGAGCCAGCAATGATGATGTTACTTACTTGGGTAATGAAAAACCTTCAAGCAAACAACCAAGTTTGAAGCGTACCAAGAACTCCACAATTCCACACTGAGCTACAGAAATTTTCTTCTGTTTCTTCCTATTCCAATGAATTCAGCCCAGTTTTCTTATTATTCTAGTTTTTCTTGTAATAGTTTACATATTGCAGATCTCTTTCTCATAGACACATTATTAATATACAATTGTTTCTAAAATATATACACAATGTATATTGAAATTTCATGAAAAATTTGAAGTAGAAATGAAAAATATATTGGGGGAAGTATCATAGAAAGAAAAATGTGTTTGTGTTCCTTTGTGTTAATCCCAAATAGCAATTGGTATACAATTGGCAGAGATTTTCACAACAATTAGTACGATCCATGGGGCTATGGTTAAATTCCTAGAGAGTTGTTAAAGTTAATTGTTTCTGGATGGGAAAGAGAGTGGGGAAAACAGGATTGATTTCAGCAGTTATTAAAACTATTAATAATATCTAGCTGTCCAGTTGTAAAAGCACATATATTATCCCATTTGATTACTGTTATGCAGTAGTATAAGTAATCATCCTGTTTCAGATTTATAATGTTACAAGTAAAAATACTTAAATTTTTCTGAATTCTGTGTCCTTTGATTATTAAACAGGTGAATCAATGGTACAAAAAACCCCATTCATAATAGTTATATGACACAACATGCTTGCTTATCAGGGATCTTGATGCTAGCTTATGCCGCTGATATTGGGTCTTAAGAGAAAGTGTAAGTAGCAATCCATGGAGGGGCCCATGTCTGCCACTGTCTCAGGTAGTCTCTCATCAGCTCATCTTCAGGTGCAATCGTGCTGAGATATTCCAGGATGCTCTTGATGCTCTTGGGGGCCATGAATTTGACATCTGTCATGGCCGAATTGCACTGAATGGTATGCATGTGTGTTGATTGGATTGTTTGAATTGTGGGTTTTTAACTGGGGTTTATAGTTTTAGATATTTATATTTGATTTCTTTTTATTGTATTTGTATCTTTTTATATTGTTGTAAGCCGCCCTGAGTCCTTCAGGATTGGGTGGCATTGAAGTTGAATAAAACAAACAAACAAACAAACAAACAAACAAACAAATAAATTTTAACCAACCAGTGGTTTTGACACAAAGGTTCTTTTTGAAGAGGCAACTAGACTTTCTGGTTTTTCTTTGAAGATGTTTCACTTCTCATCCAAAAAGTTTATTCAGCTCTGATGGATGGTGCAGAATGAAAGGATTTGTACTCCTTGCAGACAGCTGGTCAATTACATTCTTTTAGTGAGTCATTAAGGCCACCTGGAGGTTTAT
Source organism: Erythrolamprus reginae (assembly GCF_031021105.1). Taxonomy (NCBI): domain Eukaryota; kingdom Metazoa; phylum Chordata; class Lepidosauria; order Squamata; family Dipsadidae; genus Erythrolamprus; species Erythrolamprus reginae. The sequence continues at coordinate 85,071,180 of NC_091951.1, forward strand.
CTGTGTCATCTGAGTCACCTGATTGGTACAAATGGGTGTGGAGCTTTCTTGGAGCTGTTGAAAGGGCTGTGTGTTAGACTGGAGATAGATAGTGTGGTATTCCTCCCCTTCTGTTTAGAGAGGGAGGAATTCAGTTTTGACATAGATGGCCTCTTTGACCCCCCTTTCAAACCAGTGGTCCCCTCTGTCCAAAATGTGAACTTTGCTATCTTCAAAAGTGTGGCCTTTTGTCTTTTAAATGCAGATAGATTGCTAAATCTAATCTTGATGGGTATGTTGTGCCATGCATTTTTGAAGTGGTTGCTTTGCTTCTCCATTGTACAGATCTTCATATCACTCACTGAATTGTATTATATGTTACACACTGTGTCACACCATATTGCTATGGGACAACAATGTCTTGAATGACTGAGAATCTCCATAGACAATTGGATTTGACACTTATCATATCCCTCTTTCGAGTTGGAGTTCACTCTTTATATTGAACTTTTGATGGAAATAATAATAATAATAATAATAATTATTATTATTATTATTATTATTATTATTATTATTATTATTATTTATTAGATTTGTATGCCGCCCCCCTCCGTAGACTCAGGGTGGCTCACAACAGTGATAAAAACAATACATAATGACAAACCTAATAATTAGAATCTAAAATAACAGTATTACATTTAAAAAGCCTAAAAGCAAGAAAATAATTGCCAGTACATGGAAGTAAATTGTGAAGAGCTTCTGGGTCTTAACATCAGCACCCTCCATGTCCTCCTTTGGCCAACTCACTATACTGACATTGAGGATCTATCTTATTTATTTTGTTTATTTATTTATTTAATTGGTTTTGTATGCCGTCCCTCTCCGAGGACATGGGGAGGCTTACAACACATAACATAACAGCATGTACAAAAACAGAACAGTAATATGAATCCAATTAATAATACATTAAAACAACCATTAAATCCTTTAGACATATCTATTTTATTTTATATAATAAAATATTGTGTGGCAGAATTCTGTTTTTAGCATTACATTGAATACCAGCTCTCTCTGTAATTTGTCTTACACTTTTTAAAAACAACTCTGTGACGTAAAAGGTACCCACCCCATACATTGTAAAGTACATCAACTATCAAACGTATGAGATGCCTTGCTCCCATACACACAAATTGCTTAATATGTCCTTAGAAGAAAACATTTATCCAACAAATGAATTGACCCTATGTGGCAACCAGGAGAACACTCAGTCAGGAACTGTCGCCCAATAAGCTAAATTGTTTCCATTGACTGACTGTATCACAAAGACAGCAAGGCCAGAATACTGATCTAGAAAGAAAGGTAAGGAATAATAAGGTCATAGAGATTGAAAATATTCCAATGTCATGATGTTATCTCCACTGCGTCTGCCTTTTGTCTTTCTTTGTTTTGCAATGTAGTGGGTCAAAGATACAAGTCCTGGTTCCGCTTTTGCTCAGGGACACTGACCAAAGTATTAAAACTTTGCTTGGGGTCCAGTTTATACTGTTGGTTGTTTGTATGCATGCAAATAAAATTATGTTGCATCTTCAAAATCATTTGGTTACTTTTGGTGAACTAGATTTGAGCCATGACAGCATATTAAATAGAATCTTATAGCTACTATTTATAACTGTTCACTTGTACTTACCCAGTTGTGGGTTGCTCCCGGTGTAGATCATTTCTAAGAATTGGTAGTGCCAGTGGTGGGAGGCTCCAGCAGGGGTGGACTTCAGCCAGAATACTCGGAACAGTCGTTCAGCTGGGGAAAGCAGAGCACGTAGGCCCGTTCCGGTTCCAGCTGCTTGTGCACATGCGTGCATGAACAGCCAGAGTGATTCCGGTAAAAAATTACTGGCTTTTTTGCTTCCATGCATGCGCTGAAGCAAATAAGCTGGCAATTTTTGCTGCCGGAAAGATGCCTGTGTGCCGTTCTGGATGCTGCCTATCTCCAGCCGCACCATGCCTGCGGCGCCCCTGCAGACAAGGGAAGGACCGGGCAGGCTTCTCGCAGCATGGCAGGGCAGGCGGGAGTGGGTGGTGGGGAGACACTGCTGCGAGAGGCACCAGGGGTGAGCAGGGCAACGGACCAGATTACCTCAGGAACCACCTTCTGCTGCACGAGTCCCAGCGACCAGTTAGGTCCCACAGAGTGGGTCTTCTCTGGGTCCCGTCAACCAAACAATGTCACTTGGTGGGGCCCAGGTGAAGAGCCTTCTCTGTGGCGGCCCCGGCCCTCTGGAACCAACTCCCCCGAGAGATTAGAATTGCCCCCACCCTCCTTGCCTTTTATAAGCTGCTTAAAACCCACCTCTGCCACCAGGCATGGGGGAATTGAGATACACTTTCCCCTTAGACCTTTACAATTTTATGCATGGTATGTCTGTATCTATGATTGGTTTTTATAATTATGGGTTTCTAATTGATTTTAGTATTGAATTATTGTTATATACTGTTTTGTTACTGTTGTTAGCCGCCCCGAGTCTGCAGAGAGGGGCGGCATACAAATCCAATGAAGAATAATAATAATAATAATAATAATAATAATAATAATAATAATAATGGTGGCCAGCAGCTGCAGGCAGCCGCTGCCGCAAGAGGCACCGGGGACAGGCATGACAAAAGGTGGTCAGCGGCTGCAGGATGCTGCTGCTGTGAGAGGCGCCGGGGAAGGCAGGGCAAAAGGCAGCAGGGAGCAGTCGTGACAGGTGCAAAGGTGTGGGGGGAGAAAGGCAGCAGCAAGCAGCCTCTTTCTCCTTTTTAGGCTATTTCCGGGTTTTTTCGCTTGTGGCCATGCGCAGAAGCGAAAAAACCCCAGAAATCTCATCCTCGCCCGAGATTAGGCTTTGGCACATGCGCAGATGCTGAATCCTGTGTGGGGGCATGCACATGCAGGGTGCATGGGGGGGCGCACACTCCCAGCCCGTTCCTGTAGGGCTGGGAATGGTAGCCTGCCACCTGGCCAGGATGCATCTGTGTATGTGCAGAAAAACGTCACGCGTGTGCAAACACACACACAAACTGGTAGTGAAGTGTTTTATAACCCACTGCTGTACTTACTGGAATATTTACATTTACATTTAGGTTTGTGGGTGTGTGAATTTGCATGGCTATGCTTCTTTTTATTCACAGATATGAGATACAGAGGTAAATAAGAAAATAAAAGACATTTTTTTAAAAGCCCAGAAAATATAGGTAGTTCCCGTTCAGCAACCACTAGTTCAGTGACCATTCGAAGTTATGATGGTGATGAATGTAGAGACTTGTCATCAATCCTCACAGCAGTCAAATGCTTGCAGTTTGTTTTATACCACACCGCTTACCATATTTCATATAGCTGTCAAAACTGCATAAACATACACACGTATGAGGTGAAAACGTATGAGGTGGAAAAGATATTAAAGCACTTTTTAATGCCAAAATAGATACTGCAGGCAGTCAGCTCTAGCCTCCTGCCATTTATTATGCACTTTCATTTTTATTTTGATTCACTGCAAAACATAAAGTCAAATACCACTGTTTAATTCACTAAATCATTAGAGCAGAAAATGCCAAAATTCAAAGAACAATAATTACTTCGGAAGGTATGATAATAAGCGAATGCTTGGATTTAACTGGAACATTTTGCATTGTCATCCACTATTGATATTTAATTTGCAACTTCCTAGGGGGAAAAAACCCCTATTATTTATACCTCCTATTTCTGAATCACACATGACTTACGCTCAGTGTAAACCTGAGATTATTTTTTGTTTAAAGAGTTAAAAGAAATATGATCCATGTCACACTTGGCTCCTTCGGGGACATAGGGGAAATGCATGAATATTGGATTATAGTGGTGGTTAACCCTTCTCTCAGCAAAGGATAGTTCTGTCAATCTCAGAGCAGGCAATTTTACCTGAAGGGGCTATATTTCGATATGGCTGTTTTGGACAATACGTTTCCAAACTCCCCCTTTTAAGAAAGATTGTGGGGCAAATATTGCAGAGAATCCTAGATGAAACTTTTCCAGATGGGCTTCAAACAAAGTCATGGAACTGATATAGGATTAGTCATTCTAGCAGATGACGTTTGGGGACCTGGATGGAGAGAATGCAATATTTCTGGTAATTGATTGATTGATTGATTGATTGATTGATTGATTGATTGATTGATTGATTGATTGTTAGAGTTGAAAGGGACCGTGAAGGCCATCGAGTTCAACCCCATGCCCAAGCAGGAACCCTATAGTACACCAGTTAAGTGGCAGTTAAATCTTCTCTTTAAAATGTTCAGAGTGTTGGAGTTCACAACGTCCGCTGGTAAGTTGTTCCATTGGTTGATCGCTCTGACCGTCAGGAAGTTCCTCCTCATCTCCATGTTGAATCTTCTCCTTGGTCAGCTTCCAGCCATTGTTCCTCATCCGGCCCTCTGGTGCCCTGAAGAATAAAGTGATCTCCTCCTCTCTGTGACATCCCCTCGTATACTTGTAGACTGCTATCATGTCTACTCTGGCCCTCCTTTTCTCTAGGCTATCCATGCCCAGTTCCCTCAGTCTCTCTTCGTAAGTCTGGGTTTCCAATCCCTTAATCATCTCGGTTGCTCTTTAAGAGAGACTTTCAGTAATGTTGACCACAGTCTTTGACATATAGAAATAATTAGGTCGGGAACTTCTGTTGTAGAACAATGGGGTTGTTAAATAAGTCAGGACCAATTTAATAATTTTTTTTGCCATGATTGTTAAGTGAATCACACAATTGTTAAGTGAAGCTTCATTGATTTTGTTTGTTGGATGTCCCCTGGGAAGGTCACAAATGGAAATCACAATGCTCCAGTACACTGCAACTGTTGTAAATACTTACTAGTTGCCAAGGACCAAGTTTTGGTCATGAGGCCTTTGGTGTGTGAGGATTAGTCACAAGGAGAAGTGGGCTGCTTCCGAAACAGCGAATTGTGCACAGCTCCGTGGCTCTGGAATGCAAGTGCAGGATCGAGAACAATTATGCGTCCTGCACCTGTGCATGATGGAAAATCTCGCATGGGGATGTGTGTGTGGTGCGTTTGGTGAGGTTTTTTGCTTCCGCACGTAATTAGACATTCAGGCAGCAGTCCACCTCTGGTCCCAAGTCATTTTTTTCATCAATATTGTGGGCTTGAATGGTCACTAAGTGGTTCTGTTGAGGATTACTGTACAGTACATTCTTCTTGATTGATTATGATGATTGGAAGAGGGAGGTGCTGATTTACAATGGTTTCCTTTATTTTTGAGTGGCCACTTCCAGTTAACATTAGCAGGAAGGTTTTTTTAAATAAGTAGTTTACATTCAGTTTTGGTCACCACAATGTAAAAAAAAAAAGACTCTAGAAAGAGTTTGTAAAAGAGCAAAAAAGATTATTATTGGGGGACTAGAGGCTAAAAAATATGAAGAACAGTTGCAGGAACTGAGTATGTCTAGTTTAATGAAAAGAAGAACTAGGGAAGACATGATAAATTCTGATAGCAGTGTTCCAATATCTCAGGGGCTGCCACAAAGAAGAGGGAGTGAAGTACAGTGGTACCTCTACTTACGAACTTAATTTGTTCTGTGACCAGGTTCTTAAGTTGAAAGGTTTGTAAGAAGAAGCAATTTTCCCCATAGGAATCAATGTAAAAGCAAATAATGCATGTAATTGGGGAAACCACAGGGAAGGTGGAGGTCCTGTTTCCTCCCAGGAGATTCCTAGAGGTCCCATGGAGGCTTCTCATCACCTCCAGTTTTGGAGGCTCAGGTTTGTAAGTGGAAAATAGTTCTTGAGAATAGGCAAAATAATCTCGAACACACGGTTCTTATCAGGAAAAGTTCGCAAGTTGAGGCATTTGTAGGTAGAGGTACTACTGTATTCTTCAAAGCACCTGGGGAAAAAACAAGAAGCAATGGGTAGAAACTAATCAAGGAGAGAAGCAACTTAAAACTAAGAAGAAATTTCCTGACAGTTGGCACAATTAATCAGTGGAAAAACTTGCCTCCAGAAGTTTTAAATGCTCCAACATTGGAAGTTTTAAAGAAGATGTTGGATAACCATTTGTCTGAAGAGGTGTTGGATTTCCTGCCTAAGCAGGGAGTTGGACTAGAAGACCTCCAATATTCCTTCCAACTGTTATTTTATTCTATCAGTAATAAATACAACAGTAAGGATAAAATGAAACATGGTTAATTTAGTCTTAAAGTGCTGGAGCAGAAGTGGGGAAACCTGAAGTCTAAATCTGCCTTACACAAGAAAATTTATTAGGCAACCTTGGCCTGTTCACTTTCTCTCAGCCTTAGGAAGAAGTGGTATCATTCCCTAGGACTCCTACTCTGACTTTGAAGATGCTGCATAATATGAAACAATTGATTATTAACCTCAGGTGACATCAAGCCAGAAACCATCAGCCCATGAGAATAGCTGGATCATCCAGATGATGTAATACAACCTCAAAGCAGAGTGCCTAGCAGCTGCTCAGTGAGGCTTCTTGTCAAGTAAGGGAGTAACTATCTTAAAGATTAATTAAATTAAATTTAAATTAAAGACCGCTGGCTGCAGCCTGATTTAAAAGTCATTCCTGATCCAATGTTTCTAAGTTGGAAACAACTATCTGATCTGCTTCACAAATGTGTCGTCTGCATAGATTTTTTAAAAAGTCTTGAAATTCTGGCCTTGGCACTATCTCAGGAACCTGGCTTGTTTCTCCAAAGTATGGTTCCAATTTTGACTTATTTCGTATGTGTTCCTATTGAAAAGATAACTAAGGAAGGACGTTTTTCATTACTTTCCTCATCTATTGTTTATCCATTCACTCTTGAGTAAATTATTGTTATTACCTAATACCGTAACTGCCTGAATTTGAAACCCTAACCCTATTCAGTGGCTCACTATTGGGATCTAATGGATCCCAGGAAAAACCAGTACCTCTCTGGGTTAGGAGAGAAAATGGACCTTCTGTGGGATCACTATGAGGACTTTTCTCACTACCTGGTAGATAAAATCACTCATATCTGTTGGGAGTTGGACTCCAGCTTGGAAGCTACCTTCAGCTTTGGAGGTTGCAGAGGTATAGGAAACAGAGGCACAACCTCTCCTCCTTTGGGAGGAGTTTAAGCCTATTATTCTTGAAAAAGTGAACAGGGTTCTTGTAGCTGTAGGGGCAGCCATATTTGAGAGGCCGGGCGAACTAACACCTAGCCGACATTTGCAGAAGGCGAGGAGGAATGAAAACACCTCCATCCAGCTGGAGCTACTTCCCAGTAGCTCCTAATTGGCTTGCAGGGACTGCTGAGAAGCGTGGGCATGGCTACCAGTCTATTTCAAGGACTGCTCTCCACCCACACTTCCCTTCGCTTCTCTGCTCTTTGCCTCAATGGACACCCACCCACCGTCCACTCAATCCAGGGTGTCTTTTAGGGGTTGCCCAGTAGGGGGCCGAGTAGGAATTTTTTACAATCTTGTGATTTTATTCCAGATTGGGGGTTTTTGCCTTCTCCATCCTGGATGGGTGAAATGGTATAGTGGTTAGGGGGTGAATCTGTTTGTAAATAGATTTTGCAATTCTATGTTTACATTTGGTCACTATATGGCAAAAACGGGGCAGAAAGGCTACCAGTAGCAACTGTGTGTTCTCCCTTGGGCATCTTTTGAAAGATGATGGGCTCCCCCGTTACACAACTCATGCTGCCTAACCGGTCGGAGCGGTGTGAAGGGGGAGTTCTTGGGGCTCATCCACATCATTTCCGGTTCCAGGTCCCACATGCTGGGTGTGGCTTACACGTTTAGGGGCAGGTGGGACACGCCTCACTCTTACCAAGCAAGGAGTTACACCCATTAGTTGCCTAAGTATGTTGTGTTCAGGAAATTCCGCCCTATTTAGCAACCCTTGCAGGGCTCTTTCTGTAATTTTCAATAAAGTGACCCATTTATTATCCAACTTGGTGTTTGAGTGTTCATTTCTTGTCTGATGCAATAGATCCATGCCCCTCCTGGCTGCTCAAGACTACAAGGGTGAGAACATGTGGATAGATGCATAAAGTAAATGCCTATTCTTTTGAAAAGGAATACAGTATTCCCTTGATTTTCGCGGGTTCGAACTTCGCGAAAAGTCTATACCACAGTTTTTCAAAAATATTAATTAAAAAATACTTTGCAGTTTTTCCCCCTATACCACGGTTTTTTCTGCCCGATGACGTCATATGTCATCGCCAAACATTTGTCCACCTTTAATAATTTTTTTTTAATAAACTTTAATAAATAAACATGGGGAGTAATAATCTAAATGGTTGCTAAGGGAATGGGAAATTGCAATTTAGGGGTTTAAAGTGTTAAGGGAAGGCTTGTGATACTGTTCATAGCCAAAAATAGTGTATTTACTTCAGCATCTCTATTTCGCAGAAATTCAACTTTCGCGGGCAGTCTCGGAACGCATCCCCCACGAAAAGTGAGGGAACACTGTAGTGCTTTTGCCTCTGAAATGATACCTTTAAATCTATTTAGTTTAGACGAATTTTTGTCCAATTTCTTTTTAAAGGATGTTGAGAAGGTGTTTGGAGGACCTTGGAGAAAGCAGATTATCTGGAACCCTTCCAGTCAGGAGTTAGACTTGGGCATTGTCAGCCTTTCAAATATAACAGTGGCTTTTGTTGCACTTGTTGATGACCTTTGGCTAGCTCAAGATAAGGGTAATGCATCTATCCTGACTCTCCTTGATATTTTGAAGTTTGGCATGGAGATATTAGTCAAGATATAATAAGCACTAGCGATAAGTGCATTTCTGCCAGAAATCAGCCAATCATTGGCACCTCATATCATGCTAAAACTCCCCTCAGAGCAAGATAACATAGACATGCAAACCATGTGGACAGTAGATGAGAAATAGATGGGTCTATATTGTTAAACTGGAAACCTGAAATCCCAGCGTTAAAGTTGGAAAAGTATTCTAGAAGACGGAAATTGTAGACTCCCTCCATACTATTCATAAGAAAACCAGAAGTATCCATGTAAACCTCAGCAGATGAGTGCAAATAACCAAAAACTGTATTCAAGAAGATGAACAATTCTAATTTCTAGTTTTCCTAATTCACCCTTTTATTGTGTCAAACCTATCTAAATGCACTACTTGGAATATGGTCCTTTGAATTAAGCAGGATTTCATTTCAATCAAACATTATTAGGACTGAGTACAGTAAAAGGTTATAAAGAGAATTAATATTAATGACTAAGGAAAATATTGATAGTTGTATGTACATTATAGCTTTGTTCTTCATTGGCGTATTCATACTTTAGAAAAGATTGTTCAAACTCCGGCAGTTCTTTTTAGCATTATCAAAAAGAGTTAGATACTTTCCCATGGCCTATTATTATGTACTTTAAACTGCCAACATAGTATTCTTTTCATCTACACTAAAATTGCTGTGCAATGCCATTGAACATTTTAAAATAGCTTCTGCATCCCATTTTCTGAAAAGTTAAACGTCTTCTGTACAGAGTTGATACGATATGAAGTATTTTAAGATGATAGATGTTCTGCATCTACAAGCAGAGGTGAAAGTTAATGTTGCAGTTACCTAGCTATTTACCAGAATAATTCACTGTTGTCTAAAGCAGTTACTATAAATGAAGAAAGAATAATGGGTATACAACAGATAAGTGATTCATATCTATTTTTCATTATGTTCCAATGGACCTAACTTTTATGAAATAGTAGCATAAAGGAAACTAGAAAACAATTGCATGTATGTCTGTTCAGAAATAAGTCCACTTGGTTCAAAAAATTTATTTCAAAAGCTCAACTATCATGTTCACTTACTTGGAAACTAAATACAATAGAACCTACATCTGAATAACTGCAGGTGGAAATATAGTATTAATAAACTCAGACGTGTTAAATATTTCCTCTTAGTGTGATTTTTTTTTGTTTGCCTTTGCTTTAATTTAATTGATAAACAATCTTTGCTCTTTAAAAACCTTGTCCTCAAATTAGGTAGAGAGAAGCAAAAGATAATACAGCTTATAAATATTGTGTATTTTAGCAATTTCAAAGATGTCCTGAAAAGAGTATTGATGTACAGTATGTGGCACTGTAATTATTTTGCTGATTAAATTTTTCCTCTTCTTCCAAAGGTGACAGTCTACTTCTATTGTGGATGCAGTTTGCATAATGAAAAAATGAGCTTGATTCTTTTCAGACACCTTTATTCAATACGATTACTAACAAAATTGCATTCAGGCATTTGATCATTGAGGTTTGAGATTCTATGGTAGGCAAACAGACAGGCCTCTGCCTCAACTAGTTGCCTTTTGTTGTTACCTTCTTCCTTTGTAATAGCTTCTCCATAAAGAAATAAACAGATGGTATTTGAATATTAATTAAAGAAGAAAAGATGAACCGATAAAACAATGGTGCACAATGTACAGTTAGGTGTTAGAAGGCAAAAGGGGCAGGTGTTAGGCAATGCTTTCTCCCTGAAGTTGCAACACAATTGTAGGTATCAGTATTCTCTTCAGGCATGGTAGGAACTTGCCTATAACATAAATGTCACAAATACAACACAGCTGAGTAAGATACTTTATTGCAAATAAGCTATTTATCATATTTTTCCGAGTAAATACAAAAAGATGCACCTTTTTGCCCCCCAAAAGAGGGTGAAAACTTAGGTGCATCTTATGCACTGAATGTAGTCCACCTACCGCTACCCTTTGGCCTCTGCCTCCTAGCAATTTACCTCCTTGCAAGGAAGAGCCTGTTAAGCCAAGCAACTCATTATCAGCTTCCCAACCCTCAGCTAATTTGAGGCTACAGACAGGTCGGCCACGTGCTAAATGGAAACTGAAGCTAGCTGCAAGAAGACAATTTGTGAGAGAGAGACAGAGACAGAATTTTATAGTCTGAAAATATAGTCTGAAATGTAACAGTGTCCTGTTCAGTATCAAGTGATCAGAACTGTCCTGCCAAAAGTGGGATGTCTGGTCACCTTAGTTTAGTATGAAGAAAAAGCAAAGTAGTTAAATCCTGAGTTAGTCATGTTTGGAGTAGATCTATTTAAATAATTGGGAGGAGTTAGTGTGATTAATTTAAGAAAATTTTCTGGCATTAATAGCCTGCCACAATGTACATTTTCTCCAATTCTTTGCTATTTTAATGGGTCAGACAGACATGCAACAAAATATACAGCACCTTAGTTTTGGGGGAGGAAAATAAGGAAAAAAAGGCCTCTATCTCCCAGCAATTTGCAAAACAGCAAACACCACAGATGATGTACACCATTTGCTGTATATTTTTTTGTGGTGTGGTGCATCTTACACTCTGAAAAATATGGTACATACAGATGATCAACCCACTGCATAACACACAAATCAAGTCCTATGTACTGTAGAACAAAACAATTTAAATTGGAGTTTAAATTTTCCCATCCACTCAAGGCCATGTAAATATGCCTATTCTCTCCCAACCTTAAAAACAGAATAGACCTAGTCAGGGTTTAAAAACATTGCTTCTCAAATAGTGGGGCAGCTCCCCTCCCCTATGGGGCACGGCACAATGCCAGTGGGGTACATGACCCTGCGGATCGTGCATTTTTTGCCGCAGGGAGTAGGGCTTCTTGCAATTGGACTGCCATCTGACTGGGGTGGTATGGGGTTTCCTGCTTGAACAGGGGGTTGGACTTGATGACCTGCAGAGGCCCTTTCAACTCGAATGAATGAATGAATGAATGAATGAATGAATGAATGAATGAATGAGTGAGTGAATGAATGAATGGCAAAACGTACTTTCTCTGAGTTCCTGAATATTTTGAAATGTTGTTGATATTTTACCTTTCAATCCAAATACAGTGGAACCCCGACATAAGAGCTGCTCGACTTAAGAGCTACTCGAGATAAGAGCTGGGAGAGGAGAGACATTTTTTTATTTTATTTTATTTATTACTTGGATTTGTATGCCGCCCCTCTCCGCGATACGAGCCGAGAAGAGCCGGGCTGGCTTACTTTCCTTCCTTCCCGCGCTGATGCAGAGCCACTCGAACAAAGCGTCGCGCCCCTCTGATGCTTTCGGCGGCTTCCGAAGTGACGCTGGGCTCTTTTGCCGCCAAAAGCGTCAGGGGGGCATGACGCTTTGTTCGAGTGGCTCTGCATCAGCGCGGGAAGGAAGGAAAGTAAGCCAGCCCGGCTCTTCTCGGCTCGTATCCCGGCACTTGGTGAGTGGAGAGGCGGTCGCCTCCCCTGCCGCCCCACTCTGGGGGTCCTTGGCTTCTGCTGGGGGTGGGGGGATCCGAACGCTGTTTTGAATTTCACATTCCGAGTGGCCCAAACGCCAAAGGCGAACTTCCGCACCTCAGGAGTTAGCTCGCAAACGGCGCGGCTGTTTTAAAACATCGCTGCCGGCCTGGGAGGGGAGAGGGAAAGGGGGGAGAGGGGGGAGAGAAAGAGAGAGGGAAAGAGGGGGAGAGGGGGGAGAGAAAGAGAGAGGGATAGAAAGAGAGAGAGAGTGAGAGATGCTCAGTGAGCCTTTCTTTGAAGTTGCCTTTCTTTCTTTCTTTCTTTCTTTCTTTCTCTCTCTCTTTCTTTTTCTCTCTTGCTCTCTTGCTCTTTCATTCTTTTTTCTCTCTCTCTCTTTCTTTCTTTCTTTCTCTTTCTTTCTTTCTTTCTTGCTCTTTTTCTTTCTCTCTTTTACCTTCCCTTCCTCTATTTCTTGCTTTCCTTTTGCTTCCTCCCTTCTTTCCTCCCTCTACAGGATTGGGTGGCAGTGAAGTTACTCTCCCCTTTCATAAGTTTCCTTGCTTCCTTCCTCTTTCCTGTCCCTTCACCCTTTCTTCCTTCCTTTCTTTCTTCCTTCCTTTCTTTCTTTCCTTCCTTCCTTTCCTCCCTCCATTTCTTGCTTTCCTTTTCCTTCCTCCCTTCTTTCCTCCCTCTACAGGATTGGGTGGCAGTGAAGTTGAATAAATAACTACAGTTTAATGAATAAAAATAAAAGTTTGCCATGTTGATTGTTTTGGGTAAAAAGAGGAAGGGAAGGAAAGCTCTCAGCTTATCATCTTATTAATAAGTAAAGTTACATTTATTCTTGCAATGTCTTTTTGCATAATTTAGACTAACTTTGTGAGTTTTTTGAGGGCTGGAACCAATTAAAATTATTTACATTAATTCCTATGGGGAAAAGTCGTTCGAGATAAGAGATGCTCGACTTAAGAGCGCAGGTCCGGAACGAATTAAACTCGTATCTTGAGGTACCACTGTACTGCAAAACCCCATTTTTATTTGAAATACAACTTTATATGCATTTTAACTTATCCATATTTTTTAAAGATTATCATAAAATTTAGTTTTTTTGTGGCAGTCTCAAATATCTTTAGCGTTTATCAGGAGGTAGATTTTTTTTATTTTTGCAGGTCTTTATGTATTGTACTGGGTTTTTGTTACCAATTTTCCTTTATGCAGAACACATTTTATAATCTATTATGGCAGGGGTGGGCAATTAATTTTTCCATGGGGCCGCATGAAAAATTGGGATGGTTTTAGAGGGCCGGACTAATATAATTAACTCAGTTCTACCCACTACTGTAAAGACCCAGACCCTGGCCTGACTTAAACACCCAGACCCACTCTACAGTCCCCTAATTGTTTGCTTTATGGCAACCCAGTGTACCACAGTCACTGCGCTGGAGTGTTTGTGTGGTTTCTGTGCTCGGCCACTTTCGGTAGGAGGTTGGGGTCTGTTCCAGTGCGAGGATGAAAGAGCTCACCGCGTCTGCCAGGACTCATGATTCATCAGGAAAGCAGGAACCGGAGGAGTCCTGGCAATCACTATGAGCTTTTTCATCCTCACACTGGAGCAGACCCTGACCTCTGTGGGCTGGTCATAGATAGCGGGCAGACCGGTCACAGATAGCGGGTGGGCCAGATGCAGCCTGCAGGCCGCCCCTTGCCCAGGTCTCTATTAGGGCATCCTTCCCTAAACCATTCTTTCCATGTATTGAATTTAAGTTCCAAGGTATTTAGCTTTACCTTGCATTGAAACAGCAGGATTAGCATTTTGTCATCAGCATTAAATCTTTATTTAACACTGTTACATACATCCAAAATAAATTTTTAAAAAAGAAGAAATCTTTTGATAGCATAGGTGATCAATAAAAATATTCTATAAAGAACAGTGACTGACAACATCATGCCAATGATAGGAAGATTTTATAAGGGCCGGCATACATACATACATACATACATACAAACAAACAAACAAATAAACAAATAAACAAACAAATAAATAAATAAATGCAAAGAAACAAACAAACAAACAACCTTTTGGAGGACAAAAATATACTTCACCACAGAAGCATCAGATAAAAGGCTATGAATCTAAAATCTTTCTTATGTGTTTCTACTTTAGGGTTCTTTCGTTGTATGTCTGGACTTCACCTTGAGGTTTATTTAGAAAGGGGGAACTATCCTCGAAATATATTTAACTCTTTGGAATTTCACTTTTAATTAGAATCTATTTTTTGTTTGTTACAGCCTCTATTCCTATATTTCAGAATTATAGATTATTTCCAGTGACAACCTTTTAATGCAGTTTGCTTTCTATTTTCTAATTAGCATTTAATTGTATTTATCTTACTAAATACATGTCATCTGCAGTTTTACTATATATTCACTTTTTACTTATTTACTTTTACAATCCATTTTAAGCCAAAAATCCTTTTCTTAATATCAAAAGAGTTTTACAGCACATTTAAGAATGTGCTAGAATGAGTTGAAAGACTTATTAGGTCTATCATCAGTCTATTACACAAAACTGGTGAATTCAGGTGAATTTAAACCAGGTGAATTTTAACCCCTTTTTCAATAATAATATTATGCTTCTCGAAAATAAGACCCTGTCTTATTTTGTTTTTGAACCCTGAAATAATGCTTGGCCTTATTACCATGCACTCAGAAGCCCAATTGGGCTTATTATCAGAGAATGTCTTATTTTGATGGATATGATCTATACCCTGATTATACTTAGAGAAGACATTAAGACTTGGTTCTTTCATTTATTTTATTTATTTATTCAATTTTTATGCCGCCCTTCTCCTTAGACTCAGGGCGGCTTACAACATGTTAGCAATAGCACTTTTTAACAGAGCCAGCATTTTGCCCCTACAATCTGGTTCCTCATTTTACCCACTCGGAAGGATGGAAGGCTGAGTCAACCTTGAGCCGGTGATGAGATTTGAACCGCTGACCTTCAGATCTACAGATAGCTTCAGTGGCCTGCAATACAGCACTCTACCTGCTGCACCACCCCGGCTCTTTTCCCAGCTTGGGCTAAAGTGATAGCTCCCTTTTGGGTTGTTTGATTTGTGAAGTGATAGTCATTTACTCTGAACACGTGTAGTTGTATTTTCTATGCGTCATAACAGGATCACCAGCCTATAAATGTATGGTAATAAAAGTTTAAAAAAAATATTCACACATAAAAGAGAAATAGTAGAGCCATTAGCTAGCAAAGTCATTTCATAACTTTTACAAAAACAACATATTTAAAAGAATGCCCTGAATAGATAATTACAATAGAAAAACACAGCATTTTAATATAGTAGAGACTAAATACCAATAGTGCTGCTTCTACTATCTCCCAAACATCCCAAAAACACGACACAAAGAAATAGATTTTTGTTTTCTAAAATGCATTATATTTCTTATAAAATATTATAAAAACAATCCTGCTAATGTAAAATGTCATTCCTTTTCCTCATATTGCACATTGGAAGGTGCTATGAATAGGATATATTTTATATTAATTCTGTACATGATGGTACAGACTGGAATGTGTTTCTGAGTGATTTAAAAATCCTATCATGTTAGCTACTGATTTTATCTCAATTTGCTTCCAATCATTATTTTAAAATATCCTTAACAAATATTATTCGGAGCAAATCTCATCCAATGTAAATGATAATCTTTTATGTCTATTGCTGATCCAGGAGGAGAACAGACAATCAAATAGCACATTTCAAGTATTATCAAACTGTTAGTAGGGGGACTATGAACAATGTCCTATTGTACTTCTAAATGAGAACTGCTGATAGAGTTTGTGAATGAAATCTAATAAACCTAAACATATTGCTATAACTGTTACTTTTTATTTAACAGAAAGATTTACATGGAAAGCATTTTTCATTAGAAGCCAAGTATGAGATTTTATTCTACAAATGCAGGACTAAGAGAAATCTTCTGTAGTAATTAATCTGTGAAAGTAATGCATAAAAAGGAGATGAAGAAAAATGCACAAAGGGAAATCACATGCTGCCGAGTTTCTCTGAAAACTCAATTCTTTTTCCTTGAATTAGCATTTCAGATACCATTTATGTGGCACACTTATGTCATTATCTTTTAATTGCAAAGACTTAAAACAAATGATATTGCTTGCCTGGTATGTTATAAAAATGGTAACAGCAAATGGTTATGATAAAATGAATGGATGGGAGGAAGGTGGTGAGAGTTTAATTCTTTTTCTCTTTCTGTAGATGGCTTTAGTCTCCATAGCATCAAGGATTGGAATTGATATGGGACATACACACAAAACATTATCATTCCAGCAGATTCTTTTTTCTTATCAGACATTTAGGAGAATCACAAAGCCATAGGATTTATTGCAGATAGCTTGGAGGATGCCTCTTGTCTCCCATTCAGGTTACCCCACCCTTTTATTAGGTGGGACAAAAGATTGAATCTTCCATTCTGAAAACTCACTGGAATGAACAATCATATAGCACCTTTGATTTATTATAGCCTACAATTTCATAGATCACAAGTCGCTTCATCAGATGAACAGAGTTCAGGTTCTGTGACAAGAATGTGTAATGTAACTGTTTCTTGGAATGAGAAAGACAAAATAGTTTTAGAAAGAATCACATATAAGGAGTTATGTGTATGCATGTATGTATACACTCTAATCCCAATGATTCTGGACAAGATGCAATCTCAAAAAAGAAAACCAAAAGTGTAAGAAATAAATCAGAACACTGTCTAAAACAAAACAAAATCACACAAAGCAAAAATAAAACAGGAATGAAAATAGATGTGGTCTAGACCTTATTAAATGTTTTATTTATCAAACTTGTACACTGCCCAAGGACAACTCTTTGCCAATTACCATTGTTTAGTTGGTAAACGTAGGCAGTGTGATAAAAAGGATCTGATCTTTATTTAATAGTGAAAAAATCAGACTATTTCTCAATAAAACTAATATTTTCACCCCACCTTTATTACATAACTGAAGGTGGAAAATATACACAGCACTCCTTCCTCCCTCCTCCAACAATGATAACCCTATGAGGTGGATTAGTCTGAGAGAGAATGACAGGCCCAAAGTCACCCAGATGTTTTTTATGGCCAAGGTGGGATTAGAAACCAAGGTCTCCTAGTTTCTATGCCACCACCTGCACCATTACATCTGGCAGACTGAAAACTGAAGAATGCCATCCTGGCAGGCTAAAGCACTTTCCTACCAATTAAGCATAAATTAAATATATTGATGTTTTTGATATAAAGTTTATATTCACTGTTTAGCATTGAAATTGGCCAGTATAAAGTATAATAAGGCACCACTGATTATGACAAATGGCATTATATGTTCCCCTGTTGTTCAATGATACTATTAGGTCCTGTAATAATATTGTCTACTAGTCATTTTTATCACCCTGGCATCTTTAGTGCCTCTACCATGTATTATATTGCAGACAGAATTTTTAATAATACCTCTACAGACAAGTACAAGCCCGTTGCTCAACGCTAGTAAATATTCTAGCTGAGTAGTAATTAAGGTGCAAGTTACTGCCTTAGTGACAGTAATTCATCCCTTAATCCTCACGTTGTCTTTGGAAACAACGTGGAAGCTAAATTAAGCACAAAGTGCAGTAAGTGCATACTGCTACAATAGTAATTTTACTATTGTAGTAAAGTTACTGCATTGAGATGAGTTTGCTTCTGGTCTCAAATTAAAGTATCTTTAAAATCCTACAGAGAGCAGCACCAGGCTGCAACAGGCAGTTCCTTGCCAGAAAAAAATATTGCCATTCATTTTTATCATTACGAAAGCATCTACTGAGACTCCTGCCTTCTTCTTTGGGGGGGGGGGGTCATAAGGTTTTGGTAAAGTGGGCTATGAATAAGATTTCTCAGTAGTAGTTTCACAGATCTGGTTTTCTGCAAAGAAACTAAGAGTTTTTATTTGATTGTGCTTTTAGCCCAAACAGAATGGGGGTACCACAATGATTTTTTTTCATTAGAAATGTTACTGTAATTATTGTTTTAATGACATTTAATAACATAACATGTGATGCCTATTGTCTGTAATGGAGATAGAAATGTCATGAAAGAAAAATATAATTTAAACCTGTAGTTAGTATAAGAAAGGTTTAATCAGTTTGATCCATTTTAGCTTTCTTGCTTGCTTTTTCTTTCTTTCTTTCTTTCTTTCTTTCTTTCTTTCACAAGAAATTTGTCATTGGTACATATGCTCAGTGTACATAAAAGAAAAGATACATTTGTCAAGAATCATGAGGTACAACACTTATTGTCACAGGTGATCATAAATAAGCAATCAGGAAACAATCAGTATTAATATAAATAGTAAAGATACAAGCAACAAGTTATAGTCATGCAGTCACAAGTGGGGGGAGATGGTGATAGGAACGATGAGAGGACTAACAGTAATAGTAATGCAGTCTTAGTGAATAGTTTGACAGTGGTGAGGGAATTATTTGCTTAGCAGAGTGATGGGGTTCGGGAAAAAACTATTCTTCTGTCTAGTTGTTCTGGTGTGCAGTGCTCTATAGCATCGTTTTGACGGTAGAAGTTAAAACAATTTATGTCCAGAATGCGAGGGGTCAATAAATATTTTCACAGCCCTCTTTTTGACACATGCAGCATACAGGTGTTTAATGGAAGGCAGGTTGGCAGTTATTGTTTTTCCCGCAATTCTAATTATCCTCTGAAGTCTGTATCTGTCTTGTTGGGTTGGAGAACCAAACCAGACAGTTACAGAGGTGCAGATGACAGACTCAATAATTCCTCTGTAGAACTGGGCAGCTTGAGCTTCCTGAGTTGGTGCAGAAAGAACATTCTTTATTGTCCTTTTTGATTTTAGGTGATTGTCATTTTTGATGAGATATGATAGAACCTAGAAATGCGAAAGTCTCTACTGTTGATACTATGTTGTCTAGTATTGCAGGAGTTGGTAGAATGGGAGGATTTCTCCTAAAGTCTACCATCATTTCTATGGTTTTGAGAGTGTTCAATTCCAGATTGTTCTGGTCGCACCATGAGGATAGTTGTTCAACCTCCCGTCTGTATGCAGTTTCATTGTTGTCTCAGATGAGACCAATCACTGTTATATCATCAGTAGTTTAACAGATGGATCATTTGAGATGCAGTCATTGCTATATAGAGAAGTGTGAGAGTATACAATTTTGGGGGGCAGTTGATCTGATGTGATTTTTGCCTAGTTTCACCTGCTGCTTCCTGTCTGTTAGGAAGCTTGTGATCCACTTACAAGTGTGTTCAGGTACTGCTAGCTAATTAGTTTAGTTAGAAGAATGTCCAGTATGATATTGAATCCTGAACTAAAGTCTACAAAGAGGTCTCTCGCATAGGTCTTTAGAGATTCAAGATGTTGAAGGATGTAGTGTAGAGCCATATTAACAGCATCATCTGTGAATCTATTTGCTAGATATACAAATTGCAGGGGGTCTAACAGTGGATCCATGATGGTTTTCAAGTGGGGCATCGTTAGCCTTTCAAAGGTTTTCATAACTATAGATGTTAGAGCAATTGGTCTGTAATCATTCAGTTCCTTGATGGAGGGCTTCTTCAGGGCTGGAGTGCTTCATTTCATGATTTTTGGGAAATACCTGATTTATTTTTCAGGTTAATTCTATTTACTTGTCGATATATACTACAATTAAAAAACTTATAGGTGATTATAAATATATTAAAAATGCATAGATGGGCATAGAAGTAGAAAATATAA
Organism: Erythrolamprus reginae; assembly: GCF_031021105.1. Taxonomy (NCBI): domain Eukaryota; kingdom Metazoa; phylum Chordata; class Lepidosauria; order Squamata; family Dipsadidae; genus Erythrolamprus; species Erythrolamprus reginae. The sequence goes on from NC_091951.1 coordinate 85,091,191, forward strand.
ATAATGAACAGATGTTGAATATGTGTTCTAGTTTTAAACATTTTAAATGGAATACAAAAAATAAAGTAATTAACACCCAGCAAGTTATGTACAGAAGTGAAGAAAATAAAATTAGAAAATTCGAAGAGGCAGTCCCTTGGTTACAGTAATTTAAAAAAATATTTATGGAGTGATACCTTGCAAACAGCTGAACATTTTTATTTATATTTCAGCAGAAATGTGTGGGTGTATATCACTAAATGGGATAATATATAAATACTAAAATACAAGTTACACATTTCCATTCAAATACAAGAGAGAGAGGAATGTGAAAATTGAAGACCCAGATTGCTTCAGACCCTGAAGTGACACTGCAAGTGATTACAATAATCTGACATGGAAAAAACAGTGTAAGACTTAGAAGTAATAAAACCTATTCAACCTTGGAAGTTCATATATAGGAGTTCAACGTTTGCATTCATCATAAATAGCTATTTCAGTGCAAGCATGATTTGTTTTCTAAAAAATACTGCATCTGGAATATATAATAAATAAATAAATAAATAAATAAATAAATATATCAAAAATAATTCCTTCAAACCTGAATGAATATACCTATTATATATATATATGACGGTTTTGGTATATTCAGGTTTCTTCCCGTGTAGGATTTGGAAATTTCTGGCGACGTTTAGATGAGGTCTCACTCGTCATCTTCAGGCTGGTGTTTCTGTCCTTGGTCTAAGACGAACACTGCGAGACCTGAGCTGCCTTCCTTCTATAAATACTGGTGGCTGGGTGTGGTTTGATGGCTCAGCAATTGCCTGCTGTGTAGAAACTTCCTGGTGAGTCAGTGGGGTAACAATGGAAATTTCCAAAACAGAACACTACAGCAAAAGAATAATAATGGAAGCCATTGAGATAGAAAAACATCCCCAAAATATGAACAAGCGGGATGATACCTCCCGCCTACCAGACATCTGGAAACCAGCCCTCAAACGTAACCCAGCCATAAAAACTGAAACTAGACTCAGAACACATATTGCAAAACAATCAAGTAGCCTGAAAGCTTCAACCACTCAGGATATCACGCCTAATCAACAACCATTAACTAATCAGCATACTTCAGCTACATCAACGACCCCAGATGTTACCCCACTGACTCACCAGGAAGTTTCTACACAGCAGGCAATTGCTGAGCCATCAAACCACACCCAGCCACAAGTATTTATAGAAGGAAGACAGCTTAGGTCTCGCAGTGTTCGCCTTAGAACAAGGACAGAAACACCAGCCTGAAGATGATGAGTGGGACCTCATCGAAACGTCGCCAGAAATGTCCAAATCCTACACGGGAAGAAACCCGAATATACCAAGACCGTCATACCTGTACCTGTGAAAATCTACGAATATATATATATATATATATGTAGATTGTTCTGAGTTCGGGTTTTGCCCTGTGTAATATTTTGCATGTTTATGCGACGTTTCGGTGAAATCACATTCACCATCATCAGGCTGAAGTTTCCAAGCTTCGTGCTGTTGTAAAATGGAATGTTTGCAACTGTCCTTTCTTCCTAGTATATAGTGTGGGGGTGGAGATTTGGTTTGAATGTAGCAAATAGATTGGGTGATTATGTTTCAGTGATCTGATTGGTTGGTGTAATCATAATTATTAGAAGGATTGACATGGTGATTTTTATGAAGTGTTTTTTGTTTAAGGCTGGTTTCCAAATTTCAAAATTCCAAATTCATAATTATTAGAAGGATTGACATGGTGATTTTTATGAAGTGTTTTTTGTTTAAGGCTGGTTTCCAAATTTCAAAATTCCAAATTCATAATTATTAGAAGGAGCCCCAAAGATAAAATCCAATTGGAATACCAAGGAATCTATGAAATCCCTTGCAAAACATGTGCAGCCACATACATTGGACAAACCAACCGAAGAGTAAGTGCACGCCTTGCAGAACATGTGAATGCAGTTAAAAAAGAAGAAAAGACTTCCTCCCTTGTCCAGCACATTAAAAAAACAGGGCACGAAATTGACTTTGAAAAAACTAAATTACTTCACAAAACAGAGAATTTATATAGAAGAATTGCTCTAGAAGCCATAGAAATTGAGAGGAGCCCCCTTTGCATAAATAAAAGAGATGATACGTCCCGCCTACCAGAAATTTGGAAACCAGCCTTAAACAAAAAAAAACACCTCATAAAAATCACCATGTCAATCCTTCTAATAATTATGAATTTGGAATTTTGAAATTTGGAAACCAGCCTTAAACAAAAAACACTTCATAAAAATCACCATGTCAATCCTTCTAATAATTATGAATTTGGAATTTTGAAATTTGGAAACCAGCCTTAAACAAAAAACACTTCATAAAAATCACCATGTCAATCCTTCTAATAATTATGATTACACCAACCAATCAGATCACTGAAACATAATCACCCAATCTATTTGCTACATTCAAACCAAATCTCCACCCCCACACTATATACTAGGAAGAAAGGACAGTTGCAAACATTCCATTTTACAACAGCACGAAGCTTGGAAACTTCAGCCTGATGATGGTGAATGTGATTTCACCGAAACGTCGCATAAACATGCAAAATATTACACAGGGCAAAACCCGAACTCAGAACAATCTACATACATATATATACCCGTGAAAATTTACGAAAACAAATATATATATATATATATATATATATATATATATATATATATATATATATGTAGATTGTTCTGAGTTCGGGTTTTGCCCCGTGTAATAAACTCAGAACAATCTACATACATATACCCGTGAAAATCTACGAAAACATATATATATATATATATATATATATATATATATATATATATATATGTCACATGTTTAAGCTGAATTTGAAAATTAAGGGAGACTAGGATAGATCTATTTCAGCCTTATTTTGGCCTCATCAGCTAGCCATACCCACTGGGACTTGAACCTGCAACCTTTGCCTTGTAAGGCAGAGAATTATCCTCTAGGCTACAGTATCCAATCCCTTCAGCTCTGTACCAGGGAAGGGTTACATTTTGTGTCGAATCACCCTGGTATATTGAAGGAACATCACAGCTCCTTTTTTGCCTCTCCCTTAATTTTCAAATTCAGCTTAAACATGTGACACATACAGATAGAATTGTCAGCTATCAATAAAATTAACTGCCTTGGAAATGGCCCTGGGTTGGGCCAAGAGGCAAAAAAGGAGCTGTGATGTTCCTTCAATATACCAGGGTGATTCGACACAAAATGTAACCCTTCCCTGGTACAGAGCTGAAGGGATTGGATACTGTAGTCTAGAGGATAATTCTCTGCCTTACAAGGCAAAGGTTGCAGGTTCAAGTCCCAATGGGTATGGCTAGCTGATGAGGCCAAAATAAGACCGAAATAGATCTATCCTAGTCTCCCTTAATTTTCAAATTCAGCTTAAACATGTGACACATACAGATAGAATTGTCGGCTATCAATAAAATTAACTGCCTTGGAAATGGCCCTGGGTTGGGCCAAGAGGCAAAAAAGGAGCTGTGATGTTCCAGTTGTTAAGTGAATCACTGCAGCTGTTAACTTGGTAACATGGTTGTTAAGTGAATCTGGCTTCCCTATTGACTCTGCTGGTCCGAAGTTCACAAAAATGATCAGAAGACCCCAAAATACTGCAATGGTTATAAATAATTACCAATTGTGAAGCATCCAAATTTTCATCACATGACCACAGGGATGCTGCAACAGCTATAAATGTGAAAAATGTCACAAGTCACTTTTTTCAGTGCCTTGTAACTTCAAATGGTCACTAAATGACCTGTTCTAAGTGAAAGACTATCAGTACTTGATTGATTGGATGTGAAATGTACAAACTGACATTTATAAGACTCTGCCAAGTTAAAAAGGTTACATATAAATGCAGTATGCTTCCCTACTAGGTTATAAAAACTTTACTATAGGTTCTACAAATAAATGGTATAGATCAGATGGTGCTGTTGAAGAGTTGGTATCTTATGTCTGACTTGGGAGTTATCAGCTTTTTCCAGGACCAAATCATAAAGTTTTGTCCCCACCCCACCCCAATTCTGGACTAGAAATATGTGTTTGGAAGTCCAGCACATCAGCAATGCATCATATGGGGGAAGCTTGGCTCATGCCTCCATGCTCATATGCCATCTGTTTCTACATTTATTGCTTTTCTACTGGAAAACTGCTCTGTGCATTAAACCCATCTGTACAGTACGTAAACACCAGAGTAGTAATTTTAGTTAAGAAGATATACTTCAGTTCCTACCAAAGAAAAAATAAATAAATATCTGACTTCTCATATCATGAAGTCACTGAATGATGAGCTAATTCTGTTCTGATTACCTTTAAAAAAATTGATATATAAACTTTAAAAACACAATACAAAATGAAAAAAGCCACAAAAAAGGAAAACACACACACACACAAAGACATACAAAAAATTGTGAAAAACATCTACAAAACAAATACACGTTAACATCTATTGGTACACATATCGACTTCTATTCTATGCTTTAAAATTTCCAATTGTTGTTCTTAGTTATTCAACATACATCAATTGGAGATTTAATTATAACATCCATTATTCATATAAATATTTCTCAATTTTAGTATTAATGTTATATAATATCCAATTCGTTTTTGTTGTCATTTATAAATATTTCTTCAGTTTTCAATGTGTCATTTTGTTTTATTTTGTCAAGCCACTCATATAGTAAACAAGTTTTATAGTACTTCCAAATCTTCTTTTTCTTTTAATTCAATGGTCATTTTGTCCATTTCAGTACATTCCAAAATCTTATTAATTATTCTGTTCTGATTATCATCCACCACAGCATGTTGGGGAAAAAAGAGGTGTGTTATATAACAAAAGACTGGTGCAGTATTTGACTGATTCTGCTTGTCATGCCTGATTTTTATTACTACTACAACTACCAGTGAATGGTTTGTCCTTGTAAGCAAATCATTTGTTACTTTAGGTAGATTTGTAGAATATAATCTCTCCAGATAGACTGCCCTTGCCTGAATTATTATTATTATTCCAACAAGTTCCACAGCACTGAATGTAGTACCAATATGTTGCTATTCAAATATTCTCCAAATGCAATGCTCTAGAACCAGCTCATCCTGTGTTTGAAGATAGCCATTCTAATTAACAAAATAATTATGCTGTAATCATTGGAAAGAATGTTATACATAGGGCATTACCAGATAAATAGGTGATAGTAATGCTGATATTTGCCAAGTGATAGGAGAGGTCCTGATTTACTCACAGTCCCTCGGATTGTTTCAAGCTACTTGTTAACAACAGACTACACTCACCAGCCCAGCATGGAACATTGACTTGGCTTTCTCTGTTCCATGAATAATTTCAGGAATATATAATTGTATACTAAAAGTATATCAATCCAATACCACTATTACATATGTAGCAATGGGAATTTGTATTCACTTGAAAAAAATACTATACAATTTGGAACCATGCACTTTCCAGAGTACCTTTAGGGTTTAATTCCATTTTCTTAATTTGATGTTTAACTGGAAAAGGAATATTATGCATAAATCATGTCCATATGAAAATATATTTCCTACAATTGTATTTCTTCTTCTTCCTTGGAATAGCAGCTCTTAGATATGCAGCATCATGGTATCTATGCAATCGAGAATAAGACCTGCAATAGTAGCTAAGTGAAACAACTTTTTTCCCTAAAAAACTGTTACTATTCTAATGGTTGTAACTGAATGGCACATATTGTACCTGATTGTATAAAGGCATTCTAAGGGATCATCTGGACTGCTTGCAAAAATTAAAAATGGATTCTATAAATAAAACTGTGGAATTATTTTACTTAACTTTTTAAAAATTCAGACTTTTTAAACATATTATTTCTAATTTCAGATGTCACTATTCTATATGATATGCTGATAACTTAAAGTCAGCCGAACTATTGCAAAATTCCACAAAATATAAACCATCTTCTAGATTATGATAGGGAGAAAATTTTCTTAGTAAAACAATATACTGTATTTTTCAGAGAATGAGACACACCTTTTTTTCCTTAAAAGAGGCTGGAAATGTTGGTGCATCTTATACACTGAATATAACTAATTTTGGCCTCCTGAAGCCTGCCCCACAAAAAATGGGGTGCACAGAGGGTTTGAAAGATCTGGAGAATGCTCCTGGGGGTTGAGGGAAGGCAAAAACACTCATTTTTGCAAAAATTGGGCAAAAAAGGCCCATTTTTCACAAATGCAAAGTGCGTAGAGGTTTGGAAGGTCTTCAGTGTGTGTGGACATTTTTTTGAAAAAAAAACCAGGTGAAAAATGGCCCATTTTTCAAAAAAAAAAGAGGGGGTGGGTAGGAGAGGGCAAAACCCTTTCCCCCCTTACTTGCAGTACCTCTTCAAAATTTTGGTGCATCTTATACACTGGTGCATCTTATAGTCCAAAAAACATACGGTACTACATGCAAGTTTCACTTCCATTTTTGAAGTTCAAAAAATTGTATGGCTAAATTTTACATACCTACATACATACGTATGTACATACAGCTTTTCCCAGGAAAATAAGCCTCAAAAGACATAGTAAAAGCACCTATTGTATTTTTCATTTTTTTTAATGAAAGAGTATATCAAAAAAGAAAGCAAATCCCTTCAATGTTGTAGAGGAAAATCCTTGTAGTGAAACAAATGAGATTTCTTTTAGCAATATTTTCTTTCATGTATCATCAAGGGTTTACCCTATGAGCATGACATTATATGAAGAGAAGTTCAAGATATTAACATTTTCAGGTAAAATAACCTTGAATCTGGATAACTGTTGGGGGTAGTTATTTTTCAGTTCAACTCATTTGATTTTCAAAGCCTTGATTTACGCTCTCCTATTTGCTTTGTCAATTACATATTTTATTCGTTACCCGGCAAAATTTATATCTATGTTGCTTTGCTTCATGTTTACTAATGAAGTACTGGAATCCCTTGCCTGCAATCAAACTCTAATAATAATAGCTTGTCTTTTTTCATTCTGCTGGCACTTTGCAGTGCTGATACAATGAAGTCTGAAGTTTTTGTAAACATTAATTGTACATATTTTATAAATCTTCAAGATACAAATTAAAACTTCTGTGGAAGGAAAAAGTTATTATTAATTTTTATTTCTAGCCTTCCAGACTTTCTCAAGAGATTACTATCAATCTGTAGAGTAAAACAATCTTTAGCAATAGCAATAGGACTTAGACTGTGCTTTACAGCCCTCTCTAAGCGGTTTATAGAGCCAGCACATTGCCCCAAACAATAAAATGGGTAAAGGTGGGTAAAATGAAGACCCAGATGGGTGTGTGTGGTTGTCTTCATTTTACCCACTTTTACCCATTTTATTGTTGGGGCAATGTGCTGGCTCTGTAAACCGCTTAGAAAGGGCTGTAAAGCACAGTCTAAGTCCTATTGCTATTGCTAAAGATTGTTTTACTCTACAGATAGTAACTCAGAAGGATGAAAGGCTGAGTCAACTATGAACTGGTTGGAACTGACTTGCTGAACTGCTCACAGCCAGCAGTCAGCAGAAATAGCTTGCAGTACTGCATTCTAACATTGCACCAACACACAAAACCTCCTTTATACCAGCATTCTCCAATCTTGGGCGTACAGATTTCCAGTATTTCAGTATGTCCTCATTCAAACCACACAATCTCCAGATCCTGGGACAAAGGCTCAGTAACATTACTTGGTCAGTCAGGGGCAAAGATATACCCTGAAATCATCAGTGTGTTGATGAAACTATATTCCATGTCCGTGATGTTGCCACACGTGCCATAGCTGGAATGCAGAACCCTCTCTGTGGGCACAGCTCAGCTCCATTGCCTCTTACCAGTAAGCCCGATTTTGGGGATGTGCAGGGTTGGGGCACATGCTGGAGATGATGTGCATGCATGGGGGTATTGCACACATGCGTGGGAGATGAGGTCATACATCCATGTGTGAGCTGGGGGGAGTTTGTGGGGGGCAGTGTGGCCCCTAGTTGCCCATTTTTTGTCCCAGGAGGCTGCAGAAAGTGCTTCTAAGCCCAAAATGGGGTGCAGGGGTCATGAGTGCATGTATGGTCATGAGGTCATGTGCACATGCACAGGGAGTGGGGGCATGGGTTCACATGGGCATGTGGTGGGGGAGCATGGGGAATCGTGCATGCATGCACAGGGGTCGCACGTTGCATTATGGGTGCTGTCATGTGCATGCTTTTGGCACACAATGACAAAAAGGTTAGCCATCACTGGATGACCTTTCCCAGCAGTTTCATATAGAAGCTAAACAAACAAAAAAAGAGTAGAGCTCGTAAGCACCACTTTCAACAGTGTAATTAAATTGCATTGGAAAGGCAGGGGTTCCGGGGATTTGGTCTGGCCATTGCAATTTTCTTATCTTACTAAGAACCATAATTTATAAGTCAAAACACATGAATTAAGATTATAATGAAATATTATGAGGAGATAAAATTGTGGCTATAGGCGATGTGATTAAGAAAAATTAAATTACCCCATTCAGATAGATCTAAAGTGGACACCTAACATCAAAACCGTAATCCAAAAAGCACAACAAAGAATGTTCTTTCTGCTCCAACTCAGAAAGCTCAAACTGCCCAAGGAGCTGCTGATACAGTTCTGCAGAGGAATCATTGAGTCTGTCATCTGCACCTCTATAACTGTCTGGTTTGGTTCTGCAACCCAACGACTGACAGAGACTTCATAGGATAATCAGAACTGCAGAAAAAAAACCAATTGTTACCAACCTGCCTTCCATTTTAGGACCTGTATACTGAGTCAAAGAGGGTTATGAAAATATTCACATCCTGGACACAAACTGTTTCAACTCCTACCCTCAAGACAACACTGCACGCCAGAACAACTAGACACAAGAACAGTCCCCTCCCCACAATGCCATCACTCTGCTAAACCAATAATTCCCTCAATACTGTCAAACTATTTATAAAGTCTGCATTATTATTAATCTTCTTTGTTCCCGTCACCTGTCTCCTCCCACAAATGACTGTATGTCTGTAACTTTATTGTCTGTATCCTTGCAATTTATATTGACTGATTCCTTATATGATTTGATTGACTGCCATTAAGTGTTGTACTTTGAGTTTTAACAAACTTATTTTTTCTATTATGTACACTGAGAATGTATGCACCAAAGACAAATTCCTTGTGTGTCCCACATAGAGAATACAAAATTCTATTCTATTCTATTCTACTCCACCACAAAAGTCAAGCCAGTTTCAATACGGATACTTTGTACCAACTTTTGCGCTGCCTTTCCACAAAAACCGCTACAGTTCAGCAAGGGAAAGGCGGGCCCAGGAAATCGTTTCGACAGCTTTCTTCCTACGCTCCCTTGTTTTCTACTCCTCCCGAACACTTTCTCCGATTAATAAAGCAAGTTCCCCGCTTCATTAGCGGTTGCTGAAAATAAGGAAGGGGGAAGGGGGATCTTCCTTCCCATGAGGTCCGGAAGAGCGGCTGCAGTGTCCCCAGAGGCTGTCAAGCGAAGTCAGCCTGGCACCTGAGGCCGCCCGCTTTCGTTCTTCCCGCCTCGCAACCAGGGCTCTTTCCTCACCCCGCCTCTCACACGGGAGGCCGCGCTTCGGTTTTGCCCGCGCTGTGACGTCCCTTCGAAGAAACAAACTCCGAGCCGGTTAATAATTCCCTGCGGAAGAGCCCCGGCGGAATAAAAAGAGAAGTGCCACAACTACTGTACAGCGACTGGTCTTTTTAAATTTTATTTTATTTTAATATTCGGGCTGAAGAAGGCGCGTGCCCGTCAAGAGAGGCAAAAGACGCGCCGGACTCCGGGTCTTTTCTCGAGGCAGGTGAAGGGGATTTTCCGTCGCAGTTTTCCCAAGAGGATGGGACCCGCCGTCTCTGCGCCCGGAGCTTTGCTTTGGCTCCTTTTCTTCCCGCCTTGGGCCGCGGCGTCTCCCAAACTCAACATCCCCAAAGTGTTGCTGCCCTTCTCTCGGAGCGCCAGGATTAACTTCACTCTGGAAGCGAGCGAAGGCTGCTACCGGTGGTAAGCGAAGGGAGGGGGAGGAAAAGCCGAGGCACATGTTGCAGGTGCAGCCACCACTTGGCACAACAACACGCGGGCGCGGGGAGGGGAAAGGAAAAACAGCAGCTTTGATGTTCAGTTCAGCGCTAGCAAAAGCCGCGAGGTCCTATCTCGGCCTGAGCCGAACCGGTTAATTCGCTGGGTACTTTCAAAGGAGGAGAGTTGACTGGCTTTCCATTGGAGCGGTTCTTGCTTTGCAGCCTGGCAGAGTAGTGATAAAATCTCTAGGGCGCTTGCGCACTTGCCTCAGACCCCGAACGTGCATGAAACGCGCACTTGGCTTCCAATAATCGGAAAATCAGCCCATCGATCGAGAAGGGGGTTTTGTCCGTGTCCCCCCCCCCCCCCCCCGCAGATCGTTCCCTTTCACTATTCGGGAGATCCTCGCTTCTTCAGCTTCAGCGCTGTTGGGCTGTTAGTTTTGTTTCCTAATATGTGCAGCGGGGGCCTCGTGATTATTCAAAACTTTATGGAACAGGCAGAGTGAACCGTATGCTGAAGCGCTGGTTTTCCTAAGAATTTTCGTTAGGCTGCTGTTGGGAATTGTGTAGGGATAAAAAAGAAATTGTAACAAGTCCTTGCTCGTCCGTCGAGGCAGTGGTAAAACTGGTTGATTCTGTCTTCTTCATCTCTTTCTTGTACTTATTAGCCTGTTTTTTTTGTTGCTGTTGTTTAGTACAAAACAAGCTCTATTGAAAAGGGACAGCTCTGTTGAAAGTCTGAAATAAAAAACTGGGTACAATAATAATAATTTTTCATAATTATAAAGGAAACATGTCTTTTTTTCTTAGGTATAAGGTGTTCTTGCTCTCAGACAAGGAAATATTCAGATTATTTCCAAAACAATTATGCTATCCTAACTCTTTCTCTTTCTCTCTCTCTCTCTCTGTGTGTGTGTGTGTGTGTGTGAGAGAGAGAGAGAGATCGAGAGATCTTTATGCTTCTTCATCCGTCCGTCTGTCTGTCTGCTATCTATCTATCCGTCCATCCATCTATCTAATTTATATGCCACCCAACTCCCAAAGGATTCTGGGTGGTGTACAACAAAATATCATCATTAAAAACAATTTATGCATTTTATTTAGTTAAGATATTGACATGCACTCCAAGTCAACTCATTTTAACAGTAGAAATAACTCTGTGATATTAGTAGATTTCCTGTGTTTTATTCTGAAAGTTCTATTTGTGATTATAAAAAGTACTTGAAATACCAATATCAACTTGCAGATTTTATCAGAAGTAAGCCTGATTGTGTGCAGTTAGTATATAGGTAGGCAAGTTGTATTGGATTAAAACTTTAGTGACTTGCATATTGTAGCCCTAAGTATTCATAGTGACTTATTTGGGTTTAAAATTTGGCCTCAATTAATTATACAGAATGTGAAGGTGTGATATAGTCTTTGTATTACTTCTTACTCAGACAATATTTTGAATTATTTAATTGTGAAAATCTCCAGGCACTTTCATAGTTTAATAAGTACAATGTCTACAAAGATGAATGAGCATTGTCTCACAATTCATTATTGAAAATTACTTTCTGTTCAGTGTCAGATATGTAACAGAAGTGAATATATTGCTATCTTTATCATATTTCTTTCTTAAAAGCTGTGCTAGACCAAGATTAATTTTTTAAAAGTTAATTTCAATTAAAATGTATTTACATAATTAGATCAGATAGCAATAAGATGGTAGTGTTAAACTTTGATTGGGAAGCAGAGCAGGAACAAAGCTGTTTAAAATGCAGATTAGCTAACAATGTAATTGTACATTTTAGTCTAAAAAGAACTGTTGGTAAGCTTAACTGGCAGTCTGATCTTGCACATTGTTAAAATAAATTCCAAAGAATCACTGAAACTTCTTTGCAAAATTTCATTATAAAATTAATTAGTTCATGTTGGCCCTTAAACATAATGTAGCTTGGATTGTTTTACCAGGGTGTATAAGACCAAAGTTATGGTCTAGGCCAGTGATGGTGAATGTTTTTCCCTCGGATGCCGAAAGAGTGTGTGTGTGTGCTATCGCCCCTGCCTGAGTGCCCATACCCATACCCAGGCATAATTCAAAGCCTGGGGAGGGCGAAAACAGTTTTCCCTGCCCCTTAGAGGCCCTATGGGGGATGAAAGCGACCTGTTTCCCAACTTCAGGTGGGCCCAGTAGGCTTGTGTTTCGCCCTCCCCAGGTTCCAAAGGCTTCCCTGAAGCTGGTGGAGGGTAAAAATGCCCTCTCACACCCCCTGGAGGCTCTCTGGAAGCCAAAAATGCCCTCCCAGAGCCTCTGTGCAAGCCAAAAATCAGCTGGCCAGCACACACATGCACGTTGGAGCTTAGCTAGGGCAACGATTCGCGTGCCAGCAGATATGGCTCCACGTACCACCCATGGCACCCGTGCCATAGGTTTGCCATCACTGGTCTAGGTACATGTAGCCTTTAATATTAACAATAACATTTAACCTAACATTTAAATTCTAAATTGTGCTAATTATTGCCAGTGGTTATTTATTGATGGATGATAAATAAATTTATTTATTTATTTTTAATTAATTAATTAATTAATTAATTAATTAATTAATTAATAGCAGGAGGCAAAATGCTCCCAATAGTTTGCTGTTTTTATGCTCCCTAGCTGATAAGCTATTTTTCTCTGTAGGAAGTGGCTGGTGCTTATGGATTTTCATTTTACCAAAAAAATAAAATTAAGAAAAGAGCCATGACAGCTTGATTTTAGGTCATTCACTGTATTCCAATGACAAACTGGACTACTGATGAGCTGATAATTACATTTTAGCCTTGTATTTTATGTGAACCTAGATTATGGTTTGGCATATCATGCAATGTTTTTAAAAAAGAGTTGAATAAGCCTATTATGTAAATATTGAGTTAACGTGAAGCATGTGAACAAAGTTCTTTTGGTATTGGTATTCTTTCTTTCTTTCTTTCTTTCTTTCTCTTCAGTTTGTTTTAGGGATGAAACAGATTTAAGGATGAACAGTTGAGAAATAATGGACAATCTTTATTCCATTCCAGATGGCATCGTTTGGAACAAACAAGCATAATAAGCGGCATCTAACATGGCCTTGCTTTTTAAACCTAATTTTGACCATGAATCCAGTTTAAATAATAATAATAACAACAACAACAGAGTTGGAAGGGACCTTGGAGGTCTTTTAGTCCAACCCCCTGCTTAGGCAGGAAACCCTACACTACTTCAGACAGATGGTTATCCAACATCTTAAAAACCTCCAGTGTTGGAGCTTTCACAACTTCTGGAGGCAAGCTGTTTCATTGATTAATTGTTCTAACTGTCAGGACATTTCTCTTTATTTCTAAGTTGCTTCTCTCCTTGTTTAGTTTCCACCCATTACTTCTTGTCCTACCCTCAGTTGCTTTGGAGAACAGGTTGACTTCTTCTTCTTTATGGCAAGTCCAAGATATTGGAACACTGCTATCATGTCTCCCCTGGTGCTTCTTTTCATTAAACTTTTCATTGATATGCCAAATCTAGCCATTGCAGGTCTGCTAATAGCAACTCAAAAAAGTAGACAACCATGATTTCTTCATTAAAAAATATTCTAATGAACCATAACTTACAATAGAGTAGGTGAAGTCAATTTTAGATTTATGCATTCAGCTGTCCATCTTTGATGTTCTGGCCGAGTAATTTGTGAAAAAGATAAATGGGGCCTGCTTCTTTCATTTTTCCTGTGTAACGTGGAGCAATTATTTCCTATAAATCTTGATAAGATAGAAATAACTAAATTTAAAAGTGATGTGAGGTACTTCTTCATATTCTTTATGCAGTCTGTTTTTTAAAAAACAAATTGCCAAAGATACTATTTAACCATTTGTACCTAGGTTGCAATTATGATAGATAATTTACTCATATGATATATTTTCAGATCCTGAACCTGCAGGTAAGCAGATCCTGAACCTGCAGGAATAACACTAAGAAGATGATGATATATAGCTTGGGTCTAAATTTTATGAAAAATGTGTAGAACCTACTGTATATAAATGTTGTAATACGATGGCCATTAAATCAGAGTATATTTCTTTCAGAATTCAGATGCTTTTCGCTTCTACAGTACCCGCAATGAGGAAGGTGAATTAGTTGCTCCTCTATTGTTCAACATATTCTCGTCCTATATGAAAATAAACTGCACCAGAAGGACTCTTTTGTTCTTGCAGGCTGTTCCTGTGATTTAGAACCCTGATATTGTAATCTAATATAGCTTGCATGTTTAAGCTGTTAACTATCCATGACTGACTGACCCAATCACATTCGTACAACAGGACAATGCTCGCTAGGGCTGTGCAGTGATCCAGATTTGAAGGAGAAAAGATGATTTGGACCATGTATAAATACCCAAGTTGTACCTATCAGCAGCTTCTTAGAAAGGAAGTAGCTGCACGACACCATAAAAATACATGCTTGATTTCTAGAGATAACAGCAGTTGCATCGTACACACTCATGTGTGCTACAAATCACTTTTCAGAATTCAAAATCCTAGTGCTGGTGAGATGTTGACAACTACTTTATAGTAGTTTTCAGAGTTTTCTCCCACTAGACTTATTGGTCAACTGACTTTTAATGAGTTATCTGGCCATATGTAATGTTGACAGTCTCAAAACGGGTGAACAGTGCAGTCAGGCGGTAGGGAAAGCAAGTAGGACGCTTGGCTGCATAGCTAGAGGTATAACAAGCAGGAAGAAGAAGATTATGATCCCGCTATATAGAACGCTGGTGAGACCACATTTAGAATGCTGTGTTCAGTTCTGGAGACCTCACCTACAAAAAGATATTGACAAAATTGAACAGGTCCAAAGGCGGGCTACAAGAATGGTGGAAGGTCTTAAGCATAAAACGTATCAGGAAAGACTTAATGAACTCAATCTGTGTAGTTGAGGACAGAAGGAAAAGGGGGGACATGATCAAAACATTTAAATATGTTAAAGGGTTAAATAAGGTCCAGGAGGGAAGTGTTTTTAATAAGAAAGTGAACACAAGAACAAGGGGACACAATCTGAAGTTAGTTGGGGGAAAGATCAAAAGCAACATGAGAAAATATTATTTTACTGAAAGAGTAGTAGATCCTTGGAACAAACTTCCAGCAGACGTGGTAGATAAATCCACAGTAATTGAATTTAAACATGCCTGGGAAAACATATATCCATCCTAAGATAAAATACAGAAAATAGTATAAGGACAGACTAGATGGACCATGAGGTCTTTTTCTGCCGTCAGACTTCTATGTTTCTATGCTGGTTCCTGCCTGAGTACAGATTTACGACTGGGCCCAAAATTTCTTTTAAATGAGATATTTGTTAAGTGATTTCTCTCCCCCCCCCCCCCACATTTTACAACCTTTCTTGCCACAGTTAAGTGAGTCACTGCAATTGATAAGTTAGTAACCCGGTTGTTAAGTAAATCTGGCTTCCTAATTGACTTCACTTGTGGGAAGCTCACTTTGGGACACAACATAAATTTGAACCAATTGCCAATTTCTAAATTTTAATCACATGGTCATGGGGATGCTGCGAAGGTTGTAATAATGAAAAATAGTAAAAAAAACCCGCATTTTTTAGTCTAATTGTAATTTTGGTTATTGAGGTTCTTTGTTATATATGTTGAGAATTACCTGTGTTGGCTACATGTTATTGGTCATTTGTCCTGAATGCACGGTACAATCAATATGATTGCATTAATGGGTTAATTTCTTGTAGAAGAATGATCTATTAAAGTATTAATCCCCTTGATACTTGATATGCATGTTTGTAAATTAGAGCAGATAAACACAGTTTGGGGCAATTGCTGGAATTGAATCTTAAATGCCTTATATATGGTAATTAACATGGTAATGCATGATTCAGCCAAAGTTAAGCAACTGATATCTCATAGCAACCCCCCCCCCAAATAAATAAATAAATCATCACCTGAGGATATTCAGAGAATTCAGGAAGTATAATTAGCATCAGTTAATTCAACAGATGTTTTAAAAAATGTGAACAGGTTTCAGTATTAATTCAATCTGTCAGTATCTTCAAGCATGTGTGTGTGTGTGTGATTTATGCATATTATACATATTGTCTATCCATTGCATGATGAAGGCCTCTTCTACATGTTTTCAAACAATATGGTCCTGAGCTTTCTTTTACCAATTGGGTCGCAGTATTTGCTGATGAGCTCTCTCCCTCTCCTTCTCCTTTCCCCCCCAATCTCTCTTTCCCTCCCTCCCTCCCTCCCTTCCTCCCCATACATTTATATCACAATATTGTATATCTTTTTTTAAACTATTTTTAATAGTCTTCGGAGAGGGGCGGCATACAAATCTAATAAATTGTTGTTGTTGTTGTTGTTATTATTATTATTATTTAAAGATTGCAGTAATTAATAAGAATCATATGTATATAGTAGCCCTTATTTTATCTTCCTGACTTCTTATGATAACATGATTTCTGTATAGATTCAAAAAGAAGAGTCTAGGTCAGGTACGTCCAGCCTGCAGGTTGCAGGCTGCAGGCATTCCTGGACAGCTAGTAATGAGGTCCCACAAGACCCCTTCAAAATAAATGAATGTTGTTATTGACATCCATTAAATATGTATCAGTGATGGTGAACCTTTGCTGGCTCATGTGCCCCAAGGGTGAACATGCGCACTGGCACTCGCATGTCCACACCCATGTGGTCCCCCCTGCATGTGCACAACCCCTGTGCTGCCCCCATGTACTGTATGTGCACAGACTTCCCTGTGCTGTCCCCCTGAGCACACAGAGAGACCTCACTGAAGCCTCCAGACTCCTGAACCCTGGAGATATAGAAAAACAGCCCAACGGACCAGTTGGAAGTTCATTTTTGAACTTCCAGTTGGTCCGTTGGGCTGTTTTTTGCTGTACCCAGGGTTCAGGAGGTTTTCTGAAGCCTGGGGAGAAAACAGCCAAAAAGAAGGCTGAAAATTAGCTGGCCAGTCCGTGTATGCACTCTGGAACTCACAAATGGGCAAACCTTGTGTGCCCTCCGATATGCCTCCATGTGCCACCTGTGGCACGCATGCCATAGGTTCACCATCACTGATATATATATATTGTATATGAGATCCAGGCAAACCAAAAGGTTGGACACGTCTGACGTAGATTTAAGGATAGTAAAAATTGGTGGAACCAGATAGGAATGAATGAAATATATTTTAACTGTGAAAATGTTGCAGATTAAACTAGTTTTCCAAGAAAAATCTACTACTGCAGAATTTTCCAAATTTAAAACAGCTATATTTAATTTTTTTTCCATATTTCATCCTTTTCACTTGTAATGAATATGTACTTTTCTTCAAAAGTCTCAATAATTAGAAATATTATGATGTTTTAACTATTCCTCTAGGTTTCTAATTTCGTTGCTAGTGTAACTATTAATCTTCTTTGTGTAAATCACAAATCTCACAGAATCATTACATTCACTCTAGTAGTAACACATCTGGGCATCAACTCATTGTTTCTTGCTTCAGACTTCTCTACTTGGTGTTTGCAAGACTTCCTTTTTCATGTAGAGTAGAAACCAACAGAACAGGAAGAACTATTGCACCAGACCTTTATTTAATCTCAAATTCTATGTGTAAAGCAAGGAACGGAAATAAACTTTTGAATAGAAGGGTTTTATTTGCAGTTACTAAAGTAGGTTGCTTTACATTTTCATTTGTACTGTTTGTGGTTCTGTCCTGTAGAGTCTGCTGAAAAAGGAACCTGACTGAATGTAGAATTATAAATGTGCACACACATGCATACATATTCTCCAGGATTGCTAATCATTAATATTATCTGAAAGTGTGCATTACATATTGGAAATGAGAAATCTGAAGATGTGCCATGGGTATAATTATCTGCTTACATCACATAACATTAGATTTTTCAGTCTTCCAGTTTGAGGAGTGGGAATTGAATAACTATTATTTTTAAATAGCATGCATTTAGATGCACCTAAAAGTTATGATTAGTGCATGATTTGCAAAGTAGATTTTGTGTTACAACATTTATCTAAATAAAAATTATTAAATTGTGTATGTATTTCAAAAAATTCAGATATATCATACTCTAACTGATTTTTTTTATAAATACATTCAAAGGAGAACAATTGATGCGTATGTTTCTTGAAAGATCCAAATGAGGTTAGGATCTTGAAAATATATTTTGGCAAGTGGTTTACAGTAATTTAGATTTACTAATCTAGATTTACATACTTGTTCAGATGGATTGATAGTTTTCAGTTCATATAAATCTTAGTTAATATGGCTAGCAACAGTGGTCAGGGAAA
Source organism: Erythrolamprus reginae (assembly GCF_031021105.1). Taxonomy (NCBI): domain Eukaryota; kingdom Metazoa; phylum Chordata; class Lepidosauria; order Squamata; family Dipsadidae; genus Erythrolamprus; species Erythrolamprus reginae. Next base: position 85,109,602 of record NC_091951.1, read on the forward strand.
GCTTTAGTTATTTAAGCAATCATTTATTTAAAAAAACATGTTTAGAGATAATTAGCCAGGAATTCACTTTAGTAATCCAATCCGAGTCGGTCACTGGGACCAGATTGTAGCCTGCAACATTATCATGGGATGTATATTCACATTCATTCCACCAGAGTAAATTTATTTATTCTCTTGGGTTCTAGCTATTTATTCATTAAATTAACAATATTTTAAAGTTCTGAATGTGATCCCCAAGTATACAAAATAAGTTTTAAAATAAGCAGGATGTATAGACCAGTGATTTTCAACCTTTTTTAGCCGTGGCACATTTTTTACATTTACAAAATCCTGGGGCACACCACCAACCAAAATGACACAAAATGACACCCTAAGACACTCTCCTCTCTTTTTCCATCCCTGTCTCCTCCCCACCCTTGTGTGTGTGTGTATACACACTCTTGAACCATTTCCAAAAACAGGTGAGGGCTGGGGGTTTTTCTCTCTTATTCTTTGGGTGCTTTTTATCATATGCTTTAAATCAAGAGTCACTTCTCTCTCTCTTTTGTTTCTCTCTCTTTCCTCTCATTCTCTGACACAACCATTTTCTCATTTCTTTTTTCCTCCCTTTTTTGCTCATTTCTCTCTCTCTCTCTCCCTTCCTCTCCTTTTCAATCTCTCTCTCTCTCTTTCTTTCTTTCTCTCTCTTGCCTTCTTTCTCTCTCACTCTTGCTTTCTCTCTCTTTCTCTTTTCTTTCTCTCTCTTTCTCTCTCACACACACTCTCTTTCTCTCTCTCTTGCTTTCTTTCTCTCTCTTTCGCTCTTTCTTTCTCTCTCTCTTTCTCACTCTCACTCTCTCAACAAAAAGTTGCGAGACTGGAACCTGAGCTTCCTTCTTCACTGCACACCTGACCGTGTCTCGTGGCACACTAGTGTGCCACGGCACACTGGTTGAAAAACACTGGTATAGACGATTGTTACATTTTTAAGACTATGGAATGTGTTAAGACTGCAGCCCAAGCAGTTCATAATCCATCAGTCTGTTAATTCAGAAATAACTCCTGAATGTTCAATGGAATTTATTCCCTGATGAAAGTATTTAATAGCGCAGTCTACTTGTCCATATTTATAATGTGAATACATTTTTATTGTGCCTAAGATATTGAAAGCAGACTGGTTTTGCCAACTGGTCAGGCACACGAGTAAGACATTTACAGAGGATACGATTAAATTAACATTTCTTGTCAAATGTCTAAATCTGAGAGATATCTTGGGCTTATTTTATTAGGGATCCTTAATAAAATACATATAGATGTCTGCTTTCCTTAGTTTTAAATAGGCATAAATGCATTCATTTGATATGACATCTGTGCTTCAAAAGATCAGGACTGTTAAATAGCTGCTGACAGATAGATACTGTACTGTATTTTTTGTAGTATAAGATGCTCTGGGCTATAAGATGTACCTAACTTTTGGGGAGGAAAACAAGAAGAAAAATCTGCCTCTGCTTCCCAGCATCCATTCAGTATTCATCTGGCCCATTCACTGCCACCACAGCACTTTTGCCTTAGCCCATTTGCCACTACTGTGGTGTGTTCATCATGGCCTGTTCATGCTGTTTGCCACAGCCTGTTCACCACCGCCCATTTGCCGCGGCTGTCCATTTGCTGCAGCCCATTCTAGAACAGCTGACCAGCACCACACCAACCCCCTTCCCCCTGCTGCAATATTTGCTGTATAAGATGCACAGAAATTTCCAGCCACTTTTTTTTTGGGGGGGGGGGGTGTTTTATACTCTGAAAAATACGGTAAGTATTTTTACTTTTTTTTACTTTACTTTTTTTACTCTTTTTACTTTATCTGAATCCACATAAGGGACTAAGACACACTTTGCTAGGCAATAGAATAGAATAGAATAGAATAGAATAGAATTTTTATTGGCCAAGTGTGATTGGACACACAAGGTTTTTCTTGGTGCATATGCTCTCAGCGTACATAAAATAAAATATACATTTGTCAAGAATCATATGGTACAACACTTAATGATTGTCATAGGGGTCAAATGAGCAATGAAGAAGCAATATTAATAAAGATCTTAGGATATAAGCAACAAGTTACAGTCATACAGTCAACATGGGAGGAAATGGATGAAAGGAATGATGAGAAAAACTAGTAGAATAGAAGTGCAGATTTAGTAGAAAGTCTGACAGTGTTGAGGGAATTATTTGTTTAGTAGAGTGATGGCATTCGGAAAAAACCTGTTCTTGTGTCTAGTTGTCTTGGTGTGCAGTGCTCTGTAGCGACGTTTTGAGGGTAGGAGTTGAAACAATTTGTGTCTAGGATGTGAGGGGTCAGTAAATATTTCCCCTGCCCTCTTTTTGACTCGTGCAGTGTACAGGTCCTCAATGGAAGGCAGGTTGTCAGCAATTGTTTTTTCTGCAGTTCTGATTATCCTCTGAAGTCTTTTTGATAGCTGTTTGATAGCATTTATAACTGACTAGATTCATATAAATATAAAAAAAGAAATCAGATAAGTAGTTTCTAAACCAGGATAGGACTATTTGCTAGGTATCATGGGCATATTGAAGATGTCTCACTCCACGCCGTCAGATGACTTCTTCCAATGACTGCATTTAGATATTATGCAACATGGGAGACTTGTTGAACTCTGGAGTACCCTAATGAAACATTCAACTTTCTCCCACTGTCACCTCCAACTGAATCTACTCACCTAGGAATGTAATTAATGTACTGTAAAATGGTATACCACATCACTATTTTCTTGCTAGTACATGCAGATCTTGGTGAGAGATATTTCCTTTTGATCATCCAGCCAGGTTTTCCAACTGCAGTTGGATCACCTGTGATCCAACTGCCTCTAGGACAGTGTTACTAGACTGTCTTGAATCTGTCTTATTATTGCACTTTATTGTTGCACTTTAATTAATTTGGATTTTAGCATAATTAATCAATTTTTATCTATATTCTTGTATTATTCTTGTATTATTCTTGTTTTAGTTAAACTATTGGGGTTTTTAAAAAAAATTATGTATATGGATGATTCTTGGAATGAGTGGGACTGTATGTATGGGATGGATGATTATGGGATGAATGGATATAGTTTAGATGGGATGTCTAGCTTACCTGGTGACCAAGGGGCAGGAGGGATGGGGGAAGCCTATCTTTGGGGTGGTAGGGGGTCCAGAAGATTCTGGTGTTGCTGGGGAGAGGCAGATATAATGGGAGTCATGGGGCAAGCCATTCTGGGGAAAGAAGGGATCACCGCTTGAAAGTGATGCCTTGTACCAGCCCCATGAGGTCAACCCGGGGCACTGGTGATGAGTGTAAACTGGGCCCTGGGCTCAAGCTGCTGCTACTCAATGCCAGGTCAGTGGTTAACAAGGCTCTCTTCATCTGGGATTTGGTCCTGGAGGAGGAGGCCGACCTGGTATGTGTGACTGAAACCTGGCTGGGCCCAAAGGGAGGAATTTCTCTCTCTGAAATTTGCCCAGCCGGGTTTCAGGTATGGCATCAGCCATGACCCCAGGGAAGCCAAGGAGACCTTCTGCCTATATAGACTCATTGCTCCTGAGATTGCGGGTTGTGAGTCCCTCTTTGTGAAGTTGGATCTAGGGGTTCAGGTGGGCTTGTTGCTCCCAGCTGCAATGCCGTCTAGCGGGACCCAGAGGAAGAGACTTCTCTATGGCGGCCCTGGCCCTCTGAAACTAACTCCCACCAGAGATCAGGACTGCTCCCACCCTCCTTGTCTTTTGTACACTCTTGAAAACTCATCTATGTCGCTAGGCAGGGGAAAATTAATATACCCCTTAGCTATTATAATTTATGTATGGTTTGTTTAAGTTGTATGATTATTTTTATAAGGGTTTTAAATTGTTTTTTAACCATTGGATTTGTATATTGTGTATTGTCCTGTTGTGAGCTGCTCCGAGTCCTCTGAGAGGGGCGGCATACAAATCTAATAAAATGAATTGAATTGAATTTCAGAGATGTATGCCAAGCGTGCGTGCCATGATTTCATTGTGAATGAGATTAAATCTATCTTCTACTTTACAGTAATTACAGAATTTCCATTGTACCTGGAATATTACCTCAGGTTTTAAATCCTTACATTAGCAACAGAGGTTCCCATCTAATTGTTTTTGTTAAGTGCGGACTACTTGTTATGCCAATTTCATTAACATACTTTGCACAAATCACTTTTTCAAAGCTGCCTCACAAAGCATCAGAATATTTTTAAAGATTCCTGATTATTTTACAGTTGTTTACTGAATGTGAAAAACAGGCACATCTTGTTTCTATAATTCATTGCTTTATCGGGGGAAATGACAACTGACAGCTCTCTTAGTTCCAGCCGTAATAGCTGTTCTCACCATCACAAAATTTTCTATTTCTAAAACACTTTGCTATAAGGATTAAAATACAATGGGTTTCAGCAGTTATTAATTGGTTTATAACTACAATATTTTTAATATTTTTATACAGGTCTTCCACTAGACCAGAAGTTGCTAGCATAGATGCTATAGAACAAGATAACCGTCAGTGTTCACAGAAAGCTGTTATTCAAGCCAGATCATCACAAATATCACGGCTTACAAGTATTATTTTGGCTGAAGATGTTTGTAAGTACTGTCTCTTTCTTCTCTATTAATATTTTATTAGCACTAAATTTTAAGCACTTGTGGGATTTCTACATCTAGATGCTACTAAAACTCTCGTGTCTGTTTGATTATTTGCAATCATTTGGATGAAATAGTGAATCTTAGGGCAGTCATTTTTGAATCAACATAGGTCAAAGGAGCTAACTTGCAGAATGTATTCAAAATCTGGAACCCGTGATTCTTGTGGGATTGAAATTTGGTAAAGTTAATATAGATTTAGTGCTGTACATGTGCCAACATGTATGGAGTGCCCCCTTTGAACTATAAAAAAGCCACGGATCTGTGATTGCTTTGCTAGTAATTTCCATTTGTTTGCATGCTCATGCATCAAAATGCAGCTGGAAGCAGTTTTGAAGGAGCCATGATACCTGCACTCTTCTGTATGCTCCAGTTCACTTTATTGCAATGTAAATTATTATTATTATTATTATTATTATTATTATTATTATTATTATTATTATTAATTAGATTTGTATGCCGCCCCTCTCTGCAGACTCGGGGCGGCATACAAATTATTCTTATACAGCAGTAAAATTATTCTTATACAGCAATTCTGGACAAAATTCCTACACAGCATGGTAGGAGAATCATAGTCTTAAACATCTAGAGGTACCAACTTATACAATGCTGTGCTAAATTGAAAACTATATTAATGTTCAATGTTAACTGGATTGACAACAACATTTTTTCCCTTGTTCATCAAGTGACTGGCCAGGTCCTTCGCTGTGATGCTATAGTTGATGCTATTCATACTATTCACATAGTATCTACAACAAAAGAATTATATCTTGAGGATTCACCACTGCAGCTGAAAATTCAAGCCAAAGATTCTGAAGGTATCAAATGCATCACAGATTCAACATTTTAATATATCTAAGAGCACATTCTCTTTCATTTGCTTTTGTTTAGATTTCGGTAATATTTTAAGAAAATTTGTCTTACTTTTGTAGTATTAAACAATATGTCATGAAAACAGTGAATTACTATTATACAACCTTGTATACCTTATACTTTATTTATTTATTTATTTGTTTTATTTATTTATTTTATTTATTCGATTTTTATGCCGCCCTTCTCCTCAGACTCAGGGCGGCTCACAACATGTTAACAATAGCACTGTTTAACAGAGCCAGCCTCATTTGACCCACCTCACAAGGATGGAAGGCTGAGTCAACCTTGAGCCGGTGATGAGATTTGAACCGCTGACCTACAGATCTACAGTCAGCTTCAGTGGCCTGCAGTACAGCACTCTACCTGCTGTGCCATCCCGGCTCACTTACTCAATGAAATCTATTTTCTCTATGATACACTATATGAGAGGCATCCAACCTAGGCAACTTTAAGACCTGTGGACGTCAGCTCCCATAATTCTCCAGCCAACCATGCAGGCTAGGAAATTGTAGGAGTTATGGACTGCTGACTGGGGAATTCTGGGAGTTGTAGTTCAAAGATCTTAAAATATCCAAGATTGGCACCCCTTTACTATATTATTAAATATTAATGATTTTAAATTCATTTCCTTAAAGTCAGAAAATGACACCTAGTGAACTTTGTAAATATTCTTCATATATAGGATTTCCAGAATTCCAGGTTAGAAATTCTATGTGTTTTATTCCAGACAAAGTTGAAAGAAGATAGTTTGTCATGCAAAAATCAGAGATTAAAATTTTCCACAAGATTTATTTTGGCAACTTGTGCTGAGCCATTTGTGATGAAATTCAAAAATATTAAGCAATTATTTTTCAGATCATTCTTTTTTGCAAATAAGCTATCCTAAGACATCTCATTTACTTCATGAATTACAACTACGATGAATATCAAGGAACATTTGTTTTTAGGGTAAATGCATTTTCAGCATAACTCTCTGATATCAGTATTGGGGATATTGCTAGGATTTTAAAAGCAAAATTTATGTTAGAGAGGGATATATGCATTGGATCATGATATTTGATCATTTGGTCTTTGCAGTCAGATTGGGATCATTTACATATAGTGTCTATTGAATAGAATATGTGCTTGCAAAATCAGTTGCAATTTCACTTTCTGTGGTTGATGAGGCATTGGCAGTATTACTAAAAGAAGATTGTTTCCCTACCCTTTCTCTCTAGTTGCCATTTAAAACTTTCCATTAAAAAAAATAAAATTTCATGTTACATATCTGATATGCATAGATTTATTATATTTATATTAGATAATACTTTATTTCTTTTATTATATTTGTATTAAAATATTTAATACAAATTTGTATTTTCCATTGGATAAATAAATTGTGTTCTGCCTCTATTCCTCTTTTCCCAGGTCATTACACTTAGTCATGTTGCAAACTACTGCTGAAATGAATTTATCTAATCATTTTATGTGTGTGCAGTTCTGCTCTGTTTTCATTGTAATTCCCAAACATTGTGGTTGTGCAGATAGTTTGACAAATGAAGGAAAACTGTCTTTTCATTCTGACTTTTTTGATGTTCCATTATTTAAAGGAAATACTTTTAGCACTTTGGCAGGACTTGCTTTTGAGTGGACCATTGTGAAAACCTCCGAAACTAATGAATTCTCAGATTTCCATAATGCACTACAGTAAGTTTAATTTATTCAGTTGTTAATATGTGCTTAAATATAAACTTTAGATAAATGGCTAGACAGTTTGCAAATGACGAACTTTTCCCCATAGTTCTGCTTATTTCTTCTTCTGCCCTTTTACCTACATAAAGATTAAAATTCATTCTTAGTCTCTCTTTTTTCTTTCCCTTCATTTTTTATTTTGTTTTACATGCCCATTACATTTGCTATCATGCAGATATTGATTTTTATAGAGTTCTATAGATGCATTCCTAGATTCCCATTATTATTATTATTATTATTATTATTATTATTATTATTATTATTATTATTATTATTATTATTAATTGGATTTGTATGCCGCCCCTCTCCGAGGACTCGGGGCCTCTCACAACATATCAAAACAATATGCAATATACATACCTAAAAATCCAATTAATGTAGCTAAAAAATTTAAAAACTCTAATAATATTTAAAATCATTCATTCCCATTCACACAGCAAGACATACTACACTCGTCATCCAGGGGGCTAGGGTCTAATGGCCCTAAGCCTGGTGGCACAGATAAGTCTTTAAACTTTTATGGAAGGTGAGGAGGGTGGGGGCAGTGCAAATCTCTGGGGGGGAGCTGATTCCAGAGGGCTGGGTCCCCCACAGAGAAGGCTCTTTTCCTAGGTCCCGCCAAACGACATTGTCTAGTTGACGGCACCTGGAGAAGGCTGACTCTATGGGATCTAACCAGTCACTGGGACTCATGTGGCAGAAGGCGGTCCCAGAGGTAATCTGGTCCGATGCCATGTAGGGCTTTATAGGTCATAACCAACATTTTGAATTGCATCTGGAAACCACTTCACAGCTAATGCAGTCCGCAGAGTGCTGGAGAAATACGGGTATGCCTGGGAAGGCTAATAACCACTCACGCGGCTGCATTCTGGACGATTTGAAGTTTCCAAACACTTTTCAAAGGTAGCCCCATGTAGAGAGCATTGCAGTAGTCGAACCTCAAGGTGATAAGGGCATGAGTGACTGTGAGTAAAGACTCCCTGTCCAGATAGGGATGCAACTGGTGCACCAGGTGAACCTGGGCGAACGCCCCCCTTGCCACAGCTGAAAGATGATGGTCCAATGTCAGCTGTGGATTGTGGAGGATGCCCAAGTTGCAAACCCTCTCTGAGGGAGTCAAAAATCCCCCCCAGGGTAATGGACGGACAGATGGAGGTGACCTTGGGAGGCAGAACCCATTGCAACTACGTCTTGTTGGGATTGAGTTTGAGCCTGTTAGCACCCATCCAGACCCTAACAGCCTCCAGACACTGACACATCACTTCCACAGCTTCACTTCCAGTATATTTGACTATACCATTCCTTCCCTCCATATGTTTTGAACATTTGAACATTTTATTAAAGTCCAGTTAACTAGTAGTTGATGTTACTAATTAACACTTGTAATTAGTTGCAGTTCCTACATGGGATGGATATTTGGAGATGGCTCGCCAAACAGTTTTGAAAACAAACTACAGAGCTTTCATGAGACTATACTTATCTCATCTATCTGTTTTACATGAAAGCTTTACTGTTGCCAAGTATTCAAACTGGTCCAGTTGGTATATACTTATGCTTAAAATTGTAACACAAAGAAGCATTGTAAAGAATTATCTGTAATTTTAAAAAGTCATTCTACTGAAACACACTCATATATCTGGTGGAGACAGCATAGAAGTGGCATTTTCTGCAGGAGCTCCCCTCTTGTAAAACAGCTTATCCATAGAAGTAGTCCTTCTTCTTTTCCCCCTTTGGGGGAATAATATTTTATGCCATAAGAATGAGATCTAATTCAATTCTTCATTTCTGATTTTTTTGTATTTATTGATTTTGTTTGCATTACTGCACAGTTGTGGCAGCTATCTCAATAGGGATACTGGTAGACATAATGAATGGGCAGATACAATTCTGAATAAATGTTTTGAAGATCCTAAACCATAAGGGTTAACAAGCACCTGGATAAAACCTAGAAAAATACTGGTAGTCAGTGAAGCTTATATATTACCAGTGAAATATGACAATAATAGTTTTGTCCCATTATCAGATGGATAGAAGCATTATCTAGGGTATTTTGTTTCAAGGGCAACCCTGTTAAATCAAATTACAATAGTCTAGTTGAGAGATGCATTAATGGCTATACTCAGTGCATCTTGTTCCAGATAAAATCAAAACAGATGCATCAGCCAGAGCCAAGCAAATTGTTACAAAACCAATTAGCAAAATTGGGAGTCTCTATTGACCTCTCCATTATTCATGTATCTAACTTGAATCAGGTTCATGGTTATTAACTCTACAAAATTGTATAAGATTCCATTGAATTTTTACATTCACCTCATAGAAGAGACAAATATTTATTGTTTTGAGAAATGATTTTTTTAATGTTTTACCTTAATCTTTAGCTTCATCTGTTTTAAATGCTGTTTGGATATTTTTTTAACTACTGTTTGGGTATTTTTCCTTTCAATTTTCTTATGTTTTGTTATGCCTCTAGTAGTTTTAGAAAAGTTTTAGTTGTAATGTTTTAAAATAAGTACCCTTATTTAAAATAAGTACATTTATACATTTCTCTAATTTAATATATAATCTTAAACTCATAAGGACATTTTTTTTTAGCTAACATACACTTTAAAAAACCTCAAAAATATCAGAAGAGATGTATTAGAATTAAATTGGATAAAAGATGAATAAAATAAAGTGAAAACTAGCTGGAATAAAATAAATATTTTGGTAACAACATTGAGAATATTGGATATTTTAACATTGGGAAGAGTGATGTCATCATTCATATCATATTGGATTTATGGAGTTATTATTTGGAAGTCAGATAGCAACCAGTGGAGATTCTTGAGTGAAGCTACCGTATTATCTTTGAAACTTCCAACAATTTCAGAAAATAACCAAATAAATTTGATATACCAGCCACTCTGAACTTTAAATTCTATTTTATTTTTTCTAGATTACTTTGGGTCTATGGACTTGATTTTAAATATATTTTCATCCACATCTAAAATAACTTGGTTTTGATCAATTTTTAAACTATATTTCCGTCTTTCCTATTCATCTTCCTCCCTTGAAATATTTAAAAGAATTTTTAGAAACACCAAGGAGCCTTCCACATTTGTTAAGTTGTAGGTCAGTGATGGCAAACCTTTTTTTCCTCAGGTGCTGAAAGAGCATGGGCGTGTACTATTGCGCATGCGCGAGTGCTCACACCCATAATTCAATGCCTGGGGAGAGCAAAAACAGCTTCCCCCACACCCGGAGGCCCTCTGGAGGCCAGAAACAGCTTGTTTCCCAACTTATGGTGGGCCCAGTAGGCTCATGTTTCACCCTCCCCATGATCCAACGGCTTCCCTGGAACTGGGGGAGGGTAAAGATGTCCTCCCCCATCCCCTGGAGGCTCTCTAAAAGGCAAAAATGTCCTCCCAGAGCCTCTGTGCAAGCCAAATATCAGCTGGCCAGTACACACATGCATGTTGGAGCTGAGCTATGTACAGCAAATGTGGCTCCTGTGGCACCCATGCCATAGATTTGTCATCACTGTTGTAGTTAGATAGATAGCACACAGAATAGTGTAATATAATTTAGAAGTTTTAAAACAGCTTTCCATAATGACTACATGGTTTGGACCAGGTATCTTAGACATTCCATTTCTGAATATATCCTGCCCATCCAATCCAGATGAAAAGAGAATGCCTGCTGAATGTCCCATTCAATGTCAATGACTACTTCAGCTTCAATTGCAACAACACAAGAGCACGCAACAGATTCAAACTTAATATTAACCGCTTCAAACTTGACTGTAAAAAAATATGACATCAGCAATCGAGTTGTCAAAGCATTACCGGACTCAGTAGTGTCAACCCCTAACCCCCAACATTTTTCCCTTAGATTATCCACGATTGACCTCTCCAGGTTCCTAAGAGGTCAGCAAGGGACATGCATAAGTGCACTAGTGTGCCTTCTGTCCTACGTCCAATTGTCTCTCCTTTATCTTTTCTTCCTTTCATATATCTTCTCCTCTATTTTTATATCTTTTCTTCTATCCTTTTCTTTATATATATATTACTACTTGTTTATTCTTTTCAATGTGTATTGTGTATTGGACAAAACAAATAAATTAAAAAAATTATGAGCAGATATGACAAGAGGTGTCATTCAGGCGAGCTGCCTTCCTTCTTTTGTGGAATAGTTAAACTAGGCTTTACTGAAAGGCTTATTTGATGATTAATTAGCTACACTAGGGGGAAAAATCCATTTCGTTAATGTTTGCATTTATATTTTGTTTTATTCTATTGTGCTTTACACAATGTTTGTTTAATCATTTTAGTTCCTGGAAGGAACTGCTTTATCAACCTTATAAGGAAATATCTAAAATAATTAACATTTTTGACAGAATTTTGAAATTTTCTGAATCAACATATATACCACCTTCATATATATTAGAGATGGAGAAAGTTGCAAAACAAGGAGATATTGTTTTAGTATCTGGAATGAAAACAGGGAGTTCAAAACTCAAAGCAAGAATAGAGGAAAATATGTATAAGGTAAGTTACTTCTAGGTGCTACATTTATCTTTATCATAGTCATTTCCCAACCAATATTTTTCTTCCTTTATGATTACAGTCCTTTGATAAAACTAAATTGATACCCATTACTTATTTATTACAATGTAATGCATAATGAGAACATCACAACAGAGGGGCGGCATACAAATCTAATAAATAAACAAACAAACAAACATCGAAGTAAACATACAAACAAACACACACATACAATTATATACAAACTTCTACGGAGGTACAGCAAGGACAATTCAACTATCCAGGTGATCCAACTTCTGGCATTGCTTCGTGAGGATTTTCTAGGGAACCCGAGGGCGCATGTCATGGGCAATCTTTCACAATATGTTTAATAGTTTGCATATCAGCATCACAATACCTATATTAGAAAGATATCATAATTCAACAGTAAACATGGGTGGCAAATATATTGGAGTCTAAGGGCAGGTAATCGCCAGGAGTCCAGACTGACTGGAAGGCCTACAAATACAAAAGTGAAGATTACAAGACTGAATGCAAGATATGTAAACAGAAATCAAATAAATAAACAAACAAACAAACAAACAAACAAATAAATAAATAAGCTATGAAGAAAGCAACTATTTCCTGTTTTATAAAATTCTACTGAAATAGAATATAGTGTTGTATGTTAATGGAATGTTTTTAGTATATCTCAAAAGGTTCAATAAGTCTGGTTTTGGGCATTAACAAATTTCATCTGAAATTGTTAGCATTCATTTATGAATATCAACATTCATTAATGCTAATATCCATTGGATATATTGGCCATTTTATTTCTATCCTTTTGTAGAAGGACTACATTTCCTACCCTCAAAACGAACACTGCACACCAAGACAACTAGACACAAAAACAGTTTTTTCTCGAACGCCATCACACAAATAATTCCCTCAGTCACTACTGTCAAACAGTTCACTAAGGCTGCATTACTATTACTATTAATCTTCTCATCATTCCTATCTCCCATCTCCTCCCACTTATGACTGCATGACTGTAATTATTTGCTTGTATCCTTACGATTTATATTAATATTGGTTGTTTCCTGATTGCTTATTTGTACCGTGTGACAATCATTAAGTGTTGTTCCTCATGATTTTTGACAAATGTATCTTTTCTGTTATGTACACTGAGAGCACATGCACCAAAGACAAATTCCTTGTGTGTCCAATCACAATGGACAATAAAAAATTCTATTCTATTCCATTCCATTCCATTCCATTCCAAATATAATGACTACATCTACTCAATCATCATTACACTAATAGACCAACATATAATAATGACTGAAATTTGTTCTTATATGTGTCATAGTAAGGGATTATAAATCTTCAGTTTATAACTATTGTCCATGCAAAGTATACAGCAGAATTTTTTTAAATTCCATTTTTTAAATATTTATTCCCAAAAGATTATGGGAGCTGATCTTACTCTTGATTAAAGCAGTAACTTTATAATAGTAGTAAAAAAGTAGTAACTTTGCATGGCAGCTTTGTATTTTCAAAATACACATTCTGTGAATTAAATATTTATAAATGTTACATATTTAAAAGGCATGTATATGATTGCTTCTTGAAATTAAATTCTTCTTTGAACTAACAGAATGTGCCTGGAGCTGAAGTCAGATTGTTTATTTTGGAAAACATCATTTTGAATCCTGCTTATGATGTCTACCTACTGGTAGGAATGTCAGTACAATATAAAGTCATGAAAATTAGACGAGGAAAAATGGCAGGTATGTCTTTTTGTCCAGCTGTAATATTTTTACATATATTTCCTGCAGATCTATATAATGCTACAACTATTTTTAAGTTAATAAAGTCATATCAGAGTTCACAAGTCATTGCTCAGATAGATTCCTGTGTCCTTTATTAATTAGTTTAACAAATATTTGGTCAATACATTTTGAGAGTTAAAAGTTAGTTTCAATTAAATTTCATCATATAAACCTGAGTAAATTCCTGCAAATTTCAGTTCATGGTGTGTAGGGGGAATGGGTAGGGTAGAGAGAGAAGATAAACAAAAATAATAGGAACATTGTGTTAATTGTGTCTTTGTTACTTAGGTTAGTAAAGAATTGCCTGAAAAATATAGATAACATAGACCTACATTTTAACTGTATATTCTGGCTTGGAATTAATCATATTTTATCATATCATTGTTCTTTGAAAGGATCATTGAAGCAATATTCTCATACTTCAGTTTCTATATGATCTCAATAATTCTTTTTCATTATGTAATGTTCAATCATTTTCCACCCCACTGTTTAAAGGAGCTTTGTGGAAATATGTATGAGATCAGGAGAGATGGTTCTGTTTCGAGAAAGCCAGCAACATCTTTATGGCATTTGGTTTAGAAATATCAACCTGGTTGTAAAACAAAATTTAAAATGTTTCACTCAATTGCCATTTGGACGCAATTTTTATTGTTCTTGATTCTTTCTCAGATTTAACTTTCTTAAAGGATAAATTACATGGAGATATGCTAAGTGAAAATATAGTAATAAATATCATCAAGGAATTAATGTTAAGAAACCTAAACCCATTTTCAAGATTTAGAAGTACTGTACTTCTGAGACAAAAATAAAAAGACAGGTAATATTGACCAATTCAGATTAGGATAACTTAATTTACCTCTAAATCAGTGGGGGAAATTATTCATTGCTTAAATATTTCCCACTGATTTAAAATACAACAAATCTGATTGGATCCATATCCATTGATAAAATATGCATATAAAAATGGTATTCATATTTTCCTCGTTTATTAATAAAACCATATCAGGTCATCTTCACTTCACCAGTTAGCATCTGTTATTTACCATGGCTGTGTTATATCTAAAAACTGAGATAAATTCATTAATACAGTATGTGCCAAAGGATGGAAAAGATTTGCTTTATTGAGTGGAAAGCCAACAAAAATGAAACAGGTCTTTCTTACAGGCTGAATAAAATAACCACCTATATTAGCAATATAATCACAATAGAAGTTTTTTTAAAAAAAATGTGAATCCATTTATTTTTATCTTCCTAAAAACTATGGTTTTAGTAGTGAGGATTTCAGCAATAAGGAAATTTGTTACTTTTCTTTTTCCTTTTTATGTAACTTTGTACTCTGATTTTTTTATATGTTAAAAGGTAAAGTGATATTTTATAGTACAAAGCAAACATTTCTATGCTATGTTTTTCTTTTAAAAATATTTTGATCAGCACAAAAAACATGTGTGTGTTGCTGTTTTTTAATTAGAAGCATTCGGTGACAGTTATTTTTTGCTTTGATTGTTTCCTAATGTTGTCTTGCATTTTGGACAGAACTAACCATGCCTTCTGATCAGTATGAGCTACAACTTCAGAACAGCACACTCAGCCCCGGGGGAGGAACAGCCTGGCCAATTGCCAGATTGGATCAGGCAACATGCACAGTTACTGCATTGCAGCGGGGACAGGCAAACCTTGTACTCTCCCACAAAAATATCCTTTTTGTGTGTGATTTTTCATATTGTGCACAATGAATGACCATTGAACTAGTCACCCTGTGTTTAGACGCCACTACCTTTCCAGGATGCTCTATACCAATGTTTCCCAACCTTGGCAACTTGAAGATATCTGGACTTCAACTCCCAGAATTCTGGAAGTTGAAGTCCAGATATCTTCAAGTTGCCAAGGTTGGGAAACACTGCTCTATGTACTACTCATTCAGCAACAATACTCTTGATATGTTCAAACAGCAAAGAATACAATAGGTGTTGATGTAAGAAAAAAATTAGTGTGACTTCTTTGATTCTTCCTAATTAGGTACTTCATGGATTTTACTTATATAACAATTAATATGAATTTCTTATCATTCTCTAATTTTTGTATCCTTAACTGATTTATAAGTGTATCTATGCAAGGGGCTTCTAAATTACCAAATGGCACCGTTTTTGTTGTGGACCCAGGATACCTAGGTTAGTATACAATGCTAATTGACTTTGGAAATAAACAACTTCATACATTTTTTAAATTAACCAAAGCACATTAATTCCATATCAAAATGTATACTTATATTGCCATATACTTAATAAATTTGTAGACTTGCTAGGAGCCGTGTGACATAGAAATTATAATTATTCTGATTGATTGCACAGTCAGCCAGATGTTTAAAGTGGATTGGCATTTTTGTACACATATGAAGACCTTCCCAGTGACCTGGGAAATAGCAGGTTATGTTTGATGGTGTTAAATGGGATATACAGTGATCCCCCGATCATTGCGAGGGTTCCGTTCCAGGACCCCTCGCAATGACCAGTTTTTCGTGAAGTAGCGCTGCGGAAGTAAAAACACCATCTGCGCATGCGCAGATGGTGTTTTTACTATAGCCGCAGAAGCGAGCCGAAGATTGGGGTTTCCCCGCCGCCCGCCGTTCGCTCGCTCGCGCCGCTTCCCAGCTGGGAAGCAGCGCTGGGGGTCTTACCGGCCGCCCACTCCTCGCTGCTGCCGCGCCCGCCGCTTGTCCGCCGCCTGCCTGCCCGCGCGTCCGCCCTTCGCCCAGCTGGGAAGCGGCGCGAGCGAACGGCGTGGGCGGGCAAAGGCCGGGCGCGCGGGCAGGCAGGCGGCGGCGGTCGGTAAGACCCCCAGCGCCGCTTCCCAGCTGGCGCGAGCGAACGGCGTGGGCGGGCGAACGGCGTGGGCGGGCGAACGGCGTGGGCGAGCGGCAGCGAGGAGTTTGCGTGAGCGGTGGGGAAACTCCTCGCTGATGCCCGCCGCTCGCCCTCCCGCCAGCAAGAGGGGGAAGACCCAGGGAAGCCGCCCAGCAGCTGATCTGCCCGGCGCCATCTACGCATGCGTGCCCATAGAAAACAGGGCACGCATGCGCAGATGGTGTTTTTACTTCCGGGTTTAAAAATCGCCATATAGCCATTTCGCAATGATCGGGGTCGCAATACCCGGGGGATCACTGTAAACTGTCCCAGGTGAATCTACATTTTACAATTGTCTGATGGCAGTTTTGTCAACATTGATGGTGTTTAAGTAGTATTCCAGATGTTTTGTAAATGCATCCAGGCCTAATAATAATAATAATAATAATAATAATAATAATAATAATAATAATAATCCTTATACTATTTACTTTCTTTTTCCACAATTGTTTTACATCTATCTGCAGAGCTTTGTATTTTGTGATTTTCTACAGTTCTTCCTTTTCTATTCTCCTGTCTCCTGTTACTGATCCGGACATTTTGCCCTTCTTACCAATAATCGTTAAGTCTGGGGTATTATGTGGCAAGGGCTTCTCTGTTTGAATTCTAATGTTGCAGAATACTTTAGCTTCTTAATTTCCTATTACATTGTCCTTTTTATGATTTCAGCAGTTCTTGCTATTTTATTATTAGTATTATTAAACTGACTGCTCACATTGTTACATTCTTCAGAGGAAGGAGAGTTGTAACTCAGATATTGTGTGCTCTTACCCTTGCATACTTTGGACAGCTTATCATAAATTACATCAGAGATTGTCCAAAAGTGCAGTTATCTTTGTTCCATATTTATTCCTATCTTTAATCCACTTTTTCAAAGTTCTTTGAAGTGGTTACAAAATCCTTGAATAGAATAGAGAAGAATAGAATAGAATAGTTGGAAGGACCTTGGAGGTCTTCTAGTCCAACCTCCTTCTTAGGCAGGAAACCCTACACTACTTCAGACAGATGGTTATTCAAAATCTGCTTAAAAACTTCAATTGTTGGAGCATTCACAACTTCTGGAGGCATTGATTAATTTGACTGATTAATTGTTCTAACTGTCAGGAAATTTCTCCTTAGTTCTAAGTTTCTTCTTTCCTTGATTAGTTTCCACCCATTGCTTCTTGTTCTATCCTCAGGTGCTTTGGAGAATAATTTGACTGTGTCTTCTTTGTGGCAACCCCTGAGATATTGGAACACTGCTATCATGTCACCCCATCCCTTGTTTTCCTTAAACTAGACATACCCACTTCCTGCAACCATTCTCCATATGTCCCCTAATCATCTTTGTTGCTCTCCTCTGCACTCTTTCTAGAGTCTCAACATCCTTTTTACATAGTGACAACCAATGCTGAATACAGTATTCCAAGTATGGCCTTATCAAGGCATTATACAGTGGTATTAACACTTTGGGTGATCTTTATTTTATCCTATGTTAATGTACATGTGATTTATTGTCATTATTATCATTTTCACCATTGTCTATCCACTGCAGGATAAAGGCTTGACCTTTCTTTGCAAGTTGGACCCTCAATATTTGCTGATGTCATCAATCCATCTTGTTTTAGGTCTCCTTCGTGAATGTTTTTTATAAAGTGGAATTCATTCTATGCCTTGGTCCACTTGCCATCAATTCTTCTTGCTATGTGACCAGCCCATTTCCATTTCAGTTGTTTTTCAATTTATCTTATTGTTAAGCAGAATGTTATTTTCCCAATTAAAAATGCAGTAATCTTATATATCATTCCAGAATGGCATATTTCTAAGCACTGAAATGGAAATATGTGATTACTGAATCATATATTATTACTGTATTTTTAATTGGGAAGATAACTTTCTGCTGAACAGCAAGGTTTTGAACAGCAAGGTTTTGAAATACCCTTCCCCCATGGAAAAGTTTATATAAAATCACACTTTCTACCACAGTGATGTGTTTTGATCAGATTAGTATTCTGTAACTCTATGACTTTCAGTGCTTTTGCTGTGCAGGATTTTCAATTCATCCTGGTGAGAGATGGGTGCTGGAAACTGAGAGGTTCTATGAAATCACTATTGAAGTGTATGACAAATCAAGCAATAAGGTGTATTTATCTGAGGTAAGGGAAACATAAATAACAACAACAACAACAATAATAATAGTAATTTATTAGATTTGTATGCCGCCCCTCTCCAAGGACATTTTTATGGAAAAAAAATCACATCATGTATACAGCATAATGATAAGGATGAGATATTTCAGTCAGGAATACTATTAAGATTAGAGAACATACCGTATTATTAGAGTATAAGATGCACTGGAGGATAAGATGCGCCTAGATTTTAGAGGTAGAAAACAAGGAAAAAAGTATGGTACAGTAATATATAGGAACAATGGTTGGAAGCTGACCAAGGAGAGATTCAACCTGGAAATAAGGAAGAACTTTCTGACTGTCAGAGCGATCAACCAATGGAACTGCCTGCCAGGGGAGGTAGTGAACTCCCCAACTCTGGACACCTTCAAGAGGAGATTGGACTTCCATTTGGCTGGGGTGCTGTAGGGTTTCCTGCTCAGGCAGGGGGTTGGACTCGATGACCTAACGGTCCCTTTCAACTCTATTAATAAATAAATAAATAAATAAATAAATAATATATTATTTAATAAAATACCAGTGTAGCAAACATGTATACATTTTACAACCATGTACACTTTTTACAAACTTCAAACTTGACAGCTTTAAGACTTGTGGACCTCAACTCCCAGAATTCCTCCTCCAGTCATGCTAGCTCAGGAATGGGAGTTGAAGTCCACAAGTCTTAAACTTGCCAAGTTTGAAGAGCCTTGCACACCTAACCCCTAACCCAGGGGTCTTCAAACTTAACATCTTTAAGACTAGTGGACTTCAACTCTCAGAAGTCCTGCAAGCTCAGGAATGGGAGTGGAAATCCACAAATCTTAAAGTTGCCAGCTTTAAGACTAGAGGACTTCAACTCCCAGAATTCCTCCTGCAGTAGTGCTAGATGAGGTCATTAGAAGGCAAAAACACACTCATTTTTGCCATCCCATTTCGTAAAAATGAGATGGGCAAAGGGTCTGGGAAGCCTGCAGAGAACTCCTGGGTGCTGGAGGATTGAACAGGATAGCAATTAATTAGATTTTTTATTTCAGATGTCAGAATTGTTGTACATTTGCCATATTTTCCTTTTCCTTTTCAAGCCTCTTATTATCTTAGAGTATGGACGATTTAAGGAGAGAAAATATCTGATCTCCCCAAGGGAAATTTGATAGTAACTAATGTCAATATTTGGGAAATCATAGAGCAAATCATGAAAAAGATTAAGTGCAAGCACATTAAAAAGCAACATAATAATCATTACAATTTTTGATGGATTTTATAAAACAGAACTCGAACAACTACTTCTTTCATTTTGATTTCCTTATGAATATGTATGTTCAACACATAATGCAACTTATTTTGAAAAAAGTGACAAACTGGAATGATTGATTCCAATAGACTGCTTTTTAAAAAAACAAACCTGAACACATATTTTTCTTCTGCCATCAGAATATAATGGTATTTCTATTAAGAAATGTTTTATTCAAAGTGTATTCTATAATTATTCCTTTTTAAATTTCAGAACATCAGAATCGATATGTATTTCCCAAAAGAATATTTTGAAGTTGTGAGGTCCTCTCTCAATGGTTCATATCACTATGTAAAAGCAATAAAAGAAGGACATGCCCTTCTTAGTGCTAAACTAACATCTATTGTAGATCAGGTATGATGCTTGAAAGGTAACTTTATCTAGTTAATAAGTAGACTAGTTTATTAATTATTACCACATTTAGCCAATTTACTTGTTTAAATTTAAAATATAATCCAGTTAAAATGCTTCATATGAAAACTATTCTGATGAATTTTGTTCCAATTACAACTTTTAATATATTACACATTTCAAAATGGATTATGAAGAAGTGAAATTGTTCAAATTAGAACTTTCAGATAAACAAGAATAAGTTTTATATATTGAGACAAATTAGATATTATGATCATTTATTCATTAGGCATTTCCTCTGCCTCTCACCAACATGTAGAAAATTCTTTATTTAAGGATATAATTATATTTTAGTGATTTCTTTAGCAATCTGAGGAAACAACAGAAGTTTAAAAAGAATTCTATTTTGTTATACATGTGTATGCATGTGTATAGATATTTTGTTGTACACTACTAAGGTATAAAACATTATTTGTACAATTCCTATTAAAATACAGTAGTTCCATGGTGCTGGCGTTCTCCTGATTCCACACAAGAAAACCTATTTCCAACTTATTTTGAAAGTGAATTATTGACTAGTTTCATTTGCACATTTGGAACCAATATGATAGTCCTCAATTTATGACCAGTCACTTAGTGACCATTCAAAGTTATGCTAGACCCTCCAAAAAATTATTATGACCCTATAGGAGAGAGCAATCCATAGGCATCAAGTTCTTATTGTGGAACCCTCTTATAAATTTTCATGGTTGGCATAGGACAGAAGGGGTGGGGGTGGGGCAAAATATATGAATGTCCCATGCTTCTCTGCACACTACATCTAATCTAATAAAAATAGGTTTTAAAGAATAGTGAAGAAAAATATTTACTTAATGTATATTCATTTTATTAGGATGGAGGTGTTCACACGTTTTCTGTTCCTGCACAAAATCAACAAGAAGTAGATATCTATGCTCCCATTGTTCTTCAACCAAGCATTTTGACCTTTCCGTGGCAAGCAAAAGCAGGAGCCTATCAGTACAGAATCCTGGTAGGTATTGAAGCCATCTAAAAGTAGAATACAGCAAGCTTAGCAATTGGATCTATTACTGTTCCAGTATATGCTATTAACTTTGATGGCTATAATCTTATTTCTGTTGGGAAATGTATTTTGTTATCACTTGTTTATTGTTTCCTACCTTTGCCCTTAAAAGCTTCATTTTACTTTACCTTACAGTTTAGAAATCTTTTTAAAATTGTGTACAGTTGCAAATGAGAAATGTTGATAGAAATTTCAAATATAAAAATGATCCTCCAAAAATGACAATTACTGTATATAAAAAGTACTTGCTTAAGTACTTATTGGTTCTCTAAATCTACATTTGTATTCACTCTCAAATACTGTTGCAATATTGTGCTTTATTTATATATACTTTCAGCCATGTACTTTTTGTGTTTTTTAATTTCAAGAATAAGTTCTTTTCAAGAAAGTTCTGCTATTGCGAGGATACCCCCCACAAATTTACAAAGTTGTAAAGCCTTTGGATTGTTTAGAAAGATTCATCCTTTGGCTATGACTGGAAATACTTTTCTTCAAAACAGATATCTATATAAAACATGCTTTTTTTAGAAGTGCCAGGCTGGTTGATACAGAAGTTGGTGATTCTTTTCTAGTTAGTCTATCTAATTAAAGATGTAAAAAAATAATCTTGAATAAGACTGCAGTTCTGGATAATTAATAGCTGGGAATAAACCCAGTAATTAATGCCTCATTTATTTCTAAGTAATTTCTACAAGTTTCCATTGCATTGAATTCTTAAAAGCCTCAGTGAAGATCAGTGGAACGTTTGCACTACAAACTTACATATGAAATTCATTAATAAGAATATAACCATTTTCACATCAATCAGTTATTCTAATTGACTATGGTTTGTATCTGTTCTTTTTTATTTATTTATTTATTTATTTATTTATTTATTTATTTATTTATTTATTTATTTATTTATTTATTTATTTATTTATTTATTTATTTATTTATTTATTAGATTTGTATGCTGCCCCACTCCATAGACTCGGCATGGCTAACAACAATAATAAAACAACATATAACAAATCTAATATTTAAAGCAACTAAAAACCCTTATTAAAAACCAAACATACACACAAATATACCATGTATAGGCCTGGGGGGAAGAAAATCTCAATTCCCCCATGCCTGACAACAGAGGTGGGTTTTAAGGAGCTTACGAAAGGCAAGGAGGGTGGGGGCAATTCTGATCTCTGGGGGAGCTGGTTCCAGAGCGTCGGGGCCGCCACAGAGAAGGCTCTTCCCCTGGGTGCTGCCAAATGACATTGTTTAGTCGATGGGACCTGGAGAAGGCCAACTCTGTGGGACCTAACTGGTCGTTGGGATTCGTGCGGCAGAAGGTAGTCCCATAGATATTCTGGTCCGATGCCATTAAGGGCTTTATAGGTCATAACCAACACTTTGAATTGTGACCAGAAACTGATCGGCAACCAATGCAGACTGTGGAGTGTTGGTGTAACATGGGCATACCTAGGGAAGCCCATGATTGCTCTGGCAGCTGCATTCTGCACGATCTGAAGTTTCCGAACACTTTTCAAAGGTAGCCCCATGTAGAGAGCGTTACAGTAGTCGAGCCTCGAGGTGATGAGGGCATGAGTGACTGTGAGCAGTGACTCCCAGTCCAAATAGGGCCGCAACTGGTGCACCAGGCGAACCTGGGCAAACGCCCCCCTTGCCACAGCTGAAAGATATTTCTCTAATGTAAGCTGTGGATCGAGGAGGACGCCCAAGTTGCGGATCCTCTCTGAGGGGGTCAATAATTCTCCCCCCCCCCGGGTGATGGACGGACAGATGGAATTGTCCCTGGGAGGCAAAACCCATAGCCACTCTGTCTTATCAGGGTTGAGTTTGAGTCTGTTGACACCCATCCAGACCCTAGTTGTAGCTGTTGTAATAAACATAATTTTTATATTGGTAATATTGAGTAAAAGATAAGGTGGTTTATTCCACCTTAAAATGTACATAATACTATAGAAATTGATACCAGAAGGATAGGAAGAATGAATAGGGCAATTTCCTTACGAGGAAAAACTAAACTATGCTTTCCTGCGATATGGAAAGAGATTATGATTTTTAGATAGTTTATCCTATTTTAGAACTTTAATTGCTAGTTTGTTCAATTGATTGTTAATGTGCTCAACCTTTAGTAATCACATGATTTTTCTCCATAATAATCTGTCCCTAATAATCCAACCCTCCAGGTCTTCCAGAAGTGAACCCATTGTAAATGAGCCAACTACTTTGTTACTCTTCTTTCCTTCCATCTTCCACAGCATTCCTGTATGGCAATATCAACAACTAGATATTCCAAAAGTTTTCATCTGGCCCAGCATAAACACTATTAGTATTCAAAAATATTCTCAGCTTCTCCTCAGTAGCATGTTGAGTGCCATCTGACCTGAGAGGACCATCATCCAGCATAATATTGTCAATTATTTAATAGTTTCTATCCATGTGGTTTTCTTGGTAAAAAGACAGCAGTGATTTATCAATGTCTTTTTCCACACAGTATGAATTGATGCTTCTGCCACTTTCACTAAAGTGATCAACTGCCTCTGGCATTTTCCTATATCACTGCTTCCTAATATAGGTACCAGCCTGCTTTAACTATTTTCACATCAGAGGAAAGTATATGATGACAATATGTATAGAGAATAACATAGTTGAAAGGGATGTTGGAGGTCTTCTAGTCCAACCTCCTATCTAGGCAGGAAACCCCTACACCACTTCAGACAAATGATTAGCCAATGTCTTCTTAAAGACTTTCAGTGTTGGGCATTTAGAACATCTGTAAGCAATTTGTTCCTCTGATTAATTGTTCTAACTATCAGGAAATATCTCCTTAGTTCTAGGTTGCTTCTTTCCTTGATTAGTTTCTACCCATTGCTTCTTGTCCTGCACTCAGGTGCTTTGGATAATAGTACTTTGGACATGCATATACAATATATTCCAACAGTGGACATCAATGCAACTTTATCAAAAAGTGCCCAACTGCTCAAACCACAACAACTAACTGAAGTATGAAAAAGAACACAGCCATACATCAGAAACAGCTCAGAAACAACTAACCAACCAATTTGCTACAACCACCATTGCATCACCATAGTGTTACTGTCGTTAGTTGCAAAGTCATGTCTGACCCATTGTAACCCCATGGACAACGTTCCTCCAGGCCTTCCTGTTCTCTGCCATCTTTTGGAGTCCATTTAAGCTTACCCCTACAGCTTCAGTGACTCCATCCAGCCATCTCATTTTCACCATAGTATACAAACCAATTAAATCACTGAAAAACATTCTGAGTAAGTTTAAAGACCCAACAGCCCCCAAAGAAAACCCCCCCAGGAGTTATCTACAACATAGAGTATAAGCCCTGTAAGAGCTACTATGGAGAAAAGGAAGCCAGAAGACTAGCAGAGTCAAAATACAGTATTTTCCTCTCATAACACATTGACAAATCTAATCATATTGGGAACCATGATAAACTCACCCATTCAACCCATTCAACTGGCATCCTATACCAAACTAAATGCAAAAACACTTAAGAAATTTCTGAAAGCCAGGACTCAAATAAATCTGCCATCAATAGTCACATAAAGATAAACTATATTTGTATAAGCAGAAAATTAACAGAGCAAATTCCACAGTAATTAACACTAGACTGATTCTACTAGATGCTTTTCAGACTAGATTTTTATGCAACTACAGAGTTGAAACAGATGGTAAAGATCTCTGATAGCTGCAGCAGAAAGAGCTATCCTGCTGCTTAATTTTCAAGCAAGTCCATCTTTCTGTATTCATAGGCTATAACGTGGAAAAATAAACTGCATTTTTTCAGCCTAGAAAAACTGAAAAGTAGTAAATTATTCTTTGATTCATAGGCTTTGAAAACTATGATACAAAAACCTTTGGAAATACCGAGGATACTATTGTGTAGAACTATTTCTCAGGGAATCCTAATAAATGCAGTTACTCTTTATTGTTATCAGTGACCAATTTCTTATTAATTTGTGTATTAATGCAGATGTGTAGCTTAGCCTTCCCTTGGGGATAAAATAAAAATAGTATGTTACGAAGAAAATCAATTTTCTTCTTTTTCTATATGCTGCGTTCCACTTTGGCATTTCTACTTCCAAATAATTTCCATTATTAGGAAACACTTTCAGCAGGAGAACACCTTAGTTGCAGTGAGACAAAATAAGTTATCTGCCTCCTGATTTCAGTGTAAAGAAACAAATCAGCTTCTAAAATTTGTGACATTCCTATCACCTGGATCTTTTACATGCTGGTCTGGGAAACAATATGTTGACTACAGATATTGTTAATTACTGAAATCTCTCCGATTATCCAACATATTTGGAGACAATGTGATACCTAGGCTCAGGCTACTAGATGTTTTAGGGATGTATCAACAAACACAACCTCTGATAAATAACACACTGCAGTAATTTGTTTTGATACATGCTCAGAAGGAAATAAACATTTGTGGAGCAATAGCACTTAGACTTATATATCACTTCACAGTGCTTTACTGCTCTCTCTAAGCCGTTTACAGAGTCAGCATATTGCTCCCAACAATTACCAACCTCAGGATGGAAGGCAGAGTCAACCTTGAGCCCATTAGGACTGAACCCCAGCAGTGTGCAGAATTAGCCTGCAAAATTGCATTCTAACTCCAATATATTCTCTTTAATTTGAGTAAAATAATTAACAGAAGTATATTTTAAAAATGATTAATCAAGCTAATTGTCAACTCTGAAACAAACCTGGCTGGAGCCATTTTGGAGGCTTCAAGGCCACAATGCAAAGAACGGATAAGGAGGGGGTACGTAGTTAGATGGGGGCTTTGTAACCAAAACAAAATAATTTCGTGTGGGAACTAAGTCCAACATGCGGCTGGAGAGAGGAGGAGTCTGGTAACCATGCGACCAGCCAGCACCTTGATTGGACAGTGTGACTAATTGTTTGGGGAAAGGGAGAACTTTCACTTTTAATCAGGTGAGAACTGTGGGAACTTTCAGAGTCTCACAGTCACTCATGCCCTCATCACCTCGAGGTTCGATTACTGCAATGCCCTCTATATGGGGCTACCTTTAAAGAACGTTCAGAGACTACAGTTAGTGCAAAATGCAGCTGCGTGAGCTATAATGGGCCTTCCAAAGTATGTCCGCATTTCAACATCACTCTGTGAGCTGGCTACTGAATGGTCTCTGAACACAATTTAAAGTGTTGGTCATGACCTATAAAGCCGTACATGGCTTAGGGCCAGGTTATGTATGGAGAGTATGTCTCCTGCTTCATACATACATCCCAGTGGCTGGTCAGGCCCCACAGATTTGGCCTTCTCCAGGTCCTGTCAGCTAAGCAGTGCCACCTGGTGGGACCTGGAAGCCTACATCCCAGCGGCAGCTCCGGCCCTTTGGAATCAACTCCCTCTGGAGATTCGTACCGCCCCTACCCTCCTGGACTTTTGTAAGGCTTTAAAACTCACCTTTGCTGGCAGGCTTGGTGCCATTGAGCATTGGCCTCCTGCTCTGGCCGATTGTATGATTGTGATGGAATGAAGGTAGATGTTTTTAATAATTGGGGGTTTTAGATTAGATTTAGATGAGTTTTAATGTTTGGGTTTCTTACATGGTCCATTTTTGTATTTATCCTTGTTTTGCAAGCTGCCCTGAGTCTACGGAGAAGGGCAGCCTAAAAATCCAAAAAAAAACCCAATCTGCAATAAAATTGTACTTTGCCTGGTTTGTAGTTCTACTTTCTATGGAGTATTACTTGGAACCATGAAACCAATGTTTTAATTTGCTTTTCTTTTATGAACCTAGGCTTATGGTGGGAGCGGAAATTTTACTTGGACCTCATCCCAGCAAAATGTTGCTTCAATTACAATTAAAGGAGTAATGACAACTGGGAATGAAATTGGTGTTAGTGTCATTCATGCCAGAGATGTTCAGAATCCTTTACATCATGGGGAAATGAAGGTAAAGAATACTACCTTTGTAAGAAAGTACTTTCTGAATTGCAGAGAAGGCTTAGGATTCTTCTGTAGTGCCAAGAAATAGAGAAGTTTCTAACTGATGAATCTTCCTTTGCAGTTTAATTTCCTAGATGAACTATTTATGTAGGCCAAAGAACACCAGTCTAACCTCAATATTTAAAAACTACATGTGAATGTAAGTATTTCAGAAGCACACTTCATACAAAACATTATACTGTTGAGAACAAGGATAGAATTGTTTTAAAAAACTGAGAATACGATGTAAAATATCATGGCCAAGAATTCAAATCCAAGCCCAGACATATAAAAGGACTTACCTGAAATCTTATTTAGATGGAAGAATGAGCCACCAAATTACCATATTTTTGGAGTATAAGATTCACCCTTTTACCCCCAAAGAGAAGGTGAAAACTTGGGTGTGTTTTTTACACCGAATGTAGCCCCACTCATCTACCCCCACTCTTTGAACACTGCCTGCCAGCAATTTATCTCCTTGCAGAAAACAGCAGCAGAGTCTGCTGAGCACAAGGCACTGATTATCTGCCTCCCAACACTCAGTTGATATAAGTTGCCGGCAAGCCCACTGTTAAAATGAAAGTGAAACAAAAGCTGCAGAGAGGCAAATTGCTGGAGGGATCAGGCTGTGCTGAAACTGGCTGTTTGTTTTTTGCTGCAAGGAGGTAAGTCAGTAACTATAAATGCATATAAAATGTTCAAATTATTAGACTTATTTCTGAAAGACTGCTTTATTCTTAACTTTAAAAAATGAAGAAGCTTTTTAAACTAAATGCTTGATCTGAAGAGGCCCAATGCTATTGTATCTTCTTTTAAATAGCAGAGAATTCTTTCAGAAAGCCACATCAAATTAAAAGATCTGTAAAAGTATAATCTGAAATGTAACAGTGTGCTGTTTTAGTATTAAGATAAGGCAGCTGAGTTAAACCCTCACTTGGAATAAATCTATTTAAGTAATTGAGAGGAGTCAGTGTGATTACATTTAAGAAAACTTTCTGGGATTAATATACTGCCATAAGGTACATTTCTCCAATTCTTTGCTATTTCTATGGCTCAGGCACACATGAACAGAAATACACAGCAAACAGAGCTGTTTGCTCTTTGGCAAATTGCTGGGAGGCAGCCTTTTTTCCTTGTTTTCCACCCCCAAAACTAAGGTGTGTCTTATACTCAGTTGTTTCTTATACTGCGAAAAAATGTGGTATCTACTCTTCTCTCAAAATAAAAACTTCAACCTCATATTCAGAAGTTGTAACGATTGATCAATAATGCCATACTTTCTGGACAACCACCAGTCAACTGCACATGTCCCTTATGAGTACCAAAATATTATATTCAATCCTCTCTTCCTAAATTTCAAATAAATGAGTGTTGCTTCCAAAACCTTCAGCAAATGTGACTTTCTTCCAGAAGGTTCAGAAATGATGTGTTTAATTAAAAGATTCAGATTCAGGATTCAGAGCACATAGCAATAGGAGTGCACTTTACCCCACTTGAATTTGTAAGGAACAAATATTAAATTAAACTAACATCTTCAGTTTAAGATTTTAAATTGCTCACACTTTGCATTTTCTGCTTGAACAAAGCATCTGCCCGCTGACCTTGATTATCAGATTATGCAAGTAGTGTATAAGTTCCACAAGGATTACAATTTTAACACCATACCATATGGTCTACAATTTAACCTGAAGCAGTAAGCAGATGGCTTCGAAAATTAGACATGCCAAATGAGAATCTTTGATCCTGTAGTTGTTATGAAATGTTACCATCCATCTGTGATGTTTTCTTTATCAATAATAAAGAAATAAATACAAACCAAGTTTTGGCTTACCCCTGTATTTGAGGTAACAGTTTCATACAGATGCCATAGAAAATACACTATTGCACTTTACAATCTGTTGTAAGTTGCCATTCATAAACCAATCTTGCTGTATAATTATTTTACAAGCTATGGCTTTCTGAAGTGTTTGATTTGAAGCCTGGAAAAATAATGAAGATGGGCACCATACACATATTGTATAATACAGATATTAGACATAAAGTGATTTATTATGATTGACAGCATGAAATAGGCTCCAAATCAATAAATCAAACTATGAATGTGTGCCATTAATGTTTAATGAAATGAATTTATTTTTTATTTTTTTATTTTTAAATTCCAATTTAAGATTCGCATTTCACTAACTCATTTCTTATTTTATTTTTGTCTCCTAGGTCTATGTGATAGAACCCAGTGACATGAAGTTCATACCTTGTCCAGTTGAAGCACATGTGGGCAAGACTCTGGACCTGCCTCTGAAGATTATTGGTGTAATGGACAAGGAAACCAATGAAGTGGTCTCTCTAAGTGATTGCTCACAATTTGATTTAGTTGTCAGCATTGAAAACCACGATGTGTTCAGTCCATTTCAAGGTAACTTAAAATCAATTTTAATTTTTAAGTAAATGAACAAATTCCCTCCCTGCTATAGTAATAATTTTTTATTGATAGTAAATGCTTTTAAATGTTTAATGTTATAGTTTATACATTTATCTCATAATTAATCATGCATCAGTGGGGTGGATAAAATTTGTCTAAGATGCAAAACAAAAATGTTCTATGTTATAATAATTCATAATATATCTCTTGTAGGTTTAAATAACCTATCCACTTAGGACTTGGGTTTAACATTTTTTTACACATTTTCTTGCTGACCCTTTGTCACCCAATATAGAGCGCTGGTGAGACCACATTTGGAATACTGTGTTCAGTTCTGGAGACCTCACCTACAAACAGATATTGACAAAATTGAACGGGTCCAAAGACAGGCTACAAGAATGATGGAAGGTCTTAAGCGTAAAACGTATCAGGAAAGACTTAATGAACTCAATCTGTATAGTCTGGAGGACAGAAGGGAAAGGGGGGACATGATCGAAACATTTAAATATGTTAAAGGGTTAAATAAGGTTCAGGAGGGAAGTGTTTTTTAATAGGAAAGTGAACACAAGAACAAAGGGACACAATCTGAAGTTAGTTGGGGGAAAGATCAAAAGCAACGGGAGAAAATATTATTTCACTGAAAGAGTAGTAGATCCTTGGAACAAACTTCCAGCAGACGTGGTTGGTAAATCTACAGTAACTGAATTTAAACATGCCTGGGATAAACATATATCCATTGTAAGATAAAATACAGGAAATAGTATAAGGGCAGACTAGATGGACCATGAGGTCTTTTTCTGCCGTCAGTCTTCTATGTTTCTATGTTTCTAATATTTAATATAGTTTAATATTTCTGAAAACTTTTAGGCAAATGTTACTTTTTCAGATAAAACTAGAAGTCATATCAGGCCATATTTGTTTTCTCTATCCCAATATAGGATGGGGATCTGAAATAAGGACTCTGCATATTTATTTTATCATCAGGAAATTTTGTAGAGACAAATAAACTAAGCTTTGGTTAGAGGCAGAGTACTAAGAGTGCCTGAGCACTTGAAGAATGAAACTTCATCCTGCAGGCCTCTCTATCTTCCCGAAATCTGCTCCAGGAAAGCCCCTGCCAACCAGAGCAGATTTTCTTGGCACATAGGGCTCTCTTTCTGTTCAAGATACCTTTCAAAAGTTCCATTTAGAAGCTTCCAAGAAAAATCAATGACATCATTTCTGCAAATGTTTTAGACAATGCAGAGTGTTCATATGCACCCTGTTGTTAATCTGTCATTGGAATGTTCCCATTTACTTCTTAGTTCATCAATTTGTAAGCTTGATGATTACGCCATGTTAACCAGACAAACTGAACTTAGTCTCCTTTTTCACAGAGGTTCTACTTTATTCTCTGTTACTGGCTATTTTGCCTTTTGTTTATTTTTTTTTATTACTACATTGACTTGTAATAGTATGTTTATTATCATGCGCAAGTTTTAAACATTTAAAAACATTTAAATGTTTAAAACTTTAAAACATTTAAAAGTATAATGTAAATATAATTTTTTATGCTTTATTATTTTTTAAACAGGGAGACTTAAGCCAACTCCTGAATACTGCAGTGGGATCAGAGTTAAAGCAGAAACTCAAGGGTATTCCTCACTTGTTGTTAGTTATACGCATAACCATATTCACCTCAGTGCCAGTATTACCATAGCAGCCTACCTGCCAATAAAAGTAAGCCTTAGTTTAATAAAGCTTTTTATCTAATTCTGATAAATTATTTCTTCAATATATGTTGATTATATCGTATGAACTAATTTAAGATAATATGTGAATAAAAAAAAAACAAATGTAATGACCGATCTTTTGCTTGGAATTAAAT
Organism: Erythrolamprus reginae; assembly: GCF_031021105.1. Lineage (NCBI taxonomy): Eukaryota > Metazoa > Chordata > Lepidosauria > Squamata > Dipsadidae > Erythrolamprus > Erythrolamprus reginae. The sequence continues at coordinate 85,141,274 of NC_091951.1, forward strand.
GAACTTGAAACAGGAATAGTAGATGCTTGGAACAACTTCTAGCAGATGAGGTTGGCAAATCCACAGGAACTGAATTTAAACATGCCTGGGATAAACATATACCCATCCTAAAATAACATACAGGAAATAGTATAAGGGCGGACTAGAGCGACCATGAGGTCTTTTTCTGCCGTCAATCTTCTATGTTTCTATGTAAACATCAGATTGTGGAAGTTTCTATTTCAGGGGTGTCAAATTCTCCCATGGAGTATTTAGATCTGGTACGCAGGATCGCCCTGGAAACAATGGAGGAATGACCTGCAGTGCGCAGGAGAAGCGCATGTGGCCTCCCCAAGTTCTGTTTTTGCTGGCAGAGGACTGCAAGAGGCCATCATAGCTGAAAATGGAGTCTGGGTGGTCTGTGTGTGGCCCCTCAGGCTCTGTTTTGCTGACAGAGGGCTGCAGGAGGCTATTGCATCCGAAAATGGAGCCTTGACGAATCAAACAACCACTTCCATAACCAAATAAGCAATAACATTAACTAACTCTAATATATTAAAAACCAGAAAAGAATAAAATAGAATATTAAACAAAAATTAATGAATAGAAGTATTTATTACAAATTACACCATGACTTTTAAGCATGTGTATGTTTGATAAATATTGTGGTAGCATTTAAAATAAAAATAAAGTTTAGTACATGGAACTTTTCTTGTAAGATTAGATGAGAAGTCTTTTATAGCTAGATTTCATTTATTTGTTTGTTTTTATTTGTATCCTGTCTTTATTTTTGTTTTACAAATAACGTGTCAAATAACGTAATACTGTACAGTACAGTATATCCTATTTTCCTCATGATTCTCTGAAATCCAGAATACTGACTGATTTCTATTGTGTAGAACAGTGTTTCTCAACCTTGGCCATTTGAAGATGTGCGGACTTCAACTCCCAGAATTCCCCAGCCAGCAACACTGGCTGGGGAATTCTGGGAGTTGAAGTCCACACATCTTCAAACGGCCAAGGTTGAGAAACACTGGTGTAGAACTATATCAAAATGTTAATACTGTTTAAAAACAATTATATCAGCTCATTCATAATTAGAACTTACCAAAATCAAAGGCAAGTTCACAGTAGGTCCTGCAATTTAAGTTACTCCACTTGAAACAGCTGTCTGCTTTTATGGCTATTTGTTCCCTTATTTTATGAAACTTCGCATCATGAAATGCTGCTGTTTATATATGTCTGGAATATTGTTTGCAGGAAACACTAGAAAGATTTACTTTATTGAAAGTAGCTGGGGGGGAAATTTCCCCTGAGTATAACAACCATTAATTTTAGCACAGAACATTCAAAATAAATTAATCAAAAAATAATAATATATATAGAAAGGTGGAACAAGGTAACAAAGCATGCTGGAATTTCCACTTTTCTTCAGGCAGGTTACCAAATCTATTAATTATTTTGGGTGAGAGGTATTATCCCTTGCCCAAATTATAAGTGTTGTACAGTAGAATGCTAAAGAAAACAATGGAGCATACACAAAAAATATCTGAGCATTAGTGTTGGTGACCAAGAACACATTGGAAACAACTAAAGTCTTCTAGATTACTCAGTATAAAAATATTTCAGAGGATGCTTTGGTTTTTTGAGCTGATATCAAAACGTCTATCTGAAGCAGACTGGAGCATCTGCTTCTAATCCTTCAAGTCGAATAGCTGCACTACTAATACATAAAGCACCATGATCTCTCAGCAGCTTTCCATGGCATCTTTCTGGATTGGCTTTGGCAGTTGGGGTTAACCAGGACTGTGCTATGTTGGTTGACTTTCTTCCTCCAAGGCCAGCCCAGTTGTTGTTGATAGGAATAGGAGACTTCCAGCCAATAGGCCCTGCTATGTGGCATACTACGCAGCTTAGTGTGGTATATTTTCTTGTTTAATATCTACATGAAGCCACTAGATGGAATTATCCACCAGTTCAAGGTTGGGCTCATCAATATGAAGATGATATTTATGAATCTCCACCTCAGGTTATTTGACTTATATTTTGGAAGTCTTGGTGTCTGAAGGCTACATGGGCCTGGCTTCAACTCAAAAATGAGTGGCTATGGATTTTAGAGCCTCCTGGTTCTGGGGACCTTCCTTTTCTTGTCCTAGATGGGAGTTGCACTGCCTCAGAAAGATCATGCGCACAATTTTGGGGTTCTGCTGACTTCATGATACAAGATATACAGCCTACTGTACACACATGATATAAAGAAGCATTAATTTATTTCTGTATATGACAACTGTCATCTTTTTAACATCATTGCAGTTTTTTATGGATACTATGCAGTATCTAATATGAGGAAACTAGTTTAATTAACAAGTTTAATAATTTCTGACAAAATTACTGATAATATCATGATCTGAATCGTTATCACTTTCTTTCTTAGATTATTGATCCTATTTCTGCTGCTTTGGTAACTTTGGGTTCTTCTAAAGATATCCTCTTTGAAGGTGGACCCAGACCATGGATTCAAGAGCCAACTAAGTTCTTCAGAGATACCAATACGGAACATCCAGATAATGTTGGCTTACATTTACTAGGACCACCCACATCAAGGAATTCTTTCCAGCATTCGGCTAGAGCAACTTGTAAATCCCTCGGGGATCATGTGAGTAAGACAAACTTTGATTCTAAAGTGAGGTGATTTATTTAAATAGTCAATACAAGAAACAACATTTTCAATAGTTATCTCGCGTATGGTAAACATAACTATTATAATATGAATGTATGAATTATTTTCTGATCCTTATACATACTGATGCTACTTAACTCATAAGAATTAAATTTTGTTAAATTTACAAATGTTATTTTATCATGAAATGTGCCACTGCTTTAACTCAGTGTTTATTTCTTGACATAACATAATTGCTTATTATTCCTCAGAGTCATAAGAGTAAAAAACAGCAATAAAACCCCCCTGAAAAACATATTTCATCTTATTAGACATTTAAACAAATATAACAGTAATAACATAATAATTACAGTTTCACAAAGGATCAAAAAATCTTTCCTGTCCACTTAACTTAGCAATTGAATTTTTGAATTTGCCTATTTTTTAAAAAAATTGTAGATATGACTTAAGTTTTAATACTTCATATAAAATAGAACACTTTTGCAAACCAATATAAGAGAATGGAATCTAAAAACCACGATCAAATATAATCACTGATTGATTATGTGCTATCAAGTCTTAGTGACATTGCATAACTACACTTACAGGGCAATCTATGCCCAACTTGACCCTCCCTAATTGTGCACCCAACATCAGCATTACTAAATCTTTCCATTTTGCTGCTGGTTGCTCCTTCCTCCCTAGCTTCCTCCCTCCCTCCCCTCCTTCCCTCTTCTTTACCTTTACCAGCATTATCATTTCTCATAGGAGCTGGATTTTCATATGTCTAAAATATGGAATTCTGGTCATTTGATCTTTTAGTTAAAAAGGTGCATTGATTTGTTCAATGATTTATTTGTTTTCTTCACATAATATTTGATAATATCTGAATCCATAATATCTAAATAGCCATAATATTCTGAAGAGCCTTTTCCACGACCAAAGTTTAAAAGCATTTATATATTTTCTTTCCTATCTATTGGAATTTTTCTATCAGCATAGTGCAGGTTCTTGATGTTTGTTCATTCAGTTTTAAAACCATGCTTATCTCCTTAAACGCACAGACTCTCAGTATACATATCTAGCATGCAGGCTGAATAAACAAGAAAAGAATATGCAGCCTTATCTGGCCTTACTAACCTTGAGCTAGTCTGTTTCACCATATTCTATCCTGAACTGTGTTCTGTGTATATAGAACATACAATGAATACAATAAGAAATTCCAGGATCCAGTTTTCTTTCTCACATTCTATCGCCTGACACAGTTTTTATACAATTACAGATCTTTCTGTAATTACTGAGACACAAATTAACTTTTTTTTTGCTTGATTGGTTTTTTTCAATTATCCAGCGCATGTCAGCATCAGTGTTTTTTAAACTAAGTTGAACATCTGGCATTTCTCTTTCCATGTAGGATTAAAAGCCTTTTTAGATGAGCCTAAATATTATTTTGTTAACATATAACATCAAGGATGTTGCATGATAGTTTCCACAACACTTTCAAATTTCCTATTTGGTACTAATTACCCAGAAAGGGAATTTCAAAGTACTGTATATGAACTGATCTGTTGGTCCCTGTATCTTTCTCCAGATAGCCTAGCTCTGTTTAAAAAGTGATATTGCTAACATGTTGTAAGCCGCCCTGAGTCTAAGGAGAAGGGCGGCATAAAAATCGAATAAATAAATAAATAAATAAATCTGCTGACATAGCTTGATTAGAGCCTTATCTTCAACTACTTGCCATATTTCTGTCAACATTACATTAATTCTTACAAACTTCATATTGTTAATGACCAGACTGCTCATCTAACCATCTAGTACTATAGTTACTCGTAAGTTCTCTGTCTTCTAAGTAACTTCTACAACTTTTCCAGTTTTATGAACCAGCCAAGTCAGGGGAGTGGGTATGGTTCTGGGCTGTGCAAATGGTGGTTGTACACGCTTGTGCATGCAGCTCCATTTGCACAAGCAGCAGGGTTTGCACCTGTATCACTCACACAAATGGAACTTCACACATAAATGCAAGCCCCAGCCATTCATGTAAGTAGATTTGCATAGGCAAGTGTACTCTCCTACTGCTTGTGCAGCCACTTTGGGACCCTGTTTTAAGCTACTTTAGATGTTGATATTTCTACTTTCTACAGACATTGACATTTCTAAAGAATGTAAACATCTGTATATAAGTTTATAAGCCTTCCATCTTACTTTGGTCTTCTTTGCATCAAATACTGACATAGGCATTTGAAGGTTCAACTTCTTTGGGAGCTCACAGATTTTGTTTGGAAAATTTTCCTTGCTTGTCTGTCTCAATATTTTTACAGATGTCATTGTAATAGCGCTTTTTGTCTTTTTTATTAGCTCTCTGAAATCATTTGATAAGTTTCTTCCTGAGATCTTTATCTTTCGTGGCTTTTCTTTTCTTGGCAATTTTTACTGTCTCTGTGATATGTTGGCTTTCCCAATGTTCACACTTCTTGTTCCAGGTAATTGTGTCTTTTCAGGTTTAGATTTCTTTTTCCTGCATGGCAATGTCAGTAACTAGACAGCCAAAAGATTTAAATGGAGCCCTAACGTGAGACATTTTACCTCCAGAAGATTCTCAATTCTTTCTCAGTAGCGTTTTGAGTGCCATCCAATCTGAGAAGAGCATCCCCTGGACTGCATAGTGGACTTCTCAATATTTCTGTCTATTAGATCTAATAGACAGAAATATGGTAAAATACAGGAGAGCTTTATCATTGCATCTTCCTATGCATTATGAAAGGATGTGTTTGCCATTATCAGTAGTAAAATGATCGCCTGCTTCAGCATCTTCTTACATCATTTCTGCCTAATATAAATGTCTGCTTGCCTCAGTTGGCAGCTGGATTGTCTTTCATGCCTTGATTGCTGGGAATACTCTTGTCACTCGCTCCTACAGTTTTTTTACTCAGCTCTTCCAGGAACATCTCTACCATTTATGAGGCAGCTGAGCCGGACTTGGGATTTTGTGGTAGGAGAGAAATTTAGGCAGTTATATCCTAAAAGGATAAGACTTTCATTTGAATCTTAAATCTTTGAAGTAACATGCCCTCAAAAACCTTTTCCCATGCTGTTACAGTTGGATTATAAAGCCACAATAGCCCAAGATTGTAGATTCTGATCATTATCAATGATATTTTAACCTTATTGTAAAAGTAATACATTTTAACCTGTTTCTTAGTGGTCCATAGCTATCACTTCCACCCTCTAAAAATAAAATATAATAGAACAAGCTAACGATTATCTAAGTACATGGCTTTTAACTTTAGTAGAATATGGAAACATAGCATCAATAAGATTTTTTTCCTCTCTTATCATTAACAATTTAGCAGGTCAGTATGGTTCATTCAACAAATTGTGATGATAGAAGTCAGGTATTAGGCGTGAGTACAACAATTAAAAGAAATACTAAAGAAAATAGTTTCATAACATACTCATTCTGCTGCGTCAAACTTCTTTTTAAATATTGTTAATGCATTTTGTGCAACAGCACCATATGGAAAATTCTAACTCTAATATTCATATAATCTAAATTTACTTGGAATAAACAGTAAATATGAGAATATTCTGCCCATAAAGACATTCTATCATTAAAATACAGTAATAAGTTAGCGTTCCTTGAAGCAGTCAGTTATATGTGCACATGCCCCTTGTCTTCATAATGTTCAGCCATCTGTTTCAAAATCCTAAAAAAGTAATATTATTTTGCAGTGTTAAAGCAATAAAGTTGCACTCTAATAATGGACTAGAATTGCTTTTGAAAATAAATGTCAGAATGATATAACTTTATTTGTCAACATTTCAGGCTATTACTGAAACAAATACTCAACCTTAATGATCTATCTTAAATAGCATTGCATAAAAAATACGTGTTTTGCCAGGTACAAACTTTTTATTATTATTATTTATTTTCACCAATGTTTATGCAGGTAATTTCACTAACAATTGGCAACAAACCCACTGTAACAAACCCTTTTCCAGCTGTTGAGTCAGCTGATGTGACATTGTTTTGTGCCACTCCTTCTCGGTTTTCCTTGGCACTTGTATCTGCAGATCCTGAGATGGATGTTTCCTGTCCCTTCCTTCATCAGGACAAACAAAGGGTAGGTATGAATTGGGGAAAGACAATATGGTAACACTAAATATTTACCTTGGTGCCTGCCATTATCCTTGATCTGCCTAATGCATTTTTACTAAGATAGGACAGACGGAGAGAAAGCTGATTCAATGCTAATTCCCACTTCTAGCATTTTTAAAAGAATTGCTGATATAAAAGCCCAACAAATATTTTGGAAACAGAGTGATAATGATTTTGTTCAATGCTTTGGTTAGAAGTCTCCCAGTTGCACTGGAGAAAAATAAGTTATGGTGGTAAAAAATATCCTGGAAGATTAAGGATCTAGACAAGCAACTTCATGAACTTGCCTTCAGGAAAATGATTTGGACATACAGTATACCACCATAATACATTTGAAGAGGTGTTGTTAGCTTTTGTCAAAATCCTATTCACAAGACCTGGGGTAACAAATGTATCAACGCATAGTTGTATCCAATTGTATTCAACCAGTAGCATTGGAAAGCTGCCTTTCTACAGCTGCCTTTCTACAGCTACATTCCAAAATCTTTGCTAAAATGTTTAGTTTGTTCAATATAGTAGAATATTGTTGCCTGTTTTTAATCTTGTGCATTTTTGTGCCCAGATGCATGTGCATTTTTAAAGTTATTTTTCATATTTGTAAAATAATAATTATCTTCTAGGTCCCTATTTCAATTTTCCGCAACCCTGTATTGGAGCTAGGTGTTTATGATCATCAGGGGAATAAATTTGACAATTTTAGTTCTCTTACTATAACCTGGGAATCAACAGACCATTTATTAGCAAGCATAGAGGCAAGGATGCCTATGGAACTGTCTATGAAAGATCATGGAAACAGTCGGAAGAAAATGCAAGGTACTGTTCCCTCACATTTAAAAACAATACTAATTCAGTTTCCATCACTACCAACCTTTGCTTTCTGGAATGAAACTTTGTTCATAGACACAGAAAGCTATTTCAAAAGAAGTGTCATATTTTTCTAAGGATATTTAAAAAATGGGAGGGCAGGGTGTGGTGCGGTGTAACTTTGAAGGCTACTTTATTGCTACGTGGTTTATTCAGTAGTACCCACTACTTTTCCAATTTTCTCTGCCCCTTTTTAGGCCTGCAAACTGTTTTAGTTCATCATAAACCAGGAAGAACAATAATATCAGCTACTGCAGTTGGCTATCAACATATTCATTTGATTACCAATGAAGTAAAGAAACCGGTAATACCTTTTAACCTCAGATTACTGCCCCAATAAGATATATCTTCTATTTCCATTCATAATACAATATTTATATACAGTGATACCTCGTCTTACAAACGCTTCATCATACAAACTTTTCGAGATACAAACCCGGGGTTTAAGATTTTTTTGCCTTACAAACCCACTGCCGCTGCTGCGATGCCCCGCCTCCGGACATCCGTTGCCAGCGAAGCACCCATTTTTGCACTGCTGGAATTCTCCTGAGGCTCCCCTGATGCTGCAGGGGAATCCCAGCAGCGCAAAAACGGATGCTTCACTGGCAACGGAAGTCCGGAGGTGGGGTTTCCCAGCAAGGGGAGCCTCAGTGAAATTGCAGCATCACAAAACACAGAGGTCCAGAGGTGGGGTTTCGAGGACTTCGGTGTTTTTGCGATGCTGATTTCACTGATGCTCTCTTCGCTGGGAAACCCCACCTCTGGACTTCTGTTGCCAGCGAAGTGCTCGTTTTTGCGATGCTGGGATTCCTTGCTGGGATTCCCCTGCAGCATCGCAAAAACACAGAAGTCCGGCGGTGGGGTTTCCCATGGAGGGGAGCCTCAGGAGAATCCCAGCAGCGCAAAAATGGGTGCTTCAGCTGGCAAAAGGGGTGAATTTTGGGCTTGCACGCATTAATCGCTTTTCCATTGATTCCTATGGGAAACATTGTTTGGTCTTACAAACTTTTCACCTTAAGAACCTCATCCCGGAACCAATTAAGTTTGTAAGACAAGGTATCACTGTACTGTATTTTACCATCATCCTAAACATAAAGTATTATAATTTAGACCCGTAAAAGTAAAACAAAATATTAAAATAGATTATCTAGTTTTGAAATCTATCATTCCTTCCTCCTCATTATTCTTTTTGGTAGCTTCTAAATTGTTTTTTTGCATATGTTGCCATAAATGCAGGTTTAACCTGAAGAGAGTTCAGTTGTGAAAAAACTAACTGCTCATAGTATTAGAGTTAACCATATGCCATATAATCTCCACTTATGTCCACAATTGAGCTCAAAATGAGTTGTTAAATGAATTTTGCCCCATTTTATGACCATTTTTGTTACAGTTGTTAAGTGAATCGTTGCAGTTGTTAAGTGAATTTGGCTTCCACATTGACTTTGCTTGTCAGAAGGTTGCAAAAGGTGATCAGAAGACCCTGGGACTTCTTCTAAATATGAGTCCAAGAGTCTAAATTTTGATCACGTGATAATGGGGATCCTTCAACGATCATAAATGTCATAAGTCACTCCAGGTGACCAACCCAGACTGGATCCTGCAAACTTAATATTTACATACATGTATTTAGTGCATTTAACTTTGAACACAAGGGATAAAAGGTAGTACAGTATAGAACTAAGGTGGGGAAAAGGAATCCTCAATCTGAGTATTGTATTGGCAGTTCTGTGTTAGCAAATACTTCAGAAGAAAAGGATTTAGGGGTAGTGATTTCTGACAGTCTCAAAATGGGTGAACAGTGCAGTCAGGCGGTAGGGAAAGCAAGTAGGATGCTTGGCTGCATAGCTAGAGGTATAACAAGCAGGAAGAGGGAGATTATGATCCCGCTATATAGAATGCTGGTGAGACAACATTTGGAATACTGTGTTCAGTTCTGGAGACCTCACCTACAAAAAGATATTGACAAAATTGAACGGGTCCAAAGACGGGCTACAAGAATGGTGGAAGGTCTTAAGCATAAAACGTATCAGGAAAGACTTATTGAACTCAATCTGTATAGTCTGGAGGACAGAAGGAAAAGGGGGGACATGATCGAAACATTTAAATATGTCAAAGGGTTAAATAAGGTCCAGGAGGGAAGTGTTTTTAATAGGAAAGTGAACACAAGAACAAGGGGACACAATCTGAAGTTAGTTGGGGGAAAGATCAAAAGCAACATGAGAAAATATTATTTTACTGAAAGAGTAGTAGATCCTTGGAACAAACTTCCAGCAGATGTGGTAGATAAATCCACAGTAACTGAATTTAATTCAGCCTGGGATAAACATATATCCATCCTAAGATAAAATACAGAAAATAGTATAAGGGCAGACTAGATGGACCATGAGGTCTTTTTCTGCCGTCAGATTTCTATGTTTCTATGTTTCTATGTTTCTAAGGTAGGGTGTAACATTTGTTACTGAAGGCTCAGTAATATTATGCTCTAAGCAATAGCATATATCTTCCCCAAATGAATTGGCATGCCTAATCTTTCAAGAAAATATACTGGAAAGAACTGTATTCATATTCTTGTTCCCAGATTAAAGGGGGGAGGACAATGAAAATACTAAATTTGGAAAAGTGTCAGATAATACTTATTATTATTATTGTTATTGTTGTTGTTGTTGTTATTATTATTATTATTATTATTATTATTATTATTATTATTTATTAGATTTGTATGCCGCCCCTCTCCGGAGACTCGGAGCGGCTTACAACAACAATACATAGTACAAATCTAATGGTTAAAAAAGAACAGTTTAAAACCCTCATTATAAAAACAGTCATGCATCCCAAACAAACCATATATAAAATGAAACGGCCCGGGGGAATCAATTTCCTGACAGCAAAGATGGGTTTTTAGGAGTTTGTGAAAGGCAAGGAGAGTGGGAGCAGTTCTGATCTCCAGAGGGAGTTGGTTCCAGAGGGTTGGGGCCACCACAGAGAAGGCTCTTCCCCTGAGCCCCGCCAGACGACCTTGTTTCGTCGACGGGACCCGGAGAAGGCCAACTCTGTGGGACCTAATCGGTCGCTGGGATTCGTGCAAGTTCCTGCTTATTATATTTTGTTTTCTTGAAGAACAGTAGACATAAATTTCCAACTTATGTGAATTATAATTACTGTATAAGACTTTCAGCCTACATGTCATGATATAATGAAGAGGGCTGCAGAGTAAACTTGAATAGATAACTACAAATCTATTCTACATTCTAACTTCATTGTTATGATATGTCTCAACTCTAATAGCAAAAGAATTGAAAAGAACCTTATAATAGTCAGGTAACTCAATATCTATTCTGCTTTGTTTCTTGCTTTTTCTTTACAGTATGAACCTCTTTTACCTGTAAATGCAGGTATTGAACTAATACTTGTGGAAGATGTTAAAATAAGTCCTAAAGAAGTGACTATTTATAATCATGACGCAGTTAAGGTAGGTCTTTGTGTTTGTATCTGTATGTGTGTACCTATCCCCAAAATAAGCCCTAGCATGTTTTTACACACGCGCCTAATATAAGACGTACTCCCCAAAATAAATGCTACTAGGAGCCTGCACAGTCAGCCACTAGCCCATTTCGCCGGGTTGCTCACAGTGTCGCAGCAATGAGGTGAGGGGACAGTTGAGCTAACCCACATGCCCCACATAACCTTACTCCGGGCCTCCATGCCCAGACACCTGCCTCATGGCATCAGCACTAGAGGCCATATACAGCAGAAACCCACATGGCTCCTGGCCCATTTCTTCTGTTGGTTCATGGCAGCAAGAGGTGGAGGAGGCCGAATAGTTTGTTGGAGCTTCAGCCATAAGTTGAAGCACATGTTGGGGATGGGATGGCCTTGTTGAGGAGGTCCTGGGGTAAGCTGATACAGGCCACATGGAGCAGATCCAACCCTCCTGCCTCACAGCAGTGGCACTGGTGTTCCACGCAGCCTGCTGCCCTGCCACAAGCAAGCAGAAGAAGTGGGCCTTCCATACATGGATGAAAAATAAGACACCCACTGAAAATAAGCCCTACTGTTTATTTTGGGGCCCAAAAGAAAATAAGACCCAGTCTTTATTTTAAGAAAAACATGGACAGTGTGAATTTTCTAAAATGTGCTTTTCTTCACAGGCCGAACTGATTATTAATGGGGGCTCTGGATATTTTTTTATTAATACCAGTATTGTAGATATTGTGAAAATAGTATATGAAGAAGGTAAAAACATTGCTCTGGTAAGTATTTATGATGCAAATAATATATTTCTTCTTTTGAGAAAATAAAACCATTGAAAATCCTCTGGTTTTTGTAAAGTGTATTAGGAGAACTTTAAATGAAGTGAACTTAGAAATACAAAGACTTACGGAAATCATGGAATAAGAGTCCACCAGTCCTGATTATGTCAGGATAATAAAAAGACACCAAAGTCTGTTCTGCTTTGTTCAAAAAAGCTCAGTGAAAAACATTCTTAAAGGAGCTGTGATGGAGGAGTGGTTAAAATGCAATATTGCAGGGTAGCAGTTTGATCCTGACAAGCTCCCAGTTGACACAGCCTTCCATCCTTCTGAGGTGGGTAAAATGAGGACCCAGATTGTTGGGGATAATAGGTTGACTCTGTAAACTGCTTAGAGGGGGCTGTAAAACACCAGGGAATGGTATAGAAGTCTAAGTGCTACTGTTATTGCTAAAGTAACAGGCTAGTTCTAGTTGATACCAGGCTAGAAAATAGGGGATTGTGGTTTCTATTCCTTCCTAGAGCATGAAGCTTTGGGCCAGTCACACAGTCTCAGCCCTAGGAAAAAGGCAATGGTAAAGCACCTCCCAAAATGTTCCCAAGAAAACTGCATGGATTGTGTCGTCAATACTTGACTTGAAAGAACACACACACACACACACACAATATCACATTGGGAGGTGAATGGAGGCAGTCTCTTAATGGTCTGATGGGCCTTCATTATATTCTCTATAAGTTTACTTTGCTCAAGTTAGACTTACATTCAGCAAAGTAAAATTCTTTAGTGTGACTAAAGAATTAAACACCAATTAATTAACTAACAATTTACCATTCAATTTGACATTCATATTTTAATTTCTGTCCTTTCATGTTTTTCCCTCCTTATTTACATAACTTGCTTTACATGTGGATGAATGTAATAGTTTTAAGTCAGCTTTGTCTTTGCTGATGTGAGCTCTAAGAGATAATATATTTTGGAACACGAAATAGAAATATTGTAAAGCGAGATATATTGATAAATCTCATTGATTTGTATGGCATTTGAAGTTCCTTGAGCCTAGGTCGGGGGTCCTCCAGCTATGCTGGCTGGATAATTCTGGGAGTTGAAGTCCACAAGCCTTAAAGTTGCCATGTTTGAAGACCTCTGGTCTAGGTAATGACTTTACAAAGTGTCAGACTTTCATAGGCTTTCGAGGGTTTCAGAAAATGTGTGAGCTCAAAGATACTAACAGCCAAACCTAAAAGAAATGGGTTGAAGACATTACAGAAAATTGCAATACCTTGTGAGATATGACAAAAACTGATTATGATTAAAAGTTTTCCCTGAAATGTGAAATTGTTCTTCAGGAACATAAACTGCCATCAATTTATGTAGTATCATCAAGAATAAAATACCCAGCAGTACAGATGCTTTCTTTTTGCCTTAAATTCACTCTGTATACTCGCTTTTAAGGACTTATTTGTAAGATCCTTTCTCGCCAAGATTTGTATTTTTTTTTCTCTTTCTGTTTTCAAAAAAGGAATACAAGACTAGAGGCTAATAGTTGCATTAGAGGCACCTGAATGCAGTTGTTACCTGCAGGCTGTTTCTATTGTCTCCGTGAAATTAGATTCCTCGAATATATTTTAAAACTTCATTTGGAAAGAACATCTTCTCCTTATGTGGAAAAATGTCTTCCTTAATCTTAACTACACAATTTTCTTTTGTCAGTGTTATTTACCATTTCTTATTTCCTTAAAGCACAATAACTTCAAGTAAAGCTATTTATTTTAAGTAAAGAATAGATTTAAGTAAAGAATAGTCATAATAACTAATGAAGAACATTTGATAACATTTTCTTCTCCTTATTTTAGATATATCCCTTATATCCAGGGTCAGTATCTGTAATGATACATGACTTGTGTCTTGCATCTTCCACCATTGCTAAAACTGATGTGTATGTTTCTAATATACAAGAAGTATACGTTGGAATTGTTGATAAGGTTAGTATTCAGTTCTAAATGAATGGCTTGCTATACTGTTTACTGCAGCAATAAAATATTCTATTCAAAGATTCCTCAAGATTAATTCATTATAGGCAAGTGGTTGGAGTTTTATTTATGATTTATTTTGCTCCAAGGAATGCATATAAGAGTACCAATAGAAGAGAATAGTATCTGTAGCTCAGGGCTGAACTGTGGCTCCTTGGTGCTCTCTGGGCTTGGTTGTTTTCTTGCAGACATTTAATTACCAGCTTATGATGTTATCTAGTTTGGTAATGAAAGTTGGCAAGAAAACAACAACCAACTTCAGCAGGCACCAAAGACTTGAGGACACTTTGAATACTTCTAGATCATACTCTGTTCTACTGATAAACAATATACGTACATACGCACATACATACGTACATACATACATACATACATACATACATACATACATACGTTAAATATTTTAGACACCTTAGAAAAGTCTTCATTGTATATATACACTGTATATACACAATGAAAGCAGTGTTAATTGCTTTCCCTCCACAACTAAGTCAGAATTCTAGGAAATGTTGGCAAGTCATATTGTTTGAACATGGGCATGCAGCTTGAGCATGTGTTTCTTTTTGTGGCCTATCCCACAATATGAGAGCCAATTATAACAATCTAACATATTTGGGCAGAGGGTACATATCTGGGTAGACTTAAGTATGAGGACGAAATCTGAAGGTCTCTTAGAAGCAGACTTAACCCATTTTTGTCCCCTAATCTATCCCCCAATCTCTCCAAAATAACCTGAATTTTGATAGCACAATTTAGAGTTAATTAAAAAAGGGGAATGGGGATGATTTTTATCAAAAAGGCATTCTTCACCATTCAGTCCGAACTGGAGAGGAAAAAACCCCCAAGAAAGTCCACTTTCTTTTTGAAAAGCACCTTTGGGCAATCTGGAGGACTGAGACTCTTCATAAACAGGCATCTCTCTACTCTTATTTCTATAAAAGAAAAGGGAAGGGGGGGAAACTATAATTATCAAAAATTGCCATTTTGCTGTCAAATTTCAATGATGCAATCAGAGTTGCAGGTATGGTTTGGGAACAGCAGGCAATCAACAGGCCTTGTTTTAACATAAGGGGTGTATTTGATAAGCTTAAGGTAACTAAAGTAAATGCAGTTCAGAAGTTCAATTAGTTTGTTCAGCTAGTTTGGTTTAGTGACTATCAGACTAGAAACCAGAACACTGATAAGCTGTCCCACCTTATCCATGAAAGCTATCTGGGCGACTCAGGATGAGTCACTCAATTTCATCTCATCTCATCTCATCTCACTGAATTCCTTTTGTGGACAAAATAGGAGAAGGAAGCTGTATTCCCATGTTCTCTGCCTTGACTTTAAAAATAACAAACGGATATACAGTAAATAAATAAAACTGTACCTTTCTCACATTATGGCAAGGGAACTGCACAGAAACCTCTTGACTTATTCCACAGCTTAATCTAGAATGGTAACAGGGGGTTATACTGGCTGGGAATATTGTAGATATAATCCAGTACCTCTAAGAAAGCTGACATAGAAGCAAGTTTGATTGCAATCTACAGTTGCTAAGAGATAGTGAAATCACTCTGATTGCAGTAATTCTGTAGTAGTAGACTGATCATGGTGCACAACATTTTAAGCCACATATAAACAGAATGTATTGTTTGAATTGAAATGCAAAACTCTGTAAATATGTATTATAGGTAGAAATTGGCAAAAATGTTAAAGCCTATGTCAGAGTGCTGGATGCTTCAAAGAAATACTTCCACAGTAAAAACTTCAAATTCATGGACTTAACTCTAAAGGCAGCATCTCAGATTATTTCCTTAAAGTAAGTTCATTTGTTTTATTCTGTTTTAAGTACTATAGAAAAACAACAGTGGATATTTATGACTGTCACAACATTCCATGATCACATGATCATCATTTAATTGCTTCACAGCTGGCTTCTGACAAGCTGAGTTGATAGAGAAGCTGGCAGGAAAATGTCTTGCTTAAGAATGACATGGTAATATGCTTAACCACAATGGAAGTGAGGTCATAAGTCCATTGCAGTCATATGATGTCTTTCTTAATAACACAGTTTCAAGTCCAAATGGTGTTTATTAAGCAAGGGTTACCTATATAATTTTAGTTATCTGTTCATACAGCTCAACACAATCTTGTTGATATTTCTCACAATGTTATCAGCTTATCATTGCAACTGAAAATTATACATTAGATTAAATTGAGGAAATTGCTCCTTAGTGCTTCTAAAGGGACATTCAGATGTCTACTAATTCATACATTTTATTATTGCAGAGCCCTTGGTGAAACGTCTGATGAATACACGGCTGTTTTTCTTGTGCAAGGCATGGCCATAGGTCAAACCAGTGTCACGGGTATTGTCACTGACAGATATGGTGCAAAGATTTATTCAGTTCCACAGCAGATTGAAGTAAATATATTCACTGTTAGCTATTCATGCTTTTAGGGTGACTTTTTGTAATCATGCTTCTCAGCCAGAAAAGCTCATCACTCAAAATGATTTTAAAAACTGAAAGCAAAATTATTTTTATGGACAAATATCAGTATCATTAGGCTGAAATCTGGATGTGGTAATGCTCTGCACTTAGCTTGATATATCACGAAATATGTTACTAATCATGTTAGTAAGTATCAGAGCCTGGATGATTATTTTGCTTTCGTTGCACTTATCCAAACAAAGGAGTGCAAGAGACTGAATGTTAGGCAGTTATGAGGGTGGAGAGTACAAGCTGAAAGTAGAGGAAAAATGCACTTGAGATAATAGTTCAGAAAGAAGCTGAAGATTAATAAGAGAAATGCCATGAAAATGCTCAAGCTCCAAAGTTGTAATAGAATACGGGTAATTGCTAGATAATAAAATAATTTTAAAATACAAGAAAAGATGACAACAAGGTGTAGAATTGGCAGAACACATCCACAAACATGGGGGGAAAACCTAAAATGTTTTTCAAGGAAAATTTAAGAGAAAAATAATGACAAGGCAGAAAGTGAAAATGGCAATCTGCTTTGTGTGCAGAAGTTTAAAAAGACAAAATAAAGCCACTCTAAAAAGAAAAATGGAAACGAAACATGTAGAGCAAGAAGGTACATTGAAATGAAAATAATTATATTGTTATTGTTATCCAAATAGTTGGATTTTAACTTTATCAATAAATATTATTTTTGTCCTACTTCTAGGTATTTCCTCCTTTTAAATTGATACCAAAAAAAGTCACCTTACTCATAGGCGCAGTGATCCAAGTAAGTTGTTTTTAAATTATTATGCTGAATTAATTATTTCATAAAAGGGTGTGCATGAATAGAAAGTAAACTTAACCTTATTTCTCAATGTGTGGTTTTCTATCAATCAGCATAGCAACCTTACCCAATTTGGTCATTTCCAAATGCTTGGCTAGTATTATTTCCAGAATTCTTAAACTGAATGTTCAGTAGAGAGCAATTTCTTGATGAGGCGGACTAGAAGGCAATGTTAGAATTAAAACAAATCATCACCATTTCCAGACTTTTAGCTGCCTTATCCTCAGAGGCCACACACATCAAACTTTTAAAAATGTGGAAAACATTTTAAACCCATTCCAATAGCTATTCAATATTTATAGGTAGTCCTCACTTATCTACTATTAGTTCAGCAACTGTTGGAAGAAACCAACTTCTGACAAGAAAAGTCAGTAAGGAAGCCAGCAGAAAGTCACAAGTCACACATGACTTCACACTAATGACTGCGGGTGACTCACTGAAATGAAAGTTGGCACAATCACATGGCATTTCAGTTTACAACCATCTCGCTTAGTGACAAAGTTGCTGATCCCAATAACAGTGGTTGAGGACCATCTGTAAATTGGAATGTTGCAAGGACAGAAAAGTCGTAAGAGAAATCTAGCAAATTATTTTGATCTTGAAAATATACATCCAGGTAAATAAAAGAAAAATACAAGCATTTTATACTCATCCTCAACCTTTCGGTGCATCATCTAAAAGTCTACTTTCTGTACACATGCATAATCCCACACATGTTCAAGGTCTTGGTAACTTTGACTGTGTGGGTGGGGAGGGGACCTGGAGCCTATAAACCATACAGTTGGGCGAGGGTGAATTATCAGCTTAATAATCTGCCTTTACCTCTTCTGTCTTATTTAAAGAACAGTGTAATGACAAATAGCTTTGTATCACTAGCAACCTCAGTTTGCATCTCTTATATTATTAGAACATAAGTACCTATTACCAGATCTTATTCAACCTATAAATTGAAAACAAATGTGAACATAATTCTTATTTTTTTTAAATAACTAACTACAGATTACTTCTGATGGAGGACCACAGCCTCAGTTCAACATAATTTTTTCCATCCATGATCCCAGCATTGCTTCTGTAAACAACAGTGGCTTTATAACTGGCAAAGCAGTGGGCAACAGTACCATACTGGGAATGGTTCAAGCAGTTCACGCAGAAGCTGGCAAGGTTGTGGTTGCATCCCAGGTAACATCTTGATACATGTATATACAATACCTCTGAGCTGAAGTATAGACTTTTGAAAGGTTTTTAAAGCATCTCTTATCATTTTAAAATGAAGAATGGATTCCAGATAATTGTTGGTAGATGTGCCATATGTAGGCTATTTACAAATAGAGTACTTAATCAGTGGAAAACCATGAGTTCAGAGACCTGGATTGGTAGATGCATCTCTATAGTAATAGTAATAAGGTTGGAAGGGACCTTGGAGGTCCCTTAATTTCATTTATGACTTTTTATGCTAAATCTCTAAAGCATAAAACCACAATGAATTGTACAAAACCAGTAAATATGTGCATGGAGCATGGACAAGAGGCATTTATTTTTATTTTGTTTTTCCTTTTTCTCCTTTTTTAAATAACTTTGTAATTTGTTCTGAGAACTTTGATTATTGGGCTATAGCACTTATTATTAACAGTGATAATGCTAATTATAATAAATAATTACTTCTAGATTTTATATTTTCACAGTGCAACATTATCCATGTACAGTAATGTTCACATTTTTTAAAAAAACCATGTAACTTGTGTTGCAGTTCATGAAAAGAATGCTTAGTGAGTTATTCATTTAATTTGGACGGCAATCTTCCTTTATGTCAATATTTATTCCCTTCCCAAAATGAAGTGTGGATGAGTAAAGCCATGACATTGATAAAAATCTCTCCCCCCTTTCTTTCCTTGTCTATCTCTCTCTCTGCTCTTCCTCCCTCACACACACATATATCAAAGATCTATTTTCAATCACTTATTCTTTTTTGTACTTGTTTTGTTCCATAAATATTGTCTATTATGCTTGTTACTAAATACAAATAGAAAACTCTGAACAAGCCAGTGTTCGTGAATCTGTTAGCCATCTTTAAATATACTTTTCAAATAAATCCTGTTCTATTTATGAACTGTTTTGCTTGACTAGATTTTAATGAGCAAAGATTTCACATGCTCACATGGTTTGATCTGTCATTGAGTTTTTATTGTCCTGATTCATATACAGTAGTCCCTCGCTATATCGCGCTTCACCCACCACGGCTTCACTTCATCGCGGGTTTTGAAGTCAGCGTTGGCACAGATACGGCGCTTAGAAGTTTGGAAGGGCAGGACAAGCCAACCAGCCCGTGGCTGGGCGAATGATGAGCGGGGCGGGGACTGAGCTCCGGCGGAGGCCCGTCCCCTCGTTCAACCCGCCTCGCCAGTGCTGAGAAGGCAGTCTTTGGAGGCGCGCTGAGTGGTTGGCAGCGGCGGCGGTGTGCTTGGGGTTGTAGAAAGAGCTCCTGGCAGCGCGCGAATGAGCGAGCGAGCGCGAGCAAAGAAAGGAACGCGACGCAGCAGGGATTTCCAGACTGGGCTCGAGGGCGGGAGAGGAAGTGCTGTGCAGGTGGAGGGGGAAAAAAAGAAAAGAAGAGAGAGAGAGAGAAAAAAAGAACCAGCCGGGGCAGCTCACCAGGGACTTTCCAGCCGGGGCAAGGCAAAAAAGACAACGTTTGGCCGAACTGCTGCAAAGAATAGCAGTGGGTCAGGAATGCTCGGTGGCGGCAATTTTTTTGCCCCCTCCCCTTCTTTTCCTCAGGCGCAGAGTAAGTAGTAGTGGGGGGGAATGGTTAGCCGGCCGTTGCTCGCCTCCAGGCATCCGGAGCTGGTGGGAAGGAGGAGAAAGGGAGCAGGGAGCATCCCCCCTAAAGTACTATCAGTCGATAAATTCCCCATCGCGGATTTCACCTATCGCAGCCAGGTCTGGAACGTAACACCAGCGATAGGTGAGAAACTACTGTATCACATCTGAAATTTCATCCATTATGTGTTGTATCTCACTTAGGCTTTAAATCTTTTACTGTTTTTCTAATTCAGTGCAGAAATGAGCTGTACAAGATTAAAAGTTAGACTGAAAATGATAATCCCATCTAATCAAACTCCACCCAAGGTGTTTCTACTTTAATTTGAAAAAGGAAATTATAATTCCCAAGATCCCAGAGGGAAAAAATGGCACTTACCTATATCAGGCATCTCTATAGCTTAGAATAAATTATTTGATTCTCCTGGTTATTTTCTTTATTCTTTTTTGTTATATGATTTGTTGTTGTTGTTGTTTTATTTTATTGGTTAGTCAATTGGTTGATTTGAGTCACACATTCACTTTTTGTAACTTTGAATTTTTTTGTGGGTCATCCTGTGTGCCTTATATTGACACTGTAAGACTAGCTGGATTGGCTTTGAATAAATAATTATTGCTATTTCTAATGTTTAGATTCAGATGGTGAGTCGCAACAAATATGAAAGAAAATGCAGACATACAGGCCAATTAATTGAATCACTATAATGCTTTCTGGTGTTCCCTTTAGGATAAAGTTGAAATTGAGGTAATTCAGCTTGAAGCTGTCAGAATCCATGCACCCATAACTCGAATGAAAACTGGAACTCAGGTAAATCAAAATATAACATTATTTCTGTTGTGGCGGCTGCTGCTCCAATAGACAAATATGATTGGCCCTTTAATTCTCACCTAATTTCAAGTCATATTCCTTGAAGAGGATAAAAGTTTTCCTTAAGTTAGTCTTTGTTTCTCCCTCCCCCCCAGATGCCAGTATATGTGATGGGCATCACTAGCAACCAAACCCCTTTTTCATTTGGAAATGCGGTGCCAGGCTTAAGGTTTTATTGGTCTGTCACTACGAGAGATATCTTGGATGTCAAGTCAAGATTCAGTGAGGTAAATGCTATTTTCGTATTATGATTTCATTTTTTAACAATTTTACTGAAATTAAAATTTCATAGAGTATGATTTTGGGGGAAATTGTCTTCTTCAGCAGTGGATATCATTGTATCTGGTTTGATATCATTGTATCTGGTTTGATATAAAACAATCTTCTCCACGTTGGCATCTGAAGTTATTGAAACTGCCACTCACAAAAATATAACAGAAAAGAGAAATTTGGGAATATCTCCAGCTCTAACTCTAAGAGTTTCTGCAATAAGGATTTTCTACATTAGTAAGAAGCTTTTTTTGATTCCGTCATTCTTATATGTGCATTCTGGGGTGGTTTCTAATAAATCTCTTTTTTCAGACAACAAAACATTGGAAGGCTTTAAAAAAAATAGAAAGGAAGAGTACCAACCCTGAGACAGTGAATGGAATTCCACCACTGCCTTAATTAATACTTTTTTTCCCCTTTCAGGCTTCACTTCAGCTTTCGGTGGAAAATAATTTTGCTGTGGATGTTTATGGGAAAGGGAAAGGGAAAACAGGGCTGAAGGTTGTTGTGAAAGTCCTTGATCCTTCAGCTGGACAGATCTCTCACAGGGCAAAAGAATTGACAGATGAAATTCAAATACAGGTAATACATTGGCAGTCCTGTAGTTGAAACATTGTTAGCCCTTTACAGAAGGATGCTAAAATCAGTATGAAAAAAGAAACGTTTGTGCGCCCGTATGACAAATGAAGGACTGAATGGTTTCATAATTTTGCATAATCACAAGAAAAAAGCATGCACATTCGTACTGCTCATCAAATTGGTACTAGTCAGGAGCGAAATTCGACCACCTTGGCCTACCTCAGCCAAGGCGGTAACAACGATTGAATTGGTTCACCAAACTGAACCGATTCAAATTTCCCTCCCTGGTTGGCTCCACCCACGCCTGTCAGGTCTCCTGGTTGCCGCTATGGCCACGCTCACCTGTTCCGGATGCTCGTTTTTTGGCCGGAAACACTATAAGCTCTTCCTTAGCCCAATCACTTAAACTAGATCACCTCTGGCCAGAGGACTGCAAATCTATGACTGGATGTGGGAGGGGGAAGCAGAAGCAGGAAGCTTCACAAAACGGAAATGGGGAAGGCCAACGGGGAGATACAAATGGCAATTAAATGAAACATATGTGACAGGAGTTTCTTCAGCGATCTGAAGGATTTTCTGGAGGATGCACAGCCGCTTTTTGGGAGAAGAGGGGAGGATGACTTTCCCACCCCATCACTTGCACTTGGGTCCTTAAGAGCCAAGGCTTGTGCTGACCACAAAACTGCAGTGTGGGATTGTTTGTTGTACATTTGAAAAAAACAGGTTGCTGACTCTGAGGTGGTGGTGGCCCTTGATCACCAGGCACACTGGCTGCTCCACCACTATTCACTGTCTTGCAAGCGGCTTTGGGCCTCCATCCCGCCTGCCTGGTCTCCTCCTCTGACTCCTGGCACTCCTCCACTTCTGTGGGTGCATATTCCTCCCAGGCAGCCTCTCTCTCCTGCTGCCTTTCCCTAAATAATGTGGGGAAGGTGGGTCTTAAAGCCCTACTCCCTGGGAGGAAAACCTTTGCCTGAATGGGATCCTCTCTCTCTCTCTCTCCTTTGCCTGGCCACTTCTCAAGTTCCTGCTTGCTTGGTTTTTATCTGAAGGGATTCCTTCTATGCACCCCCATCTTACTTCCTCTCTGAGACCCCATTCCTCCCCCACAGTGGATGATGAGCCTCCCCCAGTGGATGGTTGGTTAAATAAACAAACAAACAAACAAACAAATGAGTTTTGCCCCATTTGTGACAATTTTTGCAGTAAATAAATAATATAGTAATTAAGCAAATCACTGCAGTTGTTAAGTGAAATGTGCAGTTATTAACCTTCCCCCACTGATTTTGATTGTTGAAAGCTGACTGGGAACGATACAAATGATGATCACATGAACCGAGGACAGTGCAGATCATAAATACATATGCTTGTTGCCAAGCGCCTGAATTTTGATTACGTGACCATGGGGATGCTACAATGGTTGTATGAAAAATAGTCATAAATCACTTTTTTCACTGCTGTTGTAACTTTGAATGGTCACTAAAGGAATGATTGTAAGTCAAGGACTATCTGCATTGCCATGAGAATCTGAAACTTTTGGTTTGTTCCAATAAGAAATTGAGAATCATAATCTAATATCAAAAGCCAGAAGAGCTATTCATCTGGAGATAGTTTGCTGTCTTTCCTTGTCTTTCTCTCTGATTAGAATACAAATAAAATGACATTTTAAAAATGACATTTTAAAAATTGAATATGCTGCAACAAAATTTACTTCCTTTGACACTGAATGTTATGTTTTTTTTAATATAGGGTAGTCACAGAGAAAACTGATCATTCTGTATCAGAGTAATGCTACAAAATTCATCTTTCAGATATTCACAGTTAATGCAATAAGATCAGCATTAATTTTAAAACAAACCATTGTGAGCTCTGTTAAGAAAGTAGTCAAATTATACTTAGCAGAGTTACTGTATTGTAACTTCACTGATTTCATTGAATCTAATTAGAAGCAATTGTGTTTAGGATTACCTTGAAATAAATGAATGGCACTTTCTGAGAGCTAAAGAACTTAAATAATTAAAGTTGGCTATAAAGATTAAATATATTCTGAATGATATCTATCAGCCGAACAATTAGTGCACATTATCAGTTTTGAATCATACTGAATGTGAATTATCTAGAAAGAGGGAATAATGTTTCCCCTGGATACATAGTAACTAGCAGTTTCTTGAAGTGCAGTAGTTACTTTATGAAGGGGTGTGAAGGGGAGCGAGCAGAATAGTTTCAAGTCTTAAATATGTTCAAAATTTAAATATAGTTATTTTAAAGAATGTACTTTATATATTAGGCAATTACCAATCCAGTTTTTATCCAATGAGACTTGAACAAATGGATACCAAATGCAGAATAAAAATGTAATGTTATTTTCTCTAATGACAGGCAGTGGGGTAACATGGACTTCTGGTACACTTCTTTGCCCAGTAATTATCTTTTGGTACTATGACATCATGACAAATTTGGGAATTAAGATTAATAAATAATAAGAAACAAAATTTCTGTTCATATTGGCTGACACACACACACACACATATAATACCAAGATTACCTATACTAGTCAGAATAATAATTACAGTATGTGTCAAAAATAGATAAAAGTGAAATAATTGCTGTATAAGCTTATATGTATGTATGCTCATAGAAACCACCACCATATTACAACACAACTGCTGCTTAAAATATGTGTCACAACTACCAATGTGCAACACCCACCAGCAACGATTTATTGAGCTTTTCAAACCATCTTGTTTTTTGGACTTCAAAATGTTTTTGTTTCATGCAGAAATGAAAATTTGTTTTCTCTTATTGATTTCACAAATGCAACACACTATAGCTTTTTTAAACATAGCATAGAGGTTAAAAATATGCAGTGTTATCTTCATTTTAGATATCAAAAGGGTTTTGTGGCTCCCACTCTTTTATTTTCTGTGGGAAACGGATCCAAATGGCTCTTTTAGTGTTTTAAAGGTGCCTACTCCTGGTTTAGAAGATATTTTCTTGCAAACCTAGTATATATTTTGTCTCCTGTAATTCTGAATTAAATCTCTGCAGAGGTATGTGTACATGGGTTTCATTTTAAAATAAATGCCTTAGTGCATTCCATTTTTTATTATGTAAGTATTTTGAAGATAACACTAATACCTATTTATATGATAACTTATCTAATTTTTGTTTTCTAGGTATTTGAGAAACTAGTTATTCTGGGAATAGAAGTAGGGCAGATATTAATGTCAACGAACTCCTTTTTTAAAGTTCAAACAAACCGGTAAGTAAACAAACCAATCAGCTGCTGATTACTTACAAAAGCCTCAGCATTTGGCAGCTCTGCCCAGTTCTTCCTGCCTGGAAAAACACAGATTGGTGCCAAAAGAAAGGTGCCCAACCATGTCTCTAGTAGACCTCAAGTTCTCTCCACCTCAAGGTTACTAGACAATTCCACAACAAATAATCACCCACAAGCATCAGAATATTCTCTCTTGGACATAATTACGTAAGAAGCACTCTGCTGGGTTAGACACCTTGTCTATCTAGACCAGGGTTGTCAAACTCTATTTCATGGAGGGCCACATCAGCACTGTGTTTGACTTTGGGGGGCATTTATTTCTGGGGGGAGCTGGTTCGAGAGAGTCAGGGCCGCCACAGAGAAGGCTCTTCCCCTGGGGCCTGCCAACCGACATTGTTTAGTTGACGGGACCCGGAGAAGGCTGACTCTGTGGGACCTAATCGGTCGTTGGGATTCGTGCAGCAGAAGGCGGTCTCGGAGATATTCTGGTCCGATGCCATGAAGGGCTTTATAGGTCATAACCAACACTTTGAATTGTGAGTGTGGCTGAGCATGGAGTGTGGCTGAGATTGGCATGGTCAGCTCAACATCACTTGTGGCAGGGGCACCTGTGGTAGGCTGAGCAACAAACACCCTGCCAGAGAATATGGGCTCCTGAGCTTTATTTTAGACTATGATGGCTTCTTGCAACCCTCTGCCAGTGAAAATACTGTGTGGGAGGGCTGCATGCAGCCCTCTAACCTCCAGTTTTGCTGGCAAAGGCACTGTGCTGGCATGTTTCCAGGGTGGCTCTGCAAGCCATATCTATGCACCCCGTGGGCTGAATCCAGCCCCCAGGCTTTTAAGTATACACCCCTGATCTAGACCAGTAATCTGTTTTCACAGTGGCCAATCAACTATGCAAGAAAGCCCACTAGTCTCCATGAAAATTTCCATCTCTTCATCTCCATGAATTGGTCCAATCTTTTTTGAAGTCAGCGAAGCTAGTAACCAATATTACATCTCATTATAAAATTGCTGATTGCTCCTAGATTAACAAGAAACTTTAAAATCAAGAGAGAGAATGGCCACATTCATGGTTGGGAAACAAAATAAGGCGATGTCATTAATATGTAGCAAAATTAAGAGATTGCCATGACATGTTAATATGGTGCTTAGATGGAAATGGAGAAAGTCCATCAGATAAGGTAGCTTACAAGGAGTCTTGACACAAAATAAATGTATTTTGTATTGTGTGTGTTTCAATTTATGCTTGGTAAGTTCCCAAAATTTGAATCTGATAGCACAGAAATATGTTTACTAAATGAATAAATAAATTTCAAATCCATATATTTTAAAAATGCTTTGGAGGTATATACTATAAGAATAAGACAATGTGCTAAGAAATGGGAATGTATCTTATATAGTTAGTCATTTTTTTCAGAGATCTACAATCTGCTTGCTTATTTGCTTATTTTTAATTTTTTATTAAATCAAGAGATGGAGCTGCTTCTCTAACTTACCGTGTACTGGAGAGTCATGACAAGGTTCCTATGGTAGAAATAGATGAAAATGGTCATCTTAGTTCTCATTCTCACATTGGACTATCAACAATAGAAATAATTTCCCAAGAATTATTTGGAATCAACCAGACCCTTGTTGTTGCTGTCAAGGTATTATATTTCAGTTCCTTTCAATGAGAATAGAATGCTAACTTGTTCAAGACATTTTGCTTTATTTAAAATTAAAATTACAGTTACTCCATTTCAAGAAAATAATTGAAGCTTTGAATCACTTAAAGAGTACGGTTTTCATTTTATTCTCTGATATTTACTTTGTAAACAACATAATGTGGTAGTGATAACCAGTTTTGAAAATACAATTCTATGATATTGATTGGTTCATTGATTGATTGATTGATTGATTGATTGATTCATTATCATCATTGATTCATTCATTCATTATTATGAGGTCATGTTGACTCTTAGCAAGTTATGTTCTCCATAATCTGGTCCTTCAGGTCTTCAAGCAAACTTGACCTTTCATAAAACACTTGCAATTCCCCTAACTTAGGAGTTTACTACAATTAATATTGATGTTATTCTTTGTAGATTTGGGGGGAGATAATAGTAGAAGAAACTGAAGAGTACTTCTTGAGTAACCATCCCTAAATGGTTAAAATATGTACAAATGAATAAGTTGGATAGTATGAGGTGGCTATTTCAGGCACTTCAGCTTCAGTGTTATAAAAGAGCATCAAATAGTAACAATTTTCAATGGTGGTGGTTGTTATCCTGCCAAAAGTTGGAAAAATATTTTTACCCTAGGTTCTAAATAAAGGATGGTTTAGATGCCTTTTTGCTGCACATCAGTCAGAAAAATTGGATTGGTTTCAATTAGCTCATACTTCTGATATCCCAAACAATGCAGTAAGATCAAAAGCATGTTTATTAGTAGGTTAGTAAGTAATCCAGATAATCTTATACAATATAACTGCTTACATGTATTTTGAGCAATGGGAAAACTGATTTCACCTTCATTTTTTTTACTGTACGTATCATGCAGGTAGCTCCTATTTCCTACCTGAGAATATCCATGAACCCAATTTTCCATACAAAAAATCATGAACCTTTACTGGCATTACCATTGGGCATCACTTTGAGTTTGACTATCCACTTCCATGACAATTATGGAGATACTTTCCACTCACAAAATTCCATGCTTCACTTTGCAGTCAACAGGTAAATTGATTAGCATTTGATTATCATAAATTACCTGATCATTACTAAAGCATTTCAGATTGACTATTTCTTAGTCTCTATGTGAAGACACACAGTGAAAGAGAATATTCTAATTATTATTTATGATACCTGATGTTAGTTTGATTGTTCTACAGCAATTGTCAGGTGCTTGATATAGATCATTAGAATGGTGTATGTACTAATGTTGTATCATTGTATGGCCAGCATCCATGAATTGGATGAAGAAACTGAAGAATGTAGTTTACAGTTAATATTTTGATAGTGTACATGGGACTCTACAAGATTGGTGGGAGGAATATATATACCAGACAGTGCTTTAGGTTTATTCTCAGAAACTTGCTTTTGGAGTATGGGAAATAAATGTAGCATTTGTCAGTAAAGTGCTTAAATCAGGCTCGTGTTTACCTAGGGTCACTTGGCAACGAGAAGGGCAACTGGGGGATGTCAGAAAAGCTACTGCTACTTTCAAGACTTTAAGGCAAATGTTATATTCAGACTACAGTGCACTTCAAAGCATCTCTTCAAAATTATTTGCATAATCCTATAAATCAGGGTAATACATCAGCATTGTAGGTTTAAAACTCAAGCCAGTTTCTTTTAATTCTTTATGCTCATTTAGCTTGAATAAATCCCATTTGTTTTATAGTATTTCCAAGAAAAGCACATATTTATTTATTTTATTTATTTATTGGATTTGGATGCTGCTCCTCTCCGAGGACTTGGGGCGGCTCACAACATATCAAAACAATAATCAATATACATATCTAAACTCTAATAACATTTAAAATAATTCATTCCCATTCACACAGCAAGACATATTACACTCATCCGCCAGGGGGATAGGGTCTAATAGCCCCAAGCCTGGCGGCACAATTAGGTCTTTAAACTTTTACAGAAGGTGAGGAAGGTGGGCAGTGCGAATCTCTGGGGGGGAGCTGATTCCAGAGAGCTGGGTCCCCACAGAGAAGGCTCTTCCCCTAGGTCCCGCCAAACAACATTGTCTAGTTGATGGGACCTGGAGAAGGCCAACTCTGTGGGGCCTAACTGGTCACTGGGACTCATGCCTCAGAAGGCGGTCTCAGAGGTAATCTGGTCCGATGCCATGTAGGGATTTATAAGTCATAGCCAACACTTTGAATTGGGTCTTGAAACCAATCGGCAGCCAATGCAATCCACAGAGTGCTGGAGAAATTGGGTATGCCTTGGAAGGCACATAATAGCTGCATTCTGGATAATTTGAAGTTTCTGAACACTCTTCAAAGGTAGCTCCATGTAGATACCATTGCAGTAGTCAAACCTCAAGGTGATAAGGGCATGAATGACTGTGAGTAGAGACCATGTCCAGATAGAGCTGCAACTGATGCACCAGGTGAACACCACCCCCACTACCCCGCTATCGCCACATCCGAAAGATGATGGTCCAATGTCAGCTGTGGATCGAGGAGGATGCCCAAGTTGCAGACCCTCTCTGAGGGGCTCAAAAGTCCCCCCCCCAGGGTAATGGACAGATAGATGGAGGTGTCCTTGGGAGGCAGAACCCACAGCCACTCCATCTTGTTGGAATTGAGTTTGAGCCTGTTATCACCAATCCAGACCCTAACAGCCTCCAGACACCGGCTCATCACTTTCACTGCTTCACTGAGTGGACATGGGGTGGAGATGTATAGCTGAGTATCATTAGCATACTGATAACAACTCACTCCGTGCCCTCGGACGTAGATATTAAATAGCAGGGGGGAGAGGACCGACCCCTGAGGAACTCAGGGTCTCCGGAGAGGTGTGGCATACAAATCTCACTCCCAACCCCCCCCTCTCCCCCAGTCAGCACAGAAAAATACCATGGTTGATGGTATTGAAAACCGCTGTGGTCAAAAAGCACCAGGATAGAGGATGAGCCCCTATCCCGGGCCCACCAGAGATCATCAGCATGACCAAAGCTGTTTCCGTGCTGTAGCCGGGCCTGAATCCTGACTGTTGAGGGCCTAGATAATCAGCTTCATCCAAGGACTATTGGAGCTGGAGTGACACCACCTTCTCAACAACCTTCCCCATAAAGGGCAGGTTGAAGACAGGACGATGGTTGTTAAATACAGTTGGATCCAGGGGAGGCTTTTTGAGGAGGGGGCATACGAGTGGTTCTTTTTAGGGAGTTGGTAAGGACCCCTCCCTCAAAGAAGCATTGGTAATGTCCTGGACCCAACTCCATGTCACCTGTCTGCTGGCCGAAACCAGCCAGGAGAGACATGAGTCCAATAAACAGGTGGCGGAACCCACAGCTCCCATGGCCTTGTCCACTTCATCAGGTGTTACCAGGTCAAACTCCTCCCATCCAGATGGACTAGGACGGGCCCCTGTCATCTCAACTGACTCATTGTCAGCTGACACTGCATTCCAATTGGAGTCAAGGTGTATCAGTCATTTGTAAAGGGCCCCAAACTGATATTTGAATTTTATATGTATGTATGTATGTATGTATGTATGTATGTATGTATGTATGTATGTGTGTATATATATAGTAAATGACAGTAAACATTCTGTAATAGTGTGCTGAATTTCTGTGTAGCACTGTACATACTGGTATTAAAAACTATCTTAAAAATTGGCCTACTGGGAATGAATGAAAACTATTTCTAATTCACAGTAGACAGTATAAGTGATCTAACTTTTCATCCTCTTGTATCTATAACATTCACACAATTCTGTTCTCTTGACTATTAATAATAATCTATTTATTTTATTTATTTACTATTTATTTAATAAATTGTTTTTATCTACAGAGATGATTTTTTACAGATTGGGAAAGGGACCTCTAACAATACTTTGCTACTTCGAACAATGAACGTTGGACTAAGTTTGCTTAAGGTTTGGGATGCGGAACACAATATTGTAGACTACGTCCCTCTTCCTGTCCAACATGCCATCTCCCCTAAGACCACCGATATTGTTGTAGGTGATGTCATATGTTTAACTTCCTCACTGGTAAACCAAGATGGTAAGATGATTTGGAATAATAATGGGCATTAATAGAGAATTTAAAAAAAGACTAAGTTGTCATGGAAACATTTTGTGTTTGTACACAAGGCATATATTCAAAATAACCATATATAATATACAAAATATATTAAAGTTATATTTAATACAACACAATTGGTGTGTGAAAAAAATAGGAGACAGTATTTATACTTTGCAATGCATCCCTTTATGAATACTAAGGATATTTTGCTGATCATTGTTTTAATAACATCTGTAGAATTGATGTAAGAACTGATTGTCAGCGCCCTAAATAGCATCTGAGAAATAAATCAAGTTCCAGTCCAATTCTTTAACTCAAAGTTCGATTTATTAACAGAGCCATGTTGGTCATGCCATCTTCATTCCGATACTAACCTTTTCCCAGTTCCCACCCAGGTTATGGTTCATCCTACATGCCCACACCCACAAATCCCATCACGAGATTCAGTTCGGGGCCGGGATTACACCAACTTTTCTTCAGTGGACGCAGAACAAAAGATGACCTTGGAATTTGTTGTGTCTAGTAACTTTCCCTCTCACGTTATACTCCTCCCAAGGCCCCTAATGCTAAACTACTATGGCTGGCCAAATTCTCTGAATCCACACGATGGCTTCGGCCTGACACTGATGCAGAGATAGGAAAATATGAATGAAAGCAAGACTTAGTATTGCCCAACTGGATTTCTTGTTTGGAAGATATTCTATGCCCTCATTGCTCAATCTGTGTGATCGAATGTGTGCTTGCAGCAGCGGTAAAGGAGGATTTGACCAACCTGAAGCTTTTGTATAGGGAGACACAGATCAAGAGATTGTGTAGTCCCAAACTAGAAGGGATGAGATGGAAAGAGGTTCGGAGAAGCCATATCCCACAATTTATCCAGAGATATTAAGTTAGACGTTTTTAGCTTTAGTCTGGCAAAATTCTGTCTATCAGATGTAAGCAAAGAAAGGATTGGATATGATTGGATCTCACTGTCTCATCACTGGGCTTGAGCCTAAAAGTTTAGCAGTAGAACCACAGACTGAGCATAGTACGGACAAAGTTGGACCTTCTAAAACTTAATGTCAGCTTATCAGAAGAAAAAGTGCTTCCCTGTGCAAAAATACTGCTTTTATGAAAAAACAACACGAGGAGAGAGCATTTTGATCTTATTATAGTGTCGCCATATCACAAATTCTGCATTTCCATCAGGTTCCTAAACCCATTGATATAGTCTCATTTTAAGGGCTTTCTGGATTTTGATATTAAAAATGGCCAATTTTACCTAAGCAGGAATGATGTTTCAGAGGGTAGGTGCCATAAAAGATAAGATATTTCTCCTGGATATTGCCAGATATAACTCATTAGTAATTGGAACTGTTATATATTCCTGCTGGACATAGGCAGACATTATCAGAAAGAAGCAGTCCTTCAAATAAATATTAATGCCACAGTCATTACAAGCAAAGCAGTCTTTTGTTCAACGTAGCAGATTTGACATGCTGGTTGAATAAAGTAATGGGTTGAAGGTGCTTTTCTTAGGATGCTGGATAGTTTCAGTAGGGCAGATGCAGGTCTTTTACAAGCCATAGCAAAATAATTTTTAAAAATAGGAATGACACATATTCTGAAGTACTATTGTGTGAATGCTTCAATTTTACTGTAGGGAGCAGATTACCTCTATTCCAAAAGAATAGCAATGCAACATCTGCATTTACCAATGCTTATTCAATTTATATGACAATATTCATAATGCTACCACTGAATTGATAAAAGTGGAAAAATAATACATTACAAACATTTATTTTTTTTATTAAAAACCTGCATATATGATAGATACTACTTTTGTGGAAAATAAGTCTCTTATGATCGGCAGTTGCAGTATGATTATTTTTATAAATACACATTTCCATAGGTTTATCAGGAACATGGAGTTCTTCAAACAATAATATTCTTCAAATTGATTCAAAAGCTGGAGTGGCTGTAGCAAGGAACTCTGGAAGTGTTATAATATATTATGACATATCTGGTTTGTGTAAGACATATAGAGAGGTAAGTCACTTCTGAAATTCCTCATTATTACACTTTTATTTTATTGTATATTTTAATGTTATCTTATAACTGAAATATTTATGCCACCCTTGTAAGATGCATTATTTTCTAACAGCAAATACTTTAAAATTACTCCTTACTGGCTCATGCCAAAGAGGCTATAGCTCCTAAAATAAAATAAAAAAAGAAATAATCATTTATAATCATAGAATAGCAACGAATTGCTTGAAAAGACATCATTCTTCCTCGTGGAACCTCATGATTTGTAGAAGACCCATTAGTCATAGATTGCCAATGATTTTTGCTGCCACCATAATGACACAGCAATAAGTCAGAGGAATGGATCATTAATATTAATTTGGGACCAACCAAAAGCCAATTTCTGAAATCACAAATTGCACCAATCTGCACAGAGTAAGACACAATATTCATGGATCAAACAATTCCTGACAAGTGTGCAGAGAATGTACCTGGATTCATGGCATGGATCTTCCAGATTTCTGCATCAGCATCTCCTAAAACATCAACCAGCAAAACATAGGTCACTTCATCTGCTTAGAATGAGCCAGTGGAACTAAACAGATTAAAGCAGAAGCTTTATTGCTTACTAACTCAGAACCAGTTGAGAGCCAGTTGTTATTTGCTGTTTCTTTAATAGGGCTGCTTAAGAGAAGAATGTTTGGGGTTGCAACCTCAAAGGAAGTGTCCATTCAGGAAAGAACCACTTTGGAGCCAAAAGATGCAAAGGGCTGAACACCTTAATAGTGGCATTTCAATGTGCGTGTAGGGACTAGAGGTGCTGTTGTGTGGAAACCAGGAATTGCTAGCAAGTGAGTTTAGATATCACTTTGGCCACCTGATGAAAGGGGGACCAACAGGAAGTAGGACTCAAAGTGAGAACTCGATTGTCACTTCAGGGCAGTATATATGAGGAATGGTAAGATAAGGATTCCTGAGCAGTTTCCTGTATTGATATTCTTTGAGTGGAAAAAAGTACAGTGATACCTCGTCTTACAAACCCCTCGTCATACAAACTTTTCGAGATACAAACCCGGAGTTTAATATTTTTTTGCCTCTTCTTACAAACTATTTTCACCTTACAAACCCACCGCCGCCGCTGGGATGCCCCACCTTCGGACT
Organism: Erythrolamprus reginae; assembly: GCF_031021105.1. Taxonomy (NCBI): domain Eukaryota; kingdom Metazoa; phylum Chordata; class Lepidosauria; order Squamata; family Dipsadidae; genus Erythrolamprus; species Erythrolamprus reginae. Next base: position 85,175,251 of record NC_091951.1, read on the forward strand.
TCTGTTGCCAGCGAAGCACCCGTTTTTTGCGCTGCTGGGATTCTCTTGAGGCTCCCCTCCATGGGGAACCCCGTCTCCGGACTTCCGTGTTTTTGTGATGCTGCAGGAAAATCCCAGCAGCGCAAAAACGGGCACTTCACTGGCAACGGAAGTTCGGAGGTGGGGTTTCCCAGCAAGGGGAGCCTCAGTGAAATCGCAGCATCGTAAAAACACAGAGGTCCGGAGGTGGGGTTTCCCATGGAGGGGAGCCTCAGGGGAATTCCAGCAGTGCAAAAACGGGCGCTTTGGCTGGCAAAAGGGGTGAATTTTGGGCTCGCACGCATTAATTGCTTTTCCATTGATTCCTATGGGAAACATTGTTTCATCTTACAAACTTTTCACCTTAAGAACCGCGTCCCGGAACCAATTAAGTTTGTAATAGGGTTGATATTCCTGGAGGCGTCTGTAATATGGTAAATGATTTAGCTTTACTAGATAAATGGTCTAAGCAATGGAAACTGCAGTTTAATGTTTCCAAATGTAAAATAATGCACTTGGGGAAAAGGAATCCTCAATCTGAGTATTGTATTGGCAGTTCAGTGTTGGCAAATACTTCAAAAGAAAAGGATTTAGGGGTAGTGATTTCTGACAGTCTCAAAATGGGTGAACAGTGCAGTCAGGCGGTAGGGAAAGCAAGTAGGATGCTTGGCTGCATAGCTAGAGGTATAACAAGCAGGAAGAGGGAGATTATGATCCCACTATATAGAATGCTGGTGAGACCACATTTGGAATACTGTGTTCAGTTCTGGAGACCTCACCTACAAAAAGATATTGACAAAATTGAACGGGTCCAAAGACGGGCTACAAGAATGGTCGAAGGTCTTAAGCATAAAACGTATCAGGAAAGACTTAATGAACTCAATCTGTATAGTCTGGAGGACAGAAGGAAAAGGGGGGACATGATCGAAACATTTAAATATATTAAAGGGTTAAATAAGGTCCAGGAGGGAAGTGTTTTTAATAGGAAAGTGAACACAAGAACAAGGGGACACAATCTGAAGTTAGTTGGGGGAAAGATCAAAAGCAACATGAGAAAATATTATTTTACTGAAAGAGTAGTAGATCCTTGGAACAAACTTCCAGCAGACGTGGTAGATAAATCCACAGTAACTGAATTTAAACATGCCTGGGATAAACATATATCCATCCTAAGATAAAATACAGAAAATAGTATAAGGGCAGACTAGATGGACCATGAGGTCTTTTTCTGCCGTCAGACTTCTATGTTTCTATGTTTCTAAGACAAGGTTTCACTGTATGTCCTTTTGAGCTATTAAAAGTTATTGTTGCTGTATGAAGAACAGGCAGGGAGGGTCTGCTGTATGGAATCTAGAGTAGCAATGACAGTAGTGTATTAATATTAATATTAAATATAAGATTTAATAGTGTCAGGAAGATGTTAAGGTGAAAATATTAAAAGTTGAAGACATCCTAACAGGCTTCCAGGAAATGGCTCAGTGCCATAGTTAACCTGCATTTCTGCCAACTTAATTTTTGTTAAGCAATCTGGCTGGATCGGGAAATGTAATTGTGATCTATAAGAACAATATCTTAATTCCTGTGACAGAATTCTTTCATATTGAGTGTCAGCACCTTGAGACTGTAAATATATCGCTAACTCATTAGCATACCAACATTCCTGACTAAACTTTCCTATAATTTTTGAAATGAATTGATCCAAATTATTCCATTTGTTGGTTTTTTAAATTGGTGATTTGTTTTATCAGTGGAAATACCTGCAGTTTCTCATTCTCATGAATGGCTTATCATCCAGTTAAATTTGGATTAATTAGATGCACATCACCTCTTTAGGGTAATGGGCATCTTAGAAGGACCTACTTGAAATGCTTATTGGATCCAGCTGGAAGTCAAAAGGCCTTGGAAGAGTTTGAGACTGGTTCTATCAGTTGTTAAGAGTGATGACATAATTGCTATAAAAACTTACTCTACTTGCCTCAAAGTTAGCCCAATTGCACAAAATTAAAAAGTAGGAGATGAATCAGTAAGAGCCCAGCTGGCAAAAGACCTGACCATAATCAACCACAGTAACATAAACCTTATTTGAAGCACAAAACCATATATTTGGTTTCAATTTTTCTTTGATTGAACCTAAATACAAAATATAACTCATGGTCTATAGAGAACATATTTCAGGTACTCCTTGACTTACAACCATTCATTTAATGACCAAAATTCCAACGGCACTGAAAAAAGTGACTTATGACCAGTTTTCACAGCATCCCCATGTTCACGTGATAACTGTCCAGGGTCATGTGATCACTATCTGTAACCTCCTCAGACAACTTCTGACAAGCTAAGTCAATGAAAGAAACCAGATCTGTTTAACAACCAATTTGTTTAAAACCAGTGCAATGCTCACTTAACAACTGTGGCAGAAAAGAGAGTAAAATGGGGTGCGTCTCTCTTAACAACTGTCTTGCTTACTAATGGAAATTTTGGACTGTGGCAGTAAATGGATTAATCGAAATCATCTATCTGGCAGGATTGTAGTTACGTCTTTCAAATTCTGATTTTGTGTGCGAGAGAAAGGGGTGTTAGGACAGAGAGTAGAAGAGTTGATCTGTTGAATACATCCATATAGGAAGAGACATTGAAAATTGTAAGGAATTAATGTTTATGCCAGTGGTTCTTAAGCAGGGATAATTGTGCCCAAGGGGGAAATCAGGCATATCCTTGGAGTAAAGCAGCAATTTGTAATTGCTTGTTTGTGAGTCAAAGTTTGGGACTGGCGCTGCTAACATTTGGGTAAAACAACAGTCTGAGGGGGGAGCTGTTGGTGAGATTAATTCAAACTACTATAAGTAGTCCAATCCAACAGCAGGGAAAGAGATAATTGAGTCAAGGAGTTTAAAAAATACTAGCTCAATACTATTATCCTTAGTTATTTCAACATAGCTGGAAAATGAACAGAAGTCAAGAGCATGAGTATATATTAGAATGTTTTAATATATAAAATACAATTATTTTCCTAGAGTGATTAAGACACCAGACCAGAAAATACAGGGTGCATTCCAAAAGTAATGCAATTTTTTAAAAAGTAATTTATTGAACAGATTTGCACAAACACTTAAAATTCTTCAAAGTACTGTCCTTGGACCCATACACATTTTTTCCAGCGACTCTGCCATGACCGGTATGCACCCTGGAAGGCGTCTTCGGGGACATCTTGCAAGGTCTTCATCACGGCTGATGAACAAAAAACGGGTTCCTTTCAGGACTGGGAACAAAAAGAAGTCTGCTGGGGCAACGTCAGGATTATGGGGGGGCAGCGTTGGAACCTGGTGTTTGGCGAGGAACTCGTGGACTCTTAGCATATTGTGGCAAGGTGCGTTTTTTGTCCAAAGAAGAGATTCAATCAGCCGTGATGAAGACCTTGCAAGATGTCCCCGAAGACGCCTTCCAGGGTGCGTACTGGTCATGGCAGAGTCGCTGGAAAAAATGTGTAGAGACCCAAAGACAGTACTTTGAAGAATTTTAAGTGTTTGTGCAAATCTGCTCAATAAATCACTTTTTAAAAAATTGCATTACTTTTGGAATGCATCCTGTAGGAGATTATGAAGCAGAAGTCAGCTGGGTGACCTTGTGCCAGCCACTCTCTCTTAACCCTAGGAAGAAGACAGTGGCAAACTGCTTATGAAAATCATGGCAAGAAAACCACAGGCATTTGTACAGGCAATTATGTGTGTCTGTGTGTGTGTGTGTGTGAGAGAGAGAGAGTGTGTGTATGCACATGCACATGTGTTCTTTTTCTTGTTAATGTTTTATGTTATATGGTAAACATGATTTTTTTAAACTCAAAGTTTTTCAAAGGTTTAAAATAAATAACAAGACAGCAGGTTTAAATTTATATCCAACTGAGATTAAAGTGATATACAGACTAATTCAGAAAATACCCAAGTGGCCACATTTTATAATCTCTAAACTCAAGAGAAAATTAGATCAGTCCAAACAATTGTCACTGAGTATTTTGTGATATTTTTTTTCCTTTTAGGTGTTAATTAATGAACCTAAAAGGATTGTGGTAACACATATAAGTGGAATGAAAACAAATCTTCAGGATACTTCAAAAGTTATACTTCAAATTGGAGATAGAAGTAAAAATTTGAAAGGTATACTTATTAAACTTAATCTTACATTTACAATAACATTTTTTGTTTAATTTTTTATTATTCTGCATAACATCTAATGTTTAATTATGGATACCAATTAAAGCCGTTTTTGCCAAATTGCTATCTTCATATGGGTTGCATTTTAGCTTCTAGAAATCCCAGCAAGATAGAAATTTTGAAAGCTGGACATATGGAAGAACTAGAAATATGTCTATATGACATTTTTCTGGACATGTTTTATAACTGAATGTTAATATACATTTATTCCAACCTTAAATGACATAATTGCCACTTACATTGTAACCCAATTCATTGCCACAAAGAGTCTAATATTGTGTAGAAGTCTCCACTGAATTTAATATCCATAGTAAATCACAGGATTGTAGTCTATGCAAGATATATGGAGAATCTGGGTATAAGTTGAAAAAAAATAGCTAGCTACAGAGGCAGAAATTCTATTTACTTGAACACTTTACCTTACCAAATAGTAGAGGTGATAATTAAAATCATAATTACGTATGTTTTAAACTATGAGTTTCTAACCTTTTGGCTTGCCTAAGTCACACTAAGTGAAGAGCAGTTGTCTTGAACACATATAAAATATGTAATATAGTTACTATACATAGACCACATAATAATTTAAAAATTTACAATCTTGTGTGATTGCTTAGTAGCTGGCCTGGGCCACAGGTTAGGCATTCCTGCTTGATAAAGATAAAATGTAAGTGTATATGCCCTGGTTGAAATCATCCTTGATATGCTCAAATTATGTTTCAACTTGTGACATAAATAATATCTTTTATGGCATAACAAATACTGAATGATTTATAAGTACGTATATTTCAACAGCACATTGCAGAACACTCAGCAGTTTCTGATCTATTGAATATATTTTCAGAAGAACTAATGTCCCATTACAATTCAATAATAAATGACACAATTTATCTTCTTGACAACCTCTGAAAAACACATTAATGAGACTTCCATAGAATACTCAAACTTCTTGATTACTATGTCTTTATCCAGAGTTTAAATAAAGTGAGATTACATGTCATTCAGTATGACCTATCACCTGGCAATGCTTTATACATAATTCATTCTCAACAAATATTGTTATAAAAGTTTTTTTTATTAAGTGCTTTGAACACAGGAAAGGAGCTTGTCCATTTAAGTGCTATTGCTCCAATTAATGGCACTTTTTAAAAATTCTGAAATCGCTGCATATTACATCTCTTGCTACAGCTTATTCTTGAATAGATTTTTGTTTTATAATTTTTCAATAGTTTATTGATGATTAGCCATTATCAAAACGCAGAATATGAAACAAGATTAATAAGACCGTATATAAAAATGAAACATTTTTTTTAAAAAAAGAATGGAAATTGTATTTCTGTATCATTCATACAATTGATCCCCAATTAGATGTACATATGCAGGTCTGAACTGAATCATTTTATTCAAATAAAGTGACATATAATATATGTAATTTTTAAAATTCTGACTGCACATGAAATATGTTGTTTTAATAAAAGGATACCAGTGGGTTGTTAATCTAATATGCGGTCTAGGATATTGATCTCTTTCTTATATAAATTACATTCAAATAATATATGTGTTATTATTTGACAGTTTCTGTGGAACTGTTATTTCTCAATTCTATTATTCAATTTCTTTTAGGAGAATGTTCAAGTGCCCAAAATGAAGTAATTGAAAAAATGAAACCCCAGTCTATGATCAACTGTCAGCTTAATTTCAACGACAATGTATTTGATTTCCAAGCTTCTGAAATTGTTGCAGCTGAACCCATGTTTGATGCAGCTTTAGGTAAGACAAAAGGACAGAACTATAGTAAGAATAAAACAATGAATTCTGATGGTGGTTATTAGACTGAGAATCTTTTGAGAAGAAAAACAGAATAGTCAGAGTTTGTTGCATTGCTTATTTCCAGTTGAGTGGAAAGGGCAATGTTTACTCATAGACCTGTCTTTCAGGAATTTGCATACTCTTTTTAAACTAGCAAAAGTTCAGTAACTTGTGACCCATCGTATATTAAAAATATTTAAAAGGTTGTAAGCCTTGAAAATGTTTTCCACTGAATTGAACTTATTTCTCAGTTCTGCATAATATTTATTTATTTATTCATCCATCCATCCATCCATTCATTCAATTTTTTTATGCTTCCCTTCTCTTTAGACTAGCAATTATAATGTACATATAATATTGTTTGTGGTGTCTTCCAACCAATGCTGTCCAATTGTCATTAAAATTGCTACTTACCTCTAAGTGACCAGGCTTAGCACTAGCATGAAGAATGTTCAGCAATAAAACAATCTACAAAATGAAAAAGTAGAAAGATGTTAACATTCAGATTGGTCTTCTTTTATAAGGACAGTATACTTGTGCCATCAGAGTGTTCCAACTAGCCGACAAGCAGCTAAAACAACTCACCATGAGCAAAACTGCCATCACCATCACACCTTCTCTTCAAGGCCGCCATTCCTTAGAGCAAATTAGCACTGAAGTGCCATTTAATCCAGGATTCTATGCTAATCAAACTGAATTTATCTTAACTAATCATTACACAAGTTCTGATGTGAAGATTTTTGGAGTTGCTGAAGTTCTTAAAAATCTTGAAGTAAGTTTCAACTCAATTTCTCCTTTTAACTTTTGTGAAACTGTCTTGTGCTATCATTTTAAAATAGAGCATAGAGCTGACTCTTTAAAAAATTAGGGAGCTGCACAGTGGATTTTTTTTAACCTTTGTGTTTTTCCTGTTTATGTCAATAAGTTTGTTGGTTTGTTAATGGATTTTTATTTAAATACTAACCACCTAGTAGTCTCTAGAGTCAGAATTTCCTGAGCTGGGTAATATATAAATGGTAGTAAATTGATTAAATAAAGCATATGAATATTTTAGCTGTGATGAAAAATTTAAAGCAAATTGGATTTTGGCCACGGATAGAAACCAGACTTTAAAAAGTAATAATTTATTCATATTGCCTGCCTTTGAACAAAAAATAAAACTAAATTTGCCAATTCTTTGAGATGTATTCTATTCATCTAGAGATGCCACTAAAGATCAAAACATTCATTAAATAATTTGGCTTCTGGCTTTTATCTCTTTATTTAATATTTCACTATAAGTGTGGGTTGTGTGTTGAATCTATTATATGTGTCTCTGTTACTGTAATGATTATTTTAATTCTTTTCCACTTGGTTTACAGACGTTTTACCAGATTTTTTTGTTGATTGTTGTTAACTGTCCAGAGTTCAAATATAACATGATTGTCCATATACAGTTTCTATATTAATAAAAAAGTAAATTCCTTCTCTTTTGATTTCATGTGATTTGATGACTCTAGGCCAGTGTTGGCGAACCTATGGCATTACCTACCTATCTACTAACTAGCTACTGGCAGATGAGCCGTTGGCCCTAGCTCAGCTCCAACCTGCTTGTGTATGCCGGCCAGCTGATTTTTGGCTTGCACAGAGGCTCGGGGGGAGGGGGGATTTTTTCTCCCAGAGAGATTCCAGGGGGAGTGGTGGAGGCTCCACACATAGAGATAGATAGTATGATAATTGGTATGGGGGTTTGCGATGTAGTTATTGAAGTTGAGGTGTATATTACCAACATAGAAAATACAATAAGTATTATTATTTCTAAGCACATGAGGGTGAGTATGAGGTGTTTGTGTTGTATGTAAAGTCTTGTAATAGCGATTGTAAAGGCTATGTATAGGGTAGTTTTGGCTGTTTCCATTTTTAAGGGTGTCTGGTTAGACTACCTTGAATATTCTACGCACTCTAGACCGCCTTGCAGCCACTCGTATAATAGGCCAAGTGTAAGGATATTAATGAGGGTAGTGATTAGGGTGGAGGTGATATAAGGTGGGTTGATGTTTGTGCTTCATGCGATTGGAAGAAGAAGTACAATTTCTAGGTCAAAGAGGATGAACAGGATAGCAACTAAAAAGAATTGAATGGAAATTGGTGTGCGAGCGTTGTCTGTTGGGTCGAAGCCACATTCATAAGGTGAAAGTTTATTAATATCTGGTTTAGAGGTAGTGTGGATAGTAGAGTAAAGTTGCTGTTAATAAGGATAAAAGAATAAAGATTATAAGGTTTATTATTTCTTCCCTGGCGGGGCCTAATGCTCAGAAGGCATTAATTCTAATATACTAAAGAAATAGGATCCTCATCAATATACTGAGACGTATAAAAATAGTCAAACAATATCTACGAAGTGTCAGTACCAGATTGCGGCTTCATAGCCAAAGTGGTGAGTGGTTGTAAGGTGGTGGTGGGTTAGGCGTAATAGGCAGATTGCTAGGAAAGAGGTGCCAATAATTACGTGGAGTCCGTGAAATCCTGTGGCCATGAAGAAAAGTGAGCCATAGACACTATCTGAAATAGTGAATGGGGTTTCTATATATTCTGATGCTTGGAAGGCTGTGAAGTAGACCCCTAAGATAATTTTGATGGTTAGGGCTAAGGTTGCTTCTTTTTCTCCTTCCCCAATTCTATGGAAGCCTTTGGAGTCTGGGAAGGGTCTACTGAGCCTACTTAGCCCACCAGACGTTAGGAAACGGGCCATTTCTGGCCTCCAGGGGGGTGAGGGAAGCTGTTTTCACCCTCCCAGGCATTGAATTATAGGTGTAGGCACTCATGCATGCGGGATAATGCACGCACACTCTTCTTTGGCACCTGAGGAAAAAAAGGTTCACCATCACTGTTCTAGGCCATCTAACACAGATTTACTGTTAGTTCTGTTTAAAAGCTTTGAAGTCCAACTTTATATGTGTAACTAGCTAGTTGTCACTAGCAGTTTAGTTATCCCAGATAAACGTCAATTAATATTCAATGATGAATTTTGCTAAAGGAAAACAGCATCAAACCAAATGTTTTTTAAATCATATTAGAGCTTTTAAAAGTCTTTTTAGCCACATTAATTGGATTTTTAGTTGTATTTGTTTACATTGTTTCTGATATGTTGTGAGCTGCCCCGAGTCCTCTGAGAAGGGCTGCATACCCAATTAATAAATAAATAAATGAAAAACTCCATTTAAAATGATCAAATTGGAGTAAAGTGTGCAATTTGCAAATAAATCAGAAATTAAATGACATTTGATTTAATTCTTTTAAATAGTGTGTCATATATGACTTCTGGGAGAAACTATGCTTTTGGTAAATGATACCAAATATTTATCTTGCAGGTGAAATCCAGCTCACCTCTGGTGGTGGTTTTTGAGAAAGACAGCTCCTATGGCTTGCCTAGTTATGTAATCTACACTGTGAGTTTATCAGACCCAGAAATTGCAAGTAAAACAAATTTAAATGCTCTACTTATTATATCCAGCACAATGACGGACCAGTCTCTTGCTATTCCTGTGACAGTTACTTACGTGACTGACAGAACTCTGTCAATGAAATGTAAGTTCTTATTCGTCTAAAATATTCATGTATTCTGAGATTTTGTTTTATAATTGGATTGATATATTTTATGTACAAAGTTATATGTTTCATTTATTTGTTACATTCCATTTTCTGCTAAGAGGGTCAAGACTACATTCATAATACAGTACTCTCTCTTCCAGGGCTTCCCCATAACAAAAATCCAGTGAGCTAGTATAGCAATAGCACTTAAGTTTATAGTTTATTAGATTTGTATGCCGCCCCTCTCCGAAGACTCGGGGCAGCTCACAGCATAGCAGTAATACAATACATTACAAATTTAATAATAAAAAATTATTAAGACTTATATACCGCTTCACAGTGTTATATAATAATAATATAATAACTAATTCAAATTCAGCCAGTGAGATAACAAGGTTGAGGGTGAAGTGATCCTTGATCTCACCAGCATTATAATCACTATCCTATATGTTGAGATAGAGATTTTATTACAGAATCATTTTTCAACATATTGATCCGCTATTCATAAGGATTCAATTGTGGGTTTCTTAGTATTGAGTTTTCACAAGCAAATTCTGAACATTGCTTGAAAATGTAGGATTAGATTGGACTGGATTAAATTAGATTAAAATGTATGAGAAAAAGTAATAAAGAAAATTTTTAAAAGTATACCTACAGTACAATTTAAAGACTAAAATCAACATTTCCTATTTTTTATTCTTCAGATAATACAAGTTTATTCCAACACTTTCTTGATTCCTATCAAGTTATATTTTTTACAGCTTTTGCCCTTTTGGCTGGAATGGCTATTATGATTATAGGTAAGAATATCAACTGAAAATTGAAGTATTCACTTTCAGATTTAAAAACAAAGAATTAGTAATTTTAAATAGAACCGATTTTATATATTTGTTCCATTATGTATTTTAGTGCACTATACCCTTTTCTCACCAAACGAACAGCAAATACATCCAGCTTTTATCACAAAGATGAGTCCTCAAAGACCACGTAAGCATAATGTTTATTAAACTTTGTACTATAAGGAACATGGTAATTAATAATATTGAATCTAAGCTCTAACCTTAGTTGGTTGTGATATTAAATTGGTATAAGGAAAAGGGGAAAAAAAGAGAGAGCCAAATGAAGACTTAATCTTCTCTACTTGTAAATAGCAATACTGTGTTTCCCCGAAAATAAGACAGTGTCTTACTTTCTTTTTACCCCCCAAAGCCCCACTATGTCTTACTTTCGGGGTATGTCTTACATTGGAAAAAAATTGAAAGGGTCGCGTTCCCGAAGGCATCTCCCCAGAGTCCAGAAGGGCAGCCGCGGGACAGGAGCCTCGTGAGCCCTTTTCCAAGTTCAACCTCAGGGCTCCAAGCGGCGTGCACGCGTGGAGCCGCAGATGCATGTCGGGGAAGCGTGTGTCTGGAGGGGAGGAGCCGCTCTGCGCAGTTGGGCAGCCCCACCTGCCTGCCGGAAAAGAGGCGGGCGAAGGAAGGCGCAGCTCCGGCCGCTCGCCTCGGAGCCGGTCGGCCTCGCTGGCCGCTTGCAGCCGAGCCTCGGCAGGACTCGGTTGCTGGGATGAGCGCCTTCGCTGCAAGCCGCCGCCCGCTCGGCTCGCTTCGGACCAGCGCCGTCCTTCGCTTTGCCAAGCCGGGGAAGAGGCGGTGGCGCCGCAGCGAGACGAAGGAGGGCGCAGCTCCGGACGCTCGCCTCGGAGCCGGTCAGCCTCACTGGCCGCTTGCAGCCGAGCCTCGGCAGTACTCGGTTGCTGGGACAAGCGCCTTCGCTGCAAGGCCGCCGCCCGCTCGGCTCACTTCGGACCAGCGCCGTCCTTCGCTTTGCCAAGCCGGGGAAGAGGCGGTGGTGCCGTGGCGAAGGCGAGGGGCGCGTGGGGAGCTTGGAAGCGACGTCATCGGGCTCCCCCCGGCAATACCCCCGTGTTTCCCCGAAAGTAAGACGTATGTCTTACTTTCGGGGTATGGCTTATATTAGCCGACCCCCCTGAAACCCCCGATACGTCTTACAATCGGGGGTGTCTTACTATCGGAGAAACAGGGTAGCATTTAGACATATACCGCGTCATAGTGCTTTTATAGCCCCCCCTAAGCGGTTTACAGAATCAGCCTATTGCCCCCAACAATCTGGGTCCTCATTTTACCCACCTCAGAAGGATGGAAGGCTGAGTCAACTTTGAGCCGGTGTTGAGATTTGAACTGCTGAACTACAACTGGCAGTTAGCTGAAGTAGCCTGCAGTGCTGCACTCTAACCACTGTGCCACCCATGTAAAAGTAGTGAGCATATGATGAAAAGAGATGTACTGCTTATTATTATTTAAATTGATTTTATTGTAATTGTTGTTATTATAATAACAACACAGCATTGCAGATTAAAAAGCAGCCATAACAATCAGAAAACACCACAGAGGTTCCATCAACACTCCAAACCAAGGCCTGGGAACACACCCGTTTTTTAAGAACCTTCTGAATACTCAGGAGAGTCTGCATCATGCATACCTCTGGTGGGATGATGAAATAAGATAGGATAAAATCAAAATACAGTGGTACCTCTACTTACGAACTCAATTCGTTCCATAATCAGGTTCCCAAGTAGAAAAGTATGTAAGAAGAAGCAATTTTTCCCATAGGAATCAATGTGAAAGCAAATGATGTGTGCAATTGGGGAAACCACAGGGAGGGTGGAGGCCCTGTTTCCTCCCAGAAGATTACTAGAGAGGCCCCACGGAGGCTTCTCCCTGCCTTTTCTGGTTACAGTTTCGGAGGCTTGGGTTTGTAAGTGGAAAATGGTCCTTGAAAAGAGGCAAAATAATATTGAACACCCGATCCTTATCTAGAAAAGTTCATAAGTAGAGGCGTTTGTAGGTAGAGGTACCACTGTATCACACAGAGATACATGTGTACCAAGAGCATTGTCTCCTGTGGGCTCCCACTTTCATACTTTCTCAGTGGCTGCTTGCTTCTAGTTACCTGAAGGCCTAAATGGATATCAATCCCACATTTGAACAGTTAGCTTTATCTGTCTCCTTCACTTTAGGAAGGGTACAAGCTGCAGATGTTCCAATCCAGATAAGCCATTGGCTCTTGATAAATGCTGTTTGCTGCTAGCAGATCTTGGGTGCAGAGGTCACCTTGTGGAGGACAATTCTTACCACAAAATCATTACATTGTTCCAGTTTGTACATTAAACATGCTCTGGGTCAGGACTTCCACACCTGCATTTTCTCCAAATTAAAAACAAATGTAGTTTGCAGCTTAGTGTAAAGTTTGGTGGGTGTTTATCCATAGACTACAGTGGCACGGCTTTTCTATATATCTACGTTTTAATTGCTCTGAACCAGATACTACAGTCAATTACGATGAGCATTTTTGATGCATACTCATTCTGCTTATTTACAGATACTGCAGCTCCTGTTACTTCTACAACTCCCTTCAGTTCTACAAGTCAACAAAACAGTTCTCCCAACAGATTATGGAGTCCTCCATATTCTTCACAATCAAAATCTTTTTGACAAAAAAAATGTTTTGATTTAAGTAATATGGACATGTGAAGCTTAACATGTAACACCTTGGTTTATAAAGATTTTCTTTAGATTAACAATAACTTTAAGGGGAAGGAAATTCAGTCATGTTGAGCCACTCTTATTGCTTACATTCTTGAGTTATTTTCAAATTGCTATACATGTGTGGCATCTTATGGGAATTATGATTTTATAAGAAGGCTTGATTTCAGAGACATAATGAAAGGATAAACTCCAACATAAAAGAAAAATTGTGCTAGTTTGAATTCAGATTATATTATTTTATTTTTTTGAGGCTCAGAGATGAAATGTTCTGCACTGATACCATGTTTGCACTATTTAGTACTAGGATTTCAAGTTACTGGCTTGAGGAAGACGTTTTGCTGTAATAGGTTACTTATTTATATATGCAACAAAAGAAGGGTAGGTAGGTATTCAGATAGGGACCATGTATATATGAGTATGTGAGCGAGAGGGGAAAATTTTTTAAAGTTTCCCATAAAATTATTAATATAGTTTCAATCAGGTGATGATGCACAATCTTTTGTTAAAGAAATACTTTATTATAGCAAACTGCATTTTTTAAAAAAATGTTATTTTAATCATTTTTTTCTGAAAAATATGTTAGCCTAACAAACAAAAAAATTGCATTTTATATGTATTAGTAGAGTTAAATACCTCAGCAGACTTTCCATATGCACATGGTGATTTGTAAACATACATGGTGATTTGTAAACTTGGATCAGGGAACTTTATCTTTGCACTACTGAGTTAATGTGAATATTACCTTTTCCACTGAAATCAGAGTTATTGCTCTTTTTAAAAAGGAGCTTTGAGTGAGAGAGTATCCTTGCTGTAGAAGTAAAATCTTTCCAAGTTCCAAAGAGCTGCATCAGCTAAGAGCAACTGAGTGTTTAAACAGAAGTGGGGGAAGACTGAGGCAGGGGGTGGGTGGGCTGAGCTGGGCATCATCATCCCCAAGTGAGTTGCGAGGGGGTTGATGGGCCTTGGCCTTCGGTGAGCAGATTCTTCATCTTCAGATGGCTTGTCTCCATCTCTGTGTCCTCCAACAGGAATAAGTATACTTGGCCTCTTGCAGAAGATTCAAGGGAGTGTCAGGCATCACTGCTGAAGAAATCAGTGTGGCGGGATGCACTTTGCTTGGCATTGAGGCAGATGGGAGGTTTTGCAAGCCATCTTCTTTTGTATTCTTAAACAGACTAAGTATAGAGCCTGGCAACCACGATTCTTAGGCAGTTGCCCAGTTGAGTGAAACAGCTTCCTTGAAACCAGAAAGCTCTTCAGAAACCCTCGGGGTTTCCTATAGCCTGTCACTGCACTTATTAACCTACTAGAAAACAATACTGCCTATAAGAATAAAGAACCTCTTTTTCAGACATAGCTGTCACATTTCAATTATATAATTACAACTGAAAAACTATTCAAAGTGAATATTCTAAAGATATTTATTTGTACTATAAAACACAGCCTGTTATCACATTTGATTTTGGGGGTTTTGTATTATTTAGCATAAGATTCTAAAAAGTATTGTGGAATAATCTTGGATATATTCACAAAAGGATAGCAAAACTGGTCATCTACTTGGTACTGACATCAGCCCAGAAGCGTGTGTGTGTGTGTGGTGATAGGACCAGTTTTCATATGTAAGATTATAAGTGAGAAACTCTTAGCAATAAAATATGGATTGAGAATATTACAAAAAGGTGCCAGCCAATCCAGATCTTCCACATCACTTGATAAGACCTTTCCACCTAAGCGAGGCTGGGTTGCCACTTATAATTGCACCCCTCCAGTTAGTCATGTTCTCTTATTCTAACACTGTACAAATTGTGATTTGGAGTCTGTTTAATTGTGAATGTATATATGGATTAAAGTATATGAATACAGAACTATTAAGACATTTCATAGAAATTAAAGGTTTCAGTGTTGATAAAGATTTTTACTGTTTATTATTTAAAAAGATTAGCCATTTTTTCTACATTTCTGACATGTACAAATAAAACGATTTTTTCACAAATAAATTGCTTAAAGTTATTATGTTTGAATTGGATTTAATTATAAATTATTCTATAGGAAAATCTGTTCTCAACATAGTCCTTCACATTTTCTAATATTGCTGGAACACTCTTACTGATGGGTGTTCCTTTCCTCTCCATCTTTCCAAATATTGTATTCACATGAATGAAAGTTATCCTAAATAGAAGGCTGACTTAAAAATGAGCACCAAAAAACCCACCACACCCTATGTCATGTTCCTGCTGTATTGTCTGAAATTCCTGAAGCAGTATTTACATTTTAATAATCCTTTATTTCATAAAAATAAACTGGAGAATAATAGAATAGGAATAAGAATAGAATGGAATGGAAAATAATAATATAATAATAATAATATAGAATGGAATAGGAAAGAACAGAATAGGAAAAATAGAAATGAATAATTGGAATAGAATAGAATATGGAATAGAATAAGGAAAGGACCTTGCTATCAATCCCCTCCTCAGGCAGGAAACCCTGTATCATTTCAGATAAATTGGTGTCTGATCTCTTTTTAAAAATTTCAAGTCTTGAAGCATTCACAACTTCTGCAGGCAAATTGTTCCATTGATTAATTATTCTGTCAGGAAATTTTTCCTTAGTTCTGTTCTGTCCGGCTGGGTCAACAATCAGAAATGAAGACCACCCACGCTTCAAACATTGATCATAGCAAAAAGATTATTGATAACAACAAATCCAGGCAAACAAAATGTTAACTTTAAAGCATTTCATGCTGGAAGCGTTCCCGGTAATGAGTGGAGATAAGTAGATCTGGGTTGCGAGCCAAGAGTCATTAATCTCAGTCCTTAAGGCAATTTCTGACAGTTTGACCAAACTTACAGTTCAGTGAAAATCAGTAGCATATGAAACTGGCATGAATAAGTAGTCTGTGAAAGCAGAAAGTTCTCTTAGCCATGATGATAAACGTTCACCATGCCCTGTTTTCCCCAATCTGTGCCTTATATATTGGCAAGGTGTGGCTGATTGTCCCATAGATCTATTAATGCCAAAACCCCCTAATTTTCAGATACTCATATCTGGACCTAGTTCTCCTGACATTCTCAGACTCAGATGGCAAGAACACTGGCTGGCGACGCCAGTATTCACCCATCTCTTGATCCTCAAAATACGTAACCAGCTGAGTAGGATGTGGACCACTCACAACAAGTTCTAGATTCTTCTTTCCTTGATTAGTTTCTTTCCATTACTTCTTGTCTTGCCTTTAGGTGCTTTGGAGAATAGCTTGTTTTTCGCTGATAAAGTCGCTCGGATTCGGGCGGACCTCGACTCCAATTGTATAGCATTATCGGCTGACAATGAGTCAGTCAAGGTAACTGGGGCTAAACATCCCATCTGTCTGGGAGGAGTTTGACTTGGTGACACCTGATGAAGTGGGCATTTTCCCAGTTTCCTTTCAGGGCTGGGAACAAAAAGAAGTCTGCTGGGGCAACGTCAGGACTATAGGGGAGGTGGGGCAGCATTTTAAATTACTTTTAAAAAAAATAATTGCATTACTTTTGGAATACACTCTGTAGCAACTGTGCTAGACCATTTCAAAACCAGTTTGAAGTCATTTTGCAGTTGTCTTTAATTTGCTAAGTATTGCTAGGTATTCTCAAAATATTCTCAAATTATGTACCAATAAAATTATGCACCAATCACTACTCTTCCAACTAACCAGAGTACAAAAATGGCATTGACCATTGCCTTTTACCCAGACCACTATTCATTTTCTAAGGGTGCACATGTGCATGGGTATACCTGAATGACCTGTGATTCCTGTCAACTATCTCTGGCTTATTGAAGGGTTTTGGCAACATACTTGCCTATGTCTTCTTCCTAGAACTGGAAGAATAGGAGTGATTTAAAATAACCCAGTTAGCTTTATGCCTAAGCGGGGCTAAAACACTCAAGTTTCTAACATGCGGTCCAACCATTTCACTAAATTGGCTGACATTCTATTTATTTTATTTTATTTATTATATTTGTCAAACAAGTATAGAGTTATAGTTTATATTAACATGACAAAGTATAAAGAAATGATAAAAAGGATAATAGGATATAAGGACAGGGACAGTAGGACACAGTAGTCCGCTTATGCATGCCCCTTACAGACCTCTTAGAAAAGGGGAGATCAACAGTAAATAATTTAAGGTTGAAGATTTTGGGGTCACGGGAATAAACAACAGAGTCAGGTAGTGAGTTCTAGGCATTGATCACTTGGTTCCTCAAGTCATATTTTCTGCAGTCAGTTTGGAGTGATTTACATTTAGTTTGTATCTATTATGTGCTCTTGTGTTGTTGTTGTTGAAGGTGAAGTAGTCACTAACAGGAAGGATGTTATGGTATATGATCTTATGAACAACAATTAAATCAGTTCGGAGACGACATATTTGTAAATTGTCTAGCCATAGTATTTGAAGTCTGGAGGAGTAAGGTAGTTTGTTTCAAGAGGAGGAATTAAGGACTCTTCTTGTGAAGTATTTCTGGACTCTCTCAATTGTGTCAATGTCAGTTATGCAATGTGGGTTCCATATAGGTGAGCTGTATTCAAGTATTGGTCTGACAAATGTTTTGTATGCTCTGGCTAGAAGTTCAGTGTTTCTGAAGAAGAAGCTACATAAGATTAGGTTTGTAACTCTTAGTGCTTTTTGGCAATGTTGTTACAGTGAGCTCTGGCACTTAGGTCATTGGATATGAGTACTCCGAGGTCTTTGATAGAGAGAGTGTCAGCTATGAGTTCATTACTTCCAAGTAGGTATTTAGTATTCTGATTCTTTTTACCAGAGTATTTGTTGGTTGAGATTTGAAGTTGCCAGGTGTTAGACCAGTGTTTCCCAACCTTTTTTGAGCCGCGGCACATTATTCATATTTTCAAAATCCTGGGGAACATTGAAAGGGTGGGGTGGGGGTGGGGGCTAAAGAAAAGTTTGGACAAAAAAACCTCTCTCTTCCTCCCTTTCACTCTATTTCTCCCTTTCTCTCTTTTCCTTCCTTCCCTTCTTTCTCTCTTTACATCCCTCTTTCTTTCTTCCTCTCTTTTTTGCTCTCTTTCTCTCTCCCTCCTTCCCTTCCTCTATGTCTTTCTCTCTCCCTTGCTCTCTCTCTCTCTCTGTGTCTCTCTTGCTATCTCTTTCTTGCTTTTTTCTCTCTTTCTCTCTCTCTCTCTTTCACTGTCTCTTGCTATATGTCTCTTTCTTTCTCTTTGCCTCTCTTGCTATCTCTTTCTTTCTCTCTCTTTCTCTCTCTCTGTCTCTCTTGCTATGTCTCTCTTTCTTTCTCTTTCCCTCTCTCTGCCTCTCTTGCTAAGTCTCTCTTTTTCTCTTGCTATGTCTCTCTTTCATTTTCTCTCTCTCTGCCTCTCTTGCTATGTCTCTCTTTCTCTCTTTCTCTATCTCTCTTTCTCTGCCTCTCTTGCTGTCTCTCTTTCTCGCTCTGTCTCTCTTTCTCTGCCTCTCTTGCTGTGTCTCTCTTTCTCTCTCTCTGCCTCTCTTATATGTCTCTCTTTTTTTTTCTCTCTCTCTCTCTCAGCTGACTGCAAGCGGGAGCCCTGACGGCAGCAGCTGGACATTCTGCTGGACGTCGTATATGCCAGGCCCACAGCGCTAGCATGTACGGCGTCCAGCAGCACGTCCAACCGCACCGTCAGGGCTCCCGCTTGCAGTCAGCTGAGAGAGAGAGAGAGAGAGCTCCCTCTCGCCACTGCCTGGAGCTCCCTCTCACCGCCGCCATCTCCCCATGACTGCCTGCGGCCGCTGCAGCCACCCCCCCGCTCCCACTGCCATTGCCCTCCCGCCGGGCCCCAAAGGACACTTGCCGCCGACGCCAGAGAAGCTCCAGCTGGGCGGGGCGCTGCCAGTGCCTCCGACCTGGGGCTCCCACTCGCAGCTGTCCCTCGGCTCCTGCCTGATGCCGCGGTTTCTGGCGCTCTCCTGCTGGGCCCCAAAGAAGGAAGGCGAGAAAAAGGCGCAAAGAATGAAGCTCTCCTTCTTCCTGCCTTCCTTCTTTGGGGCCCAGCAGGAGAGCGCCGAAAACTGCGGCATCGAGCAGGAGCCGGGGGACAGCTGCGAGCGGGAGCTCCAGGTCGGCACCGGCAGCGCCCCGCCCAGCTGGAGCTTCCCTAGGAGCTTCGCGGCACACCTGGCCGTGTCTCGCGGCACACTAGTGTGCCGCGGCACACCGGTTGGGAAACGCTGTGTTAGACCATTCAGCTTTATGCACTGTAGCTTTAAAAATCCAAGCAGATTGGTGGCATGACAAGTATAGCTAGAATAATAATGCTTTTTAATACATAGTATCTGTCAGGATTAAGCAATATCCTGAGGTAATATCTCAATGCGGAAGGAAGGATTACAAAGAGAATGCTGAGTCATTCTGAGTTAATTGGGCATGCAGCAGCCTGATTGGGTGATAAGTATTTAAATATGTAAGAGCTTTAGTATTGCTCTCTCTGATTCTCTGATCTCTGATCTGTTGTGTGCTCTCTTCTCCGTGCTCTGATCTGAAGTTCCTGTTGCTGTATTGAAGTATTGATCTGTTGATTCCTGTGAGTTAGTGTAATTGAGATAGTTGTGGTGAGATACTAGTGTGATGTATGTATAGTAAGATAGAACACAGTTAGTAGTGTAAATAAGAAGTAAATATATTTTTCAAAGACTTTCTGCTGATGCTGTGTTTCACTGAAGACTTCAAATCCATATCTATTGGTCTGTGCCTGGCTAGTTGGGTTGGTTAGCTTGTTGGGCTGGTTAGCTGCTTGGGCTGGCTATCTCTGCAAAATACATAGGCAATTTAACCTTTCTCTAAACAGTTCCTCAGTTGGGTGGAGTTCTCCACATAAAGTTGTATCAGCAAACAGATTGTCACATACAATCCAATAAAAATATAGTATTTCTCAATTGTATAGTATCTTAAAACTTGTCTTTCAATATTTTGGGAAACAAAAGCTGCTTCATCAGGATTCCTAGGGGAAATCTGTAGAGTGTTGATTTTGTACGTGCTGTTTGACAACGTGACTTTATCAGATTCCATTTTTCCTTCTCTATTAGTGAAAACTGA
The DNA here is from genome assembly GCF_031021105.1 of Erythrolamprus reginae. Taxonomy (NCBI): domain Eukaryota; kingdom Metazoa; phylum Chordata; class Lepidosauria; order Squamata; family Dipsadidae; genus Erythrolamprus; species Erythrolamprus reginae. The sequence goes on from NC_091951.1 coordinate 85,195,487, forward strand.
CATGTTGCTTTTCTCAAATCACAATGCATCATATTCATTTATTGGTGTTGTGGATGGTTGGTGATCAAGATATTGATGTCTGTACACAAACACAAACACAATGTATCACAATGAACAGGGTTTTTTTCTTACCAAATACACGTACAATTTCAATGTCAGTGTTTTTACAATAAATTCAAACAAAAGAATGTATTGCACATAAGTGCTCTTGAGCTGTGGCCAGCTAGAATTCAGTGTAAAATAAGTACCTATGAAGGGTTGTTATATGCTCTCAAGAAAAAAAATAATTACTGATAGAACAGAGCTTACAAGATACAATTTTCTTTTGATATTCTTCAACCACACTCCAGTCATTTTAGCTGCTTTCTGTGATTTGTCACTTATTTTTCTCTTATACTTCCCACACAAATCTTGTAGCTCATGATGCATGGTTATTAGAATTTGTTTCTTTGACATAAATGGTTTTATCTACCAAGAATGACATTCACAGATAGAAACAAGTATTCTTGTAACTTTCTTTTAGGCAGACTTTACAAGCACCAAACATATTTTTGCAGTTCGGTTATGCTGCAATAATTCTCTAATTTGAAAGCCAACTTTGGCAATGATATTACAAAAATACAGTTGAACAGCATAGAAGGTCTAAGAAAAATGTCACGCTGTACATCAAAAGTTGCCTTCACGTGTTAAAATGCCTGGATCCTGGAGATACAACAGAACTGATCCCACATTCAGAAATGACCTCTAGTGCAGGCTCCATGCTGGAGGTATTTGACATCACCTTTCATCATCTTCAACTATTATGACAATATCTGACGGGTACTAATTCCTTGGGAAAGAAAAGTCTTTTCCTTGAGTTATACCTAGCCAAAATTTAATAAAGGGGTATGAAAAGTTGACATATGCAGAATGACTAAATGCATACTTTAGCTATTCAGTTCCTATAAAAGCAGCATAGTGCAGAATGTATAGCAGTGATGCTGAAACTTTTTTGGTTCGTGTGCCAAAAGGTAGTGCATGCGTGCTAGCACAGATGCATGTTCCCACATTCACATCCCTGTGCATGCACTACTCCCATGTAAACATGTGCACATAACCCACTGCCCCCCATTCATAAAATGTGCACACACCACTGTCCGTGAACATGCGCACAGGACTCACGACGGATTTCTGAAGCCTGAGAAAAGTGAAAACGGCCCAATGGGCCAAATGGAAATTTGGAAAGGAAATTTCAGTTGGCACATTTGGCCATTTTTTGCCTTCCCCTGGATTCAGGAGATTTCTCTGAAGCCTGGAGAGCAAAAACAGTTTTAAAGAGCCCCAAAATCAGGTCAGTGTGCGCGTGTGCGCTGGAGCTGACCTAGAACAATGCCTTGTGCGCCCTCTGATATGGCTCCATGTGTCACCTGTGGCACATGTGCTATAGGTTCACCATCATGGATCTAAAGTCTACATGTATGTTCACATCAAAATAACTTGAAATAAGTTTGTGGTTAGGTTACACTGCACCCAAACCTCAAAGATGAACGTTTCTATCTTCAGCCCTGCTAGCACCAATTAATTTCTGTTTCTCTTACAGTATTCCTCAAACTGACTTTCAAGAATTCCAATTCATATTTGCCAAATATCTTTGAATTCTTCAAGAGTTAAAATACTTCTCTCCATTCTATGTAAGTAGGTCTTCTTTAAGTTTAATCTTCATTTTTTTCTGGTTGCCTCTAGTAACCAGCCATCAAAGTCTCCTGTTATATTTTTCTCTAATCCACATTTTCCCAGGAAAAGGTTTCTTATACTTAATTTAAAAATCTTCATATATTTTTAATAGGATTTAAAACCACAAGAACCATAATTTTTCATAATCTTATATTGAAATTACTCTGTTGGTTCATTTTAAAATGTTCTAATATCGACATACCCTTTTGTTGCTTATTTATATTTTTTTAAAAAAACAAAAGGTTTCCCTTAAATTCTTAAATTTACATGGAACTTCTTTTGCTGAGAATTGAATGAAAATCAGTCAGGATAGTAAAACCTGTATTTCTGAAGATTTTTAAATATTCATACAGCAATTTACAAGCCATTTCAAGGGAAGTTAAGAAAGGAAATGGGTAAGTCCTGTGGCTCTTTGAAGGCTCCAAACCACAGCTTGAGCAAAATTGTTTCTCCTGACTTCCAAAGATCTAAAACCTACTGGAAACCACCATTTTACTGTTTTATCATGGGGAGCATCTGAAAGAAGCATTATGGGCAATCCCAGGTTTTTTCTTTAATCCAGAGAGGACTTATAAACAAATATAACTGTATTACAATAGTCTCTCAATTGTAAAGTATATCAATGCTTAAAGTATTACCTTGTGGAGCATCTATTGCAAGGTGGGTGGAATTCCAGATAGAAAGTACATTTGATTTATTATTTATTAATTGGATTTATATGCCGCCCCTCTCTGAGAACTCAGACCAGCTTGCAACATATAAAAGAAACAATATACAGTATAAATCTCCAAAATCCAATTAATTTAACTAATTACTCTAAAACCCTAGAAAAATTAAAAATCACCCATTCCCATTCAAACAACAGACATACATTAGTCGGCCAGGGAGCTAGAGTCTAGTGGTCCCAAGCCTGGCGACATAGATGAGTCTTCAGACTCTTAGGGAAGGCGAGGAGGGTGGGGGCAGTGCAAATCTCTGGGGGGAGCTGATTCCAGAGGGCCGGGGCACCCACAGAGAAGGCTCTTCCCCTAGGCCCTGCCAAGCGACATTGTCTAGTTCAGTGGTTCTCAACCTTTCTACTGCCGCGACCCTTTAATACAGTTCCTCATCTTGTGGTGACCCCCAACTATAAGTTTAGGGCCAATTCTTCCAACAGATCTTTAAGCTGATTGGCAAGAGGTCAGAGGGACCCCTCCCTGTAAACGCCTGATTGGTTGGATTGCAAAAATATTTATTTGTTTGTTTGTTTGTTTATTTATTTATTTATTAGATTTGTATGCCGTCCCTCTCCGAAGACTCGGGGCGGCTAACAACAATAAAAAAGACAATGTAACAAATCTAATATTAAAAAATAATCTAAAAACCCCAATTTAAGAGACCAATCATACAAACAAGCATACCATGTATAAATTCTATAAGCCTAGGGGGAAGGGAAAAAATTTCAGTTCCCCCATGCCTGATGACAGAGGTGAGTTTTAAGGAGCTTGAAAAAGGCAAGGAGGGTGGGGGCAACTCTGATATCTGGGGGGAGCTGGTTCCAGAGGGTCGGGGCCGCCACAGAGAAGGCTCTTCTCCTGGGTTCCGCCAAATGACATTGTTTAGTCGATGGGACCCGGAGAAGGCCAACTCTGTGGGACCTAACCGGTCGCTGGGATTCGTGCGGCAGAAGGCGGTCCCGGAAATATTCTGATCCGATGCCATGAAGGGCTTTATAGGTCATAACCACACTTTGAATTGTGCCTGGAAATTGATCTGCAACCAGTGCAGACTGCGGAGTGTTGGTGTAACATGGGCATGCCTTGGGAAGCCCATGATTGCTCTCGCAGCTGCATTCTGCACGATCTGAAGTTTCCAAACACTTTTCAAAGGTAGCCCCATGTAGAGAGCATTACAGTAGTCGAACCTCGAGGTGATGAGGGCATGAGTGACTGTGAGCAGTGAGTCCCGGTCCAGATAGGGCCGCAACTGGTGCACCAGGCGAACCTGGGCAAACGCCCCCCTTGCCACAGCTGAAAGATGTTTCTCTAATGTGAGCTGTGGATCGAGGAGGACGCCCAAGTTGCGGACACTCTCTGAGGGGGTCAATAATTCCCCCCCCCAGGGTTATGGATGGACAGATGGAATTGTCCTTGGGAGGCAGAACCCACAGCCACTCCGTCTTATCTGGGTTGAGCTTGGGTTGAGCTTGAGTCTATTGACACCCATCCAGACCCCAACAGCCTCCAGACACCGGCACATCACTTCCACTGCTTCGTTCCGAGATGCCAGAATAGAAGCTTTAGTTGCTAACACCATTGGAAATTTGTCTTTTCCCATGGTCTTATGCAATTCCTTTGAAATGGTCGTTCAAACCCCAAAGGGGTCCCGACCCCAAGGTTGAGAACTACTGGTCTAGTTGATGGGACCTGGAGAAGGCTGATTCTGTGGGACCTAACCGGTCACTGGATTCATGCGGCAGGAGATGGTCTCATGCCATGTAATCTGGTCTGATGCCATGTAGAGCTTTATGTAGACAAACCATAGCTAAATGTAAATTTTTCCTGCTTTGTACAGTAAAACATCACCCTGTCACACTTTCTAAAAAAGATATTTACATATGAAAATCACAGTGAATTGAAAACAGCTCTTCCATGTTTAGGATATTTATCAAGTACTTATCATTACAAAGAAAATACATCAGAATTACAAAAGATATCTTGGCCTGGATCACCTCTAAAATAATACGATATTATCACAGTTAAATTAAACTCTGTCTTTGAAAGAATCCCTTCCTTAAAGGCCTAAGAATGCCATCGTAATAAAAATGAAAATCTTTACTGCATTATAGCATGGCATCAAGAACAATGCCGGACCAGAATTAATTCAAGATCTTTAGAAAGGTTACAATGGAAGAGTTATCTAAGACTTATAAAATGAACTTTTTGTGTCTTTTTTCAATCTAAATTCATCCAGGATCAATGGAGCTCTGAAGTTCTTATATTATCTAATTAAAGTTCTTCTTGGATTTATGTTTTCATCCACTTAGAATGGTTAAATTGGTGTATACAATCTCATTCTAACCCTTTGGCAAATATTTCATAACTGTCAAGAAGGATTTATAGCCTGAACTAAATGATAAGGTTTAGTCAAGGCAGCAAGCATTTACTAAAACCATATAAAGCAGAGGAACAGCTTGATGCTATTTCTTGCCTTTCAGCTATTTTCCTGTTCCGTGTCATGTCCGGGACTGCAAAATTGAGAAGGAAGAGTCCTGAAAGTCTTGATGATCTTTCATCCTAAAACTGGACAGTATTCTGCTCAGCATTAATAAATGGAATGGAATGAAACTTGTTTCAACTCAGTAGCAAAGAACATCTCAATTTCATTCAGTTTACTTTTCTGTCTTGCAAAATACAAAGGGTTGTGTAGAGTCCCTCACATCTAATCTGGAAAGTCATAGATCCATTTTGCCAAATCTGTAAAATGAAATTGGACTATAGACTGCACCAGAGCCTTCTGTATCTCCCAGCCTTGGCTCACAAGAAGAGTAAAGATTAGATTACTATGGGATGTCATTTATGGTTTAAGGCTGACTGAATGCTATTTACAAATTGAAACTGTGTGGAATTATTCATTTCATAGATTGCACAATTGACATGTACCTATATTTGTATCCTGAGTAGGTTTGGCAAAAAAAAATAATCACTGCTTCCTGGGCATTATTCCCCAGCAGAGAAAACAATGTCAAAATATTTTCAGTAAGCCCACATTGACCAAACCAAAAGCACACAAAAGAAGTTGCATAAGAACTTCCTTCAGAAGAGCAAACATGCCTTGCAATCAGCCAGAACTCCAAAAAGCAGAAACAGATTACACATATGTCTTCCAGTACAATGGATACCCATGCAATTTTATAAAATTATCTATATGTACACAATCACAGCATAATTGTCACAGGAAGCATTCCACACATCAGAAACCTCTAATAGACCATCTCACTCCACAAACCCACAAAATACGTCCAAAGATCCTAAGCAAACTCAAAAAGATTCGCTGGCAAAATATGTATCACATTGTAAGGACTGCAAAGAATACTATGTGGGATAAATAGGTAGAAATTTAGCAGATCACAATCATCATCAAACATACAGTCAAAAGACATGAATATTCATTTCACAAAATGAAGATATCACCATTTCAATTGTAGGCAGCGTTCCCCAATTATGGCAATTTTTAAGATGTGTGAACTTCAACTCTCAGAATTCTTTAGCAACATGGCCATCACTAATAAATCACTGGAGTCCACAGATATTAAAGCTGCTGAGGGATTAGAAAGCACTCTTTTAGATTTAGCCAAATCTAACAAAGCAAGAATAATAATAATAATAATAATAATAATAATAATAATAATAATAATAATAATATTTATTAGATTTGTATGCCGCCCCTCTCCGCAGACTCGGGTTGGCTAACAACAATAATAAACACAATATGTACAATACAATAATAAAAAACAACTAAAAACCCCTATTATAAAACCAAACATACACACGAACATACCATGCATAACTTGTAATGGCCTAGGGGGAAGAGCTATCTCAACTCCCCCATGCCTGGTGGTATAAATGAGTCTTGAATAGTTTACGAAAGACAGGGAGGGTGGGGGCAGTTCTAATCTCCAGGGGGAGTTGGTTCCTGAGGGCCGGGGCCGCCACAGAGAAGGCTCTTCCCCTGGGGCCTGCCAAACGATATTGTTTAGTCGATGGGACCCGGAGAAGGCCAACTCTGTGGCACCTTATCAGTCGCTGGGATTCGTGCGGTAGCAGGCGGTTCCGGAGGTAATCTGGTCCATTGCCATGTAGGGCTTTAAAGGTCATGACCAACACTTTGAATTGTGACCGGAAACTGATCAGCAGCCAAAGTTCTTAGAAGCTTGCCATTTTGTTTAAATAGTCCTTAATAGTCCAAAGGTCAAAGAAAGATCAAAGAGCCCAGGATAAATCCTCTCTTATCATACAGCCACTAGCTTTCATCCAGATAAGCAGGAACTAGCACCCAATCGTCCTATGTAACAGTGATGGTGAACCTTTTTTTCCTCGTGTGCCAAAAGATGGTGCGCTATCGCTTGAGTGCCCACACCCATAATTCAATGCCTGGGGAGGGTGAAAACAGCTTCCCCTGCCCCCCGGAGGCCCTGTAGAGGTCGGAAGTGGCCTGTCAGCAAACCAAATAGCATTTGAGAAATAAATTACATTTCAGTCCTGTGTTCTCATACAAGGTTTGATTTATTAACATGGCCATTTTGGATACGGCTTGTTCATGCTTCCCTTCAATTCCCATCCAGGTTAAAGTTCATTTCACATCCCCACACCCACAAATGCAATCATGTGGACCAATCCGATGCAGGGATTACTGGCTTCTTCATTTTTTCAGTTGACCTCGGACTCTGCATAAAGGAATGTGTGTTGGTATCAATCTCTCTCTCTCTCTCTCACTCACCCCTCCCATTTCCTTATCACTGCTATCTGTGTCAGGCCAAAACCTCTGACTTCACACAATACTTTGGTCCTGACACGGCCTGTTTCCCAACTTCTGGTGGGTCCAGTAGGCTCGTGTTTCACTCTGCCCCGGCTCCAAAGGATTTCCTGGAGCTGGAGGAGGGTAAAAATGCCCTCTCCCATTCCCCTGGAGGCTCTCTGGAAGCCAAAAATGCCTTCCCATGTGAGCCAAAAATCAGCTGGCTGGCACAAACATGTAGGTTGTAGCCGAGTTAGGGCAACAGCTTGCATGCCAGCAAATATGGCTCCCCGTGCCATAGGTTCGCCATCACTGCTATATAACATCATCATTATATCAAAAAACAAAAATAGTCATCCTAGCCAAATCTGGACAAAGTTGGTAAAACCAAGCTCCTACCAGATACAAATTGCTAACAAGCCTCACTTCTAGTGGATACATCAGACCATTGATGATGATTATGTAACAAAGTATGTCTAACAAGAAAACCAAGCTCAGATAATCCACAAACCCAACAATGTACCATCCCATTGCAACTTCTGATCACCATTCCTCAAGAGTTAGAAGCAGTTCATAAACCAAACAGAGTAAGACCCTAGACCAGCTTTCTTATGAAGGAAAATTTCAGACTTTTAGCTAGGGAAAGGAAAGATGACAGGTAAAGATAACAAACATTTATCCTTCTTTTGCTGGAACAGTGGATATTTGACAGCTTTACACATTTATTTACAATATATATACATTATTTTCAATATCAGAAGCAACTATACAGAACACTTATTTAGCATTTCACACATATTAATATTTATTTAAGTTTATGCCATGCAAGTCTTAATACTTCTCGGCCCAATTGTAATGCAAAAATGTGTTGCTCCCAGTAGCTGCTGAGATTCAGGCTGCCTACAGTATATGTGTCACACCAGCATTTGTTATAAAACCAGGGATTTGTTATAATAAAAGTTGGCTAAACATACCAAAGCCAGACTGATAGAAAACCAGAGTCATCATGGTTTGTTTAAGTAATTATAACAGCCAAGGACACTCACAACAGCACACCATTTTTAATGCAGAAATGTAGGTAGTCCTTGAGTTACAGCAGCAATTGGGACCAGGAATGCCATTGCTCAGCAACATGATCATAAAGTAGGATATCACATAAACACGTCACTTAGTAATGGCAATCTGGGAAGTCCCAGTTGTCATTGTAATCCCAAAAGCCCAGGCACTCTCTATCCTCCTAGCCTTGTAAAAGGCATCGAAGATCTAGCTTTTTCATCAAGTAATGCTAAATTTCTGGATTGCCATTCTTCACTGACATGATAACTTCAAATAATAATAATAATTTATTGAATTTGTATGCCGCCCCTCTGTGTAGACTCGGGGCGGCTAACAACAATGATAAAAACAGCATGTGACAATCCAATAATAAAACAGCTAAAAACCCTTATTTATAAAAACCAAACATACACACAAACATACCATGCATAACTTGTAATGGCCTAGGGGGAAGGAATATCTTATCTCCCCCATGCCTGGCGGTATAAATGAGTCTTGAGTAGTTTACGAAAGACAGGGAGGGTGGGGGCAGTTCTAATCTCCGGGGGGAGTTGGTTCCTGAGGGCCGGGGCCGCCACAGAGAAGGGTCTTCCCTTGGGGCCCGCCAAATGACATTGTTTAGTCGACGAGACCCGGAGAAGGCCAACTCTGTGGGACCTTATCAGTCGCTGGGATTCGTGCGGTAGCAGGTAGTTCCGGAGGTAATCTGGTCCAATGCCATGTAGGACTTTAAAGGTCATGACCAACACTTTGAATTGTGACCGGAAACTGATCGGCAGTCAATGCAAGCCACGGAGTGTTGAAGAAACATGGGCGAATCTTGGAAGCCCCACGATGGCTCTCGCGGCTACGTTATGCACGATCTGAAGTTTCCGAACACTTTTCAAAGATAGCCCCATGTAGAGAGCATTGCAGTAATCGAACCTCGAGGTGATGAGGGCATGAGTGACTGTGAGCAGTGACTTCCTGTCCAAATAGGGCCGCAACCGGTGCACCAGGCGAACCTGGGCAAACGCCCTCCTTGCTTCAAATAGTTGACAACCATGTCTTTCTGAAAATTTTACAAAGGGATAAGGTCTGGAAACCTTTTTTGATCCCCTAATTTAATTCCAGGACCATAAGACACTATGAATGTTCACCACCTTGTTCTTGCACAGTTAATGCATTATTCCTATTGATGTAAGACTTTTAGGAAAAATTGAAATAAGGTGTCAGAAATAGTATGTTCTGAAAAGTAATGGATGCAACAGAAAAGTTCACCAGAAAATAGGCAGATCAAGGTATGGATCCGATATGAAAGGAACACATAAGGAAAGTAAAAAAATAAGCACTTTTATGAAATTTAATAAGCAGCCTTATGTAGAATTCATTTGAAGTAGAACTCGGACTTATCTGCCCCTATCATCAGAAAGTGACAATGTCAGTTTCTTACTCACTCCATTCCTATCATAATTTTGACCCACAGGTATGTTTTCTGCTTTGGTCTGAAAACTTTTCTCTTAAGCAACTTTATCTGTTTCAGCTCGATTCCTTTCCTTCAACAGCACTTCACCCACACAGAGAGGAAATATCTTCTCAGCTGAGGCAGTAACTGGCCTGATCTTTAAGAGCTGCTAAGACCTTTCCTTTACTATCAATATTAAAATAGCAGAGTGATGAAGACTTTTGCAAAAAAAAACCTTTTTCTTAGTTTCTGTTTTCTTCTCTTCACCCAGCTAGCTTTTTCAAATTATCTGAATGCTTTTATTTTTTTTAAATGCAGGGTTGCATCATTTCATTGTTTTCCTAGGCCTTTGAGGCAAAAGGGGTTTTGCTGTACTATGAATTAATGTCATGGTCTGAGATGACACATTCGGGCAAATGATGTGGGTTTCAAGAATAGCAGCAGCGCAATTTCATTTGTGACAGCAATACTGAACACAGAGTAGGTGGACTATCTTGGAGAAGAAATCTATCACAAGGTTGTAATAAACCCTATTGAATTTGTTTTTTATGGATCAATATATAAATAACAACATGAAAAGACTTGGAGATTGTAGGAGTGTTTTTATCCCTTTGACCCTAAAATGGGTTTCTCATAATGGCTCTAACTCCTCTAAGCTCTTAGGAATCAGTGGAGAAGAAAGCAGAGTTCTGATTATATTGCAATCACATAAGGAAAATGTTACATAGCATTTCTTTGGTACAGTGGAACCCCGACATAAGAGCTGCTCTACTTAAGAGCAACTCGAGATAAGAGCTGGGAGGGGAGAGATATTTTTGTTCTACTTACAAGCCCAAATTCGAGATACAAGCGCCAAGGAGCTGTCTCCTGAAGTCAAACGCTAACTTCCGCGTTCGGCTTCAGGAGACAGCTGCGAAGCGGCGCGCGTGTTTTAAAAGGTTGCAGCCGGCCTGGGGGGCTCGGGGGGGTGCTTGCAGCTTTCTTTCTTGCTCTTTTTCTTTCTCTCTTTTACCTTCCCTTCCTCTATTTCTTCTTTTCTTTCTCCTTCCCACCTTCTTCCCTCCCTCCCTCCCTTCACTCATTCCTCTCTTACTCTCCCCTTTCATAAGTTTCCTTGCTTCCTTCCTCTGTTCCTGTCCCTTCCCCCTTTCTTTCTTTCTTTCTTTCTTGCTCTTTTTCTTTCTCTCTTTTACCTTCCCTTCCTCTATTTCTTCTTTTCTTTCTCCTTCCCACCTTCTTCCCTCCCTCCCTCCCTTTACTCATTCCTCTCTTACTCTCCCCTTTCATAAGTTTCCTTGCTTCCTTCCTCTGTTCCTGTCCCTTCCCCCTTTCTTTCTTTCTTTCTTTCTTTCTTTCTTTCTTTCTTTCTTTCTTGCTCTTTTTCTTTCTCTCTTTTACCTTCCCTTCCTCTATTTCTTCTTTTCTTTCTCCTTCCCACCTTCTTCCCTTCCTCCCTCCCTTCACTCATTCCTCTCTTACTCTCCCCTTTCATAAGTTTCCTTGCTTCCTTCCTCTGTTCCTGTCCCTTCCCTCTTTCCTTCCTTCCTTCCCACCCTCCGTCCATTCATTCACCCATTCCTCTCTTGATCGCTTAAAGCCGGTCCCTGGTGCAAAAAGGGTTGGGGACCTCTGTCCTACAGGATTGGGTGGCAGAGAAGTTGAACATATGTAAATTTAAAAGTTTAAGAAAGTTTACAAGTTAAGTGAAAGAAACTTCATTATTCATTTATATGTACATGTACATTTCTTCATTAAAAACATGTCTTTCTGCATAATTTAGACTAACTTTGTGAGTTTTTTGAGGGCTGGAACCAATTAAAATTGTTTACATTAATTCCTATGGGGAAAAGTCGTTCGAGATAAGAGCTGCTCGACTTAAGAGCCCAGGTCCGGAACGAATTAAACTCGTATCTCGAGGTACCACTGTACATCAGATTATATGGGAGAGGGGGGAATTAACTACTATCTCCTCTCACATCCTGGTTGCAGGTGTTATTTGCTACCTTGTAAAAACAAAAACAAAAAATGGAATGGTCTTGATTTTGAGACTCGCTAAAGCTTCCAAGGTGCTCCTCTTTTACGTCTATTAGTGGTATGTGCAAATATGTGTTGACAAAACTGTGGAGGTACTTATGTGACAGGAAAAAAAAGCCAGGGGTCAGAAAACCATACAGGCAGCATTGGGTTATGAGCCAGAATGCTAAATTGTGCTCACCACCATGGCTCATAAGTTCTTGTGGGACCAGCGTGATTTTGCTGCTGCACCTGCAAAATCACGCAAGGTGCACCCATGTTTTGGTGAGGGGTTTTTTTGCTTTTGCGAATGCTGAAACATGGGAGGACCTGCGGCTCTGTGCACGATTTTGCTTCCTCCATAGGTGCAGTAACAAAATTGTGCTGGTCCTGCAAGAACTTATGAGCCACCGCGGCGAGTGCAATTTAGCGTTCCGGCTCACCACTGCATACAAGGTAAGAGATTCTATCAGTAAATATATATATATATATTCCTTCAAACTCTACATTCATCATTTCTAATGTACAACTGGCTCAGTTGCTCAGTGGAGATTTGGGAACATCACAGACATTGTATATGGAAGTACCCCAAGTCAGGGTTGGTTGGTTGGTTGGCTTGAAGTCTTTAATTTTCCTTAGAAATTTGAAGCAGGATTTTTCAAACCTGGTAACTTTAAGAGGTGCGGACTTCAACTCACAAAATTCTCTAGCCAGAGTTGAAATCCGCACTTCTAAAAGTTGCCAAGCTTAACAAACTTGTTTTAAAGGTACATTAACTCACAATTAACCTATTTCACTGACTCTTGTTTATTATAATGTCGAAGTGTAAGTTGTGTTACATATTTAAATAAACACCATCACTCCGCAGCCTGCATTGGCTGCCGATCAGTTTCCGGTCACAATACAAAGTGTTGGTTATGACCTTTAAAGCCCTTCATGGCACTGGACCAGAATATCTCCGAGACCGCCTTCTGCCGCACGAATCCCAGCGACCGATTAGGTCCCACAGAGTGGGCCTCCTCCGGGTCCCGTCAACTAAACAATGCCGGTTGGCGGGCCCCAGGGGGAGAGCCTTCTCTGTGGCGGCACCGACTCTCTGGAACCAACTCCCCCCGGAGATCAGAACTGCCCCTACTCTTCCTGCCTTCCGTAAACTCCTCAAAACCCACCTTTGCCGTCAGGCATGGGGAAACTAAACATCTTCCCCTGGGCACGTTGAATTTATATATGGTATGCTTGTGTGTGTGTATGTTAGTATAGGGGTTTTTCTTAAATTTATAATATTTTAATTAATTGGATTAATGTATTGGATTGTCTTTTCACTTGTTGTGAGCCGCCCCGAGTTTTCGGAGAGGGGCGGCATACAAATCCAAATAATAAATAAATAAATAAATAAATAAATAAAACTAATTTAAGCAACCAGGCATATGGCATAGAGTATCCAACTCTAAAATATTGAATTCCACCCATTCTACATGTAGAAGACATTAAAGAGAGGACTGTTTGAGCCATAACAAGAGAAGGACTAGATAACTACACTTATGCAGAAACATATTCCCAAGTATTAATTTTGCTGATAAAAGGCTAATCCAACACTTATTGTCATCTTCTCTCTTAGCTTGCATCTTCCAGAAATCTGTCTTAGAGGTTTCTCTGTGGACTGTAGATGATAGAAAGAGTGAACATGGACAAAGTGTGCATTGTTGCATATTATAATGTTTATTTGTTTATTTATTTATTCGTTCATTCATTCATTCATTCTACTTTTATGCATACAGTGTATATAACTGCATATTACTAAAATAGGACAAGCTGTATTTTACATGAGTTTGCAAATGGTAGAATTGATAATTCTAACAATTCCCAAAGCAGACAGTATTCTCTGAATTATTTTTATGCAGGTGTTACTTGACTGCTTCATTCTGAAGAATTGCTATCTATGTTATATTCCCAGGGATAAGGATAGTTATGCTGCTGTTTCGAAATTGTCTCATCCTAATGCAAGTTATGCTCCCTGCAAAGTCAAGCAAAACAGCAAGCTAGCAAGACTCCTTCTTTTGCCCAGTTGATAATTTCACCTCTGCATCTCTGTGCAACATTGAAGGTACAGATCACAAAATATCAATGTTCTATGCTTGCACTTGTTTTATTTATTTTTTTCATTCATTCAATTTCTATAGCCACTCACATCACGCAAGTGACTCTGGACAGTGAATCATCATAAAACAATATTACTGCAAATATTACTTAGTAATAACTATGGCAAACTATTAATATACAGTTCTGTTTGGTTTCAGGAGACCAAAAATGACCTATTCACTATTTTTTAAAATTTTCAGAGAGTTAGATTTTTAAGACAAAACTGGACCGTAAAGTGTAACCCATTTCTCATCCAGAGAAACTATCAATGGAAGAAATTTCTGCTGCTGATGAAACAGGAAATGATTGATTTCTCTCTCGCATAGTGCACAGGATCCAGAGCAGAGTATCAGGGCACAAAGAGGTGGGAAAAATAGAGGCTATCCTATTACCCAATATATTTCCATTTACATGACATTCAGTTCTAGTGTGTGTGTTTGTGTGTGTGTATTTTTCTGTGGGTGAGATAGATTTAAATGGTTGCATAAGAACTACCCTTGGGATGTGAACCAAGTCCTATCCTATTGATTTGGCTAAGGGTTACATTATCAAAATGGATAATTGCTTCTCATATAAGGGATATGCAAGGCTGGTAGCCTTTCCAGGTCAAGAAATGTCACCAAGATTGCTGGCAGCTCTGAGCATTAGACTCCCTTTGAAGCAACCAAAATAATTTCACATACAGTAGTATAAATAGAACCATTAGAGCTGTCTTTAATGTCAAGGGAAGTATTTGTATTAGCTTACATAACTTCGTCTTTAAGAAAAAAGGAAAAGCTTTGTCTTTATAGAATGAGGAAAGAGTAACAATGAATGCTTTGTATTTCCTTTCTACTAGGAACAAAATAGGAGGACAGTTTACCATAGTTACAAAACCATATAAGTGTGTGTGCTATGTAAAAAAACAATGAATCATATCTTATAATCAGAGAGAAGCAACTATCAAAAATTTCAAATGCAAATGATTAAAGCAGCCAAAGAATGACAGGTTGATTTGGGATGATTCAGACATTGATGGGGCAAAATCTTAGGTAGAAGCATCATGTTCAATGGATTCTATTTACTGCCTTAGAGATACCTGTACATATAGGTCTCTCTTTCAGTTTTCTAACCTAACCTGCTAATCCCACTCTTATCCCTATCTTAAATTATGTTCCTGGTTATTCCTATAAGCCAGTGATGGTGAACCTATGGCACAGGTGCCACAGGTAGCACGTGGAGCCATATCTGCTGGTATGTGAGCTGTTGGCCTAACTCAGCTCCAATATGCATGTGTGTGCTGGCCAGCTGATTTTTGGCTTGCACAGAAGCTCTGGGAGGGTGTTTTTGGCTTCCAGAGAGCCTGTAATACTGCCAAAGACTACCACAATACATTTTTGTTCAAAATCCAAAGATCCATTAAATTATATTCATCACCAAAACCAAGAAAAATAAATTACCCATAAAAATAAGGAAGCTCCAATCCAAAAAAAGATCTCTCTGGCAAAAAATTAAACAGGCTACGTTGCAAACTTTAAAAACCACTACAAAATCTGTGTTACCAAATAAAGACTGAATGTACCAATTATCAGAATTATGTACAAAGTCCACACATCCGTTCTATAACTTTGTAAACAACCAACTCAGAGACTCAAGATCCATCCCACACCTTAAAGAACCAAATGGTAAAAACAATAATGATGAAACAGTTAAAGTCAAACTCTTTGAGCATACTTCAGCTCAATCTTTGTAAACAGCAATGGCTCATGCTCAACATTTCCTAGTTGTACCACAATCAACTTCAATGATCTAACATAAATCAATGTTACAGAAGATAACATGCAACCTAAAACCATCTCTATCTATTGGACCTGATGGGCTATGTGCATATTTCTTTAAAAAGCTCTCCACAATCTTGGCTGAACCTCTAAGCATCCTTTTTTTGAAAATCCTTCAGGACTAGCTCCTTACCCAATTTATGGGTGAACAGTGCAGTCAGGCGGTAGGGAAAGCAAGTAGGATGCTTGGCTGCATAGCTAGAGGTATAACAAGCAGGAAGAGGGAGATTATGATCCCACTATATAGTGCTGGTGAGACCACATTTGTAACACTGTGTTCAGTTCTGGATACCTCACCTACAAAAAGATATTGACAAAATTGAATGGGTCCAAAGACGGGCTACAAGAATGGTGGAAAGTCTTAAGCATAAAACGTATCAGGAAAGACTTAGTGAACTCAATCTGTATAGTCTGGAGGACAGAAGGAAAAGGGGAGGGACATGATTGAAATATTTAAATATTTTAAAGGGTTAAATAAGGTCCAGGAGGGAAGTGTTTTTAATAGGAAAGTGAACACAAGAACAAGGGGACACAATCTGAAGTTAGTTGGAGGAAAGATCAAAAGCAACGTGAGGAAATATTATTTCACTGAAAGAGTAGTAGATCCTTGGAACAAACTTCCAGCAGACGTGGTTGTAAATCCACAGTAACTGAATTTAAACATGCCTGGGATAAACATATATCCATCCTAAGATAAAATACAGAAAGTAGTATAAGGGCAGACTAGATGGATCATGAGGTCTTTTTCTGCCGACAGTCTTCTATGTTTCTATGTTCACTAGCAACAGTCATCCCTATCTTCAAAAAAGGAGATCCAAGTAACATTGAAAATTATAGACCAATCTCTTTGGGTTGTGTCACCTGCAAAATCATGGAACCAATAATAAACTAATCTATTGCACTCCACTTAGAAACTAATATAATTGGGTTGACCAAAAAAACTATTTAAAACTTTAAATAACCACATTACAGTCAAATGTGTTGATTACAAGCAATCTTGTTACTCTTTATTATTCCTATACTATAAAATACTAAATATAAGTGTGAAACGTACCCAGCCAAGATTTATGTAAATAGATGAATATAGAAAACCACAGTGAAAGCTGTAACAGCAAGGCCAACTTATAATTTGGCAAATATATGTTAATTTGTTTGCTTTGCTCCCCCCCCTATTACTTCTTGTTTGCATTTGCCTTGTCTACTTTTTTTTAATGTAAATAAATAATAAAGATTTTTTTTTTAAAAAAAGAAACTAATAACCTATTCTCCAACAAAAAATTTGGTTTCAGGAAAAAATTATTCCGTAATCTGCAACTCTTACACTGAAAAACATATGGACCACACAACTTGATCATGGTAAAACAATAGATGCAATCTACATATACTTTTGTAAAGTCTTTGATTCAGTAGTACACAACAAAGTACTTCTGAAACTAAAATCCGATTCCTATGGCATCTCTGGATCCCTACATGATTGGATGACTGCACTCCAGTCTAACAGACAACAAGTAGTCAAAATAGGAAGTGCCATATCAAATCCTGGTCCTGTCAACAGTGGTTTCCCTCAAGGCAGTGTTCTAGGACCAACACTCTTCATACTTTACATAAATGTCCTTTGTGATCATATTATAAGTAACTGTGTTCTCTTTGCTGATGATGTTAGCACTGACAATGCTGCTACCCTTCAAAAAGACCTTGATCATGTAGCAGAATGGTCAAACAACTGGCAACTTCAAATCTCAACCATCTGTCTTACAGATTGGCAAAAAGAATCAAAATACAAACTTGGAGGAAACAAACTTGTAGATGATCCTCATTCTATCATATCCATACTCATATCCAACAACCGAACTACTAGAGCCCACTGTAACAACATTGCCAAAAGGGCACTAAAAGTTGTTGATCTAATCTCATGTAGCTTCTTCTCTTGCAATATTATACTGCTAACCAGAGCTTACAAAACATTTGTTAGACCAATTCTGGAATACAGCTCACCTGTCTGGAACCTGCATTGCATATCAGACTTTAACACAATTGAAAGAATCCAGAAATATTTCACAAGAAGATTCCTTCATTCCTCCACTCACAACAAAACACCTTATTCCACCAGACTTGAAATGCTGGGATTAGACAATTTACAACTATGTTGACTCCAATCTGATCTAAATGTAGTTTATAAAAATCATATACCAAAATGTCATTCCTGTTAATGACTACTTTACCTTCATCTACAGCAATACACAAGCACGTAATAGATTCAAGCTAATTATAAACTGCTCCAAACTTGACTGCAGAAAAAACTACTTCAGCAATAGTGATCAATGTCTGGAAAAAACTAACTGACTCTGTGGTTTCTTCCCCAAACCCCAAAAGATTTAACCTTAGACTGTCTGCAGTCAGCCTCTCTCAATTTCTAAGAAGGGCATGCATAACTGTCCCTGTCCTATTGTCATATTGTCCTCTTTTATCCTTACTTTTAACTTTATATTATGTTTATACAAACTACTACTATCTTATACATGTTTGATAGATAAATAAATAAATAAATAATTATCCACTCTCTTGATATATCATCATTTTGAATTATATTATTCAAAATCATTATATCAAGTAGAAGACTCCTCTCATCAATTTGATGAGTAATTATTGATGAGTGTACTTGGAATAGAGTTTTCAAGACAGTTCTGAATCGATTGAATTGTCACACCATCCAGCTTTTACTTAGCAGCACACTAAACTAGATTAGAACACCAGAGTCTGTGACAAAATTATCATTTAGTACCATATTTAAGAAACTTTGAAAGTCAGTAAAATAAAAATGATATTATCATCTACCAAAAATGATATATGTAAATATGTAAATAACGGTGATGGTCTCATTTTCAAGATATAATTTTACAACTGGAGTGCTGCAACAGAAAAGACTTCTTATGTTTTCAAGAACTATACTTGTAGTACTTTCAGGATTAAAAAACTACCAAGTTGGTAGCCTCAACAATGAAAGATTTCTAGAATACTTCCACACAATTGTCACTGTACTATTAAAAAAAATAGAAATTGAGTAATAGCTGGCAGCACACGGAACTGGCTGAGATCAACCCCCCACTCATCTTATAATTTTTACAATAAATTTATTTCAGTTAAAGAAAAATTAAAGCCATTTAGTTTTTAGTTGTCATAAAGAAAACACTGGCTTCAGGATACACAGTATTCTGGGAGATTATGATTCACTGCAGCCAAGGTTTTGATAATAGTTTATCTACCTGGGTAGTTGTTATCTACCCAGTTTAGATCTTCTTATCAAGAATTAGTTTTATTTTATTTATTAATTGGATTTATTAATTGGATTTAAAAGTTATTACCCCTTCCCCCTTACAGCTTCCATCTGGTTGAATATGGAATGGACTTAAGTTTGGTTCCACTGCTTTAGTTCCCTGGATGATTCTGGTAAGTCATTATCTTGATATAGGAAAAATGAAAGGGCTTATTCCTTCCAGAGTACTGTTAGCTATTCAAGGCTGCGAGAGCTATCATGGGCTTCCACAGGTATGCCCATGTTACACCAACACTCTGCAGTCTGCATTGGTTGCCGATCAGTTTCCGGTCACAATTCAAAGTGTTGGTTATGACCTATAAAGCCCTTCATGGCATTGGACCAGAATATCTCCGAGACTGCCTTCTGCTGCACGAATCCCAGCGACTGGTTAGGTCCCACAGAGTTGGCCTTCTCTGGGTCCCGTCAATGAAACAAGGTCGTCTGGTGGGATCCAGGGGAAGAGCCTTCTCTGTGGCAGCCCCGACCTTCTGGAATCCACTCCCCCCGGAGATTAGGATTGCCTCCTTGCCTTTTGCAAACTCCTTAAAACCCACCTCTGTCGTCAGGCTTGGGGAAATTGATTCCCCTGGATCGTTTCTGTTTTATGCATGGTCTGTATGAGATGTATGATTGCTTTTTATATTAAGGGTTTTTAAATTGTTTTAATAATTGGATTTGTACTGTTTTGTTGTTGTGAGCCGCTCCGAGTCTCCAGAGAGGTGCGGCATACAAATCTAATAAATAATAATAATAAAATAATAATAATAGTCCAGACAAGAAGGAAAACCAGGAACATCAACACTATTGTGAGGAACATTAAACAAAATCTTAGACTGATGTATTGAAGTATTTCTCCCTTGGTTCAGCCCCTTCAAAGGTATGAGCCATGAAACAAACTGTTTGTTGTCTAATTTAACACGTACTTTTTGGACAATAAAGACAGTGTGGTAGAAAACAATAAAATAATAAGCAGAAAGATATAAAACTAATCATGCATTCTATCACTGACCTGCCTCATCTCCCTCCCCATTTGTACACAAACTTTTAGAAAGACCACTGGAAAAAGTAATAAAAATATTTCAAAGGGTTTCTCAAGGAGAATGCAAGTGTAAAGGGGAAAAGGCAATAGCACACAGTAGGACTGCAATTTGCCGCAATGTTATTCTGCAAATGGTTATAAAAGTTATTATTCCATTTAGACTTCAGTGCATCACACCCCAATGAAATTCAGCATGGCTATGAGGTGCAATAAGATTTGGGTTTTCAGACTGTGCTGAATGATAATTGAAATGACCAGAAGCCATCAATAAATTCAGCTGTCAAGAACAAGACTCTTATTTTGTGTTACCTTGACATGGTGTGCCTGATATACTGGTAGTTCTCCCAAAACTATTTATATTGCTTGCTGTAGAGATAGAGGCCATGTGGAGGTCATGTGCAGCAAACTGCCTATCTTCAAATGGGCCTCTCATACCTACATGATCTCATCCAGTTCACATAGCTAAGGAGCTGTAGGACGCTATTCCTGGGTGGTACATGATCTCATGTAGGTTCTATCAACAGTATGTTCTTAAGGATTAGTAAGAAGAATTCACCAATAAAAGTTTCTTCTACTTTTTGCTGCTTGGAAAACTGTATAAAAAGCAATAAATACTGTGAAGGCAGTCAGACATCTTAGCATCCTGCAATGATTGGTCTCTAACTCCATCAGCTTGCTTCATTGTGCCAGAACTTTAGAAAGAAAGAAACAAAGAAAGGAAGACTACCATAATTTAAAGTTAATGTGTTTGCCACCTCCAAGGTGACATGTCAAGCATTAACTTTACAAAAACTTCCTCCTTGTGAAACTGCAAGATACTTTAGATTAAGACACATTTTATGATGACCCGAGGAAAGAAAAATATAACAGCCTCATTGGAGGATTTCATTCAATAGGCTTAGCAATTACTGACAGGAGTTGTGGAGATTTACAACATTGTGTCAAGGTAATGTTTTTTTGGATATGAAGATAGAGGTGACCAACTTTTTATGCTAGGAAGCTGGTTTTGCTCACCTATTTGTGATGATAATAATATATGATTATATCCCAGTTTCCTCCAATTTTCAATTTCAATGTACTCTTCTCATTGCATCCTATTATCTAATCTAGACAGAATATTGTTCTACAGCAATGCTAATATACAGTTATACCTTGTCTTATGAACTTAAGACAAAACAATGTTTCCCATAAGAATCAATGGAAAAGCGATTAATGCATGCAAGCCCAAAACTCAGCGAAATTGCAGCATCGCAAAAACACAGAAGGCCTCGAAACCCCACCTCCAGACTTCCATGTTTTTGCGATGCTGCGATTTCACTGGACTCCCTTCGCTGGGAAACCCCACCTCCGGACTTCTGTTGCCAGTGAAGCGCCCGTTTTTGCACTGCTGGGATTCCCCTACTGAGATTCTTCTGCAGCATTGCAAAAACACGGAAGTCCGGAGGTGGGGTTTCCCAGCGAGGGGAGCCTCAGGGGAATCCCAGCAGTGCAAAAATGGGTGCTTCACTGGCAATGGAAGTCCGGAGGTGGGGTTTCCCAGCGAGGGGAGCCTTTGTTTGGCAACAGAAGTCTGGAGACGGGGCATCCCAGCAGTGGTGACTTGGGTTCGTAAGGTGGAAATAGTTCGAAAGAAGAGGCAAAAAAATCTTAAACCCTGGGTTCGTATCTTGAAATGTTCGTATTATGAAGGGTTCGTAAGATGAAGTATCAGTGTATATGCAACACTATACTACGAACACTGTAATTCTGCCAATACAATTATTCTAAGACCATTTACTTAGCAATTTGCTTCATGTTCTTAGGAAATCACATTTTCATCTCTTTTGAATTTGTCAGTATATTGCATGTACTGCACAGTTGGTGAGCTGCAAGCAACAGTATGTTGATGAAGACTTTCAGTCATCCAGGTAGATGTCTGGAAATTGAGTCATGGCGCATTGGACTTTCTTTCTTTCTTTCTTTCTTTCTTGTTGGTTTGAAATGCCTCCAATTCTAACAAGACTATTCAGATTAAATGAGAAAGGAAACCACTTTGGTCCCTCTAAACAACTCACTCAGACTGACAAAGCCACTTGGGTAGGCACTGCAACGTTTCAACCAACAACAAAAAAGAAAAGTCCAATTGCCATAATAGCATGTTGACTGGAAAAAATCTCTTTCAGTTAGAGATCCTAGCTTATATAGATGAGCATGACTGGATTTAGAGTAAATCTTGCCTTAAATCTTGCCATTTGTGATAACTGGCCAAAATGGAGCCACAATGAGTAGCATTTACTTTTTAAAAATCACTATGGCATGCTGTATACCTGACTAGTAACCAACTCCATTTTTTTCTTTCTCTTACTAGAAAGAGTTATAGAAAAGGATGACCAACTATCACACACCCTCTAGGCAAACCACACAGGAAACATGACAAGATGAGCTAATTCTACTTTATTGTGAGGCTACATTAATAGAGTCTTATAGGACTGAAGGTATGAAACTTCCCACTGCCATTTTTAACCAATTAGAATTGATCAATGCTTCTTTCTCTAATTCTTTCTATGATTATTAAGCTACTCTTTCTCTTGCCTGATTGTTTCCTAAGCATTTCCCAGGGTCCTGCATACATTCTGTTACACCACCATGGTACGTGGTAAATATCAATATCCATGGGCCCATTTATTGGTATCCACAGCATACCAGAAATTTCCAATACAAATAATAGTAGTGTGTGGTAAAATGCATCCATTAATTATGATAAAGTCACAAAATCAACCAACTTGTGATATGTAAATTAAGTACAAAGGGGAAGAATGTAATAGTTGTGGATGAATGGTCTGATCTTGTAGAGTTGGCATGATGAATAAATGCATATAAACGAAGTTATGAGTTTAATTATGAACAAAGGAATAAAATGGACATCAAAAGGTATGAATTTATATCATCTATATTGTTGCTGGTGAATCTAAAAATAATCAAGTTGCATGTTATTTCCTCCCCCACCCCTGAATGATAATATCTAATATCAATTAAGTCAATCCAGGAGAAGAATAATTATGTTAGGACACATGAATTGATGTTTAGGAATAAGGAAGGCTTCAAAATATTTGTAACCAGAAAATGAATAAAACAATAATTGGGGAATATCTGCTATTTAAAAGTTATGTTTTGAATACATGACATGTTTTGAAAACAATCACAACCCTATTAGTGCATATACTATATATGGCTAAAAAAAATCAAAATCTATTATTGAAGAAGTAAGTCAAAGACACAAGCATATGCTTTTCTGTATGATAGAATTTATTATATGAAAGTGTCAGTAGTGGAAATGAAAGAAAAAAGCAATAACAGAAACAACATAGATAATAGTAGGACTGCAAAAAGAAAAA
This sequence comes from Erythrolamprus reginae, assembly GCF_031021105.1. Taxonomy (NCBI): domain Eukaryota; kingdom Metazoa; phylum Chordata; class Lepidosauria; order Squamata; family Dipsadidae; genus Erythrolamprus; species Erythrolamprus reginae. The sequence goes on from NC_091951.1 coordinate 85,218,894, forward strand.
ATAAACTCATATTAAAAACGAATAGATGATTCTCCTTGAAAGTTAAAAGTTAAAATAAGGGAAGGGGATATGAATAAAGCTTGGGAAAGAGTGGGGTGAATTATTTTTCAGATTTCCACAGAAATATGTGGATTTGTGCTAATGAAAAAAGGTACTTGGTGAAATGAAGGCATGAAAAAACATGCATAAGGGAATTATTGCTACAAACGTGAGAATAAAATATTGCACAATATATTTAGAGGAAAAATGCAGAAGTTGCAAAGAATGATCCCCTCTTCAATTGAGATTTTAAAAAATCTTTGAAAAAAACCCATAACCAAATGCTGATAGAAAAGGAAAAAAATTCTGGAATTAAATAAGGATCAAGTGAATGGAATTGTGATGGTCCCCTGGAGGGCATACTGCTTTGTGAATGACAAGAAACAAAATAGGTCAGAGACCAAACCACACTTCATCATAGTAAATTATAATAAGCTACTAAGTGGAACCTGAGAATAGGTTTCATAGAAAGATTTTTCCACAGGGAAAAGCTAGACTGGCAAGGCCAGATGGAGTCTTGTATGATATAACTGTCATGGTGGTTAGCATCTAGCTGTCTGGATACAACCAATTAAGTCACATCTAGACAGACGCCTCTTTACCAAGCAGTTTAAAAAGGCTAGGTAGAACCCCCCATTACTATAGTGGTTCTTTTCTGCATATCTTAGCTAATTGATGAGCAAAAAGTTCACCTATTTCCTCTGCTTGGTTGGATGGCCTATAGTGTACACCTATAGCCATGTAATTTCTTTTCCCTCTAATTTTCATTCAAACACGTTTGAGAAGATTTTGATCACTGTGCTGTGTATTTCTGTAGTGGTATACAACTCCTCATCTTTTGCTGGATCTAGGTTTTTTTGAACAGTTTATGCCCTTCTAGCATCACATTGAAATCATGGATACTATCACACCCAGAGGTGGTATTAAGCTAGTTCAGACCGATTTGGGAAAACTGGTAGTAGCGACCTTCAGGTGGGTCCACCCAACTGCCCCAGCGCTATGGCGTCATATTTAGTCACATTTTCAAGCCATATGCAAGCCGCATGTGAGCAGAGCACATGCACAGAAGGCCACGTGCATGTGTGGAAGGCATACTTTTGCTGTTTTATACACAAGTTCTCCTTCCTTCTCATCACTCCCTTCCTTGTCGTCTGAATTATTGGAGTTTGTTTCCTAAACATTCAGCTTCCTTCCCTTTTAGTTTTAGTTTAAATCCCTTTGGATAAGCCAAGGCAATTGTTTTTCAAACATATTCTTCCTGGTTTTTTGTGAAGGAATGTAGTCCATTCCTGCCAGAAGCCCTTCCTATAGGTCAGGGGTAGGCAAAGTTGGCTCTTCTATGACTTGTGGACTTCAACTCCCAGAATTCCTGAGCCAATCATGCTAGCTCAGGAATTCTGGGAGTTGAAGTTCACATGTCATAGAAGAGCCAACTTTGCCTACCCCTGCTATAGGTAATGTAATCAATGGTCTAGGAATCCAAAGTTCTTGCTACAGCACCATCGCTTGAGCTAGTAGTTTACTTCTAGAATCTTTCATTAGGGGAGGGTGTGCCCATTGGAAGTTGATCTTCCATTGGAGGTACAAATGAGAATATTAACCTTTGGTCTAGCTCTTTAACTCTCCTGATTAGTTGTTCACTGTCATTTACATTATATACTTATTTACATTTGCAAAGTTATAAAAAGTGAAAATAAAACATAGCAGTTTTACTAAATAAAAGACAAAAAAGAGATGTTTTTGCATTGTGTTTCATCAAATTCTAATAACTCACAAAAGCCCCCATGACATGAATTAAAAGTAATGAAATGACCTGGAATGAAACTGATGAGAAAATGCTAGAAGTGGTACAGGATAGTTTAGTTTATAATTTATTAGATTTGTATGCCGCCTCTCTATGAAGACTCGATAGATTTACATAGGGATCTTACTGGTGTGTTGAGAAATAGAATTGAAATATTATAAGCATTAGTATGTCCCCACCCCCAGAAAATGAAAATGAAACAATGTACTTTCCCACATAGTCAGACTGCAGAAGTAGATAATAAAACAGAAAACAGGTTAAGCATGAATGAAGCTTACTTATTTAATGAGTTTGAAACTGCATCTGCACTTAATGTTTGCTTGGTTACTATTGCTGCCTTGTACAAAAGGAAGTGTTACAACAATGAATGCAAAGACTCCAGGGAGATTAATTTAATTAGTTGAGAAGATGTTTAGAAGAAATCTGATTGAAAAGGGTGTGAGAGATAACAAACATAATTTGTGAAGTAATTTTACATTGAACATAAACAATTCAAAGCAGATACTTGTTCTTAAGCACATCACTAAGAAATGTATGGTTCTAGAAAGTAAGTTTCTTGTATATTTCTTGATATAAGTGAAACCAATGATATTTCTATGCTTGGGAATCAGTTCACACTTATGACTGATTGGAGCACCCAGCAATCATGTGATCAACAGTCCCAACCTTCCCTGCACACCTCTCACACATACTATCCAACCCATGCTTCTTACACATCTCCTTGCACTCATGTTCACTCTTTATGACCCACATTACAGTGTTCCCTCGATTTTCGCGGGTTCGAACTTCGCTTAACATCTATACCACGGTTTTTCAAAAATATTAATTAAAAAATACTTAGCGGTTTCCCCCCCATACCATGGTTTTTCCCGCCCGATGACGTCATGTCATTGCCAAACTTTCGTCTGCCTTTAAAAAACATTTTTTTAAAATAAACTTTAATAAATAAACATGGTGAGTAACAATCTAAATAGTTGCTAACGGAATGGGAAATTGTAATTTAGGAGTTTAAAGTGTTAAGGGAAGGCTTGGGATACTGTTCACAGCCAAAAATAGTGTATTTACTTCCACAACTCTACTTCGCGGAAATTCAACTTTCGCGGGTGGTCTCGGAACACATCCCCCGCGAAAATCGAGGGAACACTGTATATCCATTTGCACCCGTGCATCCCGCCAGCAAGTGTAGCACCTCCTATACAGCTCCTTGCACCTCCACGCTCCCTCCCCCCGACCCTCCCAAAAATGCAAAGAAAAGTCTTCTAAGATGTTGATCATGATATGTAAAATACAATAATTAAAAACTAAGTAAATACAATACAAAGAATATAGGATACTTTTAAAAACTTGATATTAAAATTAAGCAACTTTTAAATACGCTTTAAAAGCCCAGTAGCCATCAAGGAAATGTATCAGAATACAGTGGTACCTCGAGATACGAGTTTAATTCGTTCCGGACCTGCGCTCTTAAGTCGAGCAGCTCTTATCTCGAACGACTTTTCCCCATAGGAATTAATGTAAATAATTTTAATTGGTTCCAGCCCTCAAAAAACTCACAAAGTTAGTCTAAATTATGCAAAAAGACATTGCAAGAATAAATGTAACTTTACTTATTAATAAGATGATAAGCTGAGAGCTTTCCTTCCCTTCCTCTTTTTACCCAAAACAATCAACATGGCAAACTTTTATTTTTATTCATTAAACTGTAGTTATTTATTCAACTTCACTGCCACCCAATCCTGTAGAGGGAGGAAAGAAGGGAGGAAGGAAAAGGAAAGCAAGAAATGGAGGGAGGAAAGGAAGGAAGGAAAGAAAGAAAGGAAGGAAGAAAGAAAGGAAGAAAGAAAGGGTGAAGGGACAGGAACAGAGGAAGGAAGCAAGGAAACTTATGAAAGGGGAGAGTAACTTCACTGCCACCCAATCCTGTAGAGGGAGGAAAGAAGGGAGGAAGGAAAAGGAAAGCAAGAAATAGAGGAAGGGAAGGTAAAAGAGAGAAAGAAAAAGAGCAAGAAAGAAAGCAAGCAAGAGAGAAAGAAAGAAAATGAAAGAGAAATAAAAATAGAGAGGGAGAATGAAAGAAATGGAAGGAGGGAAGGAAGGAGAGAAAGCAAGAGAAAGAAAGAAAGAAAGAGAAAGAAAGAAAGAGAAAGAAAGAAAGAAAGAGAAAGAAAAAAGAATGAAAGAGCAAGAGAGCAAGAGAGAAAAAGAAAGAGAGAGAGAAAGAAAGAAAGAAAGAAAGAAAGGCAACTTCAAAGAAAGGGTCACTGAGCATCTCTCACTCTCTCTCTTTCTATCCCTCTCTCTTTCTCTCCCCCCTCTCCCCCCCTTTCCCTCTCTCTTTCTCTCTCTCCCTCTCTCTTTCTCTCCCCCCTCTCCCCCCTTTCCCTCTCCCCCCCCAGGCCGGCAGCGATGTTTTAAAACAGCCGCGCCGTTTGCAAGCTAACTCCTGAGGTGCGGAAGTTCGCCTTTGCCGTTTGGGCCACTCGGAATGTGAAATTCAAAACAGCGTTCGGATCCCCCCACCCCCAGCAGAAGCCAAGGACCCCCAGAGTGGGGCGGCAGGGGAGGCGACCGCCTCTCCACTCACCAAGTGCCGGGATACGAGCCGAGAAGAGCCGGGCTGGCTTACTTTCCTTCCTTCCCGCGCTGATGCAGAGCCACTCAAACAAAGCGTCACGCCCCCCTGACGCTTTTGGCGGCAAAAGAGCCCAGCGTTGCTTCGGAAGCCGCCGAAAGCATCAGAGGGGCGCGACGCTTTGTTCGAGTGGCTCTGCATCAGCGCGGGAAGGAAGGAAAGTAAGCCAGCCCGGCTCTTCTCGGCTCGTATCGCGGAGAGGGGCGGCATACAAATCCAAGTAATAAATAAAATAAAATAAAAAAATGTCTCTCCTCTCCCAGCTCTTATCTCGAGTAGCTCTTAAGTCGAGCAGCTCTTATGTCGGGGTTCCACTGTATTGAAGAATAAGACACAAACACATACAAGCAGAGTTTCTACTATGCTCCAGATGGCAAAGACAATGAAAAATATATCAGACAATTTCATGTGTAAATACAGTAGGCATATTCTTTTAGAAAAGTAGAATATGGCAGTTAAAGGCTTAAACTATAAAAATCAAATTTGGAAATATGTTCTTTAGAAATGTCCTGATCATCGGATCATTTTTTGTTTTGGTCCTTTTTGCTATTTTTTTCTCTCCTATCATTGTTTTTCAGAGTCTGAAGTCTTTTCAAAAAAGCGAAGTTAGGAACATGTTAAGTAGCGTGACTCAGCAACTGGCTTTGAAAAACTTTAGCTTCAAAATGGTGTCATCCTTTTATTCTTGAATTAATTCTGCTTCATATAAGCAATCAATTTTTTTCTATAGTCTTGTTTCAGAAATATAAATATATATAGTGATTTTTAAAAATTACTTTGCTAATTTATTATAAATACCAGTCTTTTAACCACTAGGAGAAACATCTGTTAAGTCTGGAAAAAAATTGTTTATGTTCCTTTGGACCCTCAGCAGTTGCAGGGCCCATTATTTTCAATGAGACCTCATCCCATCACCAAAGACTGGTGAATTCTAGGAAGAGAGACTTCTCTGCTATTCCCACCCCATGGAATATCCTTCCCCTGGAATTGAGGAAGACACATCTCCCCCACTCTCCTGGTCATCCGAAAAGGAGTTAAAATGTGGCTCTGCAGCCTTGGATGGGAAGCTCAGAGGATCACACAATTGTGGGGATCGTTGGTGCCCTGAGAATTTTTAACAGATTTTAATTATCACTGTCTCCTTTTATATTCTAAATTTGTACTTTTTATTTTTATAAGCTATTTTAATAGTTTATTGCAGGGGTTCCCAAACGTTTTACACAGGGGGCCAGTTCACTGTCCCTCGGATTGTTGGAGGGCCGGACTATAAAAAAACCCTATGAACAAATCCCTATGCACACTGCACGTATCTTATTTTAAAGTAAAAAACAAAATGGGAACGTACTATTTAGAGGGGGGGGGAGTCTGAAGTTTATATATGTTTATGTTTTGTTTTTAATTTTCTTTTGTTAACATCTGATTGGCTATACAAGGTTTTTTTGGTTTATAGAAAAATGTATAAAGAAAGAAGGAAGCACTTGGGCATAATGGTTAATAAGTCAGAAATATAATTGGTGTTTTACTTTTTGAAGAAATATTAAGGAGGGAATTTAATTAAAAGAAAAGTATGTACCTGGATGACAACATTAGAAAAAACCTTTTACAACTTTTTTGATGATTGATATTAGTTATCAACAAAATACGGCATTTTATTCATGGAAAATTAGATGGCACACTGTATTGTTTAAATGTATGTTGAGAGAAAAATTAAAAAAAATTTACACCCACCCCAAAAAAGTCCTTCCTTCCTCCGTCCCTCCATTCATTTCATTCTTCCTTCTTTCCTGCCCTCCTTGTTCCCTCCATTTCTTCTTCCTTCCTTTTCCCTCCATTTCTCCTTACTTCCTTACTTCCCTCCTTCCTTCCTCTCTTTTTCTCTCTCTTTCTCTCTCACTCACTCACTCACTCTTTCTTTCTCTCTCTTGCTTTGTCTCTCGTGCTTTCCTTCTCTCTCTCTCTCTCTTTCTCTCTCTCTTGCTTTCTTTCTCTTTCTCTCTTCCTCTCTCTTTCTCTTTCTTTCTCTCTTTCTCAATCTCTCTCTTGCTATCTCTCTTCCTCCCTCCTTCATTTCTCTCTCCCTCTTTCTCCCCCTTCCTTCCTTCCCTCCCTCCTTCCTTCATCTCCACTTCTTTTCCTCCCTCTTTTTCCCTTCTCTTTCCCTTTTCTTTCTTTCTCTCCACTTCTCTCTCTCTCTTTTCCCTTTCACCCTCCCTTTTCTGTCCCCACAGAGGACTCACCCGACAAGCCTCCACCCTCCAACCCTGGACTCCCATTCAATCCCCATCAGAAAACAGGAACCGGCAACTCAAAGAGGAGGAGGAGGCAGGTGTATGTGTTGTGCCCGGCTCGCCTTTCGGCAGGCCTTCCTTTACCTCGGGTGAGATGAGATCGAGGGGGATGTTCTCTCCGCTGTTGCTCTGGCTTCGGATGCAGAGGTGCCTCAGTGAGTGGACACAGACTCATCGCGTCTTCCAGGCACAATACCCGCCTTGGCGGGAGGCACCAGCGATAGACACAGGTGGTGGGGAAGGAGAGGGAGTCGCTGCCGCCTCCGGCACCACCCGTCACAGATGAGCCTCTTTGAAGTTCACCACGGAGTGCTCAGCCTCCCCACCCCCCCCAGGTGCAAGGTGGGCTGGCAGTGGAACGGGCAGCGCGTGCACACAGGTGCATGCAAACCTTCGCTGGTGCAAGACCTCCCCGCACTTTCCTTGCCGCTCCCCACCCCAACTCCAATGCCCCCTAGCCACTAGAGGGAACACCTGTGGGCCAGATAAATGGCCTTAGGGGGCCGCATGCAACCTGCGGGCGGTAGTTTGGGGACTGCTGGTTTATTGTATAATGCCTAGAGTCCTTCTCTGAGGGGGATTGATGGTTGAAAAAAGTGAAAAATAATTTCAGTAAATAAATTCAATTAACTCAGGAAAAAAAAAGTAAGACATTTTCAAATTCTATCTTCTGGTTCCCCTTCCCTCAGAACTCACAGTAATTCATACATGAATCACATATTTAGGTGTCTCAACAAGTGAAGTCCCACTAATTGTCATGGCCCAAGACTTTGATTCTGAAGACTTCAGGATGTCAAGCTTCAGAAGACATCAATCCAGGAATTATCTGAGGCTGATCAAACACGATGAGCACCATTAGAATAGTTGGAGCCATCAGATGAGAATATATGGCTTTCAAACACCTAATTCTAACCATTTAGTTTTTATTTGAAGAACTTTTTTAAAAAAGTTTTTTATTACATATATACACATTTACACAAAATAAATGTTTTACATCATATATTGATACAAAGCCAAATCAACACATGACAAACAGACAAACAAAAAGGATTCTTAAAATGTTGTTACTTATTTAAGTACATTAATAGCAATATCTATTCGCTTAGCATGTTATATAGTATTTGTACTTATATTCCCTTCAGGAGGTAAGTTATGAATGATTTTTTATTTTAAATTATTTTCTGGTGAAGCATGTTGTAACCTCAGTATTTACCATTTTCTCTTGTAGGTTGTCACTATTCTTTAAATCATTTATTTTTTCTTATCCGCCTTCTTTCATTCATGTTTAATTTCTTTAATATCATACAAATCTTTCTTTATAAAAAGGTTTTTTTGTATATATATCTTTTATAATTTTTCCTATGTAATAAAAAGGATATAAAGTATTGTTAGTCTTTTGTTTTCTTTTGAGTTTTATTTCTTCTCTTGAACCAATTATAAAGGTATTTCCAGGTTTTATTATGTTCGGAGTCTTCTTTGTTTTTTAATTTGATTGTTAGTGCATCTGATTCAGCACAGTCTAAAAAATTTTTTATTATCAAATCGTCTGGTGGTTCGGGTTGCTTCCATTGTTGAGCTATTGCTATTCTAATCGCTGTCAATATATGTATTAATAAATAATGTTTGTTTTTATCAATTTTTTGGTCTATGATTCCAAGGAGAAAGGCTTCGGGGGTTTTGTTTATTTTCATTTGTAATATCTCTTCTATCCAATTCTGCATTTTAATCCAATTTTTTTTCATTTTTGGGCAGGTCCACCAGATGTGGTAATAGGCCCCCATTTTTTTTACATCTCCAGCATTTCGGATTTATTCCTTTGTACATTTGTGCTAGTCTTGCCGGTGGGAGGTGCCACCGGTAGTACATTTTATATATATTTTCCCTAAAAACTGTTGACCTTGTTAATTTATAATTTTTAGTCCAGATTGTTTCCCATTTGTCTAAATTTATACTATAACCAAGATTTCTACCCCAACTGTGTATGTTATTTTTAACAATGTATTCCTCCATTTTGTAATGTAACATATATCTATATATTTTGGAAATCATTTTCTTATCTTGGCCTAGAATTGTCTTATCTAATTCTATCTCTTTTATTTGTATTTCTTTTCTTTTCCCTTCTTGATATTTTGATTTAATTACATTGTATGTCCACCAATCAATTTTTATCCCAATTTCTTCTAGTTGTTCCCTTGTTTTTAATTCCCCGTTTTTTTCTAGTATTTGTAATAATTTAGCATTTTGTTTAGTTCTCTCGAATTTGGGTATACCGTCGCCTCTAAGCTAGAATACCATTTTGGAATTTGGTGATAATATATTTTTTTGATTTTTTTTCCAGGTTGTGTATAATGAATTCCTAATTATGTGCTGTCTGAAGTAACTATGTGTTTTTTCTTTATTTTCCCATAAAATAGCATGCCACCCAATTCTCATATCGTGTCCTTCTAGTATTAATAATCTTTTGTTTTCTAGTTTGAACCATTCTCTCAGCCAGTCCATGATCGATGCGTTGTAATATATTTCAAAATCTGGTAGCCCAAATCCTCCCTGTTTAATATTATCTTGTAGATATTGAATTCTGATTCTAGGTTTTTTTCCAGCCCAGACAAATTTTGTAATCATTCTGTTCAATTTTTGAAAGAAGCTTTTTCTTAATATAATTGGGATCATTCTGAATAGGTATAATATTTTGGGTAAGATGGACATCTTAATTGTTGATATTCTGCCTATGAGTGAAATAGGCAGTTTATTCCATTTTTCTAATTTCATTTTTATTTCTTTTATTAGAACCGTATAGTTATCTTCTTTTATTGTAGTTGCTTTTGCCGTTAGTTTTATTCCCAAATATTTAACTGTTTTTACTATTTGTAGGCCTAATTTATCTTCTAATGTTTTCTTCTCTGTATTTGTTAAATTTTTTGTCAGTATTTGTTTTTTGTTTGTTAATTTTTAGTCCTGCTACTTTGCCGAATTCAGTAATCTCCTTTAATAAAATTTCCCCTGATTCTATAGGATCCTCTATATTGAATACTAAGTCGTCGGCGAAAGCCTGGATCTTGTATTCCTGTCCCTTCAAATTCAACCCTTTAACATTTTTATTTGACCTTATGTGTTTTAATAAAATTTCTATGGCCAGGATGAATATTAATGGGGAAAGCGGACATCCTTGTCGTACTCCCTTTTCAATTTTTATGTTCTGCGTTAATTGACCGTTTATTATGACTTTTGCCGATTGTGTAGAGTATATCGTCCTAATTGCTCTTACAAATTTTTCTTTGAATTTCATTTTGATCAATTGGTTAATAAAAAAGTTCCAATTCAGATTATTGAATGCTTTTTCCGCGTCCAAGAATATTAAAGCCAAATTTTTTCCTGGATTTGCCTCGTAATGTTCTAAAATATTTATAATTATTTTTTATATTTCTGTTTGGTAGGAAGCCGTTTTGATCTGGATGTATGATTTCATTGATTATCCCTTTGAACCTTTCCGCTAATATTGTCGTGAAAATTTTGTAATCCGAATTTAGCAATGCAATTGGTCTGTATTGTTTTATCGAGTGTCCTTGTTCTGGGTCCTTTGATATTAGTGTTATTAACCCTTCCTTCCAGGATTCAGGCATTACTCCTTTATCTAGCACTTCGTTTAGCATCTGTAACAGTAATTTTTTGACTGACTCGTGCATTTCTTTGTAAAATTCGGCTGGTATTCCATCTACTCCCGGAGTTTTATTATTGTTTTGTTTTTTGATTGCTAGCTCTAGCTCTGTCATAGTTATATTTTTATCCATCCTGTCTATGTTACTCTCCGATATTTGAGGTAGTTCGGTCTCGTTTAGGTACTGGTCTATTTCTTCCTCTTTTATATCATCTTTCCTATATAGCTGTTGAAAGTAGTTTTGTATTATCTTTTTTTTCCTTCTATGTCAATTTGTTTTTCTCCCCTTTCATCTTCTAATTGTTGGATATATTTTTTCTCTTTCTGTTTTTTTAATTTTATAGGTGAGCCACCTTCCCGGTTTGTTTGCATGTTCAAAGTAGTTTTGTTTTACACTTTTAATTTTTTGGGCTACTTCCTCCTGCACTATCACGTTTATTTTATGTTTAATTACATCTCTTTTTTCTTTTAGTTCCACTTTTTTTTGGATCTTTTATCCACTCGGCTTCTATTTGTTCTAGTTCTTTTTGGTTTTCTCTCATCTCTTTATTTTTATCTTTATTTTTTTTACTAGTGTATGCAATTGTTATCCCTCTAATATAAGCTTTGGTTGTGTCCCATATGTTTTGTATGGTTGTATCTTCGTTCCAATTTTTTTCTAGAAAAATATCTAGTTCTTTATTTAAAAATTCTTTATATTTGTTTTCTTGTATGGTTTTTATATTCATTGTCCATCTATTTTTTTTAGTTTGATTCCCTCTAATTATGATGCTTACTGGGTTGTGGTCTGCCCAAAAGTTGGGTTCTATTTCTGCTGATATTATATCTTGTTGTAACTCTATATTTGTCCATATCATGTCTATTCTGGACCATGAGTTGTGGGGGTGTGAATAGTACGTATACTTACATTCATCTCTGTGTCTTTCCCTCCATGTGTCTTTTAGTTTGAATTCCTCTATAATATCTTTGAGTTCTTCTGGTAGTACTTTTTTCTTTTTACTCTTTTCTTTACCTTTATAGTCTTTATCATAATCTATTATTATATTAAAATCCCCAATCACACAGATATTTCCTTCTTCAATTTTTATTATTTTTTGATACAACTTTTTATAAAAGCATTTTTTATCTTTATTGGGGGCATAAATCACAATTAGGTTTGTCTTTTTTTGGTTAATTTCTAAAATAAGTATTCTACCCTCTTCATCTCTATCAATTACTTTCGGATTTAGCCAGCTTTTAACATATAGTGCAATTCCTCTTTTTTTTTTTTCATTTGCAAGGGATGTAAATAACTTTCCCAATTTCGGGTATTCCAATACTTTCTTATCCTTTTTTTTTTACATGGGCTTCCTGAAGGCATATTACATCTAAATTTTGTTTTAATAATTTTGTAAATATTTGTCCTCTTTTTTGAGGAGAGTTCATTCCATTTATATTCACCGAAAATAATTTAATTTCTTTGTTCATTCTTTATCGACTATCTTGCCCTTTTGCTACTTCTTAGTTCTCTGTAGTTTTCTGTTTTTTCCTCTTTCCCTTTACTAATCTTATCTGTTCTTTCTTCCTCTATCTCTCCCTCCTCCTGGCTTGTTGTCTCTAATTCTGTGCTGCTTTCCCCTTATTTTTTCAGATGTTCTAAAATAAATTTATCTGCTTGTTCTAATGTTTCTATATTTATTTTCTTCCTCTTCCACGTTACCATCACCCCTTCTGGGACTAACCATCTAAATTGTATCTCGTTTTTATTAATTTGTTTGTGAAGTAATGATAATCCCTCCTTAGTTCCCTAATTCTTTTTGGTATTTGTTTCAATACAATAATGTCCTTTCCTTTATACGAGAGGACCCCCCCCTAGTATCTCATCTCTCAGGGTTTTTTTAGTGAATCTGATGTGGACCTCTCTGGGGAGTTGGTGACGGCATGCGTAGTTGGTTTGCACTCGATATACCTCGTCTACATGGTTAATTAGTTCGTTTTCATTTATTTTTAATTCTTCAGCGAAAAGTTCCACTGCTGTCGCAAACAGATTTTCCCCTTTTTCTTCGGGTATGTTTTGTAATCTAAGGTAAAAAGAGGCTTTTTCTAATTCCAATTAGGCGATGGCCCCTTCTAAATCTTTATTTACTCTTCTGAGTTCTTCGTTTTTGGTTAGTCTTAACTTATTCGCTTCGGTTGTCTCTTCCACCTGTTGTATTTTAGTTTCCTGTCTGTCTACTGTTTTTTTAACACCCTCTATTATATTATTAAATTTGGCAAAATTTTCATTTACTTCCTCGAATTTTTTTTGTGTCTCTTGGTGGTTTTTAATTATAGTTTCTTGAATTTGATTAGAACTTTCTTGTTGTTTTACCATAAATTCTTGAATTTTGTCTAGGGAGTTTTGTAGGCTTTGTAATGAGGGGGCCTGATCTTTACTCTCTCCTGTAGCAATGTCGGAAGTCAAAGAGGATTTCTGCACAGCTTTTCATCGATTTAGTTAATGTTTGTTGAGTTGCCATTTGTAATAAATTTTTTGTATATATTTTGTATATATTAATATTTTAAACCTTCTAATAATCAATTTAATGTCTAGTCAACCTAGTCAACCTAATCAATATCTAATCAATCAATCAAATTAATTCTATAGCAGTTAGTTCAATATATAGCCAATCAAGTAAATCAATCTATACAAATAATTTTGCAAATTAATATAGCATATATATCCAACACAAACAAAAATAGAGAGGGGTATTATCAATATACTTAATAGCTAATAAGTCCTGGAGTGGGAGGGAGGAACAAGATGCCAAGATGAATAAATCTAATAGGAAGGGGAGAAATAGTAATTTCAATTATTATAAATGTTTCAAAACTTAATCAATACTTAACTTAACTTAACCTATCTTATTCTAACTTAAGTTTGATGTTTGATACTTAATATTTAATACTTAATGCTTTAATACTTAATACTTAATACTTAATCAATATTTAATATACAATTAATTAGTTAACAGTTTGGTAGTTAATAGTTCAATAGTTAAATAATTAAATAAGTCACTCCTTAATTCCTTATAGAGTAAAACAGTTTTTTAGGAGTAAAGGTCTAAGTAGTGCAGAAATAATATAAATTCAGCAAGACATTATGTCAATTAGTCAATTAATTAATTCATTAGTTAATTAGAATTGATTGGAAGTATTGTTGAATGTTGATTAGTAAACGCAATAACCTTGATTTCATCTAAATGTATTCTAGTCCAGACTCTGTCCTTTGTCTTCTTCCAATCTTATGTATTGTCCAGTTAATGTTTCTTAATTCTAATATTAATTTTAGCCCAGATTAGTTCAGAATGAATGATTCTAGTAGTCCCACAGTTATTATTTAAGGCTTGGAAGATTGTAATTTAACGTCTAATAATTTCATATACGTTCCCAAATTCTTGTAAGAAGATCTGCTATAGTAATAGTGGAGCCAGTCCAATCAAGCTGAAATCTATTAAATCGAGTGGTAATCCTGTTCCTTTAAGGTTCTATCTTCTTATTTCAAAAGTTCAAGTAGCTAGATAAACAAAAGACAAGCGCAAGCCCGATAAATCAGTTGGAAAGATGAGGATCTCCGAGACGCTGCTTATATTCCGGCTGTTCCTGCCTCCGTAGATCTATCTTCCCGGAAGAAAAAAGGCTTAGTCATATGGACGTAACACCCGCTATGAATACTCACACCCGGAAAGATTTTGTAGTTCCCAGCTTTCACTGCTTCTGTTTCACCTGGTGTTCCAATTATTTCAATATTTCTTCATCAATCTTTAAACTCGTGTCTCTCCCCGGTTTCGTCGATAGCCAATCTTCCGCTTTTCCATCCACCTCTGCTCCGTCTCTACTCCGTCTCTTGATCCAGCTCTCTTGTCACACACCCGGACCTCCTGTCACCGCACGCTGTATCTTATTTCTCCTGACGCTCAAACTTTTCAATCGCCGCCTATTTCACTTTGAGCTCCTCTGTCTTCTCTTTCTCTTTCCCACAACTATTCCAGCATACAAGAAGCTCATGAGTTCAAAGTGTGTTGTTTTAATGTAAATGCTGAGGCTCACCGATCTCTTCTCACTTCCTCCTTGATGTTTACAGGGCGGCCATGTCTCCGGGCCAGCAAACGCTGGCTTCTTTTTTTGCCCGGTCCTGGCAGTTTTAAAGCTTGTTCCGATGTGAGTTTGCGATTCTCACACCGGGCACAGCATAACCACCTCTTACGACACCCTCCCCTCCAGGTTGGGCATCTGATTTTATACTTAAAGGCAATAAAAGTCGTGCTGGGAGAGCAGCGGTTCACTCGCCAGCTCCGCATCGACCAAGCCCCACCCCGGAAGTCTCTCTTTGTACTTGTATTTGAAGAACTCTTAAGTTCATTCACTGTGCCATGTGGCATCTTTTTCCATAAGTTGATAGTTTGACAGTCCACAAATTTTTCCTGATGTCCAAAGCTTTGATGCTTTAATAGGTTCAGAAAAAAATTAGAAACATGCTTAGATAAAACTACTAGGACTATTACAAATATAGGAAAAGTGATTTAATTTACATTAGCCTATGGTAATATATCTATAGGACTTTAAACTTAGAATATCACTACTTTTTAACATTTTAAAGTAAATTTTAAATTTTACTTCCTTTTTATAGTCCTTAGGAAAAGTTATCTGACATGTGACCATCAAGATAGAAGAGGAGGGAGGAAGAAAATGTATGTATCATCATGTATATTTTATTAGATATTGCAGAGGAAGAAATAATTTAGCAATTATCATTATACTGTGGCTACTGCAGTCTAGTTTTCTTCAAATGAGTCATGTCCAACAGATTGCTATTTGTCACAACTTGTTTTTAAAGATATTTGCGGAGGGGTGACAAATGCAATTCATTTAAGAATAAGTCATTCACCTTACCACTAGCTTCTCAAAATTTTGTTAACACATTTGCTAGTTATTAAAGATAGCTGAGAAAGGCGTGGCACTTGTCATGCATTTAAAAATGCTTTTTCATAGGCAATTAATCTCTGTGACAGCAGCAGATGGAGTTGCCTTTTTTTAAAAAAAGAAAAAAGAAAAACTCAATCTGAATATATGTGTGTGTGTGTGTTTTCATAGATTGTCCTGGGTACAGGTATGAAGGTCTTGGCATATTCGGGTTTCTTCCCGTGTAAGTTTCAATAATTTCTGGCGACATTTCGACGAGGTCCCACTCGTCATCTTCAGGCTGGTGCTACTTAGCTGTTTTGTAATGTGTGTCTGGGGTGTAACAATTTTGGTTTGGCTGCAAGTTTGTGGGGGCACTGTTCTAGAATAATCATGGAAGCCATTGAAATAGAATAATCATGGAAGCTATTGAAATAGAAAAACATCCCCACAACATGAACAAACATGATGATACCTCCTGCCTACCAGACATCTGGAAACCAGCCCTCATTAACAAACGTATCCCAGCCATACAAACTGAAACCAAACCCAAAATAACACAGGACACTACCACCAATCACCTCCACCAGACCCAAACCCACACCTACCCTACAGACCAAATACAACCACCACCTAGGGGCCAAACTACAGCAGTGCCCCCACAAACTCGTAGCCAAACCAAAATCGTTACACCCCAGACACACATTACAAAACAGCTAAGTAGTCTGCAAGATCCAACTACTCAGGATATCACCCCCAATCCACAAACATCAACTAATCAGCATACATCAATTAAATCAATGACCCCAGGTTTTACCCCACTGACTCACCAGGAAGTTTCAACACAGCTTGCAGCTGCTGACCCAGCACTCCACACCCACCCACCAGGTCTTGCTGTGTTCACCCTAGCACAAGGACAAAAGCACCAGCCTGAAAATGACGAGTGGGACCTTGTTGAAACGTCACCAGAAATCTTTGAAACTTACATAGGAAGAAACCTGGATATGCCAAGACCTATATATATATCCTAGTCTCCCTTAATTTTCAAATTCAGCCAAAACATGTGACATATATACATATACATATGTGAATGATGAGGCAGCAGCCATCTCGATCACCGGAACATAGAAACTTTAATAAAACCACTTAGCTTTCGTTAGCGTGCTGCTAACTTCGTCAGAGTATTAAAAATGCCATGGGAGACAATCACCTTTATAAAGCATTATTCAGTCTGCTCATTGCCCGCGTCATAGGGCCACACCCTTCCCTCCCCTCTGCGGCAAGCCTAATTGTGGGCTTGCTCATGCTGGCTAAAGGGGGATCTACCGCTTTTACTCGTGTCTGTTGCCTCTTTCCCTCCCCAAGGGAGGAGGTGGAGTTACGATGCCTAATTGTGGGCTTGCTCATGCTGGCTAAAGGGGGATCTACCGCTTTTACTCGTGTCTGTTGCCTCTTTCCCTCCCCAAGGGAGGAGGTGGAGTTACGAGGCAATACTTCGGAGGTGTTTGGTATTACTTTTCCCCCCCCATTATCGTTGTTACTTTCCATAGTGGTACATGTCTGCTCTTGCAATTTTTTTGCCCATGCCCTCGTCTTAGGTCTGCACTGTTCTAATACTCCCTTGTCCCCTGTGTTGGAACTGCATTGTGCCCCTCCCCCTCTACCTCCATGTTGCTCCAGTATGTTCCCTTGCTCCCCGTTGGGGGTTGCTCTACCCTCATTTAGCTGGTTTCTATGCCCGGCCTGGGGAATTCTGTTAGGGGCTTTATCCAATCCTAATGACCTATCCCCTTTAAGTTGTTGCTGGTGCCTTAAAGCCTGGTATGCCGATGGCATATCAATATGTCTATTTAAAGAATTTTCATTGGAGAACCAGGCTTCCTTTAGGAGGCGACCTCCCTTGGTTTCATCTCGCGCCAGAATCTCAGTTCCCTGGAAATCGAAGCCATGATCCTGCTCCTCCATGTGTGTCCAAATCTGGGAACGCTGTTCATGACGTCGGACCGCCAATTTGTGTTCTTGTATACGAGTTCTCAATCTTTTTGCCGTTTCCCCCACATAGTGGTGTGCACAATTATTGCAGTTTATACGGTAAATTACCGAGGAGGACTCCTCCTTCACTAAGGTTTCCTTCGGGCGCATTACTGATTTTCTCAAAGTTTGATCTGGCTTATGCGCTACTTTGACCCCGTGGGGTGCCAGTATGCGTGCGGCTGTTTCGGATACCCCTTGTATGTATGGGAGTACCCTCCACGCTGATGTTTCATTTGCGCTTTCAGTAGGTTGCCGGAGTCTGGGTGTGACGCACCGTTGGATAAAATCTCTCGAGTAGCCATGACGTATACAAGTTTGATAAAGATACGCTCGTTCTTTTTGTTTGGCTGCCCGTGTACTACAGTGAGTTTTTATCCTATTAAATAATGTCCGTATACAACTGACCTTATGTGCGTTGGGGTGATTGCTTTCGTTGTGTAACATGCGGTCCGTGTTGGTGGTCTTCCGGTATACCTCCGTGTCGATGCTTCCATCTGGGTTCCGGTTAATCTGTACATCTAGAAAGACTAGTTTACTGTTGGTCTCCTCCTCCACCGTAAACTGAATGTCCGGATATATGGAATTAAGAATTCCCATAAACCTGATTTTATCCCGTTGTTTAATAATGGTAAACGTGTCATCGACGTAGCGTGTCCAGAACTTGGGCTTATATATTTCCATGGCTTCTCTTTCCAATTGCTGGAGAACTGCTTCTGCAATCACGCCTGAAATTGGGGATCCCATTCCCTACCCTATCCATAATTACAGTTGCCCTACCTTTATCTGCTGGTAGCACCACGATCGAATTGTCCTTCCTTAATTCTTGGAGGGCTGATGTTTGTGATGTTGACAAAGTTTTACATGGTTTATGATTAGCGAGGAGTCCTGTTAAACGTTGCCTAATGGAGTTCTTTGTTTCCTCCGTGGTTTCGATCTGATGGATGGTTGATTCCAAAGCTGCCGCAAAGTCAACCACCCTAGCATCAGTCAAGTTGAAGCCAGCATCCCGTTGTAAGATCCAGGTCCGAGTGTATGTATGTATGTATGTATGTATGTATGTATGTATGTATGTATGTATTTTTCTGTTGGATCACCCTGGTATATTGACTATATTCTGTGTGTATCACATGTTATATATATGTGTGTGTGTATGTGTATGTATTCTCAACAACTATCACTCAGTCTCCAACCTTCCCTTTATAGGGAAGATTGTTGAGAAGGTGGTGGCGCTCCAGCTCCAGCAGTCCTTGGAAGAAGCCGATTATCTAGGCCCTCAGCAGTCAGGATTCAGGCCCGGGTACAGCACGGAAACTGCTTTGGTGTTGTTGTTTTGTTTTGTTGATTATTACTGTTAAATATAATTTAATGACTCTTTGAATTTTGAGCAAAAAGATATTGTACTAGTTTTCAGCAGTATTACAGCCAGAGAATAATGTCTGCCAATAAAGAATTGAGAGGTCGGAATCTATGATATCATAGTTGGCTTTTACTATTACTATCCTATTTCTATGCTGATTTTCTAAGGACGAATAATCCTTATTATATGAGGAGGAAGATGGAGAAAATATTTCAGAATATTCAAAGGGATTTGCCTTTATTAACTTATAGTGAATGAGACTGCAAAATTTCGCTTACTTCCAAGATTCTGCATATTCCCAGACTAGGGTTAAAGACCACTAACTGAAACACAATTGTTCTTGCTTGCTTGGTCTTGCCCAGCTGTAGGGGGGTTCAACAGCCTGACAGATAAATAGGTTAATTGTGTTACAATTCATGAACTGTAATTTCATTTTTGTTTATTTAAAATATTTGCTTTCACTTCCTGTGAAAAGCAACTTTGAAGCAGTTTACTGTTAAGATTTCTGAAAATGAAAACCAAATTAACATATTATTGGAAGAGTTAGGAGAATAAACTTATCTTTGCCTAGCCCTGAAATGATAATAAGAATGGCACAATTCCAGTGAAGGGCAGCAAAAAAATTTACTACCACACTATGGGCATGGCTTATTTTGTGGGTGTGGTTTGCCAGCTGTGTGATCAGGTGGGAGTGGCTTGACAATCATGTGACCGGGATGGCTTAAAGGTCATGCGACTGGCTTAAATGTGGCCAACTTGATGTCACTCACATCAAGGATTTGGGTTAGGGTTAGGGTGCCTGGCCTCTCGTCGCCTCAAAGAGATACAATTTCCCTATCTATTTACTATTACTGAACATCCAAATATACTCTTTAATTCTATGTATATATGCCATATGTGCACATATATATTATACCCAGGCACACAAAAATATGCATTATCTACTACATAAACTGTATGTGTACACATGCACACATAGCTCTTCTAAAATTATAGACATTCAACCTCATTTACTGCGATAGGAAAACATACTCAGAACCCAGAAGGGAAAAAAAGAAAAAATTTCAAAAAATTTCAACCAGTTTTGTTTACCTGACCGTACCTGTAGGGAAACCAATTGCTGGACCTTACCATAAGAGATACCTAGAGTAGATTCTTCAAAGGGACCTTAGAAGGAACATACATGAACAAGTATCCGTTCAGTTTCTGTGATTTAAGACATGAGAAGCTTGATAAGTTAATATAAACTGCTTAATTTGGGAGTATATGTCACTCAATTCTGGTAAATACTCTTTGAAGGACAAGTTTGCATTAATACAAGTTTCAGGAATACTTTGCTAGTATAGTCTAGAAAGGGAGTTATTAGGGCATAAATTATTTAAGAAAAATGTATTTTAAGAAATGACTTTCCACTTCATTAAGTCAAGCACAATTTCAGTAATTTACTGCCTGTTTTTTCATATCTCATCTCTTATCAATAAATAAAATATAAAGCCTTATTACTCAAGCAAAAGTCCACTAAAAGTCACCAGAAATAACAACATATATATTTTAACCTTAAGCAAATTGGTTTCATATTCCTTTACTTTTCATATTCCTTTACTGTTAGCTTATCATTTTCTTTAAAAATATAATAAAAATTCTTCTTTTCTATTTTATCTCTTATCTTTAAAGCTTAGCCTATAATTCAGTCCAGAAAAAATCATAAAAAGTTAGCAGAAATAGCAACAAATTAAAAATCTTTAATCCCTTCAAATAAGTGTTACAGAAGTTAATTTTATCATTTTGTCTTTGTTTTTTTCTCAAAAACCTCTTTACAAGTTTAATACATATCAAAAATAACAACATTTGTATTTTAAGCTTAAGCTCCCGGTTTCCAGAGAGGGGTGGCATACAAGTCTAATTAATAATAATAATAATAATAATAATAATAATAATAATAATAATAATATTCAGAGCCTGCTTTTGGCCAAATTGGCACAACTGATTTTAGTACCAGTTAGTACCAGTTTAATGGTTCTTACACCATTTTACCCAATTACCCCTTTCCCCATGTTTGAATAATGTCGTTATGCTCACTGAACAAAATGTTCACTGAACAAAATTATGCTCACCGAACAAAACAAAAACACTGTTATATTACACAAGCATCTCCCAAACTGGATTTTTTACTCATAAACACACAATTACAAATTGTTCCATTACCCCCAGGATATGCCCTGATTACTCCTTTTGCAGTAATAATGTGCCTCAAATCTAAGAATCCCCAATCTAAGCTCAAGCAGAATCAGCAGAGCAGAAGGAAAATTGAGGGAGGCCTGATAAATTCCTGTAGATCTGCCAAAACAATTAAAGATAAAAAATGGAAAAACACTGATGTAAATGGGAAATATTCTTTTTTTCCGTTGATATCTAGGGAGCTATTTCCTAAAATCTTATCATAAGCGAGGTTATTGGTCTCCAAAATTACATCTGTGCTGATTTGAAATAAAATTTGGATAATCCAGTTACACCTGAAATCTGAAAATGTGATATTATTTTAAAACAAATGAGAGGCTGCATCAGAAGTGTGAAGGATTTGGGGTCCCTATCTTCCCATATAAAAACAAAATGCATGAGAGATTTTGAGCTGTCCCCTTCTCCTTCATCATCTCCAAAACCACCAGGTTCCAGGTGGCCTCCTAATCATTCCAAAGGATTTTCATAAATCCTGGCAGAGATATGGACACAGATAAGAGCAGAAAAGATACTGTAATTAACTCCAAAATAAAAAATATTATTTTTACATAGGTATTACTGTATTTTTCAGAGTATAAGATGCACCGGGGTATAAGGTGCACCTTAGTTTTTGGGGAGGAAAATAGGGGGATGGACATCTGCCTACCAGGTATTCATTTGGCTAGTGTCCTTAGTCTGGTCAGCTTCAGCGCATTATTTTATCCCCTGGTTAGGGCTTTAAAAAAAACTTATTCCAAGCAAGCAGCAATGAAAAAAGCCTGCAAAGACTTAGGGCTGGAAAAAAAATTATTCAGAGGGAGTAGCAGTGAAAAAGACTGCAAGCCAGTAAAAGCCAGGAAGATTGTTAGCACCTCATTAGGGTTGGGAAAAAAGCTTCGAAAAAGCTACATTCAGAGTATAAGATGCACCCAAATTTTCAGCCTCTTTGGGGGGGGGTGCATCTTATACTCTGAAAGATATGGTACATTTTAAAGTAAGGACATTGAATTGATGGTAATAAGGATTTAATGAGGATTTGTAACTACTTCCCTGAGATTCATTGTATCATGTTATTTAAATCATTAAATCAAAGAAGCAGTAGTGAACATTCTAAAAACTAGTCTAATTTCAAATCCTTTGGAACATTATTGACAATGGATGGTGTAAACATTTTTGGAAACAGCAGAAAACAAATATTTTGATGTCACAGAAGGATGTAGGTACTTCTGCCTCCACCCACAGCAATGCTCAATTAGCTTCTTTTTGACAGGATGAAAACTGAAATATCCTCATAGCTGAATGCAATCTATTATTTCTCAGCAGGAATAAGAACAGCGTAATTCTGTGTTGCCTGCTTTTATTCTTGTGCTCAGAAAAAGTAAATAAAAACACAAGAATTATGAACCCTCCAGTTTTATATTGAATAATATATTATATTATAATGACATTTTTTTCACATGTTGGAAATATGCTTGGAATAAATTTCAGCTGTGTCTTGATAACTTTCATTGACTGAAGCAAACTTTTCAGATAATTTATGGTCACAAAATGGAAATTTTATGGAGCATTCATTTATGGAGCAGTATTTCATGCACCAATAGAACTGCTGTGTTAGAAAACAAACAACATGTACAGGGTTCGTTGCCATCTAATTATTCCTTATTTATTTGACCTTAGAATCGGGCTAAGGGCAATGAGCTTTCTATTTCAAGGTTTGAAATTTACTTTTAAAGTCTACAATAGCCATGTCTAGAAATATTCTTGAAATAACTGGAGTTAGACAAGTTGTACTTTTTACACTTGAAGTACTGCATTTTCCTAATTTATTAGTAAAGTTACATCTCAACTTTTCCACAAATACACTTGTCAAAGCAAAAATTGTGCTAGATATGATGGAATATGTCTTGTTTTAGCTGAAATGCCTGTCTCACTATCTATTGCATTTTCTCAATTTGTGTTTAGTCTCCTGAATTATCCTCTTTGCACAGTTTGGGGTCTTAATTGATCATCAGCTGTAGTGTTTATTGATCTTTCAACAAAGGCTGCAAATATTCGTCTGAAGCATTTTTATAGGACCTGGGTGTTTTTGATGAATAAAACCATGGCTTTATTCGTATGATTTCTGGTTGCATTACTGCATTTGTTCCCTAGTGATTATTCCCAATTTCTGTTTCCTGATCTTAATTGACAACAGTAATATTTAGGCTGCCCTAGGGTTTCCACGCTCTTCCTATGTTCCATTTACTCATAGAGCCCTTTACAGGCTCCCAATTTAAGCTAGAGCATTCAAACAACTGGATCTTATGTAACAACTTTCCAGCCGCAAAACTTCCAGTATCGGTCAGTCCTTATTTCTCTTTACAACCCTTCTCTTCCTTAAGCAGGCACATCCTTCTATTCCTTATTCCAGGAGCAGAATTTCTCTGGGCTTTCATTGGCTTGGCCTTGTGACTTTGGAGTCAACTCCCCCCTTCATTTCTGTGAAAGCCTGATGATGTTGAAAAGACAGTTAAAGACCTTTGGACGAAAAGAGCTAATACAAGGTCTACTTACTTTATTGTGGCATTAAGGCTGGTATTTCCCAGCATGTACTTTTTAATTTTAATTATGAATGTACAGTATGTTGGATGGATGGATGGAAGTAGGGAGGGAGGGATAGATCAATAAGTGGTTGTTCCTGGTTCAGACTGGTTCTTAGAACCGGTAGCGGTGGCAGAAGGGTCCGCCCACCCACCCGAGATGCTTCTGTGAAGAAATGTTGCACAAGTTTATTGGAATGTTAAGGGTGCCTATTGGCATGAATGCCAGAAGAGAGGGGTGTTCATGTGCATGTTTTCGGAGTGTTTGGTAGTGCAGAAATTACGGAAAGAGCTGCAAGAGGAAATTAATATGATGTTAAACATAAAATGGGTGATTACAAAGGAGATGGCAGTATTAGCAATAAGAAGTGATATGGCTGAATTTGGAGAAATTAAAGAAGCAGCTATAGATAGTGCCCAAGCTATAATAGTTTTAGATTGGAAGGATGCAACAAAATAGACAATACAAAATTGGTAGTGGTACCTGGTGGAACACATTCAGTTTGAAATTATGGATATAAAGATGAATATGTTTAATTAAAATAAAGTGAAAGAACTGATGGGAAGATGGTACAGGGTTATATGGTTAGCAGAATTCAAGACCAAGGTATAAAGAATAAACTGGAATCACTCTATAATTTGTAAATATTGTAAATGTTCTTGGTTTAAAATGACATTAAAAAGTACACCCTCATTTTGGTGGAGGGGTCTGAATGAATGATGTTGGGTGGTGGGATCACACATCACTGTGCACTATGTTTTATGTAATGTGTATCTGTCATTACTAAAAATTAATAAAATTTATTTTAAAAGAGAGATAAACAAAAAAAACCCAGAAGTGTTGCACACACAAGTATGCACATGAACCAGTATTAAAGGGTTTTAGAATTCACAACTGGATAGATAGATGAGAGAGAGAGAGACAGACAGACAGACAGACAGAGACAGGCAGGCAGCTGAAACTTGAGGTTTTACTGTTTTGGAAGTTAAGCTGTGAATTAATATTATTGAACTGAATTGGGTAATTTTTTCATCTCATCACATTTTAATAAAGGTGTGCAATAAAGATATTATATTATTGCTTTACGCTTCATAATGGAATTGAACATATATATTTCTCATAATTTTTTAATGAAAGAAAAAATCAAGATGTCATCTTATGTATCAGCTCAATTCTTCATGATATCGCAAATCCAAAGTATCATAGTCTCTTACCTATATACCAATAAACTTTTATTATTTTCTTACATTCCTATAAAATAACAGTAATTTGCTTCCCTCAAAGGCTCTGATGTTTTCTACAGCAAGATATTGCAATATTGAGGGGAAAGCTTGTGAGACAGTTGTTTAAAAAGAAAAGGCACCTTCTGTAGCTTGCTTTTTTTATTTATTTATTTATTTGTTTGTTTGTTTAATTATTTATTTATTGCCTGCACTCCTTTACAAGGAATATAACAAACAAGAGAATAGGCGTTGATTGCTTACCTGAACGCCTCTTCTCGTACGCTGAGCGGGTACAGCAGTCTCGTGGGTTGCTCGCTATACAATCCGCATAGGACTGAGCCTGTCTTTAAAAAGATTGCTGGATCTGCCCCTTCCCCAGAATTTGCGAATCTGTAGACTTAGGCTCGAAAAGTGGTGGCTCGAATAGTGCTCTACTCTCATAGATAATAAAGGAAGGAATAAAGGCACAAACACAGTCAGAAAGACAGAGGGAGGGAAATTACTGCTGTACCCACTCAGTGTACAAGAAGAGGCATTTAGGTAAGCAATCAACGCCTATTCTCCGTACTGGAGGAGTAGGTCCAGCAGTCACATGGGACATACCCAAGTGTGTCCTTAGGGAGGGATTAGTTGGCTATCATGAGAGATAATGGATTGGAGGATTCTCCTGCTGAAGGCAGCATCCGCTGACATGTAAGAGTCAATTTTATAGTGCCTTATGAAAGAATTGGGAGAGGCCCATGTGGCCACCTTGCAAGCTTCCTCCAAGGGCGCTTGAGTTGCCCAGGCTGCTGATGTGGCTGCACTTCTTGTAAAATGTGCCGTGATGGCTTGTGGGACATTGAGGGATGCTGACTCGTAAGCTTTGGAGATTGTCCCTCAGATCTAACGGCCTAATACGGTGGATGAGACCTTGGACCCCAGAGACCTGGGGTGGAATGCTATGAATAGGGCTTCTGACCTACGAAAGGTCCTGGTGCGTTGGAGATAAATTCGCAGAGCTCTAGTAAGGTCCGAAGTCGGCCATCTGATCAATCTTCCCCAAGTGATTAATGGCTTAATCAAAACTTGGGAGTTTCACCTGATAATCTGAACGGTGCTACTTGGAACAAGCAAATGACAAAGACCTTAGATTAGACTGATGCTCTATAGATTCTCACTGTGTATCAATCCTGATAAGCACCTTGGTTTGGTTTTGAGGAGATGAAATGCCAATAAAGATGCCTAGAGCACCCTGGGAAGAAGACAAAGAGTAGGTGAAGATGGATATCGTTCATCTGATCAAAGTGGATGGCAAAACCTCAATAGTCCGTAGAAGCACCAAAAGCACAGAAAGTTAAATATAATCTCTTCATTCCTGCTCTTAAAATGAAGTAAATGTTTGGACCACTGCGTCTGAATTTTTATCCTGGCATCCATTCACTGCTTGAGAGTCTTAAACTCCTTTAAGCTTTGGAAGTAATATTTGGTTCAGGAGTCTACTATACAGTGGATTAATCACCACTGAGCTTGTATTCAAAATGCTGAGAGCCGAACTGGACTATAACTTGTGTTGACAGGACTAGCACAGAAATATACTTTCTTATGTGCTGATGGAATGCTAAAGTGAAAACTTGTGTTTGGCTACAGTAGAGACATTGAGAGGTGAGAAAATCAAATGAGGCCTAAAGCAATGTTAGTCTTGTCATTGGGCACATTCAATAGTTTTATCACTTTGTTATCTGCCTATCTGTCATTTCCTAAGGTCACACCCAGAGAAGCTATCAAGCAACGCAATCCTTACCCAGGGTTCACTTCTCACATACACATGAGTTGCAATATATATTATTCTATATTATCTGTAACAACTCTAGAAGGAGAAAGTCATTCAATGTGATTGGGAAATGCTTTCCAAGTCTTCTGATTTGATTCCCTGCACTGAAGTGAGTCTCCCGCTTGATTTACAAATCTGTTTGAATGAAGTGATGCAACCAATGCTTTATCAAATCAAAACACTCCTTTAAAGATTTGCTATTAAAAATCCTTCTTACTTTCATTCCCAAAATATCAATTCAGACATAATAGACAGTGTAATTGATTTTAAAAATATTTAAATGTTAAATTAATTTAAATTGGCTTATTTATGTCCTTTAGCTGGACAGTTCACATTTTTAAAATATTTTTAATACTTTTACATTAAAAGAAAGGGGCTATTGCTACATTTTCTCTTCCTGTAACGATTATATAATCCTTACCCTAAGGATTTATAAGGATTTTTATGAGCCTTTGTGGTGCAGTGGTTAGAGTCAGTGAAGGTCTACCAAAAGTTTTACTGTCACACTGTGGGCGTGGCTTATTTTGTGGGTGTGGCTTGATGGTAATTCACCCACATCCCAGAAGTGAGCAGCTATAGAACAGTGAAATGACAGAAACATCTCACTTAGAATTTTGAAAGAACATTTTGAGCATTGTCATAAAGGTGCCTTTGTGATTAAAATGGCCACTCACAAAATAATCACTTACTCAAAAGCAACAATCTAAAGTGTTCCTTGCTACTTTCAAAGCCTAAGTGAACACCCCAAAATGTTCCATTCCACATAACAGTCTTAACCCTCCCTTCCTGCAGACTACCAAACAAAATCAAGGTTGCTGGCAAAACATTAGATTTCAAGCATTATTCATTTTATTTTCTAGAGCAGGGGTCCCCAAAGTTGGCAATTTTGAGACTTGTGAATTTCAACTCCCAGAATTCTCCAGCTGCTATGAAGACCTCTGTTATAGAAAATATTATAACCATTCAAAAAAAAGGGGGGAGGCAGAAACCCAGATCATATAGAATTAATTCCAGATCTTATATCCTTATAGTTTTCCTAGACACTTTTGTTTGTAGCAGAATCGCCAGCCTTGGGGTTTTTAAATTCTTTCGGAAAGAATACAGAGGCTGCCCAAAGAGAACGCCCTGCATTTTCTTTCAAAATCTTTCGGTGCAAATTGGGTGCTCTGGGGTGGAGCTTCATTTTTACTACCCCACTGTATCCTGTCCCCCCCCCCCATCTAGGCAGCAGCCCCCCCGGGTTAGAGTGCAGTACTGCAAGCTACTTCTGCTGATCACCGGCTGCCAGCAGTTTGGCAGATCACATCTCACCAGGCTGAAGGTTGACTCAGCCTTCCATCTTCTCTCAAGGTCGGTAAAATGAGGATCCAGATTGTTGGGGGCAATATGCTTACTTTCTATAAACCACTTAGAGAGGGCTGTAAAGCACTGTAAAGAGGTATAGAAGTCTAAATGCTATAATGCTATACAGTATTAGGCAAAATAGCTCTTCCAAAATGGTTCAGAAGAAACTTACTTTATTCTACTATTTGTAGGTGGATGGAGCAAAGGTAGTCTCATCGTTCCTATCACCCATCTCCTCCCACTTATGACTGTAGCACTGTAACCTGTTGCTTGTAAATTTATATTAATATTGATTGCTTATTTGTACCCTATGACAATCATTAAGTGTTGTACCTCATGATTCTTGAGAAATGCATCTTTTTTATATATATACATTGAAAGGATATGCACCAAAGACAAATTTCTTGTGTGTCCAATCACACGTGGCCAATAAAGAATTCAATTCAATTCAATTCAATTCAATTCAATTCTAGAGGTAGCAACCAATTCCATTCATATTTCTATGGGAATAAATAAATTTATTTGACCCCTGTAGAAGTTACTTCTAAATAAATTGATCAAATAGAACTACCTATGCCAATCAAGATGACATTACATGGAACATCATTGCTCATGTCACAGTACTCAGGTGTGATTCAGAGAAACAACAAACATGCCATACAACAAATAAAATGATATAATCCAGGTTTGTTTAGGGAGCTACAGTTCTGTAGGTCACCCTTTATCTTTTCAAGATGAACAATACTATTCAATCTTGTTTTCCAATTGTCCTTTTCTCATAATCATCAGCAAATAAAAGTATGACCATCAATGGGCAATTTATTTTTAAATAATGGCAGATGAAAGGAAAATACAGACTTCAACAATAACACAATCCGTTTATCTTAATCTTTAGGCAGATATGAGTTTCCCAAATTTTGGTCTCTCATTGTGGAATTTTCCTATTCTCCTCACAGCTTCCTTCAATTGTTATCAAGGCAAAGTAACATTAGCCATGGACTGATAATGCAAGTAAAAACATTGGGAGCTTTAGAACAATTAAAAAACATGCAGTTAGAACAAATAGATGACAGCAGGTTTGGAAAAAATTAATAATATAAACTTACACACCAAATGCTTCTAATTTTTAAATCATGCCATTTTTTTCCTGGGGGCAGTGTTTTTGCATTAGATATTAAAAAAGAAGCCTCCACCAAATGCTGAATTAATTGTGCTGTACTCACAAACTGCATAATTTGTCTCCTAATTGTGCTTTGGCTTCTTCATCTCGTTTTTATGTTTGATGGTTGGATAACAAACTTTAAAACAGAGTAAAAACATTTTTCCTGCATGGATATTTTTTAGTCTTTTCAGAAAGATATAAGATATGTATCTTCATCAATGGTTGCCGTGGAAATGATTATACTGACCCAGATGATTGCAGCTTTGGAGAATGAATAAAAGGCAGATATGTCAGACTCTAAAGAAACAAATATCTCATTTTCACTTTTCTATTCATGGATAAGTGTCTGACCAATAACAAGATAAGCCTGAAAAGCTCCAAAAAAGGAAGGAGGTTTATGGTAGCTTTAAATATGAATTGGTTGAATTTGGAGTGAGAAAGAAAAGGCTCTTGCACATGCTATGAACAGAATCCTTGATTTGTCATGCAAGAAAAGCACAATCTACAATGTTTTCTCAGTCTGCACTTCTCAACTGCACAATGTGAATATTTACAGTTAACCAATAATGATAAATTTCAGCCAGAATACTAGTAATATACAAACAGCTGATATAATTACAAAAAGAAGTCTCCTAATGTTATAAGTTATAGCTGGCTCTGTATGAATTTAAAACTGTGACTACCCTAAGCAACTAAATTACCTACAAACCAACTACAGTACATAAATTTTCATTAGAAACGCAAGTTAGAATCATGAATAGTATTTTCCTTACCAGCAAGTCTATTAGATCAAAGATAGCATATATTTTTCGAGAATTTCCCTAAGGCCTAGCCAGTTTTTGCATAGTCACGAATAACTTTTAAAATATGTTACTCCATTTTTCATAGTTTAAAGATCTTTTCTTACTATAGTCTGGAATTTGAAGAAGTGGCTAGAAAGAGTATTGACACTTTTGAACTTTGGTATTGAAGAAGACCTCTGAGAATAGAATAGAATTAGATTTTTTTATGGGCCAAGTGTGATTGGACACACAAGGAATTAAAATGAATAAAGGTATCATTAAACAATTCAGCCCAGAGTTCACATCCAAAGCATAAATTACTAGGTTCAAATTATCATACTTCAAACACATTAGCTCTCTGGAGAGGTGAATAATGTTGGGAAAGGGAAGGGGGAGGAGAGAGGGAAGGAGACTTGGGAGAGAGGGGAGAGGAAAGGAGATGAGCAGAGAAGGGAGGAGCGAATCAGAACAGAGATGAGCAGAGAAGAGAAAACCAGCAGCAAGATAGATGGAGTCCATTGCATCAGCCAGCCTTTAAGGCCTTCTATAAGTGGTTTGCAGAATGTATTGCCCTCAACAATTTGGGTCATTTTACCCACCTCAAAAGATGGAAGGCTGAACCAAGGAAAATTCGATCTGCCGAACTGCAGGCAGTCGGCAGAAGTAGCCTGCAGTATTTTCAATTCAGAATCTATGTTTCCACATATATATATGTACTATAATCAGTCTTCTCAGGATTTAATTCACAGCAATCTCCCATTTTTAATTTTTTTTTGCAAACTACTGAACAGATGCATACAAATATGTATACTGAAAACATATAAAGCTGTAATGTGTTAAAAGGAAAACACAGCTTTGCTGCAATAAACTAGAGCCTAGTCAAAAATAAATGAGCAACATCATCACCAAATAGACAGCATCGCGATATTAATCAAGTTCTAAAATGCATCTTGCATTAGAATTATCGCCGGCTGACTTACCGGCCCCACGGCGCTGTTGCTGAAGGGCCGGGCAGACTCGGACCCTTCCGATGGCGGCCGCCATCTTGCTTTCGGCCGAAATCTCGCGAGGCGAGATTTCGGCCGAGAATGCCCTGCCCACGTGGCCGGGCATGACGTCGGGTCCGGGCGGGGCCTGCTGGCCCTATTTAAGGGACAGCAGGCCGGGAAGAAAGCCTTTTCGCCCGGACGTGGTGCTAAGAGCAGACACTTGCTGGTGCTGCTCGGCCGCCATTTTGGTTCCCCTCGTGTCGCGGCCGCCATTTTGTGGCCTACCGAGGGGGCGAAAAGTTCTGCTTGGCTTCGAAGCGACGTTTGGGGTTCTAATCCTCTACACTTGGGAGCTGCTTTCAGCGATCCCCCTCGGGCCCGAGGGGGACTGGTAACCTCCTCCTGGCTGGGAGGAGGGCGCGGTGGGGGCGTTTGGTCTGGTGCCCCGGTCTTGGGCGGTTTGGGAGGCCGGATTGCAGGCCTTTAAGGCCTACCCGTGCAGGGAGTCTTGCTACTAGCGCCTGAGGGGGACAGGAAAAAAGAATAAAATAAAATAATAACATAAAGGGGCCTGGGGGGGTAGCAGGGGCTTCTCCCCTTTCCGGTACTAGGCCCTAGGTAGGGCCCAGCGGTGGGGGACCTTTGTCTGCCACTCAGTCAGTGGGTTCGGTCCTAGCTTGTTTGGGGTTGATCCCTGCACACTTGGGAAAAGTTGGGATGGCTCCAAAAAAGAGGCCTGCCACTGCCCCCATGGCTCCGCCGGCTGCGCGCCCCAGGAGGGCCCTTAGGCCTTCTGCCCGGGCTCGGGCCAGTAGGGAGGGGACTGCGGGGGTGGCCCCCGAGCAAGGGGGGGGTGGTTTCGTTGCCTCCTGCCCCTCAACCTGTTCTTTCTCCTGCTATGTCCTGGGCCAGGGTGTTGGAGAGGCTCGACGAGCTCGAGCAGTGGAGGAGCGGTGCGGGCCCCGGAGCGTCCATCGATCAAGTTCCCGCGGCGTTGGGGAGAGATCCGGCGGCGGCCCAGGCTGGGCAGATGGCTCCGGTTGGACGACAGGCCCCGGCAGGGCCGATGGCGGCTTTCCCGGGCCCTGCAACATTGGGCCCCCCGTGGATGTCATCAACCCCGTACGGGGCAGGTGAGGCTGCACCACACACTACACCGCTGTCCTTTCTTCCTTCCCCCACCCCGGGTTTTCCCCCGGCGGGGGTTGGGAGCGGGTCCAGTTTTTTGGGGTCCTCCACGGGCACCTGCGGGCAGGTATGGGCACAGCCGGTTCCTCCTCCGGGGCCGCCGGCAGCCGGCCCTGCTCCGCTGTCCGGGACGGGTCCTGCGGGGATACCTGCGGTGCCAGGTGCAGGGGGGTGGGTTCCCCCGGCCCCTGCTGTCATGCCCCCGCTCCCCGTTTTGCCCTACCCCCACGGTGCGGGAGTTTTTGGAGTAGCGGCCAACTCGGTATGGGACCCGTTCACTTGTATTAAAGCGGGGGCTATACCGTGCGGGCTGCCGTCCACCCCTCTAGGATGCCACCTTCACCCGTCGGTCAAGGAGGCTATTTGGCGGGGTGAATACGTGGATCTCTTTTCGCTTTTGAACCGAGAGGTTCCCAAGCAGGAGAAAGAGATTGTCCCGGGGGAGAAAACGAAGAAGACCAAGGTAACGAAATGCTTCAGCTCCTGGCTGTATGCTTTTCTTACTTATGGGTCTGTGGTGATTCAACGGCAGCCGGCTATGGCCTCTGCCATGTTTAAGTATATAGACTTGATTGCTAGGGCCCACTTCGAATATAAGGGCACCATATGGCGCCATTATGATAAGGGTTTCCGTATGAGGATGGCGGTAGAGCCTAACTTGCCATGGGATATGGTGGTCCCGGACCTGTGGTTCAGGGCCACGCATATGTCTGGAAAGGAAGGGTGTGAGCGTACGGATAGTGGGCACTTCATGGAGGAGGAGCCTGGCGCGGCTTCACCGGCCAAGGCGACTCCTGGTGTGGCTGGCAAGGGGGCCTCGCCCGCTTGTCATGAGTTTGCTGCAAAAGGGGCGTGTTTTCATCCCTTTTGTAAGTACAAGCATGCCTGCGGGAATTGTGGGGGGTCCCATGCAGCTTCAGTCTGTCCCCGCCCCAAGAAAGGGGCGGAGAAGAAGGGTGGGGGTCCAGGAAAACCTCCCCCGCCAACTGGGGGAAAAGGGGCCCAGCCCAATTAATGTATCTGTGCTCGAGGGTTGGTTGGTCGACTACCACCCTCGCCCGAGAGCCGAGTTGCTCTTGAGGGGCTTCTCCGAGGGATTTAGGATCCCTTATGTGGGCGTTAGGAGGGCTTTCATGTCCGACAACCTCAGGTCGGTTGTCGGACATGAGGACATTGTACGGGCTAAGATTCAAAAGGAGGTTGCTGAGGGCAGGGTCCTAGGGCCTTTCCCGGAGCCCCCCTTTTCGAATCTTAGAGTGTCCCCCCTGGGGGTGGTCCCCAAAAAGGCGAGTGGTGAATTTAGGTTGATTCACCATTTGTCTTTTCCAAAAGGGGAGTCAGTGAATGACTTCATTCCTGACGAGCTCTGTTCTGTCCGGTACGCATCCTTTGATGCGGCCGTGGCCATGGTTAGGGAGTGTGGGGTGGGAGCCCTTATGGGTAAATGCGACATTAAGTCGGCATTTCGGCTCCTCCCCATTCACCCAGGCGACTTCGAGCTGCTGGGCTTCCATTTCGAAGGTGGGTTTTATGTGGATAGGGCATTGCCTATGGGCTGCTCTGTGTCCTGCTCCCTGTTTGAGAGCTTTAGTACCTTCCTGGAGTGGGTGCTCAGGAGGCGTAGTGGCCTGGGTTCGGTCGTTCATTACCTTGATGATTTCTTGATGGCCGGGCCTGCGCAATCGGAGCAATGCTTTGCTTTGATGCGGGACTTCGAAGCCCTTTGTGCTCAATTGGGGGTGCCTTTAGCCCCCGAGAAGACCGAAGGCCCTGCCACCAGGATTACCTTCCTCGGTATTGAATTGGATTCAGTGGAGCAATCTTCCAGATTGCCCCTGGATAAGTTGATTAAAATCAGGTCCAAGCTTGAGGCGGTCCTGGGCTGCAGGAAGGTTACTCTTCGGCAGCTCCAGGAGTTGGCCGGGATTCTTAACTTCGCCTGCCGGGTAGTGGTGCCTGGTAGGGCCTTTTCTCGCCGGTTGCATGATGCGATGAAGGGGCTAAGTTTGCCCCACCATCGTACCCGCTTATGTGCAGGGGTCAGGGCTGACCTCTGCGTGTGGCGGGAGTTTTTGGAACGTTTTAACGGGTTGTCTTTCTGGCGGCAGGAGCTTCTTTTGGAAGCGGAGCTGCAGCTGTGTTCCGACGCCGCAGGGACTTGCGGTTTTGGGGTAGTGTTAGGTGACCAGTGGTGCTGGTCGGCATGGCCTCCGGAATGGAGTGCCTGTTCCTTGGTTAAGGACTTGACTTTTTTGGAGCTTTTCCCCTTGGTAGTGGCCTTAGAGCTCTGGGGAGAGCAGTTTAGAGACAAGACTGTGCATTTTTGGTGTGACAATCTAGCGGTTGTCCATGTTGTGAACGCTCTGTCCTCGCGGAGCGACAGGGTAATGCGGCTTGTCCGCCATTTTGTGCACAGGTCCTTGTCTCTGAACGCCTTGTTTTTGGCTAGGCACGTCCCGGGGCTTGATAACGGGGTGGCTGACGCTTTGTCCCGTGGTCAGTTGTCCAGGTTTCGGACCCTGGCCCCGTGGGCCCGAGAGTCGCCAGAAGTGTTTCCAGCCCACCTGTGGAGCCTGGGCGGGCTCCCGAGAGCTGGAGAGACGAGGCCTCCCGGGCGATCGCCTTATCTGTAGCTCCTGGCACCCTGCGAGCTTACCAGCGTGCAGGTAAGGAGTTTGGGGATTTCAGGCAGGGTAGGGGTTACCCCCATAGCTGGCCTATCCCGGTTGAGCACCTAGCTGAATTTTGTGTCCTGCTGAAGGGGCGTGGCCTTTCAGTTAGGACTATCAGGTCTAGGTTAGCCGGCCTCGCCTTTCTGTCCAAGGCGGGGGGGGGTTCTGTGATTTTTCGGGTGATTTTCGCATCCGGAGGATGTTAGAAGGCTGGGTGCGGGAGCGACAGGGGTTCCCTCCTGACACTCGTCGGGCCCTGACGGTTCAGCAGCTGGCTTTGATTAATCAAGCATTTGACAGTCTGTGTGCCTCTCTGTACGAGGCCCGTCTTTTTAGGGCAGCGACTTGTGTGATGTTTTTTGGTGCCCTCAGGGTCAGCGAGGCAGTTGCCTCCTCGCAGTCTGACCTGTTGCTCCGCGCTCTCCAGTTCACTGATCTGACCTTTAGGCAGGGGGGTGTCTCCCTTTTGGTGAGACACTCCAAGACAGATCAGTTACACAGAGGGGTTAGACTTGAACTTGGCGCAGCCACCGATCAGTCTGTTTGCCCGGTGGCTGCTTTACAGCATTTTTGTGGTTTGCGGGGGTCTGGGCGTGGGTACCTTTTTCTACCAGGATGGTACCCCCCTGACCCGGTTTCAATTCTGGGCGATAGTGTCCAAGGCTATGTCTCAGGTAGGCATGGATCCCGCCGGCTACGGAACGCATTCGTTCCGTATCGGCGGCGCCACTAGCGCGGCTCTTTCCGGTCTCCCGGCCCAACGGATTCAGGAGATCGGCCGCTGGCGGTCAGCGGCATATTTGGGTTATGTTAGGCCCGCTGAGGATTCTGGGCAGGGTTTAGGCTAGGTAACCTCTCTGTGTGTGTCCTCTTCCAGGTTCCCAGTCCAGGCAGAAACCGACGGCGCTGCTGTGTGGCCACAGCATGGTCTTCTGGGCCGGCCGCTCAGCAGCCAGAAGCGCCATTGGGACCCAGCTGTCGTTGGGACGGTGGGTCAATGTTGTTTGGATGGGCCAGAGGGGTATGCGGTGGGAGGGGCTCCTACCGACGTTGCTGGGTACTCAGCCTCTCAGGGCGGTACCCGGCGCTGCTGGGCGGGCGGCTACCCAGGGTCGCGCCCAGATGGGACTGGGTGGTCGGCAACCCATAGCCGCACCCAGATGGCTGGTCTTGCACCTCGGTGGCAATGGCCTGTGCCTGCTTGGCGGTCTACCGTTGATCGTCCAGGCGCGCGAAGACCTGCGGTGGCTTCGCACGGTGTGGCCCACCACGCAAGTGGTGTGGTCAGAGATCCTCCCAAGGATCGTTTGGAGGGACGCCATTTCCCTTAGGGCCATTCACCGGGTCAGGCGTAGGGTGAATAAGGCTGTGGGAAAAACGGTCAAAGAATTAGGTGGGGTTGTAGTGGCCCATCCCCTCATCACCATAGATCGGCCGTGGCTTTACCGGGCCGATGGCGTTCACCTGTCAGAACAGGGGTACGCCATTTTCTTACAGGACCTGCAGCGGTCTCTGCGTGAGCTGGCGCAGATAGAGGGGGGAGTCGGGGGGCCAAGATAGAGATCTGACCCCCGCTCCGTGGCAGGTTAGGGGCGGAAATCTGGGTGGTTTCAGCAACTGCGCGTTCTCCCTTGGGCATCTTTGGGGATGATTGACAGGTTCTCTCCAAGCCCATGGTGGGTGCTACCTGCGCACTTGGGGGGAACCTGTCTTTGGGTCCCGCTATTGAAGTCCCAGGGTAGGGGTGAGCCGGCGGGACCCCCCTCATGCGAGTGCATGGTAGGGTCTCAGGTGAGGGAGAGGTCCCTCACCTGGACCAGCATCGACTACGCCCATAGTTGCCCAGGAATGTTGACCTTTTACATCATTTCCGCCCTGGAAGTGTTTGTTTGACCCTGCAGGTCCACTGTTTCCGGGTCATAGTTGAGTATGTTGATTTATGCAAATTTATGCTAATTCATTCTAATTTAATTAATAAATTATGCAAATTTATTATAATAAAAATGACCCAAGTTTAAATCCAGCTCTTGTGTCCGAGTCGTTACTCCGTCTCTTCTGCAATAAAACCCAGTGTCATGGTGGTGGTGCAGTATCTCTATTAAAATAGCTTTGCACCGAGACTTTCCAAAGTATCCGACTCTGCAGCTCTGGCGCATGAGTGCGGGGTGGAGTGCAACTTTACTTCCCGCACCTGTACAGGTAGCAAAACCTCCCACGGGAATGCACATGCCAGCAAGGTTTTTTTGCTTCCCTGCATGCAGGGAAACAAAAATCCTCGCTGAAATGCTCATACAAGTGCATCCCATGCGAGAATTTACTACCTGCATATGTGCGGGAAAGGTGTGACCAAGGCAGTTTGCATGTCATGACCAGTCCTGAAACCAGACTGAAAAGGGTCAAGATAATCGGCTTCATCCAAGGACCGCAGAGCTGGAGTGCTACCACCTTCTCTACAACCTTATTCAATGAACCTTATTGATATTTCCTGCATTAACATGCATATTAGCTCAAAGCAAATGGGCCCCAGATATAGAAAGACATATAAATGACTCCACAAAAAAGGTGCCAGGCTTTAATTACCACATCAGCAATGGTCAATCCTGAATAGGATTCACGCTGCAGTGTTTGCAGGGACTTTCTGTATAAATGGGCATAGTATCCTTCCTCTCAGTGTGACTGTGGGATCCCATGTCAAGCTGTAAATAACATTGTGATCGGCTGTAAGTTGAGGGCATATACTGGTCTAGTATATGACTTTTTTCATATGGACAATGCTGCACTACAATGATTAGATGGTCTAGACCAGGGGTGTTAAACTCAAAGCCCGGGGCCCAGAAAGTACTTAGATATGGCCCATGGGGCTGCTCTGGAAACAGTGCAGGACTGGGCCACAATGCTTCTGCTGATGGAGCAATCCTGAGCAATCCCCATGCGGCCCTCCCAAGCTCAGTTTCCATTGGCTGAGGGTTGCAGGAGGCTGTGGCAGCCAAGATGAACCTCGGGAGCCTGTTTTCACTGACAGAGCACTTTGGCCACCACAGGCACCCTCGATGAATGACATTGAACTGGCCATGCCCACTCTGATCCCCGGTGTTCAAACACCTCCCTGATATGGCCCTCCTAAGAAATTGAGTTTGACACTCTTGGTCGAGACACTGGTATCTGAAAATAGATCTTTTTAACATTTCTATTTTGTTGTGTTTTATTAATCTAGTGAAATGTTTATATGTATTGCTAGTCCATATATGAGGTGCCATAGGCAAAATAAATAATAGGCCAGTTTTCGCATTCCCCCCCCCCCAAAAAAAAAATATTGCTACATTCCTTTAAAAGCTTATTGAAGTCTTATGAGGAACTCTGAATTTTAGTGCCAATATTTCAAGGCTTGCAGTCACAAGGTTGTTCAAGGACTGCCATTTAATACATCTGCTCCTTACCTTTTCTGCAAGTAAGCACAATTGCAAGTGATAAGTAATCTCAGCTGCTCCTGCATGATACCAAACGTGACTCTAAATATCACCAATAATTATAACGATGCACAAACATTATATTTGGTGGGGCTGTGTGTTTTCTGTGCTTATGTATATATCATACTTTTCTTTTTTACATGTTTGTTGAATAGATTAGTTCAATTGTTTATTAAAATTGCTTTAAAATTTCAAGTGTTATTTATTATTTCTGGTGGCCTTAATTTTTTTCCAAAGATTCTCTCTTATCAAAGTCTGTACTGCAAATAATATACAGATAAACAGAGCCTGCAGCATAATACACATACCAAATTAACACATCCAAATTAACCCCTATAATACACATCCAAATTAACCCCCTCCTTTTGTTATTATTCTGAAGCTCATGTCAATAGTTTACCCACCTCTGTGGAAGAAAAATATCAAAATGATGTATGATTATGCTGACCAATTCATTCATTCAATTTTTTATCTTGTTTTTTGACAGTTCCTCCCACATTCATCTGAACCTAAAATCATCCAGGAACTAGAGAGGGAAAAAAACCCTTTGTCTTTGGCAGAACAAGTGACAGAAAGATCTTGCTATGTCTTCATTCTCAGATACTCCACAATCTGTTTGGTTCCTGTAAACACAAGTACTTTGGAAATTATCTTGCATTGGGGATTGAACAAATTCAGTCTCAAAACTGGCTTATGTGAATGGAAGGAAATGAATTCAAATGAGTGAAACATTCCTTAAAAACCAGTGGGGTGTTTTACTGCTGATCTGAGAAGGGAAGAGAAATAAACTTAAATGAATCCTTGAACAAACTAATTCTATGGAGGAAATGAAATGAGGAAAAACTTGAGAAAAGCAGAGAAAAATATTGTCGCAGCTGTTATGATTCCAGGAAAAGACAGAGCCTATATTCAGACTCCTACTCTCTAAAAGGTCTTTAGAAAAATGAATCCAAAGGCATTGCAGAACTCTAGTAAAATGCAGTCTGTGAATGATATAGTTACATTTTAAAAGACTATGAAAAGCACTTAATTTTTATTCTTAGGAATTTATTCATAATCATAATTGAGAACAAGACTTTCTTTGCAAGCTTTTAGTATCATGATTTCTTGGATAAATAGGTTTGGAGAACATGCATTTTTTTGTTTGTTTGTTTGTCTGACAGCCTTGATGGCACAGAGGTTAGAATGCAATATTGCAGACTAACTTGGCCCACAGCTTGGATTCGAACCTGATTGGCCCAAGGTTGATTCAGACTTCCATCCTTCCAGGTTAAAATGAGGAGCCATATATTGACATTGTATACCATCCAGTAAAGCACTATGGAGCTGTATATAATTATAAGCACAGCTGCTATTACTAAGTGTTTGTTTAAACTTTAACAATATTTTAACTCTGATGAGAATCAAATGATTACATCTTCATTTTTTGCATAAGATCTAGGAGATTCCAGTATCTTTTATCATATTGACTTTTGAAAGGAAGCATGGGAATATTTTTTTCAGGTTCTAGTAGCTCTTTCTTCAGTAGTTTC
Source organism: Erythrolamprus reginae (assembly GCF_031021105.1). Taxonomy (NCBI): domain Eukaryota; kingdom Metazoa; phylum Chordata; class Lepidosauria; order Squamata; family Dipsadidae; genus Erythrolamprus; species Erythrolamprus reginae. The sequence goes on from NC_091951.1 coordinate 85,258,592, forward strand.
ATAGTCACCAGTTTATTAATACTGACATTTTTCTACTCTACATCATATTCCTTCACGCCAGCATTTAACACTGATGATTCAGCTACTAAACTAAAATATAAATCTTGTTAGGTATGAACAACTAGAATGCAACATTGCAGAGGCATAATGGAGAAATTTTACAGCATTTTCTTTTTCCTATCAAGCTCACAATAGGTGCTCGTATTTTCTTCAAATTGCTTAAATTGACTCTTCAAACAGAGTCAAAATTAAGCTATTATTATTTCAAACTTTATCATATAGCAGGTTGTTTTAAGTTCTTTCTAGTTGGCACTCTAATTTATTTGTATTCTTCATAAACTCATAAAAATCAAGATATCCAACATTTTCAGACATAACCTTAACCCCTGCTGGATCAATCCAAGACTTACTTTAATTCAGCATGTTGTTTCTCACACGGACCAACCATCTTTGGTGTATCTGTAAACAGGAAAGAAGTATCATCCCCCATTGTTGTCCACTGGTAACTGCTATTCAGGTACCTTAAAACCAACCTGGTAATACCACTGAATCTGAAATGATTAATATTCCTTCTTACCTTTGTATTCCACATCCCTTTTAAAATGAGGCTAGTAAGTGTCCATCAACCACTGTAGTAATAAGCTGCAGAAGTAACTACATTCTGCATGATGAAATGCTTCTTTTTTGTGTTTTAAATCTTCCAATAAACTTCCCTGGTCTTCTTTTGAGAGGAATAAAATGTTTTCTCTGTACAGCTTGTCCATGACAGGTATGATTTTATACATCTAAATCATATTGTGTTACCCCTTAGACATCTTTTTTCCCTAAGATAAAGTGCCCCAACCATTCTTTTTCTCATAATAAAGATATTCAAATATCTTTATTTGAATATTTTGATTGCCTCCTTTGACAAGCTTTTCAGCATTTTTTAACTACGGTGACCACAACAGTATGCAACCGTGCACAATATCCATGCAATCAATATATCTAAAGATGTTACAATATTGGCTTGTTTATTTTCAGTCCCTAACATGGAATCACTTTCTTCATACAACCACATACTAAAGTATCATCTGGATTGTGCTAGTCTTTTGACTCTTTGATTGATTTGACAGATATAAAACCACTTCCAATACTGATCACATCCTTTAAAATATCTCCTGAAATATCAAAACTCTTTCATACCAGATGCTGCACAGCACCCAACTTTCTGTCAAGAAACAATTTAAAAGCTGTTGATCATCTTGTGGTTAAATTCTAGTAACTTGATTTCATTTTCATTCAGATAGATGTTATTTTTGCTTATTTATGTCTTGATTCTAGAATTTCCACTTTGTCTTAACTAGTTTTTCTTCTATCAATTGACCTACAGATTGTTCAATTATTTTCTATCTCTTTTTCTCTTTCATCTTTGCAAATCTTTCTTCTATTCTCCCTTTAATTTCAACAGTATTTTTATGGGATTCAGGTAAATTCTTCCCTATTTCTGTAAAAAAAAATTGGTACAATATTTCTGAAATAATCCCCTTTTTGGTTAAATTCTGCAACAATTTCTCCTCCCCTCACCAAGCTTTGTTGCTTTTCTAGTGGAATTCATGGTTATTGTCCCACTGAATTATCCCCAGTGAAGCATATGGGTGCAAGTGAAAATGGAATGAAGGCATTCATTTTATGACCACTTCTTTTTTAATCTATAACTGGAGGCCCAAAGGAGTCAATTAGACAACAATTTCCTAGAGCTCAGAAAACATGTAGCTTTGACACCGATTTTTAGTCACGGTTAAGTTAATTGTTTGAGTTTCCACATTAAATTAAGCCTATTCTGCATTTTGAATTAGGATATTGTACCGATTAAGTTATTCCATGTATGGCACTAGTCTACAGGTGTTAAACTCATGGCATCACATTGCCATCATGTGACATTTCATGATTTTCCCCTTCGTGGAGCCGGGGTGGGCGTGGCCTACATGTGACACATCTGGCTTTTAAACTTTTGTTTAAAGTTTTCATACAAAACTATCTTCTATATTTAATGGCATATATTTTACAATATATTCATTCTAAATAAAAAAGATATTTATTTCTGAACATGCGTACCGTATCTATATTAGTCCCCAAAACTTAAAATGTATATTGTGGTAGTAGTAGAAATTTCCTTTTAGAACAAGAGCTTCTTTTTTTAGGCACAAAACATATATCAATTATTCAGAGTTCTTTTAAAAAAGCACGTTTGGAGAGAGAAAAATATACATTACATTAAACTAAACAATACAACAACCTCTTCTGCTGTCACTGCAGTTCTATTCAGGTGCAGAACTGAATTGGATTCAGTTACAGTCATCGGGAAAGAAGCATTTTCATGAATTGCAAAATCTGCTGTTTTAGAAATTTGCATAAAACATTTGGAGTTTTAAGTAATCCACTCTTTATCTGAGATGAAAGCAGTGGAAATCCATTTTTTTTACTACTGGTTCTGTGGGCGTGGCTTGGTATATGTAGCAGGGAAAGGATACTGCAAAATCTCCATTCCCTCCTCACTCCTAGGGGAAGGATATTGCAAAATCTCCATTCCCACCCCACTCTGGGGCGAGCCAGCAGTGGTATTTGCAGGTTCTTCAAGCTACTCAAAATTTCTGTTCACAGTTCTCCAGAACCTGCTGGATTTCACTTCTGGATGAAGAGTTATAATACATTTTTAAAAAGCTACTAAATAATGTTAACAATTTGTCAAGAATTAATTTTTAAAAATCAAGTTAGTTTGCAGCCTATATTAGTAAGATTAAAATTAAAACACTATTTACTATATGCCGTCCACTATTTTACACATTGCACATAACCTTAATACCTTCCAGCTTGGGGCCAAAGAAATAGGTCTATTCATTTGATTAATTTGTAGGACCAAATTAATTAATTTTCAGGACCAAATTAAGCTGGAAGATCCAGTTTAACAGTATGAGGATTTAAACTGGCGCATCTAATGTTTTTTTAAAAACATATCTTAAAATAGGGAAAAGGAATTTTAGAACTGCAATCTTAGATAGTATTCAATTAATTTATGAGTAGGCTTATATCTGTCCTTATTTTGTACAACTCAAGATGGCACGCAAAATGAATCTGACTATTTTCCATGTAAAATGGACTGAGATTGATAGAGAGACTGGCCCAAAATCCAGCTGGTTTGTATGCCTAAAGAAGACCTAGGATTAACAATCTTTGGTTTTCTTCTGTAGCTCCTTCACCACTAAGCAAGATCGGCTCTATATATTTGTCTGGCTGCCAACTGATATATTTTAACCAATTCAGTAATGCCACAGCAAACCAGTTGTCTTAAAAGCTGTCCAATAAGAGAGGGCAAAAGTGTGTGTGTATATGTGTGAGGTATGATAGGCTGTACGTTGCCTGCCATCACAATAACTTTGCCCTGGTTTCAAAGCAGAACTCGAACCAGCCACATTGTTTCAGCATATTTCAACCTTGTATCTGAGTTCAACTACTGGCATTCCAGGGAAGATAACAATTGTGTGTGTGGTGTGTGTGTATGTGACTGAAGCCCCCCCTTTTTTTACAAAAGACTCACTACAGAAGAAGTGAGACTCAATTACGCTCTATGGCTACCATCTTGCCTTTTTAAAGAGCAGTGGTGACTCAGCGGTTAGAATGCAGTACTGTACAGTGATACCTTGTCTTATGCACTTAATTGGTTCCAGGAGGAGGTTTGTAAGGTGAAAGGTTCGTAAGACAAAACAATGTTTCCCATAGGAAACAATGGAAAACTGATTAATGCTTGCAAGCCCCCCCCCCCCCCATCACAAAAACAGCGCTCTGCTGGGCGCCGCAGCCTGGCTGTCACCTTCTGAAACAGCTGGGCCCTTCTCGGCATTCTCCTGAACGCCGAACCCGAAAAATTCGGCAAAAGTTCGGGTTCGGGTTCACGCCGAGAAGCGCCGCCGCCCGTCGGTCACCTTCCAAAACAGCCAGGGAGCTTCTCGGTGTTCTCCCAAACGCTGAACCTGGAAGTTCGGCAAAAGTTCGGGTTCGCATTCAGGAGAATGCCGAGAAGCGCCGCCGCCCAGCTGTCACCTTCCCAGAAGAGCCGTGGAGCTGTCGGCCAGTCGGAAGGCTCAAACGGAGGTGGGGAATCCCAGTAGGGAATTCCAGGGGCAGAGCTTTGATGTTACGGAGACGTCCTTCCTGGCCGGCCGAAACGTGGACTCTAAAGTTAGTAAAATGAGGACCCAGGTTGTTGAGGGCAAGATGCTGACTCTGTAAAGTGCTTAGAGAGAGCTATAAAGCACTATGAAGTGGTATATAAGTCTAAGAGCTATTGCTATTGCTATTAAACCTCCGCTGCAAATACTGATGGACCCACTGTTATGTCCTGGCAGGAAAATACAGATAGTGTATACATATGCTTTAACCTTGAAGGAAACAGTATCTGCCTGTAAGCATAAACCTCTTTCCACAAACTAAGCAAAGAACATAGCTGTTCTGCTCTTTGTTCTACAATCTATAGGGACACTACATTTTTGCTTCAGCAAAATCCTTTTCCTGAAGATGATTTATATTTGAAGATCAGCACATTCTACAATGTAATCACAATACCTTGAGACAGGGGTGGGTTCTAACTTACCTCGCTGCCGGTTTGCTTCCTCCTGCACGTGCAGTGCTGAAAATCCAGGAGCAAAGAACAGCTGCACATGTGCAGAAGTGAAAAACAAGATGGAGACAGCCAGGGGGGTTTTTTTTGGGGGGGGGGGGTCCAGCAACAATAGGTGCCATTTTGGAGAGCGGTGGAAATTCCGGCTACTGGATCTATAGAACAGGTCCGAAATGGCAGGAACAACCTCTGCCTTGAATGAAGTATATTTATCTATTTCCAATTTAGAGATAACTGATATTGCCTATCAATGCCATCAAATTTTAGCCAAACACAATTATTGGCACCTTTTGTTTTAAAATCAAATTGAAAATTTCTGTCTCTGAAAACTCCACATGCTTCTGGCCTACAAATTTTAATCTATCCGGTTTAACAAATAGCAGACAATTTCTGAGTTTCCAATATTAATCATTGGGTAGTTAGAAACTGTGGGTCAAAGAACATTTATCCATACGCTAAATAAATCAACCTTTTGTTCAATCTGTATCCATGAACTAAAATCAAGGAATGCCTGTAATTTGTGAGTGTGCATGTATGAGAATTCAGCCTAACTTGTTTATGTTATCATGCATCGTGTTAAAATTTCATTCCTTTTCAGCTCTATCAATTTTTCCATCTGAATTAATTTATTTTGGAGAGGCTATGTAATGAATTCCAGTGGGACTAATTAAATAGCTTAAACAAACAGGGATTTCCTTTATAATGTGAGATTCAGATCATTACAGTGAATCAAAAGCAGAACTCCAAAAAAACACAATATTTATAGCTGGCACTTTACATTTCACAGTATTTTTTGTATAGTCTATCCCAGGCTATAATGTAGTGAAATAGGAAAAGTGTTTGCCTTTATTTTTTTAAAAATTTTTTTAACTGATATTGGGCTTATGTCTTGGCAACAGCTTTAGTTATGGTTGCTATGGGGAGAGATTTTAGACTGACAGTTTTTTAAAAATGGACAATTGGCGATAGGTTAAGAAGGGAATAAAGCTCTGAAGTGAAAACCTTGTTGGTAGGAAATCTGAAAGCTGTCAAAGCGAAGCAAGAAGCATTATGTTGCAAAGCAGACATTGATGTTTTAAGCAGACAGCACCAGAAGACATTTAAGAGGAGGCAATCTGACCAGAGGGAAATAGTCCCTGAAGAAACTAAATGGTGCCAGAAGCCAGAGGCAGCAGCATAAGATTACCATAAACATCCATTCCAGATTGTGAGATATTTGTTGGAATAAAGGTCAAGGAACACTTATGTAAGCTTACATTCCTTTCATATTACCAGGTGCAAAAAAGTAATTTGTACTTCTCATGAACAATTCCATTAAGAAACATTTTTTCCATCTTGTCTCTGGGAACAATATTTCCCATCGCCTCAATACCACAACCATGCTAAATAATCCATATTATAACATTTTATAAAGAAACTGAGAATTTATCTTGGAGACCTCACTTCAAAAATTTAAGCACATGGAGACATCTTAACAGGGAAAAGTGATCCACAAATATATCTTTATAATTTTAGAATGGAATTAAACTGTAGCAATTATATTGACTTGTCTAAGTATTTAAAGCATATGCTTTATACCCTTTTGTTGGGACATGGATACCTAATTTCATGTGAACACTATCTATGTCATTCCTTATTGAAGGACCAATTTCCATTCTATTTTCTGTTTGAATATCTCCCTATGTAGCAGAGGATTTTTTCTTCTTCATATACTAGAGAAAAATAGCCACAAGAGCAATGTTATTTTTAACAGATTCATATAATTAAATCCCAGTGCATTATGCTAGAGATATATTGCATCACATTTCCTTAATGCACAATCTTCTATTACAGTTTAGTACTCTACCACATGGCACATTATTAGATTTAATGATTGAGTCATTTCCTGGTTCACTTGAAGAAGCTTTCTCAAAATTCTATGAAGTGGGAGCCATTCAAAAATATTTATACAGGAATCAAATGTTTTAAGGTAATGGGGCATAATCATATCACTTCCTGTCAAACAAAAAGGAAGCACAAAAAAGAATTAGCGATGATGTCCAGTGACCACGACATGGGGTTTGACTTTTTTTTTAAGAAAAAGCAAATAATGAAGTTAACAGACAATAGAATATCATGGCAAGATTTTTATACTGGTTAAATTTTTACACAAAAGCAATCTAAAGTGATATTTGGTGCAGGATATCCCTTATCATAGTCCAAATCTTAGATTTTAAATTTAAACTCATGAATATGCATGGCCACCAAATCATGATAAAATGTTCTTTCTTATTCACATTGCCAACACAACAAATTTGAAGCGCTTTTATATGTATGGAAGACATTTTCTCTGGTAACATATACCAATGGTACATTTTATAATCGCATACTGGACATAAACTGTTTCAATTCCTACCCTCAAAACATCACTACAGAGCACTGCACACCAAGACAACTAGACACAAGAACAGTTCCCCCCCAAACGTTATCACTCTGCTAAACAAATAATTCCCTCAACACTGTCAAGCTATTTACTAAGTCTGCACTACTATTACTACTAGTTTTTTTCTCATCATTCCTATCACCCATTTCCTCCTACTAATGACTGTATGACTGTAACTTGTTGCTTGTATCCTTGTTGTTTCCTCATTGCTTATTTGACCCCTAAAATCATTGTTGTACCTCTTGATTCTTGACAAATGTATCTTTTCTTTTATGTACACTGAGAGCATCTGCACCAAGACAAGTTCCTCGTGTGTCCAATCATACTTACCCAATAAAGAATTCTATTCTAAAAATTCTGTTTAAGATTATAACATAATATAAATTTCAATTCTTTCAGCCACACATTTTTCCATTATTCCATCTGTATATTATGACAAAAAATTCATCCCATTTTATCCTACACACTGCTTTTGTTCCTTGACAATTCTCAAACCCTCATATAGTAATTTCACCAAGATATTACTCCAATTAAAGTACTTTGAAGAAAGGAGAAGGGGAAGAGATCAAACAGGTAACCACTTACATTTCCATTCCACCTCAATGTTTATTGAGTGTGACTGCAAGCCCTGAGTAAGTCTTCTAGTTATTGAAGGTATTTATTCAATGGGCCATTTAGGTCACTGAGTCCATTGGACTAAGTCCAGTGCTGGAATGAAAATTAAAACATTTCCAATGGATGTTCTGCCTCTGCCTGAACAGAGTTGTGAAGGGAACTCTGAAACTGCCTTTGATAATTGATTTTATGATGTAGCTATTTTTACACTGAGGTAATTTCCCTTCAAAATACCAGAACATGCCTTCTTGTAACTTAGCATGATTCTAACTTACAAATGCTGGAAAGATAGCAAAGTTACATTGACCATCTAGGATACTCCTTTGAATATTTGAAAAGCACTAAGATATTCTCCCCACAATCATATTTTCCCAAGGTTGCACATATTCGAGTGTCTCAACCTTTCTTGGTCATACTTATTTTCTAGTCCTTTGAATCCATCTCCATTGCTCTTTTTTTGCATTTGTACTTTTTTTGAGTTTTTCTGAGTCATTCTGACATCCAGAACAGGTCACGGTATTTTTCTGATTGATGCAAAATGTAGTGGAATGGCATTGCTTGTCATGAATTAGAAAGTATCTTTATATTACTGCAGCGTAAATTTGCCATTTTATCAGCCCTGTCACACTGCTGACTCATATTCAAGCTTGTGATCATTTAGAATTCGATGATCTTTCACTGAGCAGCTGGTACACTGATTCTGGTATCTTTCCTTTTGTTTTGAAGAAAATATTTTTTTAAAACCCTTTTGTTCTTAACATCATCCAATAACTTTAGAATCGAACACATTTGAGAGTTAGCTTTTTCTTTTGCTACATTTTTACAAATCTAGGCTACCTGCTTACATTTTGCATGGTTCTTTTTTTCACCTCTTAATGTGTCCTTTCTGATTTTAAAATGTTTGCAAAACCTCTCTAGCAACCACACAAGCCTCTTCTATTGTGGCTTTTCCAATCCCGCTCTTCCACTTCATTGGAACTGGTTGAATTATATTTATGGTATTTCTTTATTTAAGGACTTTCCATCCACGTTTCAATATTTTCCCATGACATCAAAATTCTAGTATTATACTATATAATAATTTTCCTACTACTTCCACTTTGTCTTTTTTTTATTTTCCATGTATGTCAGGATGAAATCATGGGCAATAAGTGATAATACTTATGTTCTTTCTTCCACCTTTCAAAGCAGAAAGGTAAGAGCATGATGAGGTTATCAATTTCTTAAAAGGGCCATGACGAGCATTTCGTCTTTTGTTAGAGTAATTCAAATCTCTAATCATGGCCACGACATAGCCAACTTTTAAAATGTACGTAATGTTTTTCTTCCTTTGATTTTGACAATGCTAAACACTAACCCTGTGAACCTCAGAAAATAAAGAAAAAACCATGAGAAAGAAGAAATTTGATTAAAATTAATTCCCCAGAGAATTACAAGACATTTGCAAGAGTGAAATTCAGATACCAATCCAGAAATCTCAAGCATGGATAGAATCAAGCCAAATTTTCAAGGTAATTTTAAGGCAAAGATAGAAAATCAAAAGCTATGGAGCACAGTGGTTAGAACACAGTACAGTGAACCCTCGAGTTTCGCGTGTTCAAGTATCGCGAAAGGGCTATTTCGCGAGTTTTCAACCAGGAAGTAAACTCCACCATCTGCGCATGCGTGCCCTTCCACGCATGCATAGATGGTGGAGTTTCCCCGCCGGGCAGAGGCTTCCCTGGGTCTTCCCCCTCTTGCCCCCGTAAGACCCCAGCGGCGGCGCGAGCAACGGCGTGGGCGGGCGGGCGGCACGCGCTTGGGGACATCCCAGCTCCGCTCCCCAGCTGGGGAAAGCGCGCGCGTTTGGGGACTCCCTAGATCCGCTCCCCAGCTGGGGAGCGGATCTAGGGAGTCCCCAAACGCGCGCGCTTTCCCCAGCAACGCGCGCGCGGTGGGGACTCCCTAGATCCGCTCCCCAGCTGGGGAGCGGATCTAGGGAGTCCCCAAACGCGCGCGCTTTCCCCAGCAACGCGCGCGCGGTGGGGACTCCCTAGATCCGCTCCCCAGCTGGGGAGCGGATCTAGGGAGTCCCCAAACGCGCGCGCTTTCCCCAGCAACGCGCGCGCGGTGGGGACTCCCTAGATCCGCTCCCCAGCTGGGGAGCGGATCTAGGGAGTCCCCAAACGCGCGCGCTTTCCCCAGCAACGCGCGCGCGGTGGGGACTCCCTAGATCCGCTCCCCAGCTGGGGAGCGGATCTAGGGAGTCCCCAAACGCACGCGCTTTCCCCAGCAACGCGCGCGCGGTGGGGACTCCCTAGATCCGCTCCCCAGCTGGGGAGCGGATCTAGGGAGTCCCCAAACGCGCGCGCTTTCCCCAGCAACGCGCGCGCGGTGGGGACTCCCTAGATCCGCTCCCCAGCTGGGGAGCGGATCTAGGGAGTCCCCAAACGCGCGCGCTTTCCCCAGCAACGCGCGCGCTTTCCCCAGCAACGCGCGCGCGGTGGGGACTCCCTAGATCCGCTCCCCAGCTGGGGAGCGGATCTAGGGAGTCCCCAAACGCGCGCGCTTTCCCCAGCAACGCGCGCGCGGTGGGGACTCCCTAGATCCGCTCCCCAGCTGGGGAGCGGATCTAGGGAGTCCCCAAACGCGCGCGCTTTCCCCAGCAACAAGCGCGCGGTGGGGACTCCCTAGATCCGCTCCCCAGCTGGGGAGCGGATCTAGGGAGTCCCCAAACGCGCGCGCTTTCCCCAGCAACGCGCGCGCGGTGGGGACTCCCTAGATCCGCTCCCCAGCTGGGGAGCGGATCTAGGGAATCCCCAAACGCGCGCGCTTTCCCCAGCAACGCGCGCGCGGTGGGGACTCCCTAGATCCGCTCCCCAGCTGGGGAGCGGATCTAGGGAGTCCCCAAACGCGCGCGCTTTCCCCAGCAACGCGCGCGCGGTGGGGACTCCCTAGATCCGCTCCCCAGCTGGGGAGCGGATCTAGGGAGTCCCCAAACGCGCGCGCACCCCAGGCGCGAGCAACGGGGTGGGCGGGCGAAGGGCGGGCGGCAGTGGAAGCAAAAACACCATCTGCGCACGCGCAGATGGTGTTTTTACTTCCGCACCGCTACTTCGCTAAAAATCGATCATCGCGTGGGGTCCTGGAACGGAACCCTCGCGATGATCGAGGGTTCACTGTATTGCAGATGAACTCTGCTCGCTGCCAGGAGTTCAATTCAGACAGGCTGAAGGTAGACTCAGCCTTCCATGCTTCTGAGGTCAGTAAAATGAGGACCCAGATTGTTAGGGGGAAAGGCTGACTCTGTAAAACCACTTAAAAGAGAGTGCTGTGAAGCTAAATAATTTTAAGTTTTATTACTATTACTACAATCCTGCACCTACAGAGTCCCACAGCCACCAGCCATTTTGTCTTGGCAATACTGAGCCATAGATATTTTACCCATATTCAGACATTGTTGAGAGAACCTTAACAATTTTGCTCAGCTTGTCTGTGGTCTGTCCCAGTTAAAATATATAATTGAATATCAACAGCATAGTGGTGCTATCAGATTCTAAACTGGCAAATTACCTCACTTAGTAATTTAATGTACTTGATGAAGAAGAAGGGAGAAAGTACTGAAACCTGGGCATCCTGAAAACAAGTGGGCTAGCATGTTATCTCCCACATTCAACATTGGCAGCAATTGACTATGAAGGAAGGAAGAGAATGTGCCATCTGTTTCCAGATCCTGGAACTAATGTAGAAGTATATTATGGTTGAGACAAGGAATGCAAAGATGGATGTACCAGCCCATCCAAGTCCACACAGGTCATCAACAAACATTGTCAAGGTTGTCTCCATACTGAAACCTCACTAAAATGGCTCCAGATTATACGCTTTCCCAAAACCCTCTATAATTGCAGCCTGACTATTGAGTGTGTTCCCTGTCAGCCTTTAGAATTGTCAGATTCAGTAGATGGAGATGACATAGAAGCTGTCAATTACCCTGATTTAACAGATGTGGGGGAAGCTAGAGAAGATAGTGAAATAGAACAGCCGTGGGACGAAAGTATGCAGAGTCATGTGTCTTCTGTTAGTTCAAGTTTAGAAGACAGTCCTTGGTTAAACCCAAAGTTCAGAAGGTTGCAGAAAAGACAGGAAGAAATTGGGGGGAGGGGAGTTTTAATATGCTATTTCAGAGTGTGTAAAATAATTAATTAATTACATTTAATTCCGTTAAATTCCAGAATTTAACGGAAGAGACAACGCTTTCTTCAAAGTGGAATAAAACCAAGATGGTGATTTATGTTGTCTCTTCCAAATCAGTGAGTGTTTCTATTGCATGATATACTGCTTTTAAAAAACAGGAACCCAACTCAGAGATAAGATGTTTTGAAGTAGACAGCTTACTAATTAGAAAAAATTGTAACTTTGTAATTTAGCCTGAAAGAGTTGAATGCATTTTTTCTGTGCCGGAGCTGTAATGACAAGAACTGAAGTGGAAGGAATAAAATAAATGTTATTTTGAAAATTAGCAGCCTGTAAAGCTCTTATTATTTAGTGGAACAATCAGCCTGATTCCAGCCCAGATCCAGAACACTGATTATCTGCTCAATAGCTGTCCTGAAAAAGGGAAGATTGGTGACAAGAAAATAGTGTCTAAACCTATTTGGCCAATAAGACATACCACCCTCATCCCCAAAGAAACCGTCATCAATTCTTGACTGCTTGCCAGCCTGTCTCAATAAGCTAGGAAGGGGCTGGATCCAGCATGTAGGGCTGAACTAACAGCAAAAACTCTACTACCTCCAATTCATCCCAAATCAGACTGTTTCTTGTAACTGAATCAGACTTGACCTGCCATTTAACAGCCAACTCAGCTCTGATCAGAGTGACTAATCTGCCAAAATACTGAATATTCCTCAAAGTGATCCTGTAAATGGTCCAGAGTTTCTTCCTACTGATAAAAAACACAGCCACCCTAAAACAGCTGCTATATGTCTATATGCTATAATAAGTACAGAGAAATGCTGGTCTTTTACTGCTCTTTTTGCCATAAAGTAAGCCTAGGAGCGGGCTCTTACCTGCTTTTATTCAGATGTGATTTGAATGTTCCTCCAACAGCTCCAGGCAATTTTTTAAAGCAATTCTTCTAAAGGTCTTCAGCAAAGATCTTCTCATGAACAGCAAGCAGGAAGAAACTACACAGAGGTGATCTGCAGCTCTACCCACCCACTCTTTCCAGGCAACAATCAAGTTCTCAGCTATGCCACCCATCCGATTCTTGGGAAAGACTGCAAACTCCATCTAAAATTCCTTTCAGTCTATAATTATCTGGGTATTAAATCTAATGTGTGACAATGGTATGCATTAGGCCATTGATGGCTTGATGTAGTTTCATGGTTATCAGGGAAGCTAGAAATTTGCTATCTGGACTTAATGCTGTCATGTAGCAAATTGAATTCTCTGGGCACCAATAGTCTCAGACACTCTATTGTCAACCTAGCAATGGAATCCAGAGCTCAGGCATGAACGAATGAGCAGCAGAGAAGACAATATACTAGAAGATGGTATAAACAATCATCTCTATTCTTTAGAACCGAGTTTCAACCAAAGAACCTTACATTAGGTTATCTGAGGACCAAGGTCTTGAGAGCCATCAAGGACTTGTAGATAACAAAGAGTCATAGCCAGCACTCTGGTCTCAGCTATTACAAGAACTCAAAACTTTAATGATCACACATCAGGTAGAAGGATACCTCAGCCTGGGCCCAGCAAGTTTAATGTCCTCATATATGATAGGGATCATAGACAAGAGCCTTTTACAGTTGGCCTTTGAAAGATCTGCAGTTGTCTTTTGGAAAACATGACCCATATTTTCTTCTTTAAATTCTGATGGTAGCAGTAAGAGCAGGTGAAAGCCATAATTTTCTACTTTCTTTATCTCCTAACAATAGCAATTGTATTGCCTCTGCTATTCCATATACCAGCACTGTCTTTCTTCAGCATATTTATTTGGCTCCAGGGCAGTTTTGAGTTATCACATTGTGAGATATCTTCAGTTAGTGAAGTCCTCCCGTAATTTTCTGAAAAAATACCTCCTATATAAATTTTTGATGTTTGTTTGGAGCAGTTTTATAGGCTAAAATGTGGACCCTGTCTTCTATCTATTTATTTAAAACTCTGCAATAAATTGATATTTGTAAAAATAAACATTACAAACTATTAGACTGTGCTATATGCTGTTCTTGACTCTGGTTGTTTAACCAAGTCTAACCGCTTGTGTGATATAGATTGCACATTCCACGCTAAGCTAAAAGCCATGATTTACAAATTAGAATGCCTGGGTTCACACAATACTAGGCTATATCAAAAAACCATATTATCTCCTAGCCTGTTGTATCAAGGTAAATTTAGAAAAGTGCTGAAAATAAAACAATAAGCATGACATGGATTGGATCCACCTTCTAACCTAATAGCATTTTCATTGGCAATCAATTTGTGTTCATTTTTTTCCTTCATCTCTTCCTCCATTCCCTGGCTGGAAACCTGTTCAATTCTTCTAGGAACTCTTGCCGGAAGCCAGAAGAACAAACAGTAGGAAAGAAAATAATCTGTCTCATTTATGCCACTGGGAGCATTCCAAGTAGAACTTTAATGCACCTATGAAATAAAATGTAAGACACAGTATATCAGTGATGGTGAATCTATGGCACAGGTGTCAGAGGTGGCACGTGGAGCCATGCCTGCCAGTGCACAAGCCGTTGCCCTAGCTCAACTCCAGCATGCATGTTCGCACTGGCCAGCTGATTTTTGATTCACACAGGGGCTCTGGGAGGGCATTTTCGGCTTCCGGAGGGCCTCTGGGAAGGAATGGGGATGTGTGTTTTGTTTTGTGTTAGCTTTCTATGAAATTTATGTTTTTAAGTAATCTTCTTCACTTCGCTTAGAGGAGTATTATCATAGCACAATTGTGCAACACAATGTGTATTGGGCACATAAACACACTGACTCCAAAATAAGCTTATGTGTTTTATTTCTTCTTCTTGATGAAACTTGTTTTATGTTTTCACAAACAACAATTTGACAGCAGAACTATATTTCTGTTCTCAAGTAATAACATATATACACAGTCCTTGTACTTTAGAGCCTATCCTAATCCTAAATATTCTATCTATGAACATTATATATATATATATTCCCTCATGAACTCTAACATTAAGAGAATACATCTGCTTTCTGTGATGCAGATTTACCAACAACCAACCTACCAAAGAAAAGAATTCTACAACTGCCAAAACTGACTATATACCAGTATGCAAATTAGCCCTCATGTACCATTCTATTCCCCCTTTTCCATGCTGCATGCTAAAACCCTGTTCCAGGGAAGTCTCTGGAGCCTAGGGAAAGTGAAAAATGGGCCTATCGGCCATATCAGATATTAGGAAATGAGCTCTTTCTGGCCTCCAGAGGGCCTCTGAGGGGTGCGGAGGAGGCAATTTTCACCCTCCCCAGGCATTGAATTATGGGTATAGGCACTCATACAGGTGCAATAGCGTGTGTGCACATGCTTTCGGCATCAGAGAGAAAAAAGGTTCACCATCACTGGAGTATATTTTAAGACTATAGTGCCGCCATCTATAACAGAGATCTTCATACTTGGCAACTTTAAGATTTCTGGACTTCAACTCCCAGAATTTTCCAGCCAACTTTAATTTGCTGGCTGGAGAATTCTGGGAGTTAAGTCCACAAGTCTTAAAAATGCCAAGTTTGGGGACTCCTGATCTATCACTTTGGATCGACAGTTCCAGCCATATAATTTATAGAACATGTTCTATAACTTTTAGTTTATTATTAATTTATCATAGTAAAACTATAAAAAAAGATTAGCTGGTATAATCAAGGAGATGAAATTTTATTTCCCATAAACAAACAAAAAAAGGAATATATAGTTTGTACCATGGAAGTTCTAAATGATAAACATTACAGAATATTACAGAAGATTTAAAAAATATGGCAGCAATGCCTTTCCCCCTATACCATCAAATTAGAACTAAAGATTTTCTAATGGACTTATTGGGCATCCTTAGGTAATAGTTAAGAATGGTTTAAAAAAAAACCTCTTCAAACATTATTTAATTAACTCATGCCAGCCATTATCCTGTGATTTTTATTTTTTTTAGAGAAGCAAAAGACACAGCACAACTATATCAGTAAAAGATTGGGGTCAATCAGCAATTATTATTACTGATAATGTCCAGATCAATGTTGTATCTCCTTGCTAAGAAAAATATTCCACAAAATTAAAATTAAAATGGTATTTTGATTTGGGGTCAATGTGTATGTTTTAATACATAATGAGAAAAATGTCCAATGTTTGATTTGGAAAGTCTAACATCATCTATAGAAATTAAAATATGATTTTGGTGGAGATGTGCAAAACCTGTTGCCTGGGGAATTTTTTTTAAAATTTAAGACAGGCCAGATATTTATTTATTTAATCAAGTACGTATTTGTAATATACACAGATATTACATTATATACATAAGATATTACTTTATATACATAAGATAGGTACTGATAAGAGGCAACATTAGGAAAGGGACAGTAGGCACGCTGGTGCGCTTATGCATGCCCCTTACTAGGAATCGGGTGAGGTCAACAATTGACAGTCTAAGGGTAAAACTTTGAGGGTTTGGTAAAGTAAAGTTTTGGGGGTTTGGTGATGAAACCACAGTGTCAGGTAGTGAGTTTCAGGCATTAACTACTCTGTTGCTAAAGTCATATTTTCTACAGTCAAGTTTGGGGCAGTTCACTTTAGGTTTGTATCTGTTGTGTGCTCGTGTATTGTTGTGGTTGAAGCTGAAGTATTTGTTGACTGGAAGAACGTTGTAGCAGATAATTTTATGAGTTAGGTTTAGGTCGTGCTGAAGGCGACTTAGTTCGAAGCTTTCTAAGCCCAGGATTTCAAGTCTAGTTGCGTACGGTATTCTGTTGTGGGTAGAGGAGTGGAGGACTCTCTGGACACTTTCTAATGTATTTATGTCTGAGATGTGGTGTGGGTTCTAGACAGATGAGCTGTATTCAAGGATTGGTCTGACAAATGTTTTGCATGCTCTGGTTAGTAGTGTGATATTACCAAAGAAGCTACGTGAGATTAGGTTAACAACTCTTGAAGCCTTTTTATTTATTTATTAGATTTCTATTCCGCCCTTATTGAGATGACACAATGGGATTTAGCACTTAGGTCATTTGATATAAGTATTCCAAGATCCCTTTGACAAAGTGAGGGTGGTCTGCAAGGTCTTGTCTATTCAGCTTGAATTTGGTGTTCTGATTCTTTTTGCTGATGTGTTGGACAGAGCATTTGTCGGTTGAAATTTGGAATTGACAGATGTTTGGCCATTCTGACACAAAGTCAAGGTCTTTTTAGCAGTGCTGTTGAAGAGTTTTACATCATTAGCGAAGAGAGGCAGTTGCTTGTAATGTGATTGCGAAGGTCATTTATATAGACTATAAGGAATGTTGGTCCTAGAATGCTGCCTGTTAACAGGAATAGGATTAGAGAGGGCACTCCCTATTTTGACCACTTGTCTGTTTGACAAGAACACAATTATCTATTCATGTAGGGGTCCAGAGATGCTGTAGGGTTTCAGTTTCAGACATAGTTTATTGTGAACCACTAAGTCAAAGGCTTTACAGAAGCCTATCTAAATTGTATCTATTGTTTTGCCCTGGTCAAGTTTTGAGGTCCATGTGTTTTTGTAGTGTAGTAGTTGTAGATTGCAAGATAATATTTTCCTGAAACCAAATTGCTTGTTTGAAAGTAGGTTGTTAGTTTCTAGTTGGAGGGTAATGGATTGATTTATGATTGATTCCATGACTTTGCATGTGACACAGCATAGAGAAATTGGTCTGTAGTTTTCTACTAGACTGGGATCTCCCTTTTTGAAGATGGGGAATGACTGTTGCTAGTGATCATATGTTTGGTAGGGAACTGAGCTTGTAGAATTTTTCAAAGATTATACAGCTATGGCTGTAGAGAGCTTTTTTAGGAAGCATGCACATCAGATTCGATTGACAGAGAAAGTTTTAGGCCGTGTAGAGCTTTTTCAATGTTGTCTTCAGTGAAGTCTATTTGTGTTAAATCATTGTGAGCATTTGTGGTACAACTAAGGAACTTTGGCCATGAGCCATTGCTGTTTACAAAGACTGAGCCAAAGAATGAGTTGAAGAGGTTAGCTTTGACTGTTTCATCATAGCATTCTTTGGGTCCTTTAAGTGGTGGGAGGGATCTCAAGTCCTTACATTTGCTGTTTACAAAGTTGTAGAAGGTGTGGTTGGATTTTGTATGCCGAAGGTTTTCCTCTTGTTTACTGTGATAGTTGGAGCATTCCATCTTTATTTGGTGGCATATATTTTGTAGTGGTTTTTGAAGTCAGCTACATAGCCTGCTTTGTTTTTTTGCCAGAGGGATTTTTTTAATTGTAGCTTCCTTATAGATATGGATAGTTTGTTTTTCTTGGTTATGGTGGTTATTAGTGGTATGTGTAGTCTGATAGTCCTTTTGACTTAGAGCAAGAAGATGTTATAGAGATTGTTGGCAATGTTACAGCCAGAAAATAGAGTTTGCCAGTCGATGGTTGAGAGAGTGTCTATGAGTTCATAGTTGGCTTTTTAAAAGTTGTACCTGGGTGTTCCATTATTAAGATGATTCTTGCAATGGTGTAAATTGAAGCTGAAGTCTATCACGTTGTGGTTGCTGTTGGAAAAGGTTTTTTTTTTTTATAGTCCATAAATTCTGATTTTGTTATTGCAGAATATGAGGTCAAGGCAGATGTTTAGTCTAGTATTGTTCATTACTAGTTGGTCGAGTCCCAGATTGGTAGCAATTGCTAATTGCACACATTAGCAATGAAGCTAATTAATGTTCATAAACAGGTACGGCAGATAACTTCCGAATTTTAGCTTTTAGTTAGTTTCATGATTTTCTCTACCTAGTGGGGCTGAAATACTGTAAGCTAGATGGACGTTTGTAATGATTAAGAGAAAATTATTGTGGTTTCAAAGTATGTAAAATTCCTTCAAAGAATCGAAAGGTTCTACGGAAGGATTCTTAGTTCTACCATATCATGTCTTCCAATAAACATAACGGGAAACATATTTTTAGTTTGTGCGTGTATATGAGTGTGTGGTGGTGTTGGCAGGCCAAGGATTCTTTGCATGCTTTCTTTGATGCTATTCTCATGATATAAAGAAAAACTGCCATGATGAATATTTGTAAACAACTGCTTTATTTAATTATTAATATTTGCATTTTCGGAGAACCCAAAGGTCTGGTAAGATATATCTTTCTAGAAGTAATCGGCTACAATATTTTAAGCTTTTTTTTAAATCAAGCTTCAGTTAAAATTTCCTTGTTGGTACAACCAGGCAAAGTCAATTTGCTGTCACTCTATTCAAAAAGAACTTGCAATTGGATTTGGCTGTACAAAACCTGAATGGGGTATTGATGCCATAAATATGCTTCTTCTCCCTCCTGGTTGGTAAACTTTTTTAATTCATCTGTGCAACAAAGTGAGAAGTCTGTTTAAAGCTCCTGGGAGAAATTGTTATTTCTCTCTCTAAGCACTTCAGACAGGGCACAGGGGCATCTAGTAAAGTAATGAGTATTCTTAGCGAATCTTCAAGCCTATATTCACAATCATCTTTTCCTCTCTGCTTTGCAGAAATTATAATTTTTAAGAAAGACGTTTTGTGATAGCAAAAGGAAAGTCTGTAGATATATAAAATATATATTTTATTGTGTGTGTATACACGCACACACGCACACACACACCTGTACAGAATATACAATTATAAGTGTAAATACTTGTACTTTCAGAAAGAAAAAAAGGGTGGCAGTTGTAGAAGAAAGCTCTTAACAGGTATCTTTTATTGAATTCCTTTTTCATAATAAAAAAAGCCTTAATACTGAACAACAGAGATTATGTATTTTAACCTGCAGACAGTTTCTTACAATTGGACAAGGTTGTGAAAGGCATAAGACACTTCCCAAAAAGTAACAGTTTTAAAACAAGATATTATTTCATCAATATCTATTTGCTAGTATTGTACATTATCTTTCAGAAAGACATAAGACCTTCCAAGCCATTTTATTACATTTAATGCAAAAATTATACCATGATATATTTATGAACCAGAATTAATCCACCATCTGTTGTGAGTGCTCCTTGTCCACCTCTGGTAATGATAGATTCTGAGGAGGATGAGCCAGGCCCAACTTGGTACCCTGGGCCAGTAGTGTTGTCAGCTGATGCAGAGAGTGGGAGTGAGAGAGAAATAGACCTGGATGAACCTGAAGTATCACCAGAGGTGGCAGATATACCAATGACAGTAGATTCTGACTTAGAGGAGGAAGATCTGGAGCCTTTGCTAGATGCCCGCTTTAGAAGATTAAAGAAAAAGACAAGAATACTTGTATGGAAAAAGGAAGTAGTCTGTAGTTTGTTAACTCTAGGGAATTGTTGACCACTTCCTATAGGTATTTAAGGGTGGCATATGGGTAATTTGAGTTGGAGTTACAATGCTTTGCAATGGGGTTGGATGATGATTTGAGGTCTCAGCCAAGTTACCCTAAACATCTGTTATTTCCCTGCTAAAAATCCTTGGAGAAAAAGTGCCTTGTCTGCTGAAATGCTGGAAAGCTGTAAAAGTAAGTCCATGAAACTTGAGCATCCTTATCCCATGAAGGAATGCGAGCAGCTTTGATCTTTGGCAGCAGCCTAGCTGTGGAAATGTTATATCTTAATTAACCTCAAGCAAAAACTGCCAAGATTATCTCATACGCATGATGTTAGCTTGTAAAAATAAGATTTTATGTATAAAAGACTGATTTGAAATATCAGTGCGTGGATTCCTCCTTCGTTTTCAAGCTGTGAGCCTGGGATCGAAAACCATCACACTTATACCACAAAATAATTTTGCATTACTGTAAATGCCTAAAGATCTACATCATGTTGGAATTTAACATATATAAAGAAAAAGGTAAAAGGTTTCCCTGTCTAGTCATATCTGACTCTATGGCGAGGTGCTCACAACTGCAATTGTGCTCATAATTTTTAGCTTTTTTTTTTTTGCTTTACATACTGTGGACATGCAGGTGTGCCCATGTTTTGGCATGGTAACTGCACCGAAACACGGGCGTACCTGCGTGTGATTTCTCTACCTGCCTAGGTGCAGTAGCAGAATTGCGCTGGACTCCATTAGCACTCAGAGCCACGGGGCACATCACCATTCCACCTTAGCAGCCCACCTCTGCAAACATTACATTAAAAAGTTACTTGTAAATGAGGAATACCGGTAAAAGCTTTTTTAAAAAAGTTGGTTCAATCGCTATATATTCTTAAGTGATTTAAAATTTGTGCATCAACTCATAACATTCCTGGAAGACACTTTTCTAGTAAGTAAAAGCACTGGAAAAAACTTATTTTAAAACAATCCTGAAAGTTCTGAGAAGAGTCTGGATAAGGAGGAGGGTTCCAGCCAATCAGATGAGGTTTTGGGGCACCTGGTTATCAGCTATCACTAATGACCAATAAAGTGGGTTAGAGCTTCTTTAAGCAAGAACAATCTCTTCTGTATTTCCCCTGAAGCTGAGTTAATTAAGAAAGAAGCATCTCCTGTGTATTTATTTTTTTAAAAAAAATATTTTAAAAAAATTATATTTTTTATAAAAAATAAAAAATATTTATTTTTTAAAAGAATACATGCAACTGGCAGCATGTGTGTGTTGGTCAAGGACAAAAGGGGTCAGAAATATGAAATTTAGTACCAAAGGATTATAGGTTTCCTACTAAAATACTGGCCAAATTTATGTGGCACACCTGAGCTACAAACTAGCCATCTACATACAAATATATAGTAAGTTTCAAACACTATATTAAGCAAAAAAAAAAAAGTCCCAAAACACTCTTTGAAGTGTTGGGTTCTCCAGAACAGTCCCACATGTGCTTTTTCAAGAGGCACAAAGGAGCTTTGTTTTTCTTTTCTTTTGAAGATATTTGAAGAAAAATGTCCAGTTGCCTCTTGAAAATGCACCTTTGGGACAACCATGGCCTGGGTGACTGAGAATCTCTACAGACTTTCTCCAGAACTCCTAATTAGGCTGGACAGTAAAGAAAACAGAAGGTTGAGGAAAGCTGAACAATATCCACTGTCTGCATTTTTTCATAGCCTTAAAATAGAAATGTGGGAAAATGTAAACATTCAAATTAGGTACTTTGACTAGCATGGGTCATTTATCATTCTTTGCACTTTCCTTCAAAGTCCTGTGTGCAATTTGAAGACAAGAGATTCTAGCTATAACCCACCCCCACACCCAATATCCCATGATTAAGATGATAAATTCAGACAGCAAAGTTTTCATATTTGCTAAATACTCCTTCCCCATTCCTCCTTTTTCATATTGTCTGTTGAAGGATAAAATACCCCGGGTTGCCCAAATAGTGGAATCATCTTTAGACTTATTTGGTTAGCTATTAAACTGGTTACACAGATTTATCAGGATACCTCAGTTATAATATTTGTTTTTAGTAAGATATGCTTGTTTAAACTTCTAAGATTTATTCCTAGGGGGAGAGGTTTGGAGGGGCGGAATAATAATTACGTTAAAATTAGATAATCAAGCTCCTAATTTTCCCCCAGTACTTTTCAAATGAAACACCTCTCTGGCATATTAGTACCACCACCACCACCCTGTTCAATTGTTGTCCGATTCTCCAACAAGTCCTGTAGCTTTCTTGGCTTGGGAAAGCTAATTTGAAGAGCCATTAACCACAGACACACTGAATGCATTTGTTTCAGGGCTATTCTGTTATTAGATGGGTCCACTCTATTCTGAATATCTTGGATGCTGCAAAAAAGGGAAGAGGAAAACCTTTACCAAAACCTTTATTCAAAAGCCTCAAGATTCTTCCTTTTCTGAATTACCATATTAACTTCAAAGCTGCCTTATAGATCCATCATTAGAAGAAACTTCAGCCTAGATTGGTTTCACAGCAACAGACTTTTTGCAAACCTGTACATGTAATCCTCAACTTATGGACTACAAAGGAACTCAACATTTCTGTTGTTATAAGAGGAGAAATTTGTTAATTGACTTTTGCCCCATGTTACGAACTTTCTTGCCAAGGTTGTTAAGTGAACCACCGCAGTTGATAAGGTAGAAAACTAATTAGTAAGCTATGCCTGGAATGCACTACCTGATTTTGTGGTTTCTTCCCCAAACCCCAAAAGCTTTAACCTTAGATTGTCTAGTCCAGTGTTTTTCAACCAGTGTGCCGTGGCACACTAGTGTGCCGCGAGACATGGTCAGGTGTGCCGCGAAGAAGGAAGTTCAGGTTTCGGTCTCGCAACTTTTTGCTGAGAGAGAGAGAGAGAGAGAAAGAGAGAGAGAGTGAGAGAGAGAGAGAAAGCAAGAGAGAGAGAAGAGAGAAAGAGAGAAAGCAAGAGAGAGAAAGAAAGCAAGAGAGAGAGAGAAAGAGGAAGAAAGAAAGAAAGAGAGAAAGAGAGAAAAGGAGAGGAAGGGAGAGATGATGATTGAGACAGAGAAGGAGAGGAAAGAGAGAGAAACAAAAGAGAGAGAGAAGTGACTCTTGATTTAAAGCATATGATAAAAAGCACCCAGAGAATAAGAGAGAAAAAACCCCCCAGCCCTCACCTGTTTTTGGAAAGGGTTCCAGAATGTGTACACACACACACACACACACACACAAGGGGGGGAGGAGACAGGGATGGAAAAAGAGAAGAGAGTGTCTTAGGGTGTAATTTTGGTTGGTGGTGTGCCCCAGGATTTTGTAAATGTAAAAAATGTGCCGTTGCTCAAAAAAGGTTGAAAATCACTGGTCTAGTCAACCTCTCCCTGTTTCTAAGAGGTCTGTAAGGGGCATGCATAAGCGCACCACTTTGTCTACCATCCCTGTCCTACATTGTCCTCTTTTATCATTAGTTTTTACTTATGTTTATTTGTTTTGTCATGTATGTATTGGTGGTATACAAACATATATTTATTTAGGTACATATTAGTAAAAGAGAAACATTACGACAGGATATGGAGGACACTCTAGTGCACTTCTGCATGCCCCTTACTCACCTCTTAGGAATCTGGAGAAGTCAACTTATGTTTATACAAACTACTGTACTACTATCCTATACATGTTTGACAAAAAAATAAAATAAAATAAATAGTTGTTATGCGAATCTAGCTTCCACACTGACTTTGCTGGTCAGCAGATTGCCAAAGGGGATCATGCATCCGCGGTATGCTTCCATGGTCACAAATACGAACAAGTTGCCAAGCACCTGAATTTCGATCACGTGAGGTTGTAACGGGGGGGGGCGGGGAACCGACCCTAAGTCACTTTATGAACTGTCGTAAGTCGAGGACGACCTCTACGGCTAAGCGAAGCCCCAAACGCTACTGCAGTCCGTTGCGCACCGAGGCGCGTTTCTGAACGCCAAGAGGGAAGGGGGGGGGGGAAGCGCCACGCGATTGGGAAGCGACCGAGAAAAGAGGAAAGCAAATCCCGCTCCCCCTTCCCTGCCGCCCACCGTTTTCCCCAACTTACGGCTTTCCTTATTTCTCTTCTAGGCACCTTCTTTTCGGTCGTCTCTTTGGTCAGCCGCCGCGGATCCCTTCCAAATAGGTTCCACCACGCCCCCCAACTCGCGCGAAGGCTCCCCCGGAGGGAGGACGCGCTCGCTCTTCTGCCTTTTCCAAGCGCTCGCAATCGCCAGTCTGAGGGAGGGGAGCGTGGCCGCGGGCATATGGCTAAAAAGCTGCCGCCTGGAGCGCGCCGGCTGGCGATGTTTGCAAACAGCTCCGGCTCTTGGCAAGGAGTGGGTGGCCCCCTGCTCCCTCACTTGTCGGAAGAACCCCCGTTTCCCCTCTTTTCTCAAGGGGGAGGGAGAGGAAGGGCGGCGAGAGAAGCTTTACTTTCCGCCTTCCAGCTTCTCCTTCCTCTATTTTTCCCTCAAAAATGTAATATTCTCTGAATTGAAACCCCCGGGGTACATTCAGCGGCGCGTGTATGTGTGGAGGCGGGAGGAGGTTGTTGTTTTTTTAAGCCGAAAGGGAGGTAATTCCGCGAGGCTTGTCCAACGACGCCGTCGATACGGACAAGGCGGCTGAGGGTGGTCCACGTTTCAGCCGCCGGTCGGATTCGTCGCGCGGGTCAGACCGCCAGAGGGCTTCCGAGCAAAAAAGGAGGCGCGACTCCCCTTCCTTTAAAAAAATAAAATAAGGCGCGAGGACTTCGGTTCGTCGCCTCCCGCGGGCGCTCTGAACCGTCCTCCCCCCTCACCTGGTGTCCCTCGCTATTTCCTTCTTCGCAACCGGGTGGGAGAAAAGAGGAGGAGGAAGAGGAGGAAGGCGGCGTCCTTTTCGGCAGATCGACATTCCCATCTTTACGCCGAGTCCTAAAGGGGAGCCAGGCTGAGGAGAGGGAGGTTGCTGCTCGCTTTGCTTCCACGTGCCGGTCACTCCCTGGCCGGCTTCCCGCCTTCGCAAGAGGTCCCGCAGCCGCTGTCATTCACACATACACAGTCCTTCCTCCGCCTCGGTTTGCCGGCGGGGGGGAAAGGGGGGGGTTATGGCGAAATGCTGGGACTGGCCTGACCGTCCGAGAGGACGCCGCGGTGATAAGCAACCAACCCCGGCGGCTTAAAAACCACCCGGCTACGCAGCTGCTCAAAGCACCAACTCTTCCCTCCCGAGCCCGGGGAAGCAGCGCGGACACTTTGCAAAAACTCCGCGCCGGTCCTTTGCGCGTTGTCGACGTGCGGAATCCAAGGGGCCGTTGCGGTTTAAACGAGACCAGTAACAGAAGCTGCGGGAGGGGGGGCAAAGCGCCTGCGTGAGCCCGAGAGGGAAGGGAAAAAAAGAGAAAGAAACAAGAAAAGGAAGCGGGAGGAGTCAACGCGAGAGGCGGCGGAGGTGAGGGGGAACTGGTTGCGGAGCTGTGGCCGGGGCGGACTTTTTCCCTGGGCTCCCTTGAAGAGAAAAAAGGCCGGCGGGAAAGAAACCTGCGCGCCACAGCCGCGGGACGTTCCCACTGGAGGAAAGAACACGCCCGGCCGGTCTGGGTCAAAAGCAGTCAAGAGGGCCCCGCAGGCAATGGCGGCTCGCAGTCGGAACTGCTCGGTCGGCTTTCCTTAGCCGAGAAGCGGACTTGCAACTGTGTGTGTGTGTGGCGGTGACTGGGGTCGCCCACTTTCCACACCCGCGGTGGAGCTGACTTTCCCAGGCATTGCTTGCTTGTCTCTCTCCCTCCCTCCCTCCCTTCCCTGGAGCTTGGACCCCGCTGAAGGTGCGCGGCGGCTGGCCGGGCCATGGAGACGCCGGCGGAGAACCCGAGCAAGGCGGCGGAGTACCTAAAGGAACTCAACAAGATAATCGAGACGCAGCAGGAGCTGCTGGAGAAGCAAAAGCTCCGGATAGACGAGCTCGAGCAGCAAGTGGCCAAGCTGTACCGCGAGAACGGCCGGCTCCAGGAGGAGCACCGGCGGCACCTGGCCACTTGCAGGCTGCTGCTTCTGCAGCAGCAGGCTGCCCTGTCCGCACTGCCGGGGAAGGGGCAAGAAATCGCCCAGCGTG
Source organism: Erythrolamprus reginae (assembly GCF_031021105.1). Classification (NCBI taxonomy): domain Eukaryota; kingdom Metazoa; phylum Chordata; class Lepidosauria; order Squamata; family Dipsadidae; genus Erythrolamprus; species Erythrolamprus reginae. The sequence goes on from NC_091951.1 coordinate 85,284,905, forward strand.
AAAAGTAAGGAACGGGGGTCACGCGTCTTAATCGACGTGTGGAGGGGGGCACGCGTAAACGCTTTTAAAGCAGGCCAGGTGACCACGGAGCATTAGCCACCGGGCTGGTTAAAAGCCGATGCTTCTCCCTGCCTTGGGGGCTGTCTCTGGCTGGGTAGTTGTGAGGTTACGGATGATCTCAGAACAAAAGCCGCGTTTTCTCCTTCGCCCTCTCCAATTCCCCGCTGGTTTCTTTCGGGCTTTGATTGATGCTCTTCCTGGTTTTGCCTCTTTTCTCTTGTGGGCCAGAGTGCAAAAGGCGAATAATAATGTTTTTTTAAAGAGAGCGAGAGAGCTGAGGTGTTTGTGGCAACCTCCCTCGGCTGGCTGGCGAAGTTGTCTCTCCTTCGAGGAATGTATTCCTAATTTCCTGCCCCGATTCACCCCAAAAAGGGATGATTTCTGGGAGAGGGTTTTGAACCCCGCGGTTTGCCTGTGGACAGAAACTGTGGCTACTGCTAAGGGATCCGGAAGGCTTCCAAGAAGAAAGGGTGTGAAGGATGCTGTTTGGTGCCTTCTAGTCCTGGAGAAAGAATTGGTCTTCTAGTGCAAGGCAGTGTGATGAGTGGCGTTTGGAGACTTTGGAGGTGGAGTTAGTTACGAACGAATGAGAGTCAGTAAACATTGGCAGGTGGCCACCCTTCTGAACTGTGACTCCTTCACATCTAAACTTGTTGATCGTCAGGAACCAGTTTGCTCTCAATCCTTGGCTCTATTTTCAGATGGCTTTAAGCTTCCATAATGCAATGCTTGCTGCAGATGGAAAGGCGTTTAGCTATATTACTGCTTACCATAAGGTTATTTCAAAAACAGAAGAACCTCTCTGATTTTTTTTTTAAACAAATGATTGAAATTACAATTAGCACATGTCTTTAAGTAGATTTGGAAAACCTATTTATTAATCAGAATTCATGGCACAAAATGTTCAGGTACTTTGTTTTTTGGATTTTGTTACATTGTTTGTCTGTTTTGTTTTCCCCCAACCTCAATAAATGTAAAAAGTTTTTTGAGATGACCAGTATGTCTTCTTAAACTTAATAATTGTGATATAGTTAAGTAAAACTGTATCTCTCTTTTGGGACTGTTCAGCTAATGGGTTTAATTAAATTGCTCAAAAAGTGTTCATTGATAGATGCCTAATTAGTTACTGGTAGAAAGTATTAAAGGGGTTTTTTTTTACAGCTGGGTTAAAAGCCATTCCCTTCCATTGGAAAAGGGGAATGACTCTTAAAATGATGCATGCTATTACTAGTCCGCATGATTTAAAAAGAAACTTTTCATTCAGACTGTATACCTAAGACAGATGTACTAAAATGTATTCAGATAGTAGTATTGTCTTACAATGCAAATACTGATCATAATTCAACATTAGAAACTACCTTGTTTCTGCTGCATGTGGGTTTTAAAACTGAGTTGCTGTCTCTGTTCCAACATTTGCATCTGTATTGCAGTGTTTTTCAATTGCAAATTCATATAGATAATATTTACAATGTGTGCACTTGGAAAAATATAATCAACTGCTTATGTGCAGAGGTGACTTCCGTCTAGGAAAATATGTTATGTTGGAATAGGAACTATATTCCTTTTCTAGCTAATGTAGTTACTCAGTGTAAAGTCCCAGGAAGTGGGCTTAAATGTTTGTTATCTGTCCAGTATAAAGGTATGTATGAGTGAGGTATGTCTTTTATTTGTTTGCTGTCCACCAAACACTGTTTTGCTGGCCTCTTGTTATTTTTCTCCTTGTTGTTGGGTACATTGTTTATTTTAGTAAAATATGTAACATTTTTACATGATAGAAATGTTAAAATTGATTTAAATCATGTTGAGGCTAAATCCTGTTTAATAACAAATCATTATATAAACTGATGAAATAAGTGATTGAACCTGTAAGAAGGGTGGGAAACAATTCCTCTAACCTATAATGCAGTTTACAATAATGTGTGCTTCTCTTAGGAAGGAGAGGTCCTGCTTTCACAGTAAGAGGGTTGATTTAAAAAAGAAACCTTAATTCTATGTATGTTTGTGTATAAAGCCAGAGAATAAATTATATAGATGTGCCTTCTGTCATATTTTAGACATTTTCTTATCAATGTACCTTTACCAATTCTTACCAATTGATACTTTTACCAATATCAGACACGATATGTATTATTTGTCATGTTTTCATTTATTTGTTTCTTCTGATTTTCCAAGAAAGCAGTTTTTTTCTTGGAAGAAAGCAGTGAGTTACAGCTTTGAGAGCCACAGTATTCTTAAAGTCTCTCTAAGTGGATTTGATGTTGGGATCAGTATTAATCTGGGGTATTTATGGAATGCTTATAATCTTTCTGAGGTATAGCCAGAACAGCTCAGGGCAAACATTTAAAGTTACCAGGCTTCTGTTATCACAAGAGATGTTGATCCAAGAGGCGTTATTTTGTGTGATATGAATATTGACAACATACTGTTGGTTTAGCCAGAAAAACGCTGGCTCTGTAATTAGACTTTTCAGAACTAGACGTTGTGCTCCACTTTCTCCTTTGACTCTGTTAAGCAACCTGAAAAAAATCCATGTAGGTTTTTACTAATATGTAGTATAGGGGTGGATTCTAACTTACCTCACCACTGGTTCGCTGCCTCCCGTGCCACATGGCTGCATGTGTATTGCATGCTGTGTGGCTGTACCACACAGGTGTACATGTATTTTGCGTGCATGCGCAGTACCAAAAACATTGCTTCTGCAATGCAAAAACCAGAAAAAATACCTTAGCATACACCCCCCCCAAATGCTTCAACAGACCAGCACCAAGAGAACCATCTCGGTAACATCACCATTGGTTTACTACCCATTGTATAGAACCAATGCAAACCAGGAGGGGCCCACCTCTGACGTAATGCAATGTTGTTAGGATATCTGAAAAAAGTATAACTATATCTGCCCCAAAACAATAATTTTAAATTATGTATCTTACTATAAGCTACTGGGGTACAAACTCTGATCGATAATACAGACCAGGGGTGTCCAACTTTGACAACTTTATGACTTTTGGACTTCAATCCCCAAAATTTCCCTGCTACCAATTGAGATTACCACAGATAGTGTTGGATTTAAAAATATTTCACGAATGTACGGTTAAGAATGTTTCAAGCCTAACTTAGGACCGTGATGGCGAATCTATGGCAGGCCTGCTGGCACAGGAAACATTGTCTTAGATCAGTTCTAGCGCGCATGTGTGTGCTGGCCAGCTGATTTTCGGCTGGCCACACCCTCTCTCCTCCCAGGAGTTTTCAGTGGCCCATTTTGAAGTAAGTGAAGGGCTTGTGTGGAGGCTCTGGAAGGGTCTATACTCTGGAGGGCCTCAGGAGGAGTGGGGGAAGCTGTTTTTACCCTCACCAAGCACCTAGAAAGCCTCTGGAGCCTGGGGAGAGCATCCCATTGGAAGTTGGCAACCTTTCTGGCCTCCTTAAGCCCTCTGGGAGGTGAGGAAGGCTATTTTTGCCCTCTCTCCAAGCCCCTAGAAAATCCAGGGAGCCTGGGAAGGGTGAAAAATGGGCCCATTGTGCCAAAAGCAGGGGGAGAACGGGATTGTGTGCGGGTAGTGAGATGCATGGAATTATGGGTGTGGGCACGCATGCATAACCCTCCCCCTGTGCTCCTGTGCAATGACAAAAAGATTAGCCATCACTGGACTAGGGATATGATGAAAACAGTATTATGGGCCACAGCAGAAAAAAAACACAGTGCTAGGGCACTCTGTATGCCCTAATACAAATGATGGACTGTCTTCTTTCTGACATTCTTGAGCAGTTTGTCTCAAGCTGATTTTTCCTTTGTGATTAGAATTGGAACCAACTAAATCATTGGAACCAACTAATTCATTCATTTTTTTTGGATCACATATATTCAGAGTTATGTGGAATTATCAAATTCTATTGTTTGATTAGTTGCTGCGCTTGTAATAGTTCCATTTCAACTGTACTCCAGTATTATCAGAATTGCTGATCTTGAAATTGGCATAGCTGCATGTGTAGTTCATATTTTCCTAGTGAAATGATTACTTTTTAAAATGTTTACTGAATTATTTAAATAATTTATATGGCTGCCCATCTAACATCCATAATTCTGAATGGCTAGCAGTGCTTTTTAATCAGGAAGAGGGAAGAGGAGAGGGGAGTACCTTTGAGTTAATCCTGAATTCTGGTGACTGCCTTGCAGCTTTTTGGACAAGATTTTGGAAATAGTTTGCTCTTGCTTCCATCCTATGGCTGAGAGAGTGTGACTGGCTTCATGCTTAAAGCAGGCCTGGAACTCAAAATATCTCAGTTTCTTGCCTGATGCCTTAACCACCACTCCAAACAGCCACTCCTAAGAATAAAATAATATTGATTAAAACCCTAATAATCACATCCCAACAGTTAATTAACTATCACAACAGTAATATGTGAAACAGAAAACATATAGTCTTTACCTAACTAAACTCTGTGTCCAGGCTATTAAGAATAATTATGTTTTAAATACCAACCTTTTGAATACCATCCGGAAGAATCTCATTTGAATCACAAGGAATCTTGGGTTTGCCTCTTGAATCCTATTAGATTTATTTTCTGGATTTATAAGGCCACCCAACTCAAATGGTGGTACTATCGGTGTTATACAACAACAATAAAGCAATCTGAAAAAGGCCCATGTAATATGAAAACATACTCAGTGCATAAATATGAACATGAAATACAAACACTAAAATGACAACCAGTCATAATAAAGGCAAACAAAGGATTGCCTCCAAAGACCTGGGGGGGGGGAGCCAGATGTTAAAAGATGAACAGAGTTTGGGGTGGTATATCGGGGGTGGGGAGGGATATTTGTTTCAGAGAACAGCCATCAAAAAAGCAGTGCTTCAAATAAGAAGCCCAGGAGCATGCCCATGTTGTCAAATATGGAGGGGTAAGCAGAAAACAATTTATACAAACAATTTTGCAAATAGTTTGCCTCTGTGCAGTATAAGGACAACCTGCAATTGAATTACATCTGGAAAACCACTGGGAGTTAGTGCAAGGTCACAGAACCATTAGATGGGGCTTTCTGACATTGAATTCTGGGCCAGCTGCAACTTCTGAATGCTTTTCATAGGCAGCCCATTTGCAATAGTCCAACAACCAACAATTTATACAAACAATTTTGCAAATAGTTTGCCTCTGTGCAGTATAAGGACAACCTGCAACTTGAATTACATCTGGAAAACCACTGGGAGTTAGTGCAAGGTCACAGAACCATTAGATGGGGCTTTCTGACATTGAATTCTGGGCCAGCTGCAACTTCTGAATGCTTTTCATAGGCAGCCCATTTGCAATAGTCCAACAACCAAGAGGTGGCAAAGGCATGGGTGGCCATGAATAGGGTGACACATGATTTATAGAAAAGCAATAGTTGCCAGAGCTGCAATCTTGTCTTTGAGCAGGACCAATGAATCCAACAGGATCCCCAAATTGCTCAACTCCACATCAGTGGGGTCTGAGGAAGTGCAATGTCCTAAGGAAGTCCCATGCGAAGATACAGATGGAATGATCTCTGGATGTAAGGACTTCAGAATCCTTAGCAATGTTATCTTGCCAGCATTGAACTGCAATCTGCTTTTTTTACTTGATAAAAAGAGTGCTCAAGAGATACTGTAAAGTAATGACCAAATTACGGTACTTTTTTTGTAATTTTTAAAAAAAATTCTCCACAATTTCCATTTTTATGTCAACACATATACCTTAAAATGTCAATAACATACATATTTATACATTTTTATTCAATCAATCAAAAAATATCCTGTTTCATCAATCTGTTTTACTTCATTCCTCTTCAATGAGCCTACAGTCTGGCGCATGGGCAGTCGCGCCATGCTGACCACTTCCTTTTTTGCCAGATCCTACTTAATCTGGTTCTAGCAATTACAGGAGAAGACTGCACTCAGTGAGAGTCGCGCTCACAGAGACATCAACAAGTTGATTGCAGTGGCCCAGATCAGAGAAGATGCATTCCTGATAGCAATGTGCTTCGCGGCAAGGTCCTCAGGAATGTCGGTGATTGTTCGCAGACTCTCTGGGTCAAGAGAGTCAACTGAGATAGTTGAGTCAACCTTGAGCCTACTGAGATTTGATCTGCCAAACTGCTGGCAGCTGGTGATCAGCAGAAGTAGCTTGCAGTACTGCACTCTAACCACTGTGCCACCGAGGCTCAGAACTGATGTTGGTGGTGCAGGAAATCAATCCATGGGGAGAACATGTTCTCCTCTCGCTCAGAACAGACCATATCTCAGGGGTGGACAATGTCCAGGCTGATTGGTTCAATCGATCACATCTTGATTAGGTGGAATGGAGACTTCATCTGTAGAAGTTCGATGAAATAGCATAGATGTTCGGCCGACTGATGATGGACCTGTTTTCCAGCCTCCTCAATTCACAAATGAGTCAATATTTCACGAGGTTTGCCTCCCTGGGGGCATCAGACACGGATGCCTTTCAGTCATTGTGGCCCAGAGGATTACTCTACACCTTTCCTCCACTCCCATTTATTCCACGAGTCATTTGAAAAGTCTTGATGGAAAAGGTGGAGGTAATCCTCATTGATCTGTTCTGGCCACATAGACTATGGTTCGCAGATCCCCAATCCCTCTCAGTGTCACCTCATTGAGACAGGAAAGGCAAGCGTCCAATAAATACTCAGCTCCATTCAGTTGCCCAGACTCAACCCCGCAAGGGATTATGAGGTTGTTAAAAGAAGATTATGATATCCAACTACAAATTCTGACACTCTTTTGTTAATAATAATAGTACTACTTCTTTTTCTACAATTCTAGTCTTCAATAGATTATCTGCAAAGATGCTTTGATGTGACAAGGTTTGAGTTTTTGATTCCCATAGTATAAGATTTTATTTTGTTTATTATTTTATTTGCAACTGAGGACAGTACAAGAAGTAAATGGGTTGAAACTTAATACAGTTAATTAAGGAATTAATTCAGAGAATTAAGGAGAAATTTTTTGTCAGTGTGAACAATTAATCAATGGAATGGCTTGCTTTCAGAAGTTCTGGAGGCAACACTAGAGTTTTTAAAGAAGAGATAGGACAGCCATTTTTATAGGATGTCCTGTTTAAACCGTCAGTTGGACATGAAGACCTCCAATTTTGTCTTGCTTCATAATTCCAATATTACATGTATCAACAGTTCATATAGCTTTTCACCATTGAATTTTCTTTTTGCTTCCAATTACATTAGGAACTAGATATTATTTTGCTTTTAATCTAGCCACATTATATACACTACAGCTATTACACTGTCTTCTATTTTCCTTAGTTGCTTGTGTTATTAACATTTCAGTTAATTGCTTTCTCTTAAATGAGTTACAGCTTCCAAGGATATTTTCAGTCTTTGCAGATGTTCTGTATTTAAGATAAATACAGATAAACAGTTTGGTCTGTTGACATTGACAAACAAAGTCAATGGAGAAGTTACTAACTGAACAACTGCAAAGATTCATTTAACAACAGAGGCAAGAAAAGGCTTAAAACGGGGCAAAACTCACTTAACAAATGTGGTTGTGTTGAGGATCACCCAGGGAAGGGTTACCAAACTTTTTACTACCACGCTGTAGGCGTGGCTTATGCAGGATGCCTTGCATTTTCTTTCAACATCTTTCAGTGCAAATTGGGTGCTCTGGGGTGGAGCTTCATTTTCGCTACTCCAATGCATTCCCACCCTTCTGGGCAGCAGCCCACCCCCGGGACCACCTGTATTTAGTTTTCTTCTGTTGTATGCAACACTTCAAAAATCCATTTGTTTTTAGTGTCAGGTAACGCACAATTGAAGTTGAATTTATTAATAGTAAGAGATAAAATGTAATATCTGTTATAATTTTATGTGATGTGCAGTTCTGATGTGCTGTTCTGTAAATTCACTTTAAAGATAAGAACATTTGGCTGGAAGCTCATACAAAATATAAAACTGAGTAATGGTTTTCCCAGTGTAAAGGAATGATTATATTATGAGTCTTTTAAAAATTAAATAGAAAACAGTATTCTAACTAACCATAAATTCCAACTGCAGTTATTTTATTTTTCTCCCTGAGTCAATGTGTGCTACTACTTTTAAGACTAAACCTGTTCTGCTTGGCCAGCTTTCCACCCAAGGAAGCAGTATACACACAGACACACAGAGAGAGACAAAGGAGCTTGCAAAAGGCAAAGTTCTTTCTTATGTACAAAATTGGCTTAAAGCTACAGCCACCGCAAAGGAATATTAGTTTATGATCCAGAGGTCAGGGTTAACAGCTGAAGCCGGCAATAAAAGTCTCTGGCATTCTTCTGCCAGTTACTCACTTGGCTTGAATAGCAGAATTTCAAAGCTGTCCAAAGTAAAAGCTAGACCACCAAACGTCAATGTCTCTGTTTCTCTCTATTGAATAGAAATAATTTCCCATACCGCCTTTCTCCAGCCCTTCCCTTTTTAAACTTGCTGCAGCCTCCTTAATTGCTGACAGCTGTGCCTCAGAATCCTGGCATCCCATCATTCTGCACACCCTGACATTAAGGATGTGATCATCCATCACCACCTCCTCATCAGACCCAGATGAGGCTCTGACTGGAGATCCTACAGGCTCTGCAGGCCTCTGCCTCTCCTGCACCTTCCACATCCTTCCACATCCAGCTCTGCTTCCCCCTCCCTGTCTGACTCCTCTGTAAGCCAAACAGGTTTTCTTTGATCCGATGGATCTGGCTCCTCTGAGTCAAAATCAGTGACCAGAGTGGCTGGCCATGAGCCAACCACAACAAAACCCAGGACATAAAATATATCAGGTGAATTTGAAAACAAGCTTAATTCTGGTATGATAGGTGAGCCAACCAGTGAAGAACAGATATACAGAAGCAGTATAGAAATTGGTTGCCTATCAAATATTACATAAGAAAAATAAAAATTGTTTATTTAAAGTGCAAATAAAAGAATATTCTAGGCTTAATTCTTTGTTTTGATAGTTGAGTATAATTGAAATTCTAGTTCAGGGATCAGACAAAGAGATTCAGAGATCAATGTGTAAAAACAAAGTGCATATATTTGGATAAACAAAACATGCCTGACTCCAAGGAATCTATCTTTAGGGATTTTTTTAAATTAGCAAAAAGAGAGCAGAGAAAGAGAATTTTCAAGTTATTTCTTAGATTCAGCCAGGGGAAATAAAATATTACATTGAAAATGTGATTAATTATTGCAGTCATGCGTTACAAAATGTGTTCCTAATAGATTTGAAATTGGACATTATTAACATAATGGCTGCATGGTTTTATGTCGGCTAGATCATAGATAGCGGCACCTAACTGACCTATTTCTGCTTGCAAACTAAGCATGGCTTGCCTGCTTAGATGGGAAGATTGGAAAATCCCAGAGTTATTAGCCTTGGTTAAAAAAAAATTAAAAAAAATATTCCAGAAGAAATTAGGGGAAACCACTTCTATATTGCTGCCAAGAAAACATTCCTAGACTCTATTACCAGTAGCATGGTATAGAAATGAACCAGTAGAATGGTAATAGAAATGAACACATCTGGCCAAAGGTCTTGATCTAAAGCAGGGGTGGGCAATTAATTTTGTCATAGGGCCACATGAGAAATTGGGATGGTTTTAGAGAGCCGGACTAATATAATTAACTCAGTTCTACCCAATACAGTACTGTATATTATTGGGTAGAACTGAGTTAATTATATTATAATAATAAATTATAATTATATATTATATTATATATGTATAATTATATATTATATCTTGAAGACCCGGTTCTTATCTAGAAAAGTTTTATATTATATTATATATTATAATTATAAATTAATTGCCCACCCCTGATATATAGTATAAATATGCTGGTAACAGATGCTAAATGAAAAAAGCTGAAATCATTTGGTCATTATTACTTCCCTGTAATTCCAAATTATGAAACATTGTGATCCTGGAAAGTTCCTTTATCTAATTTTAAGTTAATAATTCATTCAATTCATATAATGCTACCTGATCATTTCATTTTTTAAAAAAAATCCTAAAGTTGTCTAGTTTCTTTCTACTTCTATTTTTATCTATCAAAGAGCTTGTTTGCTTTCCAAAAAAGGGGAGAGAGATTCATATTTAATAGTTTTATATTTCCAGAGTAATACCATTTCTCCTTCCTTCCTTCTTTCCTCCCTCCATTTCTCCTTCCTTCCTCCCTCCCTCCATCCATTTCTCCTTCCTTCCTTCCCTTCCCTTCCTTCTTTCCCTTCCTCCTTCCTTCCCTCCATTCTCAGTCTTCCAATTCTCTCCCTGCTCCCCAACCTGATTTCCCCCCACTGGGGGTGGGAGAGGCTCCGCCGTGAATTCCCAAAGAAGGTTGTCAACTTACGGGAAAGGTGGAGAGGGCAAGGCGAGAGCTCCGGTGTAGGCAGCGCCGTCAGCCGAGCAACAGGCATGATGCGACTGCCGCTTTTTCACTTTTTGCTTCTGCACGCAGGTGGGAAGGCCGTCCGACTCCACCACGCAGCTTTTGGGAATGCCGCACGGCTTTTGGTTTTTGCCTGTGCACACAGGTTGGACCGAACGCCGCGGGCTGGATGCAGCCCACGGGCTGCATCTTGCCCACGTGTGATCTAAAGTCTGTATTGGTAAGGATTAAAAATTGCCTGCACATTACTTAAATCCCATTGCAATAAATATTTGTGTGTGTATGTGTAGCAAATGATATTTTATTATAAGCCGCTCAATAGAATTCAGATAATGGTAACTCAGTTGCACTTATAAAGGAAATAGGACATAGGAAATAGTTTTACCATGAATCGGGTATAAAGTCAACACAGCCTTTTCCTAAACTTGTGGTCTCTAGAAGCATTGCCTAGTTCAGGGTTCTGCAATTTTAAGAGCCATTTGGACCTGTTTCTCACAGAAAAGAAAACACCGGGAACCACAAAACCTGAGTGGGCATGGCCAACTGAACCTCACTCACTTCCACCAATCACATGACCCCCAAGGCATGCATACCCAACTGGTCATTAGGGCAGAGAACTGGTTAAAAAACACCGGGAACTAAAACACTCTTTTGACATCTCTCTCACGCTCTCCCTCCCTCCATCCCTCTCTTTCTTTCCCTCTATCTCTGTACAGTATCTTTCTGTCTCTGCCCTGGCCTCTTCTCCATCCCCCACCATCACCCTTACCTTCTCAGGCCAGGCGAGGAGTGAAAGGGGAGGGGAGGGTCAAAGGCGGGGCCAGCCAGAGGTGGGATCAGCCAACAGGGAGCCACAGCAGAGGGCCCAAAGAGTCACTTGCGGCTCCGGAACAGTAGGTTGTTGATACCTGGCCTAGTTTAAGACAGGCTGCTATGTAATTTATTCATGAATAGCCTTTTTCTGATTTTATATTGATTATTCATCATACACAAGATAATCTGTTAAAAAGTAACATTTTCCTGTCATTGCCTGCATTCCAACACTTACAGTATTGCTTTTCCAAAGGGACAGTAAAGTTGGCTCAATTTGAATTTGGCATCGATCTGGAAAAATTGTTTGCCTCTGTAGAAATCTTAATAACACTGTCCTTTCATAAAACTCCAGCAAGCTTGTAGTCTGCAGAGTTGACATTGAAAACATATTTACATTTTAGACTTAAATGGCATGTTTAATTTAGGCATCACAAAAATAACTCTGTGCATGTTCTGTGCATGACTGTTGTATTGGCACTGAATTCGGCAATTTAAAACCAGTTTATATTAGATGCTATATCACTTACAAATAATTAGTTATTCAGGCTCCCTCTGCTGGTTCATTATCAGTATTCAGGTATTCTGAAGATACCAATGATTCTTTCACAATTCATAATGATGCACAGTGATTACTCTCTATAGTTTTGTATATTTGATGTCAGCAAGGCAGTTGAGGTGCTTTAGTTAATTATTGAAATATATTTCTTCAAGCTTACTGACAAGATAACAAATTAAAAAAATTTGAGGATACCACCATTTCCGTTCATAGATTTCATTACTAGTTAAATGTATTTGATAAACTAAAAATACTATATATTCTATTTCTAACTTTCAAGCAGCTATAGCCAAATAATTGCAGTCAGACAAATAATTTTTGGGATATCAGGGATTCCTGACATTTATACGTATATGAGAACCTGTTGTATTAGATCATGAAAATAAGGAGAAAAATATCTTCGTATGCACATGTACATTTTAAAAATCAGATGGCAAAGTAAGCTGGTTAAGAGAGGCAACAGAAACAAAAAGGAGTGGTATGAGGTTTAGGTGATGGAAAGGGGAACTGTGATAAATATGATACAGATTTGAGAAAGGAAAATGCCTAATTTTTCTAGCTTCCTTCTCACAGATTGTCAGGTATAGAAAACCAGGTTCACATGTAAAGGTTTAATTTAACTGATTTATTGCTAAAAGTCTATGCATAATAATCTTTGAATTAATGGTCAATACTTGGTTATAATTAGGTAATAGTAATAGCAATCACGGAGGGTTGGACTTTTTTCTGGCTATGTAATGACTCTAGGCCAGTGATGGCGAACCTATGGCACGGGTGCCACAGGTGGCATGCAGAACTATATCCGAGGACACGCAAGGCGTTGTCCTATGTCAGCACCAATGTGCATGTGCATGTGTCAGCTGATTTTTGACCTTCTTTTTAGCTTTTTTCTCTCTCCCCAGGCTTTAGGAAAGCCTCCTGAACCCTGGGGACAGCAAAAAATAGCCCAATGGGCCTACTGGAAGACTGGAGGCATCAGTGAGGCCTGTGTAAATGCATGGGAGGGGCAACACAGGGAGTTGTACGCATGCGCGGGGATAGCAGGGGGATTGTGTGCACGTACTTAGGGCATTGCATTATGGGTGTGGGCATTCTATTGTGTGTGTACATCCCCTTTGGGCACTTGAGCCAAACAGGTTTCGCCATCACTGCTCTAGGCTGATTTCTCTTTTTACTCCTATATCTGCCAGTCCTTGTCCTACAGAGTTCTTTCTTTTCCTATTTTAGTTTATTCATCCTAAATTATAATGTAGATTTTAACTTTCTACCTCGTCTAACGTTTCCTAAATCTAAATATTTAGTCAACTGGTCCAACTATCTACTGGATTTACTATGCATCAGTAAACAAGAAGAAAATTGTTGCTATTAGATATAGGAGTTTAATTTATATCTTTCTCTTATTACTGTCATTTTCAGCATTTGCTTTTAATCTTCTGCAATGGAAGACAGAAAAGGTGTTGGGGTGTGGGAGATAAGGGCCTATTAATAGAAAGTACCTTTACTCTATTAATAGGCTGTTATCTTATAAGTTAATAGCTATTTTCCTATACCTTCTTGAAAGTTGACCCAATTTGTGATTTTTCCTAAAGTGAAGTGTCTGTCCAGAATTACAGCAATGCATGCATACATATTGTTGTTGTTGTTTAGGTCCCCCATTTCTCAAAAATACCCTGGTCCTAACATGGTGTCCTTTAGGTTTATTGAGTTATATTTTCCATCATTGTGCCCAACATGGCCATAGCCTAAATTAATGCCTATATAAATAATTTAAATTCAAGCTACATTTTATTTTATTTTATTTTATCAACATGATATAATGATGGTGTGTGTGTGTTGTGTGTGTAACATTTTTTCTGATAATGAAAATGAAGGGGGACTAGTATAGATCTAGTTCAAGCTATTTAGCTCTTATCAGCTAGCCATACCTTTAGCGGGATTTGAACCTGCGTAGTCTGCTTGTAAGGTAATAAGATGCAAAAGAACAGAGCCTTTTCATTTCTTCATAGTTTAACTCTTAGTAAACACCAAGTAAAGGCCAGTTTCCTTCAAATTAAACCTCACCCTAAAATATGGTCATATTTATACAGCTCCTTATTACAATTATTAATGTACATATTAATCTTCAAAAATCACACCGAGAATATATTCTTCTTCTTCTTCTTCTTCTTCTTCTTCTTCTTCTTCTTCTTCTTCTTCTTATTATTATTATTATTATTATTATTATTATTATTATTATTTAGATTTGTATGCTGCCCCTCTCCGAAGACTCTGAGCGGCTCACAACAGCAAAGCACAGTACAAATCCAATGATTAAAACAGTTAAAACCCTTAATATAAAATAGTCATACATCCCAACTAAACCATACATACCATACATAAAATGGAACAGCCAGGGGGAATCAATTTTCCCATGCCTGATGGCAGAGGTGGGTTTTTAGAAGTTTGCGAAAGGCAAGGAGGGTGGGGGCAGTCCTGATCTCCGGGGGGAGTTGATTCCAGAGGGTCAGGGCCACCACAGTCGAACCTCTAGGTGATGGGGGCATGAGTGACTGTGAGCAGTGAGTCCCAGTCCAGGTAGGGTTGCAACTGGTGCACTAGGCGAACCTGGGCAAATGCCCCCCTCGCCACAGCCAAAAGATGGTTCTCTAATGTAAGCTGTGGATCAAGGAGGACGCCCAAGCTGTGGACCTTCTCTGAGGGGGTGAGCAGTTCCTCACCCTGGGTAATGGACAGACAGATGGAATTGTCCTTGGAAGGTAAAACTCACAGCCACTCCGTCTTGTCAGGATTGAGTTTGAGTCTGTTGACACCCATCCAAACCCTAACAGCCTCCAGTCACTGACACATCACTTCCACTGCTTTGTTGACTGGACATGGGGTGGAGATATACAACTGGGTATCATCAGCATATTGATGATACCTCACCCCATGCCTCTGGATGATCTCGCCCAGCGGTTTCATGTAGATATTAAATAGCAGGGGGGAGAGGACCGACCCCTGAGGCACCCCACTAGGGAGAGACCACTAACCCCAACTGCGACTGACCGGAGAGGTAGGAGGAAAACCTCTGAAGGACAGTGACTCCCATTCCCAACCCCTCCAGCCAGTGCAGAAGGATACCATGGTCGATGGTATCGTAAGCCACTGAGAGGTCGAGAAGCACCAGGACAGAGGATAAACCCCTGTCCCGTGCCCGCCAGAGATCATCCATCAACACAACCAAAGCAGATTCCGTGCTGTAGCCGGGCCTGAAACCCAACTGTTGAGGGCCTAGATAATCGGCTTCTTCCAAGGACTGCTGGAGCTGGAGCGCCACCACCTTCTCAACAACCTTCCCCATAAAGGGAAGGTTGGAGACTAGATGATAGGATTGGACGATTAAGAAATATGTAGCTCTTTCATGAAAATATCACAGAAATATTTAGTGATTTAACAGCCTTTTGGAACAAAACACTATACTTATAGCAAGTTCTGAATTATGCAACTATAATTCCATTCAGAACAAGAAGAAAGAAAACACTCCAGTTTGTATTTGTGTATTGTTAATTTTGTGTATCATTCTCAGAATTATTATTACTAGTATTATTTTCAATTTTACTGCTAGTTTCATTAACTTTTATTTACTCTGAGCATGATTTTGTTGTTGATTTTAGTATTTGACCGGTTATGACAACATTTAAAATTTGAGAAAGCAACAGATGCATCAAAGAACATTTTTATACTTAGAAAAAGGTTAATAGCTTCCAGAGTACTATTCTCATATGTATTAACCAATTATTTATCCATTAGTACTTGATTTTGGTTATCAGTACTGGCCTTAGCTAGGAAAAAAGCATTTGAAAAGAACTAGTGTTCCATCTCTGAGACTTTGACATTCACAATAATGCTAGCAATTTAATAAAGAGACACAAAGTCAAAGAAGGTAAATTGAGGCAGTATAAGACAGTTAAGTACTCTAAAAGCAAAAGTCCCTATTATCAAAATCAGTTGAAAGCAGCATGATATACAACTTCTACTGTATCTTGTTGTCTAAAAGACTCCTGTAACAATGGATTTAAGGGGATGGTGTGTCACCAGTAGCTGTCACAGAACATCAGATCCTACATAAATTGTTGGGACCCAGCATGCAACACATTCCTGGTATTCATGAAGACTCGAGCTGTTGCAAAAGGGACAATTTCATAGGTTGACCTGGAATTTGTCAAGTGTAAAGGAGGAAGTTCCAGTACAGTACCAAACTTAATACTATCATGGAAGATTTCCTGGTAGAAGGATAAATTCACTTATTTTGTACTAAGCATATTACTTTGTAATAAGGGAACAAAGTTGATGACCTTTTATAGAACAGGATATTACATTACATACTAGTTCTTTCCTTTAAAGCTTCATCACGTGCAATTGTTTTCTTCAATATGTATCTGCTTTCAATATGTATCTTATTTATTGGGAGAAAATCCTGTACTGACCTTGAAAATTTAAGCCTCTAAGGCTGAATATAGTAAATAGTTTCTTGTTGGATGGCCTTCTGAAACAAGTAGAATGACTCATTATTTTGATATACTGTATTGCAACTCACTATGCTAGCTATTTCCATTTTAAAGTATTGGGTTTAAAAACTCCTATGCATTTTTACTAAGGAATGAGTCCTTCTGTTTTCACTAGAGCTTGTAACCCATTGTGTCTATTGGATTGTTGCCTAAAGTTTGCAAAAAACATTCATTTTATATTGCTTTCAGTGATGTAAGAGCTTTGATTCTTCATACAGCCTTATCAGGTTCTTTTTAAAGAATAGTATCATTTTAGTGGGCATCAACTGTGTGAAAATCCAGTTATGCCAAAATGTGAACAGAATCCTTAAAAAAAAGATACAGCAAAATATCATATAATATCTATACAAATATAATAGCAATCTTAATTCTTTGAAATTTTCTCCAAAAGAAATTCAAGTTGAATAATTTAAAATTATTATTATTAATTTATACCTTAACAAGTTTTATAGGAGTGAAAAATAGATATAATGCAAGAGGAAAAATGCAGAATGTCTGAAAAATAAATCTAAAACATTCACTTTTATGGTGTTTATTTTCTAAAAGGGGTGAATTAACATACATGTGGTGATAACCGCACTTGCCATCAAGTAAAGGAAAAACAACATGAGTTTCATTTTTACCTCAGCAGGACTGACAGACGAAATCTTATCTCTGTATACAGGAAGCCTTCGACTCCACAACAGCTCATCACAACTTTGTAACATTCAAAGTCCCAACAGCACTAAACAAAGTAATTTGTGGCTGTTTTTCAGACTTACGACATGATTGAAATTCAGATGCTTGGCAACTATCTCATATTTATGATGATTGTTATATCCCAGGATCATATGATCACAATTTTTCCACTTTCTGACAAGCATAGTTCAATGAGGAAGCCAAATTCATGTAATGTCCATTGTCACTAGCTTAACAATTGCCATAGTTAATTTAATAACTGGCAAAAAGGTTTACAATGGGGCAAAATTCATTTAACAAATATTTAACTTAGCAAGAAAAAAATCAACCTCAATTTTGGTCCTAGGTCAAGGATTACCTGTATTTCACTAGAATTTCATCCTTTTAGCCCAGTGTTTGGAAAAACAGCCAAATGGGCCAACCAGAAGTTCGTAAAAACAGACTTCCGGTTAGCCCATTGGGCTGTTTTTCGGCTTCAGGGGGTTTCCCTGAAGCCTCCGGAGAGCAGAAACAGCTTTCCTCAAGGCTGAAAATCAGCTGGTGCTGGAACTGACATAGGGCAATGCCTTATGTGCCCTTCAATATAGCTCCATGTGCCACTTGTGGCATGCGTGCCATAGGTTTGTCACCATGGGTCTAGGACAACTTGCCACGACCAATTCACTGTGGCCAACTCACCATGGGATAACTCACCTTGACCAACTCACTGCAGGACAAAAATGACATAATATTGAAGAAATCGTGAAATAGAATCATTCAAGAAAGGATGCGAAGGGAAGGGCGGAATGAAATGGGAATAACAAAAATTAAATTTTCACAGTTACTCCCACTGCAACATCGCCTATGCGTATTTTGATCAAAATACATACAGATACTTGACAACTGACCCATAACGCGGAGTGTCTAGTACTTTCTTAAAAACCTTCCAACAGGGAAAACCTACACTCTCCAAAAGTAGATTTTCTACTTTTGTGGAGATCTTACCATCAATAGGGTATCCTTTCATTTGAATCTGATGTCATAGATGCAACTTAATGCTTTTATTTCTGTTCCTAGTTCCATAGAAAGTGATTCACTGACATCTTCCCTGGATCTTCCCTTAAAGTTCTGAACATGGCTAAGTTTTTTTTGTTTTCAAACTAAAAAATCCCAAGTTCTTCCAGCTTGTTTTCATAGGAAATGTCCTCAAGTGCCTGACTGATCCTTATAACACTCCTCTATACTTATTCTAATCAGAATAATACAACGTTCTGAGATTTGTGTGGATTCACCAGTGCAATTAGAGACCAGTAAGAATTCGATGCTTCTTTAATTTGATGAGTATTCTAATGTAGTTCAGAGTTCTAACAGCAGATCCACATTGCTAACTCCTGTTCAGCATGTTATTGATTTATGTTAATGACATCCAAGTTCTTTTCTGATGTTGTATTTTCAAGCCATGCATTTCCACCTTGTATGTACGTTCTACATGTTTTGTTTTTAAATATAATACCTTGCACTTCTCTCTTTTATAAGACATTTTATTCCTCTCAGTCCAATCTTCCAACTTATGCTGATTTGACCACAATCACAATATTCACAGTTGTTGTCCAGATCTGACACAAACAACCCCTCCGTTTGATAAGCCGTCTAATCCCTTCATCTAAATCATTAATTAAGATGATTTATATTATTATCCCCCTAACATTTGTATTATCATTTTATCATTTTGTAAGTCATTCATAGTCTTGCAACAATAACATGAATGATATATACCTGTAGAAAAAAATAAACAAACAAATAACAACAAATAAAATGACCAATTCCTATGGAACTCCACTTGCTGGTTACTGCTTTCTGGTTTGGTGAACAGCTATTAAACTGATTATCTAAATGCAATTTTAGATCTTGTACTTCAACTCACAAACTTGCAAACTTTGAAATTGCATTTTAAAAATTTATCAGTGACAATGTTGTACAATCTTTTTTTAAAAAAAAAATGAAATGGGGGAGATTATATCTACAGTATTCCCTTTGTTTTCCAATGCAGTTTGTATGCCATTTATTTTTCACAAAGTCATTTTGACTCTCATCAATCATTATACTGCTTTCCAGTTGTTTATTTTCTGCTCTAACATGTTCCAGGGAATGATATCATTGGTCAGTAATTACTGGGATCTCCCACTGTTTTGCCATGAACAGGGAAACCACATTTCCTCTTCAGATGTTTGATATCTCCCCAGTCCAAAGATGATTGACAGATTACTTTCAGAATTCTTGGGTGATTGAGGAAATTAAGATGCATTCATCAATTTGACACCTCCCAGTTAGGATAACAATGACAAAACACTAGTAGAATAAATTAGGATACTAGGAACATTATTCTAGTATTAATATATTACATTCAATGATAAATTATTTAGTTCATTTCACAAAATCAATGCTAATAGACATCCATCTAATATGCTTTCTCCCTGGTGTTTGGAGCTACAAGTTCCACAATATTCTTATCAGCAACCCCTTCATGTACAACATTTTTAAAAAAAATATAAGATCGAGAAGAAAAAAAACACTATACAGTAATGAAACTTAAGGTTACTTATAATTTGGAGCTTAAATGACCCAAACATAGCAGAAATCTATGGTACATGGATCATATAATGTATCTTTGAAAGGCTTAGGGATAACCGGTGCAGTTGATTACCATAAAAGTTGGCTAACTTACCTTTCCGTTATAACAGATCATACAAGTTGTCCTCCACTTACAACCACAATAGAGCTCAAAATTATTTGCTAAGTGAGACATTTGTTAAGTGAGTTTTGCTCATTTTGCAACTTCTGGTGGGCCCAGTAGGCCCAGTAGGCTCATGTTTTTTGCTCCCCAGGCTCCAAAGGTTTCCCTGGAGCTGGGGGAGGGTAAAAATACCCTCACCCATCCCCCTGGAGGCTTTCTGGAAGCCAAAAATGCCCTCCCAGAGCCTCTGTGCAAGCCAAAAATTAGCTGGCTGGCACAAACATGCATGTTGGAGCTGATCTAGGGCAACAGCTTGCATGCCAGCAGATTTGGCTCGCATGCCAGCTGTGGCACCCATGCCATAGGTTTACCATCACTGGTGTATCGTAACAGAACTATAAATGCAATTTAATATAGGATACTGTTAGTTATACATAGCTACATACCTGTTGATACTATGAATAAAGCTCATAAGACATAATAGGTTCTATCAGAGACTAATTAATATACCCTGGACCAATTTATATCTTTAGATGCTGGTGAACAATGGAATACTAAAAAACAGAATCTTGAAAAGACCACTTGGAGTTAACAATTCTTTAAATAGGTGTTTAGCTTTGAGAAAGCTTGGTTTGAACTGAAGGTTGCCTTAGGAAATCCATATTAGATATCTCTTTATTCAGCTGAGACATGCAGAGCTGCTGCAAGAATAAAACTAAGCAGGTAGCTATGAAAAGGTAGACAATAAATCATTGTTGTTTTACACAACAGAGAAGATACTCTGTGCTACTTAAGTCTGAAGGACTAAAGATAATGCACCTGCAGTTCATCAAAAGAAAAAGAAAAAAATAAGTTTAAAACTATGAATTGTGCCTTGATTTATTGCACTCCATTTCATTTGACTGTGAAAGAATAGAGAATTTATTATAACTTACCGGAAGGTTGAAAGTTAACAGAAAGAATGTAAAGTTACATTATTGTTGCTTAGCAATTACACAAGATTAAAGATCTTGCATCTGTCATTGTATCACGTTCCTCACATGCCTTTCATAATATAGTATTCTAATGAAAAGAAATAAGTTTTATTTTAATAGTTATAAAGACAAAATGTTATTTAGTCTATCTTCAGTATCTGAAAGCTTACATTAACATCAGTTATCTTGGCTATACAATGGTGACAATATGTAAGCTACAATAGTCTGACTTTATTTTATGAGTAAATAGTTACAGGATCTGATTTAAAGAGAGAGTGTGTATCTTAAGAATCTAGTCTCATAAACTAAGAGATGTCATTTAGTAAAAAGAAATAAATATATGTGGATGGGATTGTTTGATTTTTTTTTTGCCAAGATCATGTCTTTAAGTTTTGATTACTGATAGAAACTTTCCAGAAAGTATCAGATAGTCATTGTACTTTGCTAAATGAAAATATCTTCCACCACATTTATCTTTTGTGTGTGTTTATTGAAGATTGGTAAACCAATTCTATTTTGTATTTGATGAAAAAAGAACAATATGTATTTGTCTTCATCCTAGCTGTAAGTGTGTAGATATTCTTACTATACAATTTGGGATGAGCCCCCTTTGAATGGTAAGGGAATAGGAATGGATTTCCAGAAGAAAAATTGCAAACTGCAGGAACTAGGAGCACTACTCAAGCGACCCTGAGGACAGAGATAAAACTCCAAGTGTTTCAGCGACCCTCTAAAACAGGGGTCCCCAACCACCGGGCCACGGACCCAGTACCGGGCCGCGGGGCATGTTGCACCGGTCCGTGGAGTCAGCAGCTGCCAGTCCTCCTGCCGCCGCCCCCCTCCCTCCAGTGCTTCATCTCCCGCTGGGAAAGAGGCCTCGGGAGGCAGGTTCTGCCGGCCACAGGGCGATGGACAGTGACAGAGGGGCGGGAAGGACCAGGAGGCTCAGGCCTCTTTTGGCTTCTGCCGTGGCACGCCTTTGCGTTTTGGCTGGGGGGGGCAGGAGGGCCGGCCTGACCCCCTCCCTCCAGCACTTCACCTGCCGCCGGGGCAAGAGGGTTTGGGAGGCAGGTTCTGCCGGCCACCAGGGCGATGGCGGGAAAGAGGGGCGGGAAAGGACCAGCACCCCCATGCTTAATCCCGCCCCCAACCACACCCCCTTTCCGCCCCCACCGGGCCATAGAAAAATTGCCTTGCTGAAACTGGTCCCTGGTGGAAAAAACGTTGGGGACCACTGCTCTAAAAGGATGCAAATGACCAGCTGTCTATAAGGAATATAAATCCTTCCATTCCCACTGTCCTGTCAGAGCTAAATAAGATGCTTGGATGGGAAAACCCCCTACAAAGTCCAATTGACTCCTGCCTTTGGGATAATCATCATTCTAGCCTATTTGAGTTTTAAATAACTACTGATGGATTGGGACTACACCAGGTGGGGAGAGGTTGATTTACCCAATGACCAGATAAAGCTTATTTTATAGTGAAATTTATATTTGTCTTAATAAGAAGAAAGATGAAAATACCTCCCACTTTAGCATATGTGTGATCTTAATCTGAAAAAGTCTCCCTGGAATAATGATTTTTTATTTTGAAAAGTTAAGTGCAGTTTACATAAGCCAGTCTGTCATTTTCTTATTTCATGTTTACTCAGAAATCATACTGATAGGCTATTGTGTGTGATGATAAAATGGGATTTGTTATGATATTCCACTTTATTTATTTAGAATTTCAGAGATACTGCAAATACATGGTTTACAAAGGATTTACTAAATTGTCTGGTGCATGAATAGTTGGTTCCTGTTATCTTCCAGATTTCAGTGTGTTTATTAACATACTTCCTTATAAAATTTCCTTCTTCAAATAGCTTTAGATAATTAGTAATAAATAAGAAAATAAAATATATAGTAATTATTTGCTGCTTTGACACTTGTACTATTTCTAGTAAATAATATAGATTCAACTAGTTCTGATTCATAGCATGTTTTTATTTATTTTATTAGATTTGTAAAGCTGCCCAATTCAGTACACTTCTTGGTTGCATACAGTAATAAAAAGAAGTAAAAACAGCAAATACTTAAGTTGATACAGTAACAACACAAAAGAATAAAAAAAAACCTACATAGCTTAGGACCAGATTACCTATGGGATCATCCTCTGCCTCATGTATCCCAGTGACCGGTCAGGTCCAACATTCCCTCTAACTTGCGCTGTGCGCTATAGCGCAGGATATTTCAGACCTCAGCGCAGGATTTTCCAGTTCCAGCGCAGAGGTCCGACCTCTGCGCTGGAATTGGCAATTAGAAGAACTGTTGCTGCTCTTCAATCATAGGGCAGCAACAGTTCCTCTCCAGTAAAGGTGGGAAAGAAAGAGGCCAATTGCAGGCCTGCTTTCCTCCCCGCCCCTTTAACCCCGAGTTTTCTCCTTCCCCCCAGCAGCTGAACGGTCTTTCTTGTTCAACTACTGGGTAAGGTAAGATAACCGTCTGTGGGGGGGAGTCCCGGATCCTGGTGGCGCGGTCCACCACTGGCCCACTAACCATCCATGGGGGGTTCTGGATCCTGGCGATGCAGCCCGCCGCCACCCCCGATAACCATCTGTTGGGGGGGGTCGCGGGTCCTGGCACCGTGTGCTGCCAGGATCTGCGATTTATTACTAGTTGTGTTTTTGGTTTTGCTGGTTGTTTTAGTTTTAATAGTAATAGATTTTGGTTTTGTTTTATTATTAATTTCTTTTAATAAAAAGGAAGGAATTTTTTTCCCCTATAGTTAGGAAAAAGTTGTATAAAGGGTTTTTTTTGTTTCTTTTAAAAAGAATGTATAAGAAGGAGGAGTAGGCATGACGGCATATCTGGATTTGTAAGAAGATAGTGATATTAATTGAAGTATAAAATAACAGAATAACATAGTGAGAAGAGACCTTATTCTGCCCCAGCACTGAGCCCCAAATAATTACACAATAAGTTGTCTTGGGTGATATCTGTGAAAAAAAATCAGGTGCTTAGGCATGAAAATTTATTTATTAATTTTTTTATTTATTCATTCATTCATTCATTCATTCATTCATTCATTCATTTATTTTGACTTCTATGCCACCCAGTCCCGAAGGGACTGCCGCTCAGACACTATACTTTTCTGCCCACACAGAAAAAAAATTAGAGGGAACATTGGTCAGGTCCCACAGAGTCAGCCTTCTCCAGGTTCCATCAGCCAAGCAATGTCATCTGGCAGAGGCTAGGGGAAGACCCTTCACTGTGACGGCTCTGCCCTTTGGAACCAACTCCCTCCGGAGATTCATACCGGCCCCACCCTCCTGGCCTTTCTCAAGGCCCTGAAGACCCATTTTTGCCAGCAGGCATAGGGGGACCATGAGTGCTAAGAACTAACTTTGACCAATGTCATGAATGGTTAATTTAATTGGATGAATGTGGATGATTATTTGTTAGAAAAATGAGATTTTAGAATTGTTTAGAAGTTTTGTAATATTGGATTTCTTTCATGCTTTGTATTTGTATTTATTTCTGTTGTAAGCTGCCCTGAGTCGGTTGAGAAGGGCAGGATAAAAATCTAATTAATTAGTTAGTTAGGAATCTCCTAGGAGGAAACAGGGACTCCATACTCATTGCACACATTATTTGCTTTTACATTGATTCTTATGGGAAAAATTGCTTCTTTTTACAAACTTTTCTACTTAAGAACCTGGTCACGGAACGAATTAAGTTTGTAAGTAGAGGTACCACTGCATACATAAACATATACATCCATACTGTATATACTTATATAGAATAACAAGGTTGGAAGAAACCTTGGAGGTCTTTTAGTTCTTGTTTTCACTCCCCTCCCCTCTCACATACATGATGTAACTATAATGTTTATATATAAGGATGAAATCATATGGCAAGGAACAATTTGTTCTTTTACCCAAACTGTTATTGACATGTTTGCTTACCTATGCTGTTGCTAGGTAAGTAATATAAGCAGTAATATAAATGGATAATTTGTATCCAGAACAATTTGTTTACCTTTTGACTTCTCAGTCCATCAAAATATAATTACTTTCTTCCTGTTTATTCATAGTTTATCACAGTACTGATTGAGTCTTTCCTGATAAGCAATAATTTCCTGGGTTTGCTATCTATAGCTGGCATTCACATTTTGGAGAAAGTCATTAATAAAATGCAAAGACCATACTGGATGTGTATAATTTAATAACTACATTTATCATGATCCATAACTGCATTTGTGGCATGCAAATTTATATTACAGCATATCATAAAAGATTTATATTATGGTGTATTACTAATGAAGTTGACAAAACAAATAATTTACAAAGAGTTAATTGAGAGGGGTCAGGCGGTATTCTAACTTTACTATAAAATTAACTACAAAGCTCACCATTAAAAAATGCATATACAGTGATCCCCCGGGTATTGCGATCCTGATCATTGCGAAACGGCTATATGGCGATTTTTCAACCCGGAAGTAGAAACACCATCTGCGCATGCATGCCCTTTTTTTCTATGGGCACGCATGCATAGATGGCGCCGGGCAGATCAGCTGCTGGGCGGCTTCCCTGGGTCTCCTCTTGCTGGCGGGAGGGAGAGAAGCCCCCCCAGCACCCACTCGCCCGCCGTTCGCCCCGGCCACCCGCCCTTCGCTCGCTGCTCACCCGCCCTTCGCCCGGCCACCCGCCGTTCGCTCGCTGCTCGCCCATCCTTCGCCGCTCGCCCGCCCTTCGCCCGGCCACCCGCCATTCGCTCGCTGCTCGCCCGCCGTTCTCCGCTCGCCCGCCCTTCGCCCGGCCACCCGCCCTTCGCTCGCTGCTTGCCCGCCGTTCGCCGCTCGCCCGCCCTTCGCCCGGCCACCCGCCGTTCGCTCGCTGCTCGCCCGCCGTTCGCCCGCCCTTCGCCCGGCCACCCGCCATTCGCTTGCTGCTCGCCCCGGCCACCCGGGTTCATTTGGCTTCGGGACATGCCAGCGGCGACGTTTTAAAACAGCCGCGCTGCTTCCCAACTGAGTCCCGAAGCCAAACGCGGAAGTTTGCCTTTGACTTCGGGACTCAATTGGGAAGCCGCGCGGCTGTTTTAAAACGTCGCCGCCGGCATGTCCCGAAGCCGAACGAACCCGGGTGGCCGTGCGAGCAGCGAGCAAACGGCGGGTGGCCGGGCGAAGGGCGGGCGCGCGGGCAGGCAGGCGGCGGACAAGCGGCGGGCGCGGCAGCAGCGAGGAGTTTGCGTGGGCGGCGGGGAAACCCCAATCTTCGGCTCCTCACTGCTGCGGCGGAAGTAAAAACACCATCTGCGCATGCGCAGATGGTGTTTTTACTTCCGCAGCGCTACTTCGCGAAAACCCGATCATTGCTAGGGGTCCTGGAACGGAACCCTCGCAATGATCGGGAGATCACTGTATTGGGTTGATGAAAAATACTGGAGTATCATTGATCTGCTGCGTGGGTGTTGTACTTTATAAGTAAACTTCACCCTTGCACAAAAGGCTATTGAGAAACTCCTCTTCCTTAGTATCATGCAGAATATAAGAGTGATCATCTACTTTTCTATGAAACAATTTTATATAGAATTTTCAAACATCTTTCTCCTCTAATATATTTTACCCATTTGGAACCCTTCCCTATTTCTATTGATATCCCTTGAAATTACCGTATAGCATCTGTCCACTCTAATGCCTTCTCAGATTACAGGCTTTTTTTATTACTGCTGTGTTAGCCAAGTGAGCCAGTGAACTCTGTCTCTATGTTGAGCTTTATTTCATTTCCATAGAGAAAAATCCTCCAAAGAATTCTTCCTTATTTAAGACAATATATAACTTTCAATAAAAGTTGATCCTCCTTCCATTTTTCTTGGATCATAAATCCAGTTCAGAAAAATCCTTGTATGCTTTTAATATAATAGGTATGGTTTTGCTCTACCTTTATGTTGTTATTTATCTTTTATTTTGGGTTTAGGAAGGCAATAAAACATACTCTACATATAACCGAGTGAGTCACAATACAGACAAAGTGTTGTGGCACTCCAGCAGCCTATGCAGTTTTTAGCTGATTCTGACAGTGAGGAGGTTGATGTGATGTGCCAGCGGCCTATGCAATTGGCACCCGAGTCGGACAGTGAGGAGGCTGGAGAGGACTCGATGCTAGAGGCAGAGATTCAGTGATGAAGGAGCCAATTTGCAGGAAACAATTTTGTTCATATTCCTTCATGTCTTCACTCCAGAAACATCTGATCGGCTCTTGTTCTCTCTCTTGGCACTTTTTCTGTAAATTGCAAGACTTTTTACCCAGAATTGAGTTATTATTTTGTGCTGGCTGTCAATGTTGAATTAACAACTGGTGTTCAGAAAAGACTGTTTTAATCTATTTGTGTTTGACAACTACTAAGAAAGCTCATTAGTAGTCCTTAATTTAGTAAACTAAGGTGTGTGCAGCACACACACACTTTGTGAGTGCTGTATTCTTTGTGGTCCATAGCTGGGGCAGAACCCAAACACTGTTGTGATTTTAAACAAGCAGCTACATCTCATTGGCATCTGGGGTCCTTCTACAAAGAAAGTAACTTTCAGGAAAGTGGTAGTAGTTGTGGCACTTCTGTAAAAAAGTAGGTTTTTCTGCCAGTCCTTTTGAGAAGGCTGTATGTTTTGACATTTGGTCGTTGTTCATCTGACACTACTGCTCTCACATTTGAGTCATTTAGTGTACAGCATTTCAGAGAGTTATTTTGTGCTAATTTTTCTCGTCATTGCCTGTATGCTTCTAGATATGGCAGTTTTCCACTCATCGGTCTCACTAATCAGGAGATCTGATTATATAGTTGCAGTATGCAATTTTATAAATTCAAAATCCTTACTTACATTTGAAGGAAGACCATTTCAGTGTTAGACACTTATGGAAAGAACTACAAGCTAAAAAGAACAGGATTCTTGCCCCAAACCTATCCCAGTGCCAACAAGTCTTTTTGGGACATGCAGATGCATGTGTGTGCCAGAAACCTGAAAAGTAGCTGCACATGCACGCACCAGGAAGGCGATCTTCTTGTTTCTGATCTTCATGCACATCTGTGTGCCAGAAATGGAAATGCCAGGTGGCTTGTGTGCATGCACGCACTGGAAACAGAGAAATTATCTTCTTGGCATGTGCATGCGCACCCGGAAGCTGCTCTTCTGGTTTCCAGCACTCCCACATGTGTGAAGACCAGCTGGCCGCTACGCTGCAACCCGGAAGAACAACAGGCGATGGCTCACATGCCCAGAGAGATGGCTCTGCATGCCACTTCTGGCATGCGTGTCATAGGTTCCCCATCACAGTCCTATGTTCTGGAATATTAAAAATATCCAAATCTTTATTCCACCAATAATGCAAAAGAAAATGAGGTTCCTTGTTATGGTCAACTTTACTCTGACTTTAATAGAACATACAAGCAAGACTGTGCTTATGACTGGGTATGCCCATGTTACACCAACACTCCACAATCTGCATTGGTTGCCGATCAGTTTCCAGTCACAATTCAAAGTGTTGGTTATGACCTATAAAGCCCTTCATGACATCAGACCAGAATACATCTGGGTCCACCTTCTGCCGCACGAATCCCAGCGACCGGTTAGGTTCCACAGAGTTGGTCTTCTCCGGGTCCTGTCGACTAAACAATGTCATCTGGCGGGACCCAGGGGAAGAGCCTTCTCTGGCGGCCCCGGCCCTCTGCAACCAGCTCCCCCTGGAGATCAGAATTGCCCCCACCCTCCTTGCCTTTCGTAAGCTCCTTAAAACCCACCTATGTCGTCAGGCTTGGGGGAACTGAACTACCCTTTTCCCCCTAGGCTTATACAATTTATGCATGGTATGTTTGTGCGTATGTTTGGTTTTAAATAAGGGTTTTTAATTATTTTAAACATTAGATTTGTTATATGCTGTTTACTACTGTTGTTAGTCACTCCCGAGTCTGCGGAGAGGGGCGGCATACAAATCTAATAAATAAATAAATAAATAAAAATAAATAAATAAATAAACTGGAATGACGAGAGTTATAAATAATGAAATATTGAGGAAGAAAATACTATAAAATATAACATATAGAAATAGCTATGAAACAGAATGACTTACTAAGTCCTGTTATTTTTTCATTGCTAGCACAACAAGTCTTCCCATAAAAAAAACCATGCCTATATTCATAGATATTTCAAGATGGAGTACATAGAACCAAACTGATATTAATAGTGGAAAAGAGGTAGAATAGCTCAGTTATAGCCATATATGTACGACTCAAAGTACAATCAGTAGAATCAGATGAATAAATGTCAAATCAATTGTGGAGTCAAAATGTAACAAAATGTAACTTTTTCAAAATTGTTGGCAAAGAATCCAAACATTTTGTAGATGGACCCCAGAGGCCAGTAAATATAACTGCTTGACCAAATCAGAACATATCATGAACAAGTTAAAGTAGTAGAAGAAAACCAATCAATATCCACATTATGATCTTGAGGATATACCAGTATTTTCAAGGAGAGCATAAGGAATTGCTTTCAAGTCTTGAACTTCGTTGACCCGGAACCAGAAGAACTGTGGAATGAAATTAAAGTAGTTGTCAAAGATAAATGTGAAAAGAGACTGCCAAGATCAAGGAGCAGGAAAACAAATAAACTGGATGTCACAACAATTGAGAACAATCTTGAAAATTGCCAAGAGGAGAAGGCAAGCCAAAGTCAAGAAAAACAAAGATTCCAAGAAGAAACCTAAAAAACCCTTTCAAACAGTTGTTAGAAGAGAGAAGAAACAGTATTAGAGCAACATAGAAATAGAGACCCACACAAAAAAAAACCCCAAGGAAATTCTTCCAGTTTTTTTTCTAAGCTCAGAAAGAGTGGTTGAAAGCTTTACAGTGAGAGAATAAAATTTATACTAAGGAGGAATTTCCCAACAGTGAAGGCAATTAAGCAATGGAACAGCCTGCCTCTTGAATTTGTATGAGTATGTGAAAGGTATTGTTATTTGTCTAGAGTGGTGTGAGGATCCTTGTACTGGGCTTATATATCCTAGAAGGCCAAACAAACACGAATATAGAATATACTAAATATAATGAAATGTTGTATATCATGTTTCCCTGAAAATATGACTTACTCCAAAAACAGCCTAGCCCAATTTTCCATGCCTATCCGTAATTTAAGCAAATGTGTACCCCAAAATAAGCCCTAGTTAAGCCCCGCCCATCATCTGGTTGAATGAGGTGGAATGAGGCACATGTGAAAAAAATCAAGCTACGGTGGGAGTGGGGGGGATGGAGCTCCCCCACGTGCCCCTCACCTCTTTACTTAAGACGGCCACAGCCAGGCCACCCATGCCCAACACCAGTCATACTGTTGCCCGACCTTCATGGTCACTTGCAGACTCCATGTGGCACATCACGCCGGTGCTGCCGCTCATGCATGCAACAGCCCAACACACCACACAACCTCCTGCTGAAAGCTGTGGCAGTGACGTGATAAGCCATGCAGCATCTGGCCATGAGTAGCTGCAGAAGTCAGGCAAAAGTCAAGGTGTGGGATACCTGGCTGCAGTGGTCCTAAGGTAAACAGGTAAGACGCCCCTGAAAATAAGAACTGGTACTTATTTTGGGACCCAAAAGATAATGAGACCAGGTCTTATTTTCAAAGAAGCATGGTAGTAGAGATGTCAACATACAGGATTCCTCAGAAGATATTCCCTATTTACTATGAGGAAATCAGAAAGATAAAAGAAAAGGTGAAGTCAGAAGACCAGAAGCTAGTTGAATAGATTCAGTTACATAGGTGATAAATGTCCAACTGGAAGACCAAAGGACTAGAAACATAGAAACATAGAAGTTTGACGGCAGAAAAAGATCTCATGGTCCATCTAGTCTGCCCTTATACTATTTTCTGTATTTTATCTTAGGATGGATATATGTTTATCCCAGGCATGTTTAAATTCAGTTACTGTGGATTTATCTACCATGTCTGCTGGAAGTTTGTTCCAAGGATCTACTACTCTTTCAGACTAGACTGCATAGAGATCATGCTGGAGAAAAACTATTTGTGCAATCAATAAGAGTTGATACAGAGTGGAGGGCATAATTAGTGTCTCTCTCATACACACACACATGCACACACACACATACCTCTGTCTGTCATCTGACTCTCAGAAAAAGGCAGGTAGTAATACTATCATTGAAAGAAGAAACTATGGCTGAATTAGTGCAACTTCAGCAATTTGGATGTTCATTTAGAGTTCACATCTAAAGCTGATGAAATGAAATCTTAAATTATAACCATTTATCTGTTTTGAAAATATGGATTTAAAAGCTTCACTTTGGCAAAACTTCAACTACTTCAATATTTTTCTATATAATATATATATAATCTATAAATGCTTTAGCATTGAACGTATCTATTGATACTGCTCTAGTAAAGAATAAGGTTGAAAGAATAAACAATGTAAGTATGAAAGCAAGGACACAAATCTGTGTGCCTAAGTATAGAATTTAGTTTTATGAGAAAAAGCAAAGTCAAGCAAAAAAGAATTCATGCTCTATCGTACAGTATATTTGTGCTGCACCATATTTTTGCCCATTATTATCATCACTTTAACTGAATAAACTGCACATCACCTTGCAATTGAAATAATAATAACCATGAAGGAATGCAGTACAGTTTACAAATGTCAGTAATATCAAACAAAAATTCAGTTCTTGAATAAATCTAGCTGTAGGTAATTGTTGATCCCCAGCAAAGTCTAAAGTCAGTGTGTTATAGGTACTTTGTAATGGTTCTTAGTGAAAACTAGAATAAACTGATTCTACCCTTGGAAGAGTGTTTACTAAGGATGGAGTAATTGATGGAGGAGTTTTAAAATGTGCAGAATCTGAAGGGAACAAATACTATGTGGTAAGGAATTATTGCTTGTCAAAAAAGCAGATGCATAAGAATGTGCTTCTATCTACTTTGTTGCACAAAAAGAGGAAGTCAAAGACCAAGATAGTTGTAGTAGGATAGGCTTGATGATTTATTTATTTATGTTGAGGATTAAATAATTTCAAAGGGAAAAAGTAAATATCATGAAAGCTATAATGGAAATAAAGATAATTTGAAAGGGAAAAAAATTAGACTGAAACCATTCCACACTTCCATGTCTGAATGAGCGGTTGGCAAAACTGAGGAAAAAGTATTTGTTGTCAAAGAAATTAAAGGCACCAAAAATAACTTTACATATTCACATATTTATCTGTTCCTGTCCTGATTCCCATAGTTCAGTGATGGCGAACCTATCGCACAGGTGCCACAGGTGGCATGCGGAGCCATATCTGCTGTCACGTGAACCGTTGCCCTAGCTCAGCTCCTACATGCATGTGTGTGCCAGCCAGCTGATTTTTTGCTTGCACAGAGGCTCTGGGAGGGCGTTTTTGGCTTCCAGAGAGCCTCCAGGGGGATGGGGAAGGGTGTTTTTACCCTCCTGCGGCTCCAAGGAAGCATTTGGAGCCTGGAGAGGGTGAAATACAAGCCTACTGGGCCCACCAGAAGTTGGGAAATAGAACATTTCCAGTCTCCAGAGGGCCCCCGGGAGGCAGGGGAAGCTGTTTTTGCCCTTCCCAGGCATTGGAGTATTGGTGTGGACACTCGAGCATGTGCGATAGCCCACCTACATGCTCTTTTGGCACCTGAGGGAAAAAAGGTTCACCATCACTGCCATAGATCATCATAATCGTCACATTAATGGTTACTTTAATGTATATTTTGAAAAGTGTGTGTAGTATATGTAATTCTTGATTTCTGACTGTAGCGGGGACTGGAACATTTGTTATTAAGTGAGATGATCATTGAGTGAGTCACACCTAATTTTATTGTCTTTTTGCTTTTAAGTGAATCAACACAGTCATTAAGTGAATCCTGTGGCTATTAAACAAATCATGCTTCCCTTACTGACTTTGCTTTTTAGAAACTGGCTGGGAAGGTCCCAAAAGGCAATTAAAAGGATGTTGCAATTGTAAATACTTGATGGTTGCCAAGAGCCCAAATGCTGATCACACACTCATGTAGTTTCTGCATTGGATGTAAGTGAATGACTGATCATAAATAACCTTTTTCAACAGTCATACTTTAAGCAGTCACTAAATAAATAGTTGTAAATTGAGGACTCCATGTAATATAATACAATAACATAATTCATCTAATAGGTATTGAAAGGAGATTCAATGGGCAACAATATCCAATATACTGGTAATTCTTTGTGGTTTTAAATGTGGATGAGACATCTTTAGTGGTAATTTTTTTTAACCTGCTTTAAGATGTTTGATGTCAATCATTTTGCTGTGCTACTTGCAATAACTGAACTTAGCCCTAGTTTACCTAGTGAATATATGGTAGAGGTGAATTGGAAACTTTCTGTTTCGTAGCCTAGTCTCCTAAATTGTTATTGATGCTACTGTTTATCAGCAGATGAATAGTTTACAATCATCTGAACTGGAAGATTACTTTTGGAGTTTCATTAGATTTGCAAAATAAATAAGGGCATTCTTTGAAGATATGTGTATAGAAGTTCATTAAACAAGTCTTTTGCCCTGGAGTATCTTTTTCAACTCTGACCAGATGTGCTGATATGAAGTTATAAAATTATAAAATCAGTTTGTCATATACTTACATATGAGGCTGTTTGATCTCGTAGAAAATATGTGTTTGCATTTTTAAATGTCTTTACTTATTCTGTATAATTAAGTATTCTAGTTTTAGTCAGAATATTAATTTAGTTAGAATGAATTTTTATTGCTGTTTTCTGTGTGGTAATTCTTTTAGCAAAATAAACTATTGTTTGCAAAAGCCTAAAAATTCTTTCATGAGAGTTGGAGAATAAATTGTAAAATATTGTTTAATATTGAGCTCTGTATCCATTGTCCATGGATTATCAATGCATTACGTCATTATGTCTGTGGAAGGATAAATTACCCTGAAACAAGAGATTGTTCTGTGCAAAAGTCAAGATCAAAGGTTTTCTCCCTCTTTGTCTCTGCTGATCTGAATGCCAGGTGTGCAGTTTAGAAAGATAGGCAGTTAGAAAGAAAAAAAAGGAGAAAAAAGTCTAATCTCATTAGAATCACTTGCAAGCTGTTATATAGACTTTGGAGGAATAAAGTATAAAAAGAAACCTGCCACAGTCTGATCTCTTTTGACTCCATTTGTTTGAAGTGAAATAGCACTTTTATTAAGAGATGCTAATTTCAATAGAATCAATTGGAATCTAAAATTTCTCACACCAATACTAAGAACTAAGACCCCTGGTTTCTCCAAGCCTGTGGTCCATCCATGCATAGCTAATCCAGTGAGGATAAGATGTTTGGGTTGGTGAAATTCCACACTTGGAGCAAACAGCCTTAAAGTTTCCAAAACCTTAACTTCTGCCCTGCTTCAATGGTCAATTCCCTTTTCCAAGTTTTTCATAATAAAGGTATACAACTTTATTTCCCATTTGTTCCCCCATCCCTTTCCCAATTGATGACAGAATGCTGGCAAGGTGCCAAGTTGAAACTGGTGGATCTGACAAAGTTGCTCATTTAGAAAGATCATGTGGAAGTGATGTGCCGGTGCCTGGAGGCTGTTGGGGTCTGGATGGGTGTCAACAGACTCAAACTCAACCCGGATAAGACGGAGTGGCTGTGGGTTCTGCCTCCCAAGGACAATTCCAACTGTCCGTCCATAACCCTGGGGGGGGGAATTATTGACCCCCTCAGAGAGGGTCCGCAACTTGGGCGTCCTCCTCGATCCACAGCTCACATTAGACAAACATCTTTCAGCTGTGGCAAGGGGAGCGTTTGCCCACGTTCGCCTGGTGCACCAGTTGCCTAACTGGACCGGGACTCACTGCTCACAGTCACTCATGCCCTCATCACCTCGAGGTTCGACTACTGTAATACTTTCTACATGGGGCTACCTTTGAAAAGTGTTCGGAAACTTCAGATCGTGCAGAATGCAGCTGCGAGAGCAATCATGGGCTTCCCAAGGTATGCCCATGTTACACCAATACTCCGCAGTCTGCATAGGTTGCCGATCAATTTCCGGTCACAATTCAAAGTGTTGGTTATGACCTATAAAGCCCTTCATGGCATCGGACCAGAATATTTCCGGGACCACCTTCTGCCGCACGAATCCCAGCGACCGGTTAGGTCCCACAGAGTTGGCCTTCTCCAGGTTCCGTCGACTAAGCAATGTCATTTGCCGGGACCCAGGAGAAGAGCCTTCTCTGTGGTGGCCCCGACCCTCTGGAACCAGCTCCCCCCGGATATCAAAGTTGCCCCCACCCTCCTTGCCTTTCGCAAGCTCCTTAAAACCCACCTCTGTCGTCAGGCATGGGGGAATTGAAATTTCCCTTCCCCCTAGGCTTATAGAATTTATACATGGTATGCTGTATGCATGAGTGGTTCTTTAAATTGGGGTTTTTAAGATTATTTTTAATATTAGATTTGTCTACATTGTCTTTTTATATTGTTGTTAGCCGCCCCAAGTCTTTGGAGAGGGGTGGCATACAAATCTAATAAATTAAATAAATAAATGTTGGAGTAAAAGGCAACTGGACAAAATGTGGAAGAGAGGAAGCAGTGACTAAGAGTGCCAGGAACCAAGTGATCCATGGTCAAAGAAGACAAAGAAAATGGGAGAAGCTTATAGCAATTGAAGACCAAGGTGGGATCTCCAAAGAGATGGAAGAATTGAGAAGTGGCAAAGCAAAAACTAGGTGCTAGAAAATTGGGCAAGAGTGGGTTAAGAAATATATAGAAGTAGCTTCTATGGCAATAGAAGTAGCTTCTATGGCAGTTGGTGATAATTATTATGTACTGAATGTATCACTGATATGTTTCTATAAAAGAAAAACCAGTACGTTCTTCTTGCCATGTGGTTCTATGACAACTAGATTGTAGCAAATTGTCAACATAGGCCAGCAAATAAAATTTATGCCATTTCTGGAAATGGGGAAAAGTCATTTCTATAGAAAGGGAAAAGTTTATGTAATCATGATGAATTGTCTCTTAACGTAAGCAATTTATGGTCTTGCTGCCCAGCTTATTAGGTGGATTGAGATACATTCCCACTCAGAATGTTTCTCAAAACGTTTATTTCAAGTATTGATTTTTAATAACATTCTAAGATATAAAGGGAGAATAGAAGGTTGATTGCCATGAATTTTATGAGTTTGGAGTGGGAGTTTTTAATATCATTTTCATCATAACTCAGCTCTAACGTGAGAGAATAGCAAAAGATAGATTTCACTTACTGGAAATTTGGATTTCACATTGCTAGGCAGGGGTTCAGACTAGAAGACCTCCAATGTCCATTCCAACTCTGTTATTCTATTCTACCCTAAAATGAAAATTCTAAATAAAGCAGTGATTGCATTTTGGGCTAAATGGCCTTGGTGTAATGGTTGGTTTGGTTTGGTTTGTCCTGACATTTATCTAGCAGTTGTGGCTAACATCTTTGGTGTGAGAGTAATTTGCTTTGTGGTGTATCTGTCAGCTGCTCACAGGTAGCACAATTGCCAACGAAACCTCAGGATAAAAGTAAATGAAATCACTGCTCAAAAGCTCATCTCTGCTTCACTGATACCAGTTATGAAAGCCTACCCTGGAATTCTAAATAGCTTGTTTGGAACTTGACATTTCAAACATTGTTTGGTTTTTATAGATTGTGCATGGGTTGGTCAGCCACAATTTTATTTGCCTCAGCTATAAATTCAATATTGTAACAATGAAACTTGTCGTTCTATTTCATATGAATTGTGTGTTTGGATAGATAGATACTGTTTTTGTGTGTGTGTAAGAGAAATGTGTATAAAGCACCTCTATGAGATATTAGAACCATTGTCTCCTTTATGATGCTCAGGAAGTTTCCTTATTTATTATATTTAAAAAATGTCCATCTCCTTCATAGAGTGACTCTGTGTAATATACAAATAAACATAAAAACATTAATATTAATATACATACATTGAGAGAGAGAGAGATGTTTTTGTAGACTGGGATTCGATCTGGTAGCCTCTGCCTTGTAAGGCAGAGAATTAGCAGTTGAGCCATCAGACCTGATCCCTTCCAGCTCTGAATCCCAGTAAGGAAGGGTGTGGCTAGCTGATGAGGCCAGAACAAGGCCGAAATGGGACCATCCTAGTCTCCCTTAATTTTAAAATTCCAGCTAAAAAACATTTGATACATACAGAATATAGTTGTCGGCTATGAATAAATTAACTGCCTTGAAATGGTCCTGGGTTGGGCCTAGAGGCAAAAAGGAGCTGTGACGTTCCTTCAATATACCAGGGTGATCTGACATAAAAAAACATATAGCCCCTCCCTGGTACAGAGCTGGAAGGGATCAGGTCTGATGGCTCAACTGTTAATTCTCTGCCTTACAAGGCAGAGGCTACCAGATCGAA
Source organism: Erythrolamprus reginae (assembly GCF_031021105.1). Lineage (NCBI taxonomy): Eukaryota > Metazoa > Chordata > Lepidosauria > Squamata > Dipsadidae > Erythrolamprus > Erythrolamprus reginae. Next base: position 85,322,077 of record NC_091951.1, read on the forward strand.
TCCCAGTAAGGAAGGGTGTGGCTAGCTGATGAGGCCAGAACAAGGCCAAAATGGGACCATCCTAGTCTCCCTTAATTTTAAAATTCCAGCTAAAAAACATTTGATACATACAGAATATAGTTGTCAGCTATGAATAAATTAACTGCCTTGAAATGGTCCTGGGTTGGGCCTAGAGGCAAAAAGGAGCTGTGACGTTCCTTCAATGTACAAGGGTGATCCGACATAAAAAAACATATAGCCCCTCCCTGGTACAGAGCTGGAAGGGATCAGGTCTGATGGCTCAACTGCTAATTCTCTGCCTTACAAGACAGAGGCTACCAGATCGAATCCCAGTAAGGAAGGGTGTGGCTAGCTGATGAGGCCAGAACAAGGCCGAAATGGGACCATCCTAGTCTCCCTTAATTTTAAAATTCCAGCTAAAAAACATTTGATACATACAGAATATAGTTGTCGGCTATGAATAAATTAACTGCCTTGAAATGGTCCTGGGTTGGGCCTAGGATAGATCTATTTCGGCCTTATTTTGTCCTCATCAGCTAGCCATACCTACTGGGACTTGAACCTGCAACCTTTGCCTTGTAAGGCAGATAATTATCCTCTAGGCTACAGTATCCAATCCCTTCAGCTCTGCACCAGGGAAGGGTTACATATTTTTGTGTCGAATAAGAGGATAAAATTTATACATATTTGTAAAAAAAATTAAATTGTATAATTAAAATTTAAAATAAAATTATAATATTGTATATAATATTATAATAAAACAATTAAAACACATAATATAATTAAAGTTCAAGATTAAAAAATGAAAGAGAGGGTTCAGAGTAATAGCCAGCCCAGTAGCTGCATGTTTTTATGTGAGCCATAAACAAATAAACAAAGCCAGTCTTCAGGCGTTTATGGAAGATCAGGAGAATGCGGACCCATTTCCTCTCTGAAAGTGGGAGACAGTGTTCCAAAGGGCAGGGGCAAGCTGCTTTGAAAGTTGCCCTTGGCTCTCTCTACAAACTACAGCCACCTTGCTTCAGTTGAAATCCCAGTAGAAGGGTTATTTGTGCATGTAACCATACACTTGGTTGAGGAAAACTTTCAAAATGGCCACATGATCTTTGCAAAGGACATGAGTCTTCGGAGAGGGGCGGCATACAAATCTAAATAATAAATAAATAAAATAATAAATGATGGCTTTAAAGTCTTCATTAAGAAATCCACAAATTGAGTCTAAAACAAATCCCTGCATAATCATTAGCTTTAGGAGATGACCATTTAGTGGGCGTTTAAATGCTACATTAATTTCCAAATGTAGTTCGATAAAATGTATTTTGGATTATTGCAAATGGTTGAGAGCGATCAACCAGTAGAACAACTTGGCCAGTGGAGGTTGTGAGTACTCCAACACTCAACATTTTCAAAGGGAGATTGGACTGCTATTTGTCCTAAATGGTTTTGGTACTCCTGCTAGAGTGGGGGGTTGGACTAGATGACCTACAAATTCCTTCCAACTCTAATAATAATCTAATCTAATTTGTATAGTAATCATGGCCTTACTGAACAGGTATCATGGCTGAGCTTATCTGATAATATTACTTATGTCTAATATTCTAAAATGTTGTAAAATCAATGTTCTATAGTATTACCAAAACCATTTGGAAGAGGTCATTTGGTAAACAGACACTACTGCCCTCTTCAGCTGTAGACAGGTGGGGATATTTTTGTGAGTTCTGAAGTACCTCTTCTGAATCAGATCTGATGTACTGTACATCGGTTAACTGTATTAATAAGTGCAGTTGACAGTATATATCAATGATGGCAAACCTATGACATGGGTGCCACAGGTGGCATGTGGAGCGATATCTGATGGCACATGAGCTGTTGCCTTAGCTCAGCTCCAACGTTCATGTGTGTGCCGGCCAGCTGATTTTTGGTTTGCACAGAGACTCTGGAAGGATGTTTTTGGCTTCCAGAGAGCCTCTGGGCAAAGGGGGAGTGGGAAGGGCATTTTCACCATCCCCCGGCTCCAGAGAAGCCTTTGGAGCCTGCAGAGGGCAAAACATGAGCATACTGGGCCCACCAGAAGTTGGGAAACAGGCCGTTTCCTGCTTCCAGAGGGCCTTCGGGGGGTGAGGGAAGGTGTTTTCTCCGTCCCCAGGCATTGTTTTGGGGTGTAGGCATTCACACATGCGCAATAGCATGTACACACATGCACCAAGAAAAAAAAGTTTCGCCATCACTGGTATATATCATCCAACATATAAAAAACTGGCCAACAGTCAGGTAATCTGAATCCAATTCAGGAATGGTATATTCCTGAACTGGAGGGGTTTTCATGTTTCTTTAGCTATACTTTATGAGCAATGTTTTAAATTCATCTTAGTTGCCATGACAAATCATACTTCCAGAATAGAGATACTGTACTCATATGAGATATTATTTATGTGATTCCTTTTCCTTTCTTTTTCTGTTACAACAGTTGGAGTAACTTATTTATAGTAAACATATCTTATGAAGATTAATGAACAAAGGGTTTCCCCATAAGTTATTTTAGAAGTTCCATTTTAATCAGCCGCTGAGATACTTCTAGGAATAAAATTTAAAAATAGAAGAAACTTCTCTCCCCCCTTATAAACCATTTTTCTTTCTCTCTTCAACTCCACTAATTTTTTCTTATCTTAGAACATTTTCCATTACATCTCTGCCTTATCTTACTCCCAGGACATTAATTATGAGTTTGCACTTCCCCTGAAGTTCAGGGACAGGTACTGATTAATTCCTCTATGGTATTGTGTGCCTTTTAATGATGTCATCATTCCACAAGTGCAACTCTTGATATAAGAGAGGAAGTTATTGGTCAAAGTCAGCAATTTAGTGCGTTTCCATTTATACTTCAATGTTAATTCCAGATATCAAAAATGTGAAATATCAAATATTGGGATCTCCTTGGAATCACAGCAATGCAAGTTTTTAGCATGCTATCCTAGTGTAACAGAATTTAGAGCTGAGTTTGGGGAAGTACAGTATGAAGGGAAAGAATAAGCCTTTAAGAAGGGGCTTGGAGATGAGATTACACAGTCCACATGTTGAAGCAAGCATACCAGAGAAGCACAAAGAAATCTAGCCTTGATTTTGTTTAATGTGAAATTGGATAGACAGGAACTTGGACAATAATAGAACTTCAAAGTTCTATTACTATACTCAACAATATTGAAGTAGCATTCCTTCACTGTTTATTTATTAAACTTGACTCCTTAACAGACTGATAGAGTTGGAAGGGACATTGGAGGTCTTCAAGTCTAACCCCTGCTCAGGCAGGAAGCCCTATACCAGGGGTAGGCAAAGTTGGCTCTTCTATGACATGTGGACTTCAACTCCTAGATTTCCTGAGCTAGCATGATTGGCTTGGGAATTCTGGGAGTTGAAGTCCACAAGTCATAGAAGAGCCAACATTGCCTACTCTTGCCCTATATCATTTCAGACAAATTATTGTTCAATCTCTTTAAAACTTTCAGTGTTGGAGCATTCACAACTTTTGGAAACAAATTGATTAATTTGACCGATTAATTGTTCTAACTGTCAGGAAATTTCTCCCTAGTTCTAGATTGTTTCCTTGATTAGTTTCCATCCATTTCTTCTTGTCCTGCCTTCAGGTGCTTTGGAGAATAGGTTGATTCCTTCTTCTTTGTGGTAAACCTTTTTGGAGCACTGCTGTCATGTAACCCCAGTCCTTCAACTAGCCATACCCAGTTCTAGCAACAGTTGTTTATATGTTTTAGGCGCCAGTCCCCTAATCATATTTGTTGCTCTTTTTACTTGAATCCCTCATCGCCTTCTTTTCAGTCAACCAGATTCATATTATTATTACTCCTGGACTTTCCAAAATATACAACTACCATTTTGGCCCTCTCAAATGGTGATTACTCCACGATGGTGAAGTCAAGCTGTTCCCATACCGGAACAGCTGTATAGGAACCCAACTAGTTCCAGGAAGACCAAAAAATATTGTGTTCATTTAGTTTAATGTGCTTTTATATTGCTTCAGTAGTACAATTAGAAAATTGCATTTTTCTAGGTAAAATGTTGGATAGTACATATTTTAATAAAATCCAAATAAAACTTTGACCCTCATTAAGTGAAATATACAAGGCAACTGACTCCAAAGTGTGATATTTTAAACCAAGAAGACATGGATGTTGATCATCCAGCTTATGTATAGCTTTGTTATTATGTCTCTAGAACAGGGGTGGGCAATTAATTTTGCCATGGGGCCGCACGAGAAATTGGGATGGTTTTAGAGGGCTAGACTAATATAATTAACTCAGTTCTGCCCTCTTCCTTGTTTTCTTTCTCCCAAATTACCCCCCCCCCCCCCATACACACACACACACAAAGAGTGCAAACCTCCCCCTGTTCCTTATTTATTTATTTGCCCTTCCGCTCTCCTCCTCCTCCTCCCTTCACTTCCTCACTCGCGCTGCCCCTTCCCAGCAGCCCACACCCCCACTTCCGGCTGACCCCGCCCCCACATTGTCACAATAACACTCACTTATGGCATAATAAAACCCAATATGGCATGAAGCCACCCGACCACCTTCCTCCCCTCTGTATCAGCCCACCACCACCTCCCACAGCAGCCCTCTACCCTTGCATCTTATCCTCTGGGCTGTTGTTCCCCCCCCCATCTTGGCTGTCCAGCCTGTTCCCGCCGCAGTTGGGCTGCTGCTGGTGCCGCCCTGAGCCACAGCAACTGCCCCCTTCTCAACCCGCTGCCTTTTGTCCGGCACTGCAGAGAGGAGAGAGCCATGAGGAAGAAGGGATTGTTGCTTTTCTGTGGCAAAACGGGACTAAAAAGGACAACTCCGATTTTCCCCGCAATGGTGGGGTTCTAAGAGAGCCTTGTTGGTGGGTGCTTTTTTGTTTTATTTATTCGAGGCGTTTGTCCCCCCCCCTCCACTCCATGGCTTCCTCCTCCAGGAAACCAGTCACAGATAGTGGGCTGGCCGGTCACAAACAGGGGGTGGGCCGCCCCTTGCCAAGGTCTGCTCTAGAATAATGAAAAACAAAACTTATATAGATCATTATATTTACTTCAAAATAATCTTAAAGGGGTAAATGATTTGTTAACTTATATTTTGTTAAGTCACCTTTTCTTTAAAGTATGCAAATAATAATAATTATAAATTGGTTCTGGTTTATATGAACTACATTACTTTTTATTTTGTATAAATTTCCGGGCTTCTTCAAATTAGACAATAAATAAATAGGAAAAGTATGATTCAGATTATACTTCATTCTGTTTAATGGTTGCATTATTTTGGAAAGAGGCAAACTTGGTAAGTTGAGCCAAAACCTTAAGAGTTTTGCCAGAAGTGATGAAAACAAAATAGGAAGAGGAGAGTTTAGAAAACAGCCCATTGCTTACATAATAATCTGCTTGAATTGGTATCAGCAGGACCATGGACAGCTATGAGTACTGGCAATTCACTTCAGTGCTTTGAACTCAATTAAATTCTGCTAGTTGCTTAGCCTCCTACCACATTGATTGAAGAATTGTTTCACTAAATGGACTAATTCAGATCTCAAACAAATGCTATTCAGTGAGTGTTTTATTCAGGTGATGTCACCTTCAACCTTCATACCTACATGTGCCAGCATAGCTTTACTGTATACTTTCACACTATCCCCTGCGATTTATTTTTATCATGCTTAAAAGGAATTGGGAAGTGCGCTTATTTTGTAAGGAGCAGCATTTAAGAAACATTAACCCTGAAAGAATATAGTGCATACATTTGTAAATTAACCAGTAAGTATTTTTAAAAAAACAAAAAACAAAATTTGAATTGAAAAATGGTGAGAAATTGAATTTCTTAGACTGCTAGTGCCGAATAGAAACAAGAAAGAAACAGAACTTCTTTCCAAGTGGGAGATTGAAGAATACAATGAGATTTCAGTGGTCCACCATGCAATAAAATGTTTTAAATACATTACATTGTATCAGAAGATCTGTTAGGCTGAATGGTATTTATATACTATATGAAGCAGTATGAATATAAAAGGGAAAAGCAGATTTTCAGATTCAGAATTACCTGTGTTTACCTTCTAGGTTATTGTTCAAAACCTCCTTTTGGATAATTGATATTAAGGAAATGGAAAAGTGAAGTCTTAGTGTTTTCTGAGCTTGGTTGTCAGTTGTTTCATTGTTTGACTAGGTAACATCATCAGTGCTAGTGAGTGAAAGATTTGCCTACTGTTTATATACAGTGGTTTGCCATGCAGTGTTGGTGGGAGTGTATTTTCCCTTTGTATACACTTTGACCAGTGTAATGTTTTCAGGTAGATTGTCTGGTGTTAATACTTGTTTACCTGGATGTTGGCTGCTGAAGAGAATATATCCTGATCTTGATTTTTTAAATTTCTCTTTTGATATAATTAAAATATGGTTTATCTCCAAGTGTCTATTGATGATTGATCTGAATGAATGCCACATTTTGGGAATTCCCTGATATTTTGTATTGAACCTGATCTATTTATTTTTATTTTTATTTATTTACTTATTTTGTCCAATACACAATAATACACAATGAAGGTAATAGAGGACACCTTCGAGGAAATAGAATTAGAGAAAGAATAGAAGAGAGAGTATAGGATAAAATAATCAATGAGAGAATAGAAGAAAGATATAGGGACAGAAGAGAAGACATATGGGATATAGGAGAGACAATAGGACAGGGGTCAGAAGGCATTCTAGTGCACTTATGCACTTATGCAAATAAACATCTAGGATGTTTATTTTCCCAGTCACAACTATGCTTGAATCTGTCCATGTATTGGGAGAGCAACAAGTTTTACCGTATCTTTGGACTGCTTGTTAATGTCCGTAGATGCACTCTGCCCTACGTAATGGCTGTTACAGTCTTTAATTTTGTTATATGTTACAGATGACTCCTATTTTTCCTTCTTGGACTACTGGATCTTTTGGTTAACTTAAGATGCTTTGAAATACTTTAGTTTATTTGTGTCCTGTGGCAATGCTGTGTGGTTATAATAGTTTATTGGATATTTCCAAAATGTTATTGATGTATAGTCGCTCATGCAAGTTAAGCTGTGTGCGTGCACTTGCCTGCTTCTTCTTCCAAACAGGTAGTAGTGGGCCATGGGCCAGGAGTTAGTGAGTTATGAAGATAAATCACATTTATCTATGTGATGTGCTTTATTTATACACCATTCAAAAGAGTCAATAAAAAAGTTAAAAAAGGAAATAAATGAAAAGTTTAGAGGATTTCACCAGCCAGATGAGCAAATATTAAGACCAGATAATCAAACAGAAATCAAGGTACTGCCAAGGAGAAAACCACATCCCTACCAACAGAGGAAGGGCAAGCTATGTATACAAGAAAGCAGCAAACCCTACACTCAATAGTATTTATGATGGTGCCTGTCTAGGTAATGAAATATTACAAGCAAACAGCCAAGCTTAGGAAATACCAAAGACTACAGTTCAATTCTAAAATACAGTGATCCCCCGATCATTGCGAGGGTTCCGTTCCAGGACCCCCCGCAACGAGCGGGTTTTCGCGAAGTAGCGCTGCGGAAGTAAAAACACCATCTGCGCATGCGCAGATGGTGTTTTTACTTCCGCAGCGCTAGCGAGGAGCCGAAGATTGGGGGCGGCGCGGCTGTTTTAAAACGTCGCCGCCGGCATGGGGGGCTTCCTAGCAGCCCCCCAAACCCAGGTTGGGGGCCCGGGGGGTGCTGGCAAGCCCCCCATGCTGGCGGCGACGTTTTAAAACAGCCGCGCCGCCCCCAATCTTTGGCTCCTCGCTAGCGGGCAGGCAGGCGGCGGACAAGCCGTTCGCTGGTGCTCGCTCTCACCGCTTTCCAGCTGAGTCCTGAAGCGAATTCGCTTCAGGACTCAGCTGGAAAGCGGCGAGAATGAACGGCATGGGCGGGCGATGCGCGAGCGGGCGGCGGACAAGCCGTTCGCTCGGACTCGCTCTCGCCGCTTTCCAGCTGAGTCCTGAAGCGAATTCGCTTCAGGACTCAGCTGGGAAGCGGCGAGAATGAACGGCATGGGCGGGCGATGCGCGAGCGGGCGGCGGACAAGCCGTTTGCTCGCACTCGCTCTCGCCGCTTTCCAGCTGAGTCCTGAAGTGAATTCGCTTCAGGACTCAGCTGGGAAGCGGCGAGAATGAACGGCGTGGGCGGGCGAAGGGTGGGCAGAGGGGGAAGACCTAGGGAAGCCACCCAGCAGCTGATCTGCCCGGCGCCATCTACGCATGCGTGCCCATAGAAAAAAGGGCGCGCATGCGCAGATGGTGTTTTTACTTCCGGGTTGCAAAATCGCAAATTAGCCCGTTCGCAATGATCGGGAACGCAATAACCGGGGGATCACTGTACATATATCCTATGTTCTATTGGAAATTTATTTATTTATTTATTTATTATTTGGATTTGTATGCCGCCCCTCTCCGAAGACTCGGGGCGGCTCACAACAAGTGGGAACTGAGAGCCTTCAGAAGATGTTATAAAGGTTCTTGGGAGATTTTGTAACTCTCATTGTTTGGAGTTATGACCAAGATACTTTATGACAGGGTTTTTTTGTATATAGTATGATATCATTTTATTTCTTTTATATATTGTTACTTTTATCTATATTCAGTCATTTTGGAATATTGTAATTTTGCCTTTCCCTGTTTAATACTTCTCATATTCCTAGGACTGCCTGGACAATCTTGCAATCTCATTCCTCTCGGACAACATCAATTGAGGAATGCTGGTTACAATTGCTTTAATTATGGTATTCCATAAAGTATTGTTGGAGAGCCATTTAGGCCTTGTAGTTTAGACACCAGGAGATTCTTAATACTAATCCCTCTTTAGGCATGAAAGCCATCTGGGTGACTTTGGATTTTCTCAGCCCTCACAACAAGTAGATTACTTTGTCTGTCTGTCTGTCTCTGCATCCATCCATCCATCCGTCTGTCCAATTTTGAAACTACCCATCACTTTTTATATAGATTGTATATAGTGTACAAATAAAAGATAAAAACATTACATAGATTTTTAAAATGGGCAAGGACATAAATCATGGAAGTTTTATAAATATTTCAAATAGGTGACAACTTTATGACATAAGTAACCATAATATATTTAAAATTCAAATATTTATATATCTGTTTAAATAAGAACATAAGAAGAGCCATGCTGAATCAGGCCAAAGCCCATCAAGTCCAGCATTGATTGCCAATCAGTTTCCGGTCACAATTCAAAGTGTTGGTTGTGACCTATAAAGCCCTTCATGGCATCGGACCAGAATATCTCTGGGACCGCCTTCTGCCGCATGAATTCCAGCGACCGGTTAGGGCCCACAGAGTTGGTCTTCTCCGGGTCCCGTCGACAAAACAATGTTGTCTGGCAGGACCCAGGGGAAGAGCCTTCTCTGTGGTGGCCCCAACTCTCTGGAATCAACTCCCCCCAGAGATTAGGACCATCCCCACCCTCCTTGCCTTTCGCAAACTCCTTAAAACCCACCTCTGCTGTCAGGCATAGGGAAATTGATTCCCCTGGGCCGTTCCCGTTTCATGTATGGTTTTTGTCTGGGATGTATGACTGTTTTTATATTAAGGGTTTTAAATTGCTTTTTAACTATTGGATTTGTACTGTGTTTTTTTTTTTTGTGAGCCACTCCGACTCTCCGGAGAGGGGTGGCATACAAACAAACAAACAAATAAACAAACAAACAAATAAATTAATAAATAAATTCTGTGTCACACAGTGGCCCACCAATTGCACATGGGGATCTTGAGTAGAAAAAGAAGGCAAAACCCTTCCTTTCCCTTGACCCTCAACAAATGGTACTCAAGGGAATGCTGCCTGCCTCAACCAACATAGAGGCGGCACATGGACATCTGTTTCAATAACCACAGATACACTTGGCATCCATGAATCTGTCTAATCCTGCCTTCAAGCTATCAAGGCTGACAGCTGTCACGACCTCTTCTGGAAGTGAATTCCATAAACCAACGACCCTCTGGGTGAAGGAATATTTCCCTTTATTTGTCCTCGCTTTCTTACCTATGAGCTTTAGGGACTGTCCCCTTGTCCTAATTTTTGTGATAGAGAAAATAATTTTTCTCTATCCACCTTTTCTGTCCCATGCATGATTTTATATACCAATCACATCACCGCTTAAATGCTGTCATTCAAGAGACCAAGGCATTACAACCTGGTTTCATAAGCGAGGTGCATCTTCTGATAGTGAAGACTCATTGCCAAGTTCAGACACTGGGGGTGTGGAATCGGACAGAGAGATGGATGCAGCCAGCCCATTAGGTAATGACCCCATTAGTGAGACGTCAGATTCGGAGGAGGATTGGTTGATAGATCCCCGTATGCGCAGGCTCATAGCTAGAAGGGACAAACTGTGCAGGTATCATAGAAGATAAGGGAGAAAACCTATGGCTGAGGCAATTAGGTTAATGGGGTTGCTGATAAATTACGGGTGTTGTGGAGTGTGCATGTGGCCGTTTATCCATTTGGAGAAAGACCATTGTTTTGGTTTGAACTGTTCCAGGACTTACACAGACTTTTTGGATATTTCACAGTTAAGTATCTTGTGGATTCTTGTGGACGCTTTCATAGCTGCCTTTATCTGCTCTGTTTGTTTTTGCCTCTCGCAGCATTCCAGGGCTGTTATCTGTGTGAGAGTAATTTGGCTCTGTTTAAAGTGTGTGCTTACAGCACTATTTTTGGATAAACTGATTTTCTTTTTACTCTGAGATGGTGTGTGTGTTTGAATTTACATTCCTAACTCATTAGGGGGGTTCTTAGTGAAGGGCCCAGCATAATGTATACCCTATCTGAAATTACGCTTTTACTTACTGAGTTGGACAGCAGTATACTGTATTTAGTATTCTGATGCTAAAGGAGTCTTATTGAATATATACAGTATTTTAAAACAAAACAAAATGAACAGAATATATCTAGATATTTCATTCCAAGTGTACATATCCCAAATTTAATTGTAATATTTGTTTTTAAAATGCATAAATTTTAAAGCATAAATTTAAATTTAAAGCTTATCACAATGAGCATCTATTTTAATTGTTCACTCTCACCACTGCAACTTTACTATGTAAAAAAATCCCTGATCTTTTGAGTGAAATACTGTTGTTGCTTTAAATTAGCATGTAGATATGAATCTGCTGCATTTTTTAAATAAATATTAAATTATGTATTTATTTTACAGGTCTGAAAGTGAAAATTCAAGAAGCATCAGGTATGATTCTCAGATTTCTTTCATTCTGATCCTGCTTTTCAGCCTTTTGGCTAAGATCAAGCATTGGAGTTATTATTTTTTTATTTTATCTTTTTTTCCTTTCTTTTCAATAGGGAATGTATATAAAATATTTGTACACTGGTACCTCTACTTACGAACTTAAGTCGTTCCGTGACCAGGTTCTTAAGTAGAAAAGTTTGTAAGAGGAAACAATTTTTTCCCATAGGAATCAATGTAAAAGCAAATAATGCATGCAATTGGGGAAACCACAGGGAGGGTGAAGGCCCTGTTTCCTCCCAGGAGATTCATGGAGAAGCCCCACGCAAGCTTTTTCCCGCCTTTTCTAGCCCAGTTTCCTCCCAGGAGATTCCTAGAGAGGCCCCACGGAGGCTTCTCCCTGCCTTTTCCGGTTACAGTTTCAGAGGCTCAGGTTTGTAAGTAGAAAATGGTTCTTGAGAAGAGGCAAAAAAATCTTGAACACCCAGTTCTTATGTAGAAAAGTTCATAAGTAGAGGCATTTGTAGGTAGAGGTACCACTGTATCTTTAAGCAAAGTTGAGATTAGAAACATAATTTAGAAAAAGTGTTATTTTATTCTTTATTCTTTATTTATGCAATGTTTGAGGATACAGCAGTACTTTAAATATATTTCTGCATATTCATGATACAAATGCTTGAAGATTTGAATGTGTCATCAAAGATTATGCTTCTTTCATAGCTGTAAAAAACATTTTAATATAACTTATTACTATCAGAAGCTGAATAACCAGCTTTATGAGTCATTTTTTCAGTTTAGTAGTTAAAAGAACACCCATCATTATTTTTGTATTCTTTCACTTTTTGGTTGCTCTTGTGCATTAAACAAATTTCATATAAGATTTTTTTAGAATGTTTAACAATCTACCTTGAGGTAGGTGTGGTCCAATTTTATTTTATTATTACTTTGCAGATTTTCTACATTCCCTGGGAAAAAATGGGAAAACACTGGTTTACAGTGAATATTCTTATCTCCAAAATATAGTTCAAATTTTATTGACTGTTCTTTGAAGCTATTACTGTATATAGTCAAAAGTAGGATTCCATTTTGTCCCCAGTGCTTTTCAACATGGACTTAGAGTTGGTTTTAGCAGGAGGGAAGTAATAATTAAGTAACTATGTGGTTCTCTTGAGTGTGTTCAGAAAGTAATGAGTGTGAAGGTAAATAATAAAAAGCAATTGAATCCAGAAATGCCAGAATTGATTATTGTAAGGCATTATAATAGAAGAAAGGTGACATGTCTCCCTGTTTCAAACATGGTTCCAGTCTCTTGGAAGAAGCAAAAATTGTGTCTGGATGACTCAAGTTTTACAAATTTACACCTTATATTCACTTTGCTTTTTTCCTTGATAAAAGAAAATCTCTGATACACTTGCTTGGGATTTCAGATCTGACTATTGCTGTACTGTATGTTGAGCATTATACCTATTATCTGATATGGTGATTTGTGGAAGAACTCAAAAATAGTATCACAACTAAAAGCACTGAACTGCATTGATACTACTTTGTATGTTGGTGAAATGCAAGGGATTTTTTTCTGTGTTCATTTTGTTCTCTGTGTGTTTAAGTCATTGCTTCATTTTCTTGGCAGTATTTCAGAAGTGATTTGCCACTGCGTTCTTAGAGTTGAGAGAAAGTAACTGGCCCAAAGTCACACAGCTGTGTTAGAGTCTAAAAGTCAGGGTCTCCCAGTTTCTAACTGATGCCTTAACCCCTATACTAAACTGCCTGTCAAAATGCAAGCACTGTTCATTATTATTCAAGCTGCCTACAACTGGATGCAGGTTACTTCAGAGACTGTCTTCCTCTATATGATCCATGATCCCAAATAAGTGCGTTTGTTTGGGGAAAAAATGCCTACAGTTGCTTTGATGTGAACTAAAAATAACTTAAACTTTTTCTGTAGTTTTTCTGGATTTTTGTTCTGAATTGAGGAGCCTATTTTTCTTTATGTAGTTTTGTTTTTAATTAAAATTAAAATATGAAAGATATGCATTGTATAAAAACACCCATTTTAAATAGTCTTTTAATTTATTATTTTAATTTCAGCTTTAATACATCTGCACTTAATTTGGGGCTTGGTAATAGAAACTATAATGAAACCTTAACCCTTGACAGACTAACATTTTTAATTAAAGTAAATACAGTTTTTTCTCCATAGAATATTCATTTGCAACGCTGAAAAATATGGGGAAGAAATTTATGATTTTGCACTGAAGAAAACCAAAATTTTAAACTGAATTGGCTGAGTGATAAAATGTGTGCAGCTCTTTGGTCCTATAGATTAACCATTGAAAATATTTATAGAAAAGGCTATTCCTTTAGGTTGCATTAGGTGCAAATTTAGTGTGGAAATGGACTCATACGGAGATAAATAAAGAACAATTCAGACTAATTAAGTTGGCAATTTTAATCATGTTATATTTCATATGTCACCATAGGTGTTAACAAAAATGTCATTTATGCCAAACTAGGAATGTGTCATGTTAGTAGCAATAGTACCTAGTACTTGGACTTATATACATCTTCATAGTGCTTTTACAGCCCTCTCTAAATGGTTTACAGAGTCAGCATATTGTCCCCAACAATTTTGGGTTCTCATTTTTCCGACCTTGGAAGGAGGAAAGGCTGAGTCAACTTTCAGCCTGGTGAGATTCAATCTGCCAAATTGCAGGTAGCTGCAGTCAGCAGTAGTAGTCTGCAGTATTGCACGTTAACCACTGGGCCACCATACAATTAACATAGTACATATTAAATATATCTCTGTGTCATTTCTTAACAAATTTTCCCCCCCAGAAGTTCATTTACATATTCCACTGCATTCTGAGAAGCAGATGAGAAGTATAGGTACTGGAATTCATCTGATTAGCTCAAGCCAATTGCCTAACATTTGATTCAACAGATGATTAATTGCACTGTCTTACGTGTATTCTGGGAAAGAGAGAATTCTATTTGTTTTTCCCTCTTTTCTTTCTTAGTCCAGTGAATATAGGAAATATCCTGGCCAGAAATGGGGTTTTGGCAGTTGCCTACAACAGATGTGCCATGTTTTCTTTGTTACCAGAGAAGAAAGAAGGCTATTAAATACTAAGCTTGTGGAAGTCCTTAATATAAAGATTGATAAACTAGAGGCCGGAATATTATATGTTCAGCTCACTTGTCAAGAGAAAGATGTGTGGATTCTATTGCTTTCCAAAAGCAAGAGATCAATGGTGTTTACAACTTCTAAGGATGAGAAAGAAGGTGGCTTGAAAAAAGACACCACATCAACATTACTCTACATCTTGGCACCCACTTCTAATGTCTAGACTTTGAAAACTTGTTGACATAAAATATTTTTTTTAAAAAATCCAGACTTTAAAAAGGTTCTAGAAACACGAGTGCATTACAGAAGACTCTTACAGTTGAGGTTCTGCCAACTGATCCATGTAGATCCATCACCAATCACTCAGAGAAAGAAGTTCATAAGTTATGCCCTCTTGAGAAGTATTTTCTAAAGTTTCTCAACTTCTAGTGTGATTTAATATTTATGAGGTAATCTTTCAATTGACCTTCCTACAACTTGTCCTCTAGATATCCCATCTCAACATGAGTATTTATCAGGTGCCTGACTTTAAGATGTGATGGAAAGACCAACAAGACTCATCCATATGGACAAACCCATGTTGGTTTTCATCAAATAATTCTCATTACAATTCCGCAAAAAGAAAGGATTGTGTATCATGTTAATTCCTGGTTGCAACAGAGGTTTCAGTATTTCAATAAGTGTAAAAACATTCAGGATGAAGGGCTGGTATGCAGAGAAGCAGTTTATCTCAGTAAGGAATGAAAATAGATTTGTAGCTGTTTCTGATTAATCTCAACAGCAGGCCTGTTCAGCAAAGTGGAAGTGGTTTGGAAATTACTAGTTCAACAATAGGGGAGTAAATAAAGAAAAGGGGAAAGAGAACATAAGGAATCTAATTCACTGTCTTAAATATGTCTATGTTAATATATGAGGTATATGTAACAAGTGTAATGAGCTGGATATCATGAGGGATTAAAGTAAATTCATCTAATCAGGGTTATGGAAACAAGATAGCATTAATCCCAATGGTTGAACATTGATCTCAATGTAACGGCCAGTGAATTAGGGAGAACAATGTTCCTTCCTCTTTGTGGACTCCTATGTCCAGTGTACAATCTGTAGGGGCAGGAAGAATTGTTCACTCATATTCCATTAGTGGATGCCTTGGTTGATGAGAGAAAAAAAAATCAATCATGGGGCAATTTTGCTAACTATAGACTATTAGCTGTCTTCCAACCTAGCCTAGCTGTCAAGGATGTTATTGTAAATATGAAGTGATACATAAAAAGTTGTAGGAAGGTCAATTGAAAGATTACCTCATAAATATTAAATCACACTAGAAGTTGAGAAACTTTAGAAAATACTTCAAGAAACCATGACTTACTTAACTAAAAAAGGCTGGGGAAATCCTATTATAGTTTCCAAAAATCTCTATTTATCACTCACTAGAATTGACTCTTATTTAAACCATGTTTAAATTTAAACCCATAGAGCTGGGGTGGCACAGCAGGTAGAGTGCTGTAGTGCAGGCCACTGAAGCTGACTGTAGGTCTGTAGGTCAGCGGTTCAAATCTCATCTTCGGCTCAAGGTTGACTCAGCCTTCCATCCTTCCGAGGTGGGTAAAATGAGGACCCGGATTGTGGGGGCAATTGGCTGGCTCTGTTAAAAAGTGCTATTACTAACATGTTGAATGAAATAGATAGATAGATAGATAGATAGATAGATAGATAGATAGATAGATAGATAGATAGATAGATAGATAGATAGATAGATAAATGTTGGCTTTGCTACCTTATTCTTTCCAGCTATGTTAGGCTTTACACGACAGGAAATCATCCCCTATGTGTGCCAATATCACTGCAGCAATAAATACATAGAGAATAAATTAACAGGTATAAATATTGGGATTTCCCCCTTACTCATTGTTGAAGAAGTCTATCCTTTCTTGTTAAAAAAAAGGTTTTTTTCTATTTCTTAGGAACTGTAATTTAATTTAATTTAATTTAATTTAACAATGTAGAATAGTTTTCCATTGTGTGGAATCTGATTCAAAGTGCTGACATCTCCAGGCAAAGTTTGAAAAAAATCCCATCTGAAGCTTTAGAAAGATTTTACAAGTATAGATATCTCTAGGCTATATGTACAACTGTTCTCTGCAAATCAAATAAAATCTCTATAAAATCAAATTAAAATCCTACAAATCAAATAAAATCTTTACAAATCAAATAAAATCTTTACAAATCAAATAAAAACTAATGGTGAAATTAAATTCTTTGATTTCACCATTAGATTTTGATTATAGTTCAGAAATTCTCCAAATTCAATTATAACATTGTTTTAAACATATTGGTACAAGTAGTACTCGCATACCTGAAATTATTTCTTAAAGCAATTTCCATTGTTTCTGTAGTGATAGCCATTTTATTATTTTCTCTTGAGCAGCCATCTCTAACCTGGAAGATATTTTGATATACTATATTGATTTCAATTCTTTCAATTTCCCAGCCAAAATGGTTTGTCTGGCACTTCTGGGATACATCTCTATCACCTAAAACTTGTTCTATGTTGCAGGAATCTTTTAAAAATTACTTAGTGGAAAATGTAACATTAATAAGAATCAAAGTATTAATAGCATAATTATTAGTATTTATTAGATTTGTATGCCGTCCTTTTCCAAAAATTCGGGGCGGCTCAAGCATGATAAATATGTTTGTGGCTAATGAACACACA
Source organism: Erythrolamprus reginae (assembly GCF_031021105.1). Lineage (NCBI taxonomy): Eukaryota > Metazoa > Chordata > Lepidosauria > Squamata > Dipsadidae > Erythrolamprus > Erythrolamprus reginae. The sequence goes on from NC_091951.1 coordinate 85,339,180, forward strand.
AATATATCCCATCTCAAAAATAAAATTGAATAGAATAATGAAAGAAAGCTATTCTTGTACATCCTTTGGTGTCTTAATTACTAACAGTTTAAATGAGCAGATAGCTTGAAAATAGTACAAGGTCAGTGAGATTCAATATTAATTCATATTTTAAACTGACTTAATATATTTTAGTTATAACTTTTTTTATATTACATTGCTATAAATAATGGGAAATTTTGCTACATTGAAGATTATTTGCTTTATAATTATTTAATCTCCTATGCATGTTAAATGCAATTTTGTTTCAACATTTGCATCTCACATAGTTATTTAATAGTTTTAATTTTGCAATAGAGTTAATTTGCCTGCAATAACTGTTTTTCTCACTGCAGTTAATAAAATCTTGCAATTTTACTAGAGACATTTAATAAGTATGAAATTTAATAGACTGATTGTTAAGTTGATTATTAAAGGCAAAGACCGTGCTGCAGTTTCTTAACAGAGGCAGAACAATGCCTTGGTATTGAGCTGGGTTAAATCATCATGAACTCTACTAAAGAAAGCAGAGGTGAATCAACACAGCATATAAAAGAAATGCCAAGTACTGTAAGATACAATACAATACAATACAATCATAATAATTGGTAATACTCTGTTTTTTCATCCTAATTAGACTTGGATTAAATAAATTAAATAAATAAATAAATGCTTGGCTGAAATCATAGAGAAAAATTTAAGTATGAATTAAGAGAGCCAATGCCACTGAAATAGTTACCTAAAATTGAATGTCCTCAAATTGACTTATATGATTACTTTTTACATACTAAACTGTGTAATTGTTTCTGTCATTGTTTTATTTTTCTACTAACTGTAATATAACTGTATTGTTTTCACCAAAATATCAACAATGCTAATGATTTAAAATTACTTCCTAAGCAAACTAATAAAAACTAGTTTATATTGTAGCAAATTCTATCAAATTGATTTTTATTTTTTTTCCAAAGGAAAGTTAGATATGTGTTTTCTTCTATTATTAACATATATAGTAAAATAATAAATAATGGAAATAACCAAACTTCTTCTCTTAGCAGCAAGCATTTAACCATTTTTTTGTTCATTTTCCACATAGATTAAACATTTGCATTCATACATTCATATTTTTAGGAATACAGTTAAAGAATACAAAGCCCCTTCCTACTGCTGAGGAGTATACTCTTTGTTACATGAAAAGAAGTGCATCCTACAGCAAATATCAAGTATTTTTAAATATTACTTTTTAAACCAAAGACTTACAAAATATATGTGTTACAAGATAACACATGCAAGCAAATGTTAATTTTTAATTAATGATCCTGTTTAGGGAAATGATTCTTAGGCAACTTTCTCTTGCTAATACTATATACATGGCTATACAGTGATCCCCCGGGTATTGCGATCCCGATCATTGCGAAATGGCTATATGGCGATTTTGCAACCCGGAAGTAAAAACACCATCTGCGCATGCGTGCCCTTTTTTCTATGGGCACGCATGCGTAGATGGCGCCGGGCAGATCAGCTGCTGGGCGGCTTCCCTAGGTCTTCCCCCTCTTGCTGGCGGGGCATCAGCGAGGAGTTTCCCCACCGCCCACGCAAACTCCTCGCTGCCGCTCGCCCGCCCTTCGCCCGCCCACGCTGTTCATTCTCGCCGCTTCCCAGCTGAGTCCTGAAGCGAATTGGCTTCAGGACTCAGCTGGGAAGCGCGAGCGAGCGGCGCCAGCGAACGGCTTGTCCGCCGCCTGCCTGCCCGCGCGCTCGCCCGCCCACGCCGTTCATTCTCGCCGCTTCCCAGCTGAGTCCTGAAGCGAATTGGCTTCAGGACTCAGCTGGGAAGCGCGAGCGAGCGGCGCCAGCGAACGGCTTGTCCGCTGCCTGCCTGCCCGCTAGCGAGGAGCCGAAGATTGGGGGCCGCGCGGCTGTTTTAAAACGTCGCCGCCGGCATGGGGGGCTTGCCAGCACCCCCCGGACCCCCAACCCGGGTTTGGGGGGCTGCTAGGAAGCCCCCCATGCCGGCAGACAAACGCGGAAGTTCGCCTTTGACGTTTGTCTTCGGGACTCAGTTGGGAAGCCGCGTGGCTGTTTTAAAACGTCGCCGCCGAAATGGGGGGCTTCCTAGCAGCCCCCCAAACCCGGGTTGGGGGTCCGGGGGGTGCTGGCAAGCCCCCCATGCCGGCGGCGACGTTTTAAAACAGCCGCGCGGCCCCCAATCTTCGGCTCCTCGCTAGCGCTGCAGAAGTAAAAACACCATCTGTGCATGCGCAGATGGTGTTTTTACTTCCGCAGCGCTACTTCGCTAAAATCCGATCATTGCTAGGGGTCCTGGAACGGAACCCTCGCAATGATCGGGGGATCACTGTATTCTTAATGTATGTTGATCCAAAATGTTAATAAGCTAGTGACAGAAACACGTTTAGAACCAACCAACCAATTCTTGCGCCTTTAGATAAATTATTTACTTAGAAGTTGAATTAGACTTGGTTATATGTCACAGGCACGAAATTTAAATTTTTAAAATTAAATAAATTGATTTTTTTTGTTGCAAATGTGCACATTGGTCATTAAATGGTATCTATCTATCATCCATCCATCCATCTTTTATCTTCCTTGCCATACCCTCTTTTAACTCCCATATTTGAAGTTCTACCAATTAATAAAGCATATGCTAAACAAATAAATGAATGAACATGTCAAAATGATCAAGAGCATATCTTTACATGTAAAATTTTACTGTAATCTATGATTGTAAAGGGCTTTCAGATTATTCTCTATATGTACATAAATATTACATTTTTGTACATGTAATCTAGTCCTAGATTAACCAAAAGCTAAATGCTGTATAAATTATTTTTATTTGCTCAGTGGTTTTCCATCCCTGACTCATCCCCATATTATTGCTACAACATCAGTAGTATTTGTTTCAACAATATAGATGTAATTTGTAACATAAATATATGGATTGAGTCTAAATTACCTTACAGGAATTCTTTCTTATGCTGTAACTTTTAAGAGCTACTGTATTTTTCAGAATATAAAACACATCGGAGTATAAGACACGCCTTAGTTTTAGGGGAGGGAAATAGGGGGGGGGGAATCTACCTACCAGTTATTCTTCTGGCTAGCGTCCTTAATTTGTTCAGCTTCAGCACATTATTTTATTCCCTGGTTAGGGCTGAAAAAGCCATTTTTAGAAGGAGTAGGAATGAAAACAAGCCTGCAAACACTTAGGGCAGGAAAAACTGCTTCAAAGAGAGTAGGAAGCCATTAGCACCTAATTAGGAAAAAGCTTTTAAAAAGCTACATTTGGAGTATAAGACGCACCCAAATTTTCAGCCTCTTTTAGGGAGGAAAAAGGTGTGTCTTATACTCCAAAAAATACGGTACTTCTTTTGAGGCAGTGCTTCTTAAATCTTGACCAAGCAATGGTTGATAGCTGTGATTGCAATTTAGTAATCGAAGAAGGGTTCTGGTGGCTGGTATGGTTCTGGTGTTGTTCTGGTGTTGCTCTGTTGAAGTTTTTGCAATGGGAACTGGAATGGCCACTGATGGATGAATATTACTCCACTTTCTTCTTTAACAAGAGTCCAGGGAAAGCACTGAACAAAAGTATGCACTTTTATGCATAACAAAAGTCTAAACTGGAACGGAAAAACCAGGGAATATAACAACTTTGCAAGAAATACTAAGGCTCTTTATCTCTTGAGAATTGACAAGGAAACTGTTGAAATAGTAATTTGGTATATCTTTATAAATAAACCTTCTAGAGTAATGAGGATGTCAGACTCTTAATACATTATAAAAGGATGCACATTCATTCAGCCCCCAGAATGCCAAAGCAGCTTTGTCTTTTTCCTTCATTAACTGTCCTCGTCCACTAGCAGCAACTCTAGCAATTTCCTATCCCATACCTCATATTTTTCTTTTTTAAAAGAAAAGGATGTCTGAATGATTTGGCAACTTTTCAGGGTTATATATTGCATTGTTATTTGTAAATGTGGATAATATGCCACTGGGAGAAGAATGAAGAAACTGCTTGTTAATGTGATCAAAAGACATGCAGTACCCGTTGTAATAAATATATTAGAAAGTAGGCAATTTAAAATGTGTACCCTAATCAACTTCCCAGAATGCATCCTTCTCATCTAAAAGGAAAATAATTAAGAGTGCTGATAATAAACAACTCCTTGCTGTTTGTTTGAAGTTCTCCACATGTTACTGAAATTTGACAACAAATACTTCAAAGTTTTATATTTGCATAGAATATTTTTCCCCCCCTGTTGATGGTAGATTACATGATAAGGCAATTATTTGAGGCCAAATAATATATTTCCAGAGGAAATCCTTCTTACTCTCAAATAGAGAATTGTTTCAATAATTTCTGCAGAGTTTTTCTTTGTAATGTGGGTTCCCTTGTTGTGAATGGCATTCTCACTCATTGATCTAGGAACAAAATTCAGATTTGAACTGTTCAGAATATGCTGTGCAGACTAATTGTGCTATCCCCGGCTGCAGACTTGGCTTTTTGAAATTCAAGATGGATTGTGCAGACGGATAAAATTTTCCCTATTTACAACTAGGGAGAGAATATAGAGACAGAATATTATGCCTGTGTGCGTGTGTGTGTGTGATGTCCATCTGGATGTATGCTTCTCTAAGAGAAGAATGCTGAAATAGTAATCAGTTATGTAATTAAAAGGAACATAACAGGAACCCCTCCTCTAGCTTTCCTAATCAGTAGCCAAAATAAAGCAGTCATTTGATCTAAAGAATGAAGCCATAGAAAGGCCACAGTCATTTATTTATTTTATTTTATTTTATTTTATTTATTTTATTTATTTTATTTATTTTATTTATTTTATTTATTTTATTTATTTTATTTATTTTATTTATTTATTTTATTTATTTTATTTATTTTATTTATTTTATTTATTTTATTTATTTTATTTATTTATTTTATTTATTTTATTTATTTTATTTATTTATTTTATTTTATTTATTTTATTTATTTTATTTATTTATTTTATTTATTTATTTTATTTTATTTATTTTATTTATTTTATTTATTTATTTTATTTATTTTATTTATTTTATTTGTTTTATTTGTTTTATTTGTTTTATTTATTTTATTTGTTTTATTTATTTTATTTATTTTATTTATTTTATTTATTTTATTTATTTTATTTATTTTATTTATTTTATTTATTTATTTTATTTATTTTATTTATTTTATTTATTTTATTTATTTTATTTATTTTATTTATTTTATTTTATTTTATTTTATTTTATTTATTTTATTTATTTTATTTATTTTATTTATTTTATTTATTTTATTTATTTTATTTATTTTATTTTATTTTATTTATTCTATTTTTATGCCACCCTTCTCTGAAGACTTGGGGCAGCTCACAAAAACAACATCTTGCTAACTTCCAGGAAAAAGCTTTGTGTAGTCAGTGATGAGCAGGGTGAGCAATTCCACCAAGATTTGATGGTCATGGAGGCACGGTATCAAGGTAGATGGAATGTAGGTATGACGGCTGACATGTGACGCACTATATGATGGAGCATCAAGCAAGAATGTCCACAGATTAAACACTCCAGAAAAATCTACAAGCGAAAATTTTTACCTTAATATGTATAATTACCATTTGATAAAAATACAACCATTTGTATGAACACAATTTAACTTGCAGTAACTATTTTATTTATTTGTTTGTTTGTCAAACAAGTATAGTGTTATAGTACATATTAACATAACATAAGTAGAACGTAGTAATAGAAAGGATAATAAGACAGTAGGACAGGGACATTAGGCACAAAAGTGCACTTATGCACGCCCGTTACAGACCTCTTAGAAAAGGGGAGAGGTCAATTGTAGATAATGTAAGGTTGAAGATTTTGGGGTTGGGGGAAGCAACAACAAATTCAGGTAATGAGTTCCAGGCAGTGACCACTCTATTGTTGAAATCGTATTTTCTGCAGTCAAGTTTGGAGCGATTTACATTCAGTTTGTATCTATTACGTGATCTTGTGTTGTTGTTGTTAAAGGTGAAGTAGTCACTGACAGGGAGTACATTATGATGTATGATTTTATGAACAACAGTTAAATCAGTTTTGAGACAACGTAATTGTAAATTTTCTAGATTTAGTATTTGAAGTCTAGAGGAGTAGGGTAATTTGTTACGTGAGGAGGAGTGAAGGACTCTTCCTGTGAAGTATTTCTGGACTCCTTTGATTGTATTAATATCTGATATGCAGTGTGGATTCCACACAGGTCAGCTGTATTCTAGAATAGGTCTGACGAATGTTTTGCATGCTCTGGTTAATAAACCAGTGTTTCTAGAGAAGAAGCTACGTAAGATTAGGTTTACAATTCTTAATGCTTTTTTGGCAATGCTATTACAGTGGGCGCTTCTGTCTCTTGTCCCTTTTCATTTCTTCAGGAAGCTCTGGGAAGATGAATTTGAGTCCATATACTGTATCCCATTTTAATAAAATTCTTGATTCTGGGTGATAACACATTGATCCAAAAGAATTAGGCTTGTGATGAAATGACAGAATTCAAATAAGAACTTTTTAATACAGATTTAACGCTAAATCTTACTTAAGCAAGAAATCATTTCACTGACACGGGGAAAGTGGTGGCTCACATGGTTAACATGCTGGGTTGACAATTTGCCTGCATTCGAAGCCTAAGTGCTGACAGGGTGAGCTCTCATCATTCACTCCACCTCCTGCCAACTTAGCAATTCAGAAACATATTAAATACAAGTAGATAAATAGGTATAACTTTGGTGGGCTCATTAATGGGGACATGAAAAAAGTCCCCAACTGGGCATTCCCCAGCAATGGTGATGTCACCAGATGATCCTTTCACCACAGAAGCACGTTGATGCTCCCGACACAAGATATAGTATAGCGAACAATATAGTGCTTTGCTGATGTTAATACATGAATAAATTCATCTCCTCTCCCTTCTTCTGCTCTGCTCTCCTCCCCTCCACTCTCCCCCTCCCTCCCTTCTCCTCTCCCCTCCCAAGTGAATCAATATGATTTTTATGTTTTGGATGAAATATCCAACTATACAAATGCTTCATCCAAAACTTAAAATATAAACTGCTCTGAGTCAGCAGGGGAATTTACAAGGCTTTAATTTTTTTAAAGGAGTGCTGTTTTACCTGTTTTTCAGTTAATTCGATTAACATATTTGTGCCCCCAATTTTTGAACAGGTAATTAGGAATATGCATAGCTTACAAACAGCCCTGCAACCAGTATGCCTCAAAAGAATAATAAACAAGAATCACGCAAAAGTATTTATGTTGTGCACAAAATAGATTTATGTTCTGCAGAAAAGGATCCTAAGGGCTTGCCTTTTAAATTAATAGTGATATGATTCATTCTCTGTTGCTAAATATAAATGTGCAAAGAACATGGGAATATTAGCTGCTTGTCCATGTATATAAAGTTAACAATTTTTAGAATGCACTACTTTCTAACCAGTAGAAAAAGGAAAGATATGATAAATTCTAAGCAATTATGTTTTTACAGCATTCACTGTTGCTTCTCCTTCCCAGGGTACCCATGTGCACTGATAAAGGATATAATTGGTTCTAATACAAAGTAAATATCCACACAGTGCCATTTGTATTATGCAAAGGAGACTTGGGCATGGAGCATATTTTCAGCAGAAGTCATGAGAAACAGACTGGACCAAGATAAATTTTTAGTGAATTAGTTAACATTTCGGTGACTGTGAATGAATGAATGAATGAATAAATAAATAAATAAATAAATACTACAGAAAGCAAGGAAAAATATTGAATACAGAAGGAAGCAAAAACATAGAGAAATGAAGAACAGAAACTGAAGCCCAAAATGATTTTGGAAGTCAGATGAAGTAAGAGAGCCTTGGTGCTCTCTGTGCCTGGTTGTTTTCTTGCAGATATTTCATTACTCAAACTAGGTAGCACAATCAGTTATAATCAGTCAACATAATCATTACTCATATAGGTAACATCTTCAGTGAAAGAAAACAAGCAAGCTCAGAGAGCATCAAGGACTCCACAAAGATTTGCTGCACCTTCCTGATTTTACAGGCTGCCATACAGAACTTTGCCACATGTTATAGTCCCGTGATGGTGAAACTTTTTGACACTGAGTGCTCAAACCAGAATGTATGTGTGTGCGTGCATGCACCGGAGTGCAGGAAACCTGAAGACCAACTGGCCAGTGTGCATGCATGCATGCATGCACCTTGTCCATGTGTATACCATGCACGGAATAGAAAAGGTGGATAGAGAAAAATTCTTTTCTCTATCACCCAATACTAGGACGAGAGGGCACTCCCTAAAGCTCATAGGTAAGAAAGCGAGGACACATAAAGGGAAATATTTCTTCACCCAGAGGGTCGTTGGTTTATGGAATTCCCTTCTAGAAGAGGTTGTGACAGCTGTCGACTTGATAGCTTCAAGGCATGGTTAGACAGATTCATGGATGCCAAGTGTATTGGTGGTTATTGAAACAAGTGCAGCATCTATGTTGGTTGAGGCAGGCAGGATTCCCTTGGGTACCATTTGTTGGGGGTCAAGGGAAAGGGAGGGTCTTGCCTTCTCTTTTTGCTCAATATCCCCATGGACAATTGGTGGGCCACTGTGTGACACAGAATGCTGGACTCGATGGGCTTTGGTCTGATTCAGCATGGCTGTTCTTATGTTCACCTGATCTTTGGGTTTATGGCATATGCATGTGTGCCAGCCAGCTGGTCTTTGTATGTGCCGGAGCACTGGAAACCCAGAAGAGTAGCTGGTGACGATGCATGTGCCCATAGAGAAGGTTCTGCACACCATCATTCTTATAATAGGAGTCTTATCAGACAATAGAAGCACCATATAAAAATGCCTGGGTTGGAAATTTATTCATGTATTAACATCAGCAAAGCAGTATATGGTTCCCTACTCTATGCTCTTGTCTCAGGAGCATCAAAGTGCTTCTGTGGTGAGTAAGGGTGTAACTAGTAATGGTGTAGGTTAGGTTAGGTTTATTGGCTTTATATGCCGCCCCTCTCCGCAAACTCGGGGCGGCTCACAACAATAATAAAAAACAGTACAGTACATAATACCAAATCCAATGCCCACCCATCTAGTTACAATTTAAATTAATAATCTCATAAAAACAGCATATATAAAAAACAGGCACACAGTCAATCAATCAACAAAACAACATGGGCAAGGGGGAGGTGTTTTAGTTCCCCCATGCCTGACGGCAAAGGTGGGTCTTAAGGAGTTTACGAAAGGCAGGGAGGGTGGGGGCAATCCTAATCTCAGGGGGGAGCTGGTTCCAGAGGGTCGGGGCCCCCACAGAGAAGGCTCTTCCCCTGGGTCCCGCCAGACGACATTGTTTAGTCGACGGAACCCGGAGAAGGCCAACTCTGTGGGACCTAACCGGTCGCTGGGATTCGTGCGGCAGGAGGCGGTCCCGAAGATATTCTGGTCCGGTGCCATGAAGGGCTTTATAGGTCATAACCAACACTTTGAATTGTGACCGGAAACTGATCGGCAGCCAGTGCAGACTGCGGAGTGTTGGAGTGATATGGGCATACTTGGAGAAGCCCATAATTGCTCTCGCAGCTGCATTCTGCACGATCTGAAGTTTCCGAACACTTTTCAAAGGTAGCCCCATGTAGAGAGCGTTACAGTAGTCGAGCCTCGAGGTGATGAGGGCATGAGTGACTGTGAGCAATGACTCCAGATCCAAATAGGGCCGCAACTGGTGCACCAGGCGAACGTGGGCAAACGCCCCCCTCGCCACAGCTGAAAGGTGTTTTTCTAATGTGAGCTGTGGATCGAGGAGGATGCCCAAGTTGCGGACCCTCTCTGAGGGGGTCAATAATTCCCCCCCCAGGGTAATGGACGGACAGATAGAATTGTAATATATATGCTGCATACACGACTGCCAATAGTATATGCAGGTGGTAAGAGCATGATACTGCATTATCACACTCACCAACTTATATCACAGACCAGGAGTATCAAACTCGTAGCCAGCAGGCCAGATGTGTAACATACTGGCCATGCCCACCCTCGTTTAGTGAAGGGGGGAAATTTGTGATATGTCACGTGATGACAACATGTTGCCACCAGTTTGACACACCTGCCATGCACTTAAAGAACTTTCCAAAATTCAAGCCAATTCACTTTAGCATATGCTTTCTCAAAATCAACAGATATACAGTACACTTTCTTTTTCACATGCAAGCATTTCTCAATTATTTGATAGAAAGCAAAAAAAAATGGTCTGCCATTCCCTTTCCAGGCACTCTTAACAAACCAGTACTTTTGTATTCACTCCTGTTATATTTTCCTTTGTATAAAAGAACAGCATTTTCCCAGTCCTTAGACACAGAGAATGATTCACCAAAACATAAAACATAAATTCTGCATAAATATTCCTCATCCCTATGCTGCAACATTGCTCCAATTACGCCATCTCCCATTCCTGAACAGGTTTTCATTTTTTAAAATAGCGAATGATAAAAACAGGTTCAACAATGCAGTAGGGATACAATTTTCAATTTATTTTCCCCAATCATCATTCCATTCTTCTGAGGAGGGTAAAATGAGGATCCAGATTATTGGGGACAATGTTATGCTGACTCTATAAACTGCTTACAAAGGGCTATAAAGCTCTATGGAGCAATATATAAGTCTAAATCAGTGGTTCTCAACCTGGGGGTCAGGAGCCCTTTGGGGGTTTCACAGAGGTCACCTAAGACCATGGAAAAAGACAAATTTCTATGGTGTTAGGAACTAAAGCTTCTATTCTGGCACCTTGGAACATATTTTTACAATCCAATCAATCAGGTTTTTACAGTGGGGGTGTCCCTCTGACCTTCCTGCCAATCAGCTTCAAGCTCTGTTGGGAGAATTGGCACTAGACTTATAGTTGGGGGTCTCCACAACATGAGAAACTATATTAAGGGATTGCAACATTAGAAAGGTTGAGAACCACTGCTATTGCCCTTAGAGTGACCAAAACGAGTCCTGAAACCAAATGGAAATGTATCTGTATAATTTTCAGCATCTCTGAAGTTGACATATCATTACCAGTAGTCCTTGATTTACAGCCATTCATTTAGTCACTGTTTGAAGTTACAACAGCCTAAGTCCTTCAGGATTGGGTGGCATAGAAGTTAAATAAATAAATATAAATAAATAAATAAACAAACAAACAAACAAACAGTGCTGAAAAATGTGACTATTTATTTTATATATTTTATTTAATTGATTTTTATGCCACCCTTCTCCTTAGACTCAGGGCGTCTTACAACATGTTAGCAATAGCACTTCTTAACAGAGCCAGCATATTGCCCCCACAATCCGTGTCCTCATTTTTCTCACCTCGGAAAGATGGAAGGCTGAGTCAACCTTGAGCCGGTGATGAGATTTGAACCGTTGATCTATAGATCCACAGTCAGCTTCAGTGGCCTGCAGTACTGCACTCTACCTGCTGCGCCACCCCGGCTCTTATGACCAGTGAAGGGCTACCAAACTTTTTACTATCATACTGTGGGCGTGGCTTATGCAGGATGCCCTGCATTTTCTTTCAACATCTTTCTGTGCAAATTGGATGCTTTGGGGAGGAGCTCCATTTTTGCTACCCCACTGTGTTCTCCCCCCCCCCATCCAGGCAGCAGCCCACCCCTGCTAGTGACTGTATTTCACACTTAAATCCATTTGCCGCATCCCCATAGTCACATGATCAAAATTTGGATGCTTGGCAAATAGCATGTATTTATGATAATTACAGTGTCTTTGAGTGATGCGATGATATTGTGACCTTCTAATAAGCAAATCAGTGGGGAAGCCAGATTCACTTAACAACCATATTACTAACAATGGCAGTGATTCACTTAACTGCTATGGGAAGAAAGGTCCTAAAATGGGACAAAAGTCAATCTAACAACTATCTTGCTTTGCAGTTGTGGCTCAATTGTGTTTGTAAGTCCAGGATTACCTGTATTGTTTTTTTAAAGTAGCAAGTATTATAACTGGCTAGAAAGATCCCTTATGGTGAGTTTTGATGATATTGTGAGCTTAAGGAATGTTTTCTGCTTTCTATTATCTAATAGGTTAGATGACTAGGACGGGTAGAAAAAGATTAGCTACTATTCCTTTTGCATTACAGTGTTCCCTCGATTTTCGTGGGGGATGCGTTCCGAGACCGCCCGCAAAAGTCGAATTTCCGCAAAGTAGAGATGCGGAAGTAAGTACAGTACACTATTTTTGGCTATGAACAGTATCACAAGCCTTCCCTTAACACTTTAAACCCCTAAACTGCAATTTCTCACTCCCTTAGCAACCATTTAGATTATTACTCACCATGTTTATTTATTAAAGTTTATTAAAAAAAATATTTATTAAAGGCGGATGAAAGTTTGGCAATGAAGTATGACGTCATCGGGTGGGAAAAACCGTGGTATAGGGAAAAAGCCAGCAAAGTATTTCTTAATTAATATTTTTGAAAAGCCGTGGTATAGCCGTTTCGCGAAGTTCGAACCCGCGAAAATCGAGGGACCACTGTATGTTAAAAATATATGTTTCTGCTATCTTTTACTAATTAAAGCCTAAAAGACACTTGGATAAGCCAGAAATGTCCCTAGTTAACATCCTAATCACTGTTGCAATTTGTTGAGTACCCATCTGGCTTTTTTTTCTTACTGGCAAAACTCTAACTGCCTTTAAACCTACCACAATATTGTCTTTAAAAGACTTGTTTAAATTGTAGAAGGAGTTAAAGAGGATTAGGCCCCTCATCCCAAGGTGACACTCTTCAGTCACTTTAATGAAAGTTCAAAGTGGGGGGGGGGGAGGGCTCCAAAGTTTAAAAGCACAACTTTGGATAGACACTAACATATGTTAGTAGGATTCAGATCTGTCATCTTTCAAAATTGGATATTTGTAGCTAGTAAGGAGTAATAAATGAAAATTAATCTGGTTGTTGTTCCTTTCTTCATTTATGATAAACTTTTGTGACTCATCAGTGCCATCTGTTGGTAGACATTAAAAAACATTACTTGGAATGAATTTTTGAATGGCCATTCTACTTCATTTTATTATTCTAGCTGATATCCATGCTTCGCTATGAAACTACGTGATGGGTAGGCAGGGTGAGTGGGTGCTGCTACTGCTGCTATCAGTGTGCTGCACGCGCAGCTTCAGGTCTTTGCATGTGAGATTTTGCTTCTGCGCATGCAAGATTTTGGTGACTGCGCACAAGGTTTTGGTGGTTCTATTGCTTCTGCGCATGTGCAGAAGCAAAAAAATCACCAAATTCTCATGCACGCATATCCCCTCACTGGGACGGGTGCACACGCCAGAAGCCCGAAGCTGTACATGCAGCTTTGGTTTTACTATCAGTGTGGTGTCCTCATCCTTACTGATAGGAACCCGATACCCACCAAGCCACACCATGTCCACCAAGCCATTGTACACTTGAAGCTTGAAAATTAATGGGTAGTTTAAAAAGGGAACTGTATTATTTCATTAGGAGTGGTAAGATAAGTTTCTGTTACAGATGATGACATTATTTGCATAGCATAGCCTTTCAATTCGTCCCTCGGATGAATGTAAACAGCATTCCTGGGTTTGCTGTCTGGCTGGAGGATGACCAGGCTGTCAGGTGAACTGACTTTGGAGCATGCCACATAGAACTAGCCATGGGAGAAACAGGCAGCTTCCTTTACTTGTGCTTTCCTAATCCCACCTGTAAGTCTTTTCCTGCATTTTTTGGAGTCACTTTTCCCTTTAACTGGTGTTACAGTAGAAGGAACAGATTCATCGGAACTGAGGAGGAAAATAACGTGAGGGGGATCTTGGCCTTGCACTTTACCAGTATTGATACCTATGGCTGAGGATATCGATTCCTAATCATTGTCTCTATATATAAAAAGGAGAAAAGGAAAATTGACCCTGCGAATTAAGGACCACTCAGCTTCTTCAATACAATCAGGAAACTTTATACAAGCATGATACTTGTAGAATAGAAAACCAAATTTAGGGAAGATCATTCACCACTGACCTTCTTTGTGCTATCTTCATGGATTGCAAAGCAGCTTTTGATTCCATATCTGGAGGTCTTCTTGAATGACTGACATTTACTTTATCTAATACATGTGCTTCATGAAGAGACATCATTCAAACTAAAATGCAAAAGTGGAACTGAGGCAGTTATAAAACAAAGCTTCATACTGAGTTCACTCCTAATCAGCTTCAGTGTCAACTCTACATTGAGTCATTTCTCTCAGTATAACTGGACGTCAAGCCACACAATAGTGGGATTCAAAAACTTTTACTATGGTTCTGTGGGCATGGCTTGGTGGACATGGCGTGGGTTGGTGGGTATGGCTTAGTGGGCATAACGGGGAAGGAATGCAAAATCTCCCATTCCAGGGAAAGATTCCTGCAAAATCCCCATTTCCTCCCTATCAGCTTGGACTCGGGAAGCAGATAATAGATGGGGGCGATGCCAGTCAGAGGTGGAATTTACCAGTTCTCCAAAGTACTCAAAACGTCCACTACTGGTTCTCTGGAACTGGTCAGAACCTACTGAATCCCACCTCTGAATTCACGCCTCCATTTTACTGTATGCAGGTGATATGGAAATGCTCTGAAGAGTACCTTTTGGCCTTAAAGGAGCACTGAGAGTACCAGCAAAGAAGCCTAGCTAGAATTCACTCAGAAAACCAAAATAATGGAATTTGCCAAAAAGCCCAAGAATTACTTTTGAAAGATAGATAACCGTAAGATTGACCAGCTCTCCTGTTCCAAATATCTGGGAATAGTCTTCCATTCTGCCAAGATTAGGAATCCCCATGAAAATTTGTGTACATCACTGTAAGTGCACAGATGAATTCATCTGCCATCCTTACATTTCTCAAGTGAAAAGGTAGCCAGTATTTTCCTACATCACTCAAATTATTTGAAGCCAAGCTATTAGCCCAACTTCTCAGTGATATCCAGTTGGGCCCCTTCTCCAGTTTTGCACCATTAGAACTTGTTTAATCCAAATACCCTGACCCTTCAAGGCCCAAAATGTGTCTCTAATGCCACTCTAACACTAGAGATGGGCCTTGTGAAAATAGAGGCTAGATGTTGTTCTAGTTTCTGGTAGAACTTTAGCTATTACAAATAACTCTTACTAAATGCAGTATTTCATAAACAAAGAAACTCCATCTTTATTCTCTTCCCTTCCGTATTCAAAATACAGTTCATACTAGCATATTCCTCTTCCTCCCGTTATCTTTCTTAATTGCATTCCTCATGTATTCCTCCCAGTCTCCTCCGTTTAACAAGATTTATGTACTCACAGCATGATTCAAAGACAGCAGAAATGACTGTAAAATAACACGGAATGCATTTGCTTGCTTGGGAGCTGAATGGGAATACCTTTCATTTTAGCCCTACAACATTGAAACTCCACCCTACTGACCCCCTGACGTACCAAATACATCACTCCAGTATTTAACCCATTCCTCCCCTTAATATTTTCTTCCAAACACCTGTTCCTTATGCTTTTGGACCCTTCTGAATTTAGGATTGACCCAGCGAACGTCTGATTCTTCCTCGCTAGATTCTGGACTCATAGCAACATCCTGTGGCTGGCCTCCCCCCTGTTCTACTACCTGTAACTCCCGGGCCCACCATTAATTCATAAACACTATCTGTATCCGAGTCCTCAAGTTCTTCATCATCCTCCAATTGACCAGGAATATGTACAACAGATGTAGGTGACCATATTCAATTACTGGCTCATGCTACCCTTCACCCACAATCTTACTTTCAGTCACATCGCTTTAATTTCACATCCCTAGAATATAAAATATACCCATCATGCTTCTTTTTTAAAAAAGTGTCTTAAGGCCTACAGTGATAATATAATCAATCTGAACAGTTTTGAATATTTGATAAGTACTCTGCTATGTCAGGGAGAAAAAAGACCCTATATATTCTAAAAGCTACAAAATAAAATTCAGAAGTGGAACTTGGAATATTGGTCTGTCAGTCTAATAGGAGCTGTGAGATAGATCTTTTCTGCCTGGAAAGTCTTTTAAAAGTAATGAAAATGGATCATAATTTCTACAGAAACTACAAAGTAGTGAGGCATGACCCATGTCGTCTTTGTTTTAATGCCTAACAGAGAACAGTTGGGTGAAATCTAAAGTACTTGAAAATCATTTCTGAATTTCTATTTAAAGGACTTCTGCCATTTTTATTGGAATAGCTTCAAATCTCTTTTCAGACCTCTTCTACCATTCAACTATTAATATTGAAAACAGACAGGCTTTTAGAACTTGGCTGGATATTTTGATGAACAACATTTTTTAAATGTTTAATTACACACAGATTGAGGCCAAGACCTATATATTTCTGCTTAGGAAAAGGGAAGTGGCTGTCTTCCCTTTCAGAGACTGAAGCCTTGGCAGGCCATACTGGCTTTGTTAGAAACCTCTGTTGGCAAATGTGGCATGTGGGGGAGAGAAGGGCTTGCAAATGGAATGCAAGTACTAAGGGGGAGTAGAAACCTGCACTGTTTGGGGAGCATTGATATATTGGTCTTCTAAAGAACCTACGCTGCAGCAAGCTGCTCTACTTTACAAGCTACAAAAGCTCTTCCACAAAACTTGCCTAGTCTCTCTGAACCAAGCAAGAAATTGACTTGTCCAACTGAGACTAACAATCCATAAATGCCAGGCAATAATATCCACTGAATTCTAAATCCTGAAAAGTTCTGGTTCCTACGTCCTGTGGAAATACTCTTTCTGGATTTTCAGGTATTCTGTTTCATTTGTGAAGTTTGCATAAGAAATGAAAACTTTAGGGGACTGTGTGAATATCACTATAAACCTCACTTTGAATTAAAAAAAAGATGAGGGGAGGGAATCAGTCTGCAGTCCTAGACCCTTTTCTGCAGTGTTCCTTGTTGCTCCAGGAGCAGCCATTCCATTTGATTCCATAGATGGGGAAAACTCTGCTAAACTAATTTAGTGGAAGGATTCACACTGTTTTCCAGGGCACCAGCGGGCCAGACCAGGAGCAACAGATGGAAACTGACCAAGAAGGGATTCAACCTGGAAATAAGAAGAAACTTCCCAACCATGAGAGCAATCAACCAATGAAATGGCCTGCCAGCGAAGGTTGTGAACGCCTCAACACTTGACCTGTCCTAGAGGAGATTGGACTTCCATCTGACTGGGGTGGTGCAGGATGCCTGCTTGAACAGAGAGTTGGACTCAATGACCTACAAGGTCCATTTCAACTCAAATAAATAATGCCTGACATTTATGGATGTTTCAAAGCAAATAAAATTTTTGGTTTATTAGACTGGAACCAGCCTAACTAGTCATAAATAACATCTGGGTACCATTTTACCTGAGCCAATCTATTGGTCCCCGAAAATTAGAATTTGTTGAATTGTAGGGTTTATTGCTGCTCGAGCACCTCAAAAGGGAAAAGCTCTCACATCCAGGAGCATCTATAGAGCTGAATCTTTAAGAATGATAATATAGAATAGAGAATGGGATCTTGTAAGTTGACTATCAATAAGGTGTAAGTGGCCAAAGGTCCCCTCTTGGAGATATTCCTACCATACAGTGTTATCATAGTTGAGCCATTACATACTCACACCTGTGATTGTTCCTCGCACTTCCCCAATCAAAGCTGGTAGGTGGTGGTGGGGTTTCGGGGTGTGGGGTGTGGGAGGGTGTTGTTCTTAGATTCATGTCTCCCACTCAACGGGCAGGTGACAACAGTGATCATGGGACTTTTCACAGGTTACCCATTCCTGGACCAGGAGGCCTTGCTGAAGGCATCTCCTATCTTAGTCACTTCCTGCTTGGATTACTGTAATGTACCCTGCCCTGAAGATTATTCAGATGCTTCAGCTATTCTAGAACACAGTGATAGGAGAGGTTTTGGTTGTCCTTTGATACAATTACATAACACAATGGCTCTGTGATCAGTAGGCTGATTATTTAATTCAAAGTGCTGATCACCATGTATAAAGCTTTACATCACTTGGACCCTATTTGCAGGACTGCCTGTTCTTCCCTATCAGATATAGCAAGGAAGGCATGTTTTGAATTTCCCTTTGTCAAACAGTGTCAGTTTTCAGACTTTCAGCTTTCATTGCGTTTTTTGCAACTTCAGAATCCTGCTCTTCCACCAGCACGAATGGACTCACCCATTCTAGCCATTGTGTTTATTTTTCCTACCTCTTGTCATGACGCAGCTGCAAAATTCCTCTGTTAATTTACCACTGTTATTATGTCAATGTCAGAAAATGATAGTTACTAAAAGGTAGATTACATTCTACTCTGAAGCATCTTTTCTTTTTTTTCCTGGTACTGAGAAAGTGAAAAAATGTCCCAGATTTGGGCACTTTCTGTCTTGATAAACTGATTTGGTATATGGTTTGCATCTCATGAATAACAAATACATTGTTCCAATTAAGCTGTGGATGTGTTGTAAAAGGCCGGTATTGAGTTTTGCAGGATGTTTCCTTCCCATTCCTTTATTATTGTTGTTGTTGTTATTGTTGTTATTATTATTATTATTGTTATTATTGTTGTTGTTTTGTTGTTGTTGTTGTTGTTGTTGTTATTATTATTGTTATTATTGTTGTTGTTATTATTAAATAAAGCATCTTTTTAAAGCATTGGGTCAATCAGTGTGCTTGGCAGGCACCAAGATTCATGTTGGCAAGCACTTTGAGATCCAGGTCAAGTAGTTTGACTTTTCTCCTGCCCTTCTGGATGTGCATAAAAAGTCATTCTAATACAGGGAAGACATCAAGTAACTTGTCTTGTATCATGCAGAATAGCCTTTACTGGACTGTGAATTTTATGCTCAAAATGTTATTACACATAATACAGGTGTCATACATATTGAATATTAATCATTAATACATTGGATTAATGTTTAAACAATAATTCAAGATAGCAAACATTCATCCAGAACTGCCTGTTACCGCACGAATCCCAGCAGCCGATAAGGTCCCACAGAGTTGGCCTTCTCCTGGTCCCGTCGACCAAACAATGTCGTTTGGGGAAGAGCCTTCTCTGTGGCAGCCCCGGCCCTCTGGAATCAACTCCCCCCGGAGATTAGAACGGCCCCCACCCTCCTTGTCTTTCGCAAATTACTCAAGACCCACCTATATCGCCAGGCATGGGGGAACTGAGACACCTCCCCCAGGCTTTTATAGTTTATGTTTGGTATGTATGTGTTGTATGGTTTTAATTGCTGGGGTTTTATATATCTTTTTCTTTTAATATTAGATTTGTTTCACTGTTATATTGTCTTTTATTATTGTTGTGAGCCGCCCCGAGTCTTCGGAGAGGGGCAGCATACAAATCTAATTAATTATTAATTATTATCTAGTTACTAGGGGTAGAGTAGATTTCAGTGGTAAATAATTAACCATAACTTTCATTCTTCTACATCAGGAATGTCAAACTCATGTCATCATGACAGTGTCACCTGACATTGTCCCCCCCCCCCTTTCACTAAATTGGGTGTGGCCAGCACATGATGCATTCAGCCCATGGGCCAGGAGTTTGGCAGTCCTGTTCTATGTTTTCTAAAATTTCTTTCCAAAGTTCTGCATATGGCTATATTTTATTTCTAGCAATAAAACCAAGTGCTGTTGTAGTTAAAGCTTTCTAATGAATATGACATAGTACTAACTACAGTCTGTTATGTAATCAGCTGCTTTTGTGTTTCCACAGCTAATGTTTTTATGCAAATTGGTACGATAAACAAAATATGTACCCAGACTTTTAATTATAACAGATTCCTTAAAGAAGCATAATTGTCTATACTCTTTGACCAATGAATATATTTTTAACCATAAAATTTAATTTTAAAATGTTTGTATCAAATTGAAATTTTTACTTACTAGAAAACATGGTTACTGGTTCATGCAATGGTGTTTTGTTTCTGATTGAATTGTACTTAGAATTTATTTTACAAGCTTGTAAAATAATTTACAGCTGCTAAGCTTTTGCAAGTTTGTATTGCCCCGTTCCTGGATTGGGAATAAAAGACTTTCTGATAGTCACTGATTGATAGGAAAATATATCTTCCTATATCTTCTCTTCTATTCTTTCCCTGATATATTTTACTATGAGTATATCCTCTATAACCTTCATTGTGCATTGGACAAAATAAACAAACAATATCCTACGAAAATAGACTAACAATCCTAGGCCTAGAAAGCCTAGAACTACGACGCCTAAAACACGATCTGAGCATTGCCCACAAGATCATATGCTGCAATGTCTTACCAGTCAATGACTACTTCAGCTTCAACCGCAATAACACAAGAGCATGCAACAGATTCAAACTTAATACGAATCGCGCCAAACTTGACTGTAAAAAATATGATTTCAACAATCGAGTTATCGAAGCTTGGAACTCACTACCGGACTCAATTGTGTCAACCCCTAACCCCCAACATTTCTCCCTTAGACTCTCCACGATTGACCTCTCCAGGTTCCTAAGAGGCCAGTAAGGGGCGTACATAAGTGCACTGGTGTGCCTTTCGTCCCCTGTCCAATTGTCTTTCCTTTCTTTCACCTATCTTATATATACTCTTCCTTTCATATATCCTCCCCTCTAAGTTCACCTTCACCCTCTTTTATATTATCACATGTCTATTTTCTTCCTATGTATTTATGTATTGGACAAATGAATAAATAAATAAATAAATAAAATAAAATAAACAAACGAAAAGTAGTTGTCAAGTCCTTATGACTACATAGATAGATTTTCTCCATGATGATCTGTCTCTAACATGGTTGTTCAGGTCTTGCACGGATGTGCCCATTGTTGCTATAGTTATAATTATAATTATAATTATAATTGAATCCATCTACTTTGCTGGTTGGCTATTGTTTTCTCTTTCCACTTTCTCCAGCAGTAGAGCCCCTTTTTTCATAATGTATCCGAAGTAAGATGGTTTGACCTTGATCATCTATGTCATGAATAAGAAGTCTGGGTTGATATATTCAATGTTCCACTGGTTTCTTTTCTTATCTGTTTAAGGTATTCCCATGAGTATTTTCCAGCATAAATTCTCTATCCTGCTTCTTCAGATTCCCTGGCAGTAGAACACAATTATCTAATTATTTTTTCCTTCCTAATCATTTACTTAAGTACCTTAAATTGTATTCTTCATATATATTTATCTCTAACACTCCAGTTTAAACTACAATATTAATCAGGCAGCTACTGTACAGTACTCTGCTCAGAAATTTTTTGAGAAAAATATTACCTGAAAAGAAGATTCCATTTCTATATTTTTGCACAATGTTATGAATTTTGAAATAGTAAACAGAAGGCCTAAATTGTGGTGTTTTGTTTTGTTTTCCCTTATAAAAAAGTAAGAAGAGCTTGCATTAAGAAATCTGTAAAAGGACAGAACAACATGGACAGCATACCCAATATGAGAACAAAACAAATAGGATACAAAATGAAAATATGTAAGGCTCTGAATGGTATATCAATTACATGGGTTCAGAGCTGGCTTGAAAGCCATATTGTATTAGTGGTCGAATATTCCCAGACCCTCAATGTTTGCAATTAGCCTTATGGCACTTGAAAGGAAGAGTAAGGAAGGATAAGTTTTCCGGGAGGATGAACCACACCATCCAAGCTTCCAGACAAGCATCAATCAATCACATCTATAATACTACCTGGTGGGCATTTTTTCGCTTTTGTTCCAGATACAATATCATTCCGATATCAGCATTGATATCACAAGTACTGGACTTCCTGTAGGAAGGGTTGGACAGGAGTTTGGTCTCTGAAGGCAGGCAGCTGCCTTGTCCACATTCTTAATATTTGAAGGTCTTCAATCTCTCTCTCATTAGGGCAGTATTTCCCAACCTTGGCAACTTGAAGATATCTGGACTTCAACTCCCAGAATTCCCCAGCCAGCATTTGCTGGCTGGGGAATTCTGGGAGTTGAAGTCCAGATATCTTCAAGTTGCCAAGGTTGGGAAACACTGCATTAGGGCCCGCAGCTTCCTCAAAGGAGCTTCTAATCTAAAACCCCCAACAGTGCATCATTATCTATCCTGGGATCTTAGTCTGGTCTTGCAGGCTCTGACAGCTCCACCGTTTGAGCCGTTAAGAACTACCCATCTCCAATTCCTGACACTTAAAGTAGCTTTTCTGGTGGTGATCACCTCCACCGGGAGAATCTCAGAACTGGACTTGCTGTCAGTTCACTCCAATTTATGTGTTTGCCATCCTGACATGGTGGTTCCTTGACTCATGGTGTAAGACCTAAAACCTGTATGCCTCAAAACTCAAAATCACTCAGGTGTGTCGTGGTTCATCTGAAACCTTCGGAGAGGGGCGGCATACAAATCTAATAAATCTTAAATCTTAAGATAATATCTAGAGTAGTCAAATTGGCAAGAATGAAAATTAATATTAAATGTTATATGATCAGGATCTTAATTTGGAATTACAAGAGTTATTGATTCTTTTTCATAGCACTGATCAAGTAGGCAAAATTATATTTAAAGAAAAAATGAAAAGAATCTTGGTTCTTTTTTAAAAAAGGACAAAACAAACTTGTTCAGGACATTTTTTAAAAAATAATTGTTGCAATTCTTTTCCTTTTCAGTATATTTTCACACCCAAAATAGAAACTACAATCTTAACAGAATTTTCTAATTGGCAATACTGTACTACATTTACCATAATAAATAATAAATGGCTTTCATCTATTTCTAATGTGTTCTGATCAAAGTTCACCTGAATTAGGCAATTCATGGCAATAACCAGTTTGAGTAGAATATGGATGAGGTGCATAATAAATATTTATTACCAGCTACATCTTGATTTCCTTGTAATGTCCTTCCCAAAGGTGTATAAATTAATGACTTGCTTTTATTAAAATAGAGGAGCAAGCAGAAACCTGACATTTTTCCTTCCGTCCATACTGAAGGAATTTCATTTGCCCTGAAGCAGAAGTGAGAGCTTTTCCTCAGGTGCAGCCCAACAAATCTCATATACTATATCTGGGGAAATGATGCATCTGAAAGAAAAAAAAATGTCTGTATTTCTGCACATGTTTGCAAATTGCTTCAGCATTTACTTTATTGTTATTGTAGATGCTTAAGTGACAATTTTGCATGATTCCTGAAATCTAATTTGCTTCATTTCAACATATTTTTTAACAAACTCTGTTGACTAATTTATCATAATCCTTTTTGTCAGAAAATCTAAAACAGAGGTTATTTCTAGTTTGTAAAAAAAAAAAAAGGTATTTAAGTTATCCAATTTTAACTAGTTTGTGTGAAGCACCAGTTAAATTTCAAATATTTGTACATATTTATATATCTTGACTGTAGTATTTTTTTGATTATGCTAATGTTGTATTTTTCAGATCTCTAAGTTATACTTTGTAATTGGTGATTAAGGAACATAATTTTTAAGTTACTTATAAAAACTATAAATTGAACTTTGAAAAATGTAACACAATAAATGATATATTTTGGTTTCATAATCAAAATGTCCTACTGACTTCCCCAACAAAAACTGTTTGTTTTTATTCTGCATCAAAAGTGGCATTTTTGTTATCTTCCATAGCAAACCATTGCCCTCTGGTGGATGTTATAAGCATTTCATAAAAAGTTTTTCATATGTATTTTAGACTATATTGACCCACAAAAGAAATCTAATTTGAGTACGTATTGAGATTTTTCATATATTTAGTTAATTTTTTTAATGAAATGTTTTTAGTTAAATTCCCCTTCTCTGAGTGCATGTATCAGTTAAGTGCTTAAGTCAGAGATAGTCATATCACTAGGAAAATATCTGCTAATTGGTGTTATTTTAGTCCCTGGAAAATTAACTCCCTGAAAAACAGGAAAATACACCACAGATGTTTCATATATATTGCTAGAATTTCCTGTCATGAGGAATATAATCAATAATAAATCTGTAGCATTACTGTCAGATTGAAACTCAGTCAGGTTTTCCTGAATGGCAAATGAATATAGCAAAGATCCATCTGCCTAGCCCTCAATTGAATTCATTTAAACTAACAAACCTGAAACTTGGCTGGAACCAAATCATTTTTCCCCTTTAGCCTAAATTATAGGCAGTAGACTGCTGCCCAGTTTAAATCTGTACTACAGAGAAAAGCCAAGGTCTTCAACCAGAGAGGTAATTTCTTTTGGGGGAGAACCATTTTTTCTTGAGTCATTCATGATGACAAATCACTTCCTCAGATGCTGAGAAGGTCGGAATCTTCTTTTGCTATTTATAGCATGCCTGCCATCTAACTTAATGCTTAGTCTTGTACCTTCCATGATTATGGAGATTATTAAAGCCAATCTGAGTATAATAATTATTATTCAGACACATGCATTGACCTCTAAAGTCTTCCCTTGATTGATCATAGAAACATAGAAGACTGACTGCAGAAAAAGACCTCATGGTCCATCTAGTCTGCCCTTATACTATTTCCTGTATTTTATCTTAGGATGGATATATGTTTATCCCAGGCATGTTTAAATTCAGTTACTGTGGATTTACCAACCATGTCTGCTGGAAGTTTGTTCCACGGATCTACTACTCTTTCCGTAAAATAATATTTTCTCATGTTGCTTTTGATCTTTCCCCCAACTAACTTCAGATTAACCAAATATATGAAAAATCTCAATACGTACTCAAATCATTTCTAAACTTCCTGCTAGATTTATCACATGCGATTTTTAATATCTATCTCTATTCTTTTCTTTTGGAAGTAATGTCTCCTACTTCCAAAATAAGCACCATCCTTTTACATGCTCAACCCTTCTTGTGCCTGTGTGTTTTTTCCTTTCTCTCTCTCCCCCCCCCCCCCATTTTTTAAAAATTTAGTTGGCTCTTAGCTATTCATTTCCAGATAGTGAGACTGAAAGGACTCTAGACAGCCTTCCACAATCAGGTCCAAAGGTGGGCTTCACATAATTTAACCGGTTCACTCAGAATAAAAAATGTGAATGCACACATAAAACCATAGCAATTTGCTCGTCCACACCATTTCTGCTTGCATGCAGCATAAAAAACACAGCAATTTGCTTGTATGCTATGTTCATGCATACATGCAGTGTCAAAAAACACACAGAGATATAGGGCAGAATTTTGCCCACAGGTCACCACTACCAGTCTGAACCCGCCCAAACCATTTCTGAATTCCACCTCTGATCAGATCCCTTATTTATTCAGTTTTGCCTGCTTTGTATAGTGATTTTTCTTAGTCTAGGAAATTACAACATCTACATCTGCAACAAGTAACTGTTACATGTCTGGTACCTGTACATGTTTAATAAAGGGGGGCTTCCCACTTGTTTCCACTGTTAAATTGCTTTTACTCCTAGAAAATCTTACCTAAAGTAAGAAACTAATTTCCAGGAACTTAAAAATTCATCGTTTAGTGCAGTGATGGCTGTAAGCCACCCAGAGTCCTTTAGAGTTGGGTGCTATATAAATGTATTTAATAAACAAACCAACAAACAAACTTTTTCTGGACCGAGTGCCCAAAGATGCAAGTGCCTGCAAATATAGCCTAACCCCCAAAGTGCACTGCATAAGCCCTTCCCCTCTGTGCATGCAAGCATGGTCCCGTGCATGCGCCCCATCCCCGTGCATGCATGTGCACCCTCACGCACCCCATGCAGAGACCCGAAGACCAGCTAGCTAGTGGGAGACACATGCACATGCACAGAGGACTGAAGTAGGGTGACAGCTCCTGTGCCCACAGAGGGGGCGCTGCATGCCATCTCTAGCACACGTGCCTTAGGTTTGCCATCATGGGTCTATTACCTCTGCAGTGAACAGAACTTGAGAACTTTTTAATTCTCTTTTCATGAGACAGAACCATTCACACAAACTAAATCTAACAAAAAGAAAGGACCAGAATGACATGGTGGCTGTCTTCCAGTATATGAGGGGCTGCCACAGAGAAGTGGGAGGTTGACTTATTCTCCAAAACTGCAAAACGTCCTCAAAGAAGCAAAGTGGAAGCTCATTAAAGAGAGATCCAGTTTGAATGGAGAATTTTCATGACGTAAGAACAATTAATCAATGGAACAGTTTGCCTCCCCAAGTTGTGTGAATTCCCTCACTGGTTATTTTCACGAACAGATTGGACAGCCATTTGTCCAGGATGCAATAAAGTCTCCTCCGTTGGGCAGGGAGTTGGAGTGGAAGACCTCTAATGTTATATTGTAAGCTTCCCAGGGCTAGTCTTTGGACAAGACAATAAATTTCATAGATGGATGGATGGATGGATGGATGGATGGATGGATGGATGGATGGATGGATGGATAGATAGGGAATAGATAGATAGGGAGGGAGGGAGGAGGGAGGGACTGACAGACAGACAGACAACTTCCAGCCCTTTGATTTTAGTTTTGATCCTCTGTTTCTCTGTGTGTTTTCCACTCTGAATCAGCTCCAATTTTTGATATTTTTAAATTAAGAGTGATACCTAGAATTGAGTGAGGAGTTTCAGATGGATACTGAGCAATGCAGAACAGTTTTATTTCTTCTGATTTGGAAACTATATTTCTGCTGACAATATAAAATTGTGCTTGTATTTTTCACAACTCTATAATTCTACTGTTTCAAGACTAATTTATAATCAACTACCATTACAGAATCTATTTCCCAATACTGTTAGTCAAGCATAACCCCCCATTTCTTCTGCACTTGTTTTTTGTTTCTCAAGTTAATCATTTTGAGTGAATGGTGATGAATGTTTTTTTTAAAAAATATATTAGAGTTTTTAAGTCTTTTTAGCTATATTATATACTCGAGTATAAGCCGAGTTTTTTAGCCCCAAAAATGGGCTGAAAAACACAGCCTCGGCTTATATTCGGGTCATTGACAAAGTCACCACACGAGGGCGCCATTGCTTGAGCCAGAGCGAGGAGGCACCAGCTTTTGTCCCCTCTGGCACGCCGTAGTTCCTCTCCCTAGCTCAAGCAAAGAAGGCAGCCATTTGCAATGGTGAGTCGGATTAAAAAGGCCCCCTGCTGTCAGATTCTCCTCCCCCTCCTTTGAAAGGATTTAAACTGTTTAAAAAATGGTATTTTGTGGTAGTTGCTGTCCTTGCTTGGATAGGATCTAATAATGTGTTATGAGGCAGAGCTAGACAGGAATTCTTTTTCTATCTGTCTATCTTTCTATCTATCTATTTTTCTATCTATCTATTTTTCTATCTATCTATCTATCTATCTGTATCTATTTCTTTCTATCTATCTATCTATCTATCTATCTATCTATTTTTCTATCTGTCTGTCTATCTTTATATCTATCTGTCTATCTATCTATCTATCATCTATCTATCTATCTGTATCTATTTCTATCTATCTATTTTTCTATCTAACTATTTTTCTTTCTATCTATCTATCTATCTATCTGTATCTATTTCTATCTATCTATCTATCTATCTATTTTTCTATCTGTCTGTCTGTCTGTCTGTCTATCTATCTTTCTATCTATATCTATCTATCTATCTATTTTTATATCTGTCTGTCTGTCTGTCTATCTATCTTTCTATCTATATCTATCTATCTATCTATCTATCTATCTATTTCTATCTATCTATCTATCTATCTATTTTTCTGTCTGTCTGTCTATCTATCTTTCTATCTATATCTATCTATCTATCTATCTATTTCTATCTATCTATCTATCTATCTATCTATTTTTCTGTCTGTCTGTCTGTCTATCTTTCTATCTATATCTATCTATCTATCTATCTATCTATCTATTTGGTTTTCTATGCTGATAACCTCACAGCAGCTAATGCTGAAGCTCTTCTTTGGATACACTTATTTGTTTGTTTGTTTGTTTGTTTGTTTGTTTATTTAATTGGATTTGTATGCAATCCCTCTCCAAGGACTCAGGGTGGCTCACAGCATATATAAAAACAGAACAATAATGTAAATCCAATTAATGATGAGAAGGAATCCAGTTTTGAAGGATTTTAACTCTTAGGTTTTAGCTTTGTTCCTGATCGAGCTACTTTTTTTACTTTTTAATTTATTGTTAATATTGTTAATTTGTTTACCCTCTTTTAAATTTACAGAGCTAGTTTACTGGTTTTCTTTAAAATAAATATTCTAAAACATGTCTCAATTAATGTAATTTTATTGTTTTCCATTTTTATAAGTTACCAGTAGCCACTGCATTTTCTAACCTCGGCTTATACTCGGGTCAATACGTTTTCCCAGTTTTTGTGGCAAAAATTGGTGCCTCGGCTTATACTCGGGTCGGCTTATACTCGAGTATATACGGTAATTGGATTTTTAGATGTATTGTTGTTCTGATATGTTGTGAGCCGCCCTGAGTCCTCGGAGAGGGGCAGCATACAAATCCAATTAAAACAAAATAAATAAATAAATAAATAACATCCAGAAGCCAAAATTTTCCAAAACTGATTATATCCTTCTTTCCTTCTCACCCTTTCCAAATTCAAATAAAGTTAAAGACCAGGATGTTCTCTTTCCATTTATTTTTCAGTTCCTCTTTATCACTTATAAAAAGAAAACAATCTGCCCAACCTCATTGCATCAAGGACAAATTCAGTGAACAAGTCCAACCAAATATAGCCTCAACTTCACCAGCTGATGTCATCAATATGCAATCACGGTTACTCCCAATTCTTAAATTCTGGCTTCTATAATCACTTTTTGAAATTTAAATTATGCTAATTCTGAAGGTCCAGTCTTGTGTTCTCAACTTCCATAGATAAAAACAATTTGTAAAGTTCTTGGATTTTTAAATAAATTTTAAAGTTCATTTATATGCCGAATAATATGTCCAAAAATAGTACAGCCACAGCCATAGCCGCTTCTGGCCAACTTGCGAAACAAAGAGATTTTTTAAAGTCAGAATCAAGGTCCCCTCTGGCAAAATCACTCACCATTTACAACAGGCTTTTATTCTTCTCACCCTCCCGCACAAGAGCTTATGTTTCTTCTCCTTCCAGATGACTCCCGAGGCTTCAAATCTTATCTTCCCGGCACATAGTCGCTGCGGCTATGGAGTCTGAGGTCGTTTCACCCACTGCCAGGCAAAGTCGCAGCTCTGCCTGTCGAGGGGCATACCAGCTCCCAAAACAACAGGAGACAAGGACCCCTTTTTCACACACCCCTCCAGGAAGGTTCCGGGCCGATCTCACAGGAATCGGCACCTCTAAACAGTGGGGATTCGGCATCCCCCCGCGAGCGCGAAGGAGAAGCCGTCTCGCCATGGTGCTGATTTTACCCCTCTCCTATTCCATCCAATTTAATATCATGTGAAATTCTGGTAACCATAACACCTCTTTATCCAAATCATAAATATATTGGTTAGTAAAATTCAGGACTAAATATTGCAGCATCTCACCCAAGTCATGCAGTAGTTGATTAAATGCTTTGCCAATCACTGATAAAGAATGGAATTCACAAGGAGATTCCTGGGGACACAGTGGTTACAATTACACAAACAATTTTTGAATATATGTTCCTCCTTACTCCCCATACTTTCAATTTGAAAATGTCTCTTTACTGTTTTATTTCATCTGCAAGTGCCCTAGAGCAAAAGATAAAACCATGGCTAAGTTCTTGAATGCCTTCATTTAAAAACATTTCATCTAATTTTCTTAGTTTTTAAGAAACTAATGGTCTTGAATATGTGAATTAAGCCACATGAATATATCAGAATTTGGCAATGTGACTTAGATTGCCTTCATTAATCAGATTTTTATATTTTTCGATGTATATTTATTGTATAAAATCTCCCCAAAATATTATGTTGCCTTTAAAGATGTGTCAGTGTGTGATCTAAGTTTAGGCACAACTCTGGAGCAGATAAAACATTAAGTGCTTAGCGCTGTGAACAGAAAGT
Organism: Erythrolamprus reginae; assembly: GCF_031021105.1. Classification (NCBI taxonomy): domain Eukaryota; kingdom Metazoa; phylum Chordata; class Lepidosauria; order Squamata; family Dipsadidae; genus Erythrolamprus; species Erythrolamprus reginae. The sequence goes on from NC_091951.1 coordinate 85,369,150, forward strand.
ACTTTTGTATATAAAGTTAGGGGTTAAGGAGCAACAAAATTTGCTAAAGAACATCTAATTTTCCTCTTTAAATAGCAGTGATATTTTATAGCGATTTCAAGCACTAAAACGTAGTGTCTAAAAGAGTGTGAGGATTCTCAACTTAATAATAATTTAGCAGAATTTCATCTAACTTCACTACTTACTTGAAAAGCTGATAAGACTTAATTTTTAAAAAATAGCTGCTGAGATTTAGAATAATGTTAAGAAATGAAGTTTTAGATGTCAGACTATTTGTTGCATATTTAGGGTTACAAAGTTAGGGTTCGACGGGATCGGACGAACTTGGTGGCAGAGTTCGCGTAAGTTCACCGAACCCCAACCCCAACACTTCTGGCCCCACCCGCCTTCCGCCAAAAGAGCCTGCGGCCGCCTGTCTCTTTTTATTTCTTATGGAAAAGGCTCGAACTCTGCAGACGCACCTTTTCCATAAGAAATAAAGGGAGACAGGTGGCCGCGAGCTGCCCTGGGCAATGGGCGCCTATAGGGTATCCAAGGCAGGGGAGCTGCTGCATTCACCAGGGTGGGTATTTTGGGCTCGGAGGTGGCACAGCTCTCCCCCCTGTTGTGCCCATTGCCCAGGGCAGCTTTAGATGACCCCGGCACTCTTTGGAAAGGGGAGGGGGCAGGTTCTGTGTCGACGTAGGCTTTGCCAGCCAACCTTGGCCAGTTTAAGACTCTGTGGACTTCAACTCCCAGAGTTCCTTACTCAACTTTGCTGAGTCAGAACCCTCCCCACCTCCACCTCCCGCCCACTGCAGTGTTCAAGCGAACGCTGAACCTGAACATGGACTTTTTTAAAAGTTCGGGTTCAGTATGCCGAACACTGCAAAGTTCTGCACGGACTATGGAAGTTCAGTTTGCCCAACACTATTTATGATCTTTCAGAATTTCTTTTGCATGTGCATATTTGATGTCACAATGTAGTTTTACTGAAGCAAAATAATGTTTGTAACATAGTTCTATAAGCGACCATTAGTTCTTCAAATAGGATCTTGCATTACCTATGAGGGCTTCTTACATGTTTTCATGTATTCATATCTTTATACAAACATGTACCTAGAGAAGGGGAAAGTATAACTTTCCAAGCTGGATAGAATACAAGTGATGTTTTCTTACAGGTTATTTCACAAGTGGATATATATAAGGTCTGAAATGAGATATCCTCTGACATGTAATGGAACATGTTTTTTTAAACGTGAGAGATCTGCCACAAAACACGCCCAATTTTGTTGTTTTTGTTGATGCTGTAACTAAATCTAATTCTTATCCTATATTCTAATTCTTATCCTAATTTAGATTCCTATATTTTCAAAGAAAGTTGACAAAGAATTTTGAAGCAATTACCAATATGTGCATTTTATGGTGATTAGGAAATTCAATCTCTGTAGCAATGTTATCCTATGAGGGTTTTTTCACATTGCACATGATATGTGATTGTGATCATTCATCATTAGCTAACTACTTCATAGAATAGAGACAGTAAATATGTTTATGTAAGTGTTTCAGAAGAAATGCCATATTTTAATTTAAAATGACTGAGTCAGGAGTCTTATTTTTGTGTGGAAATGTATCTAGTGAGGCTTATTTAAGTACTATTGGCAAAGCAAAGTATATATTCAGCTAGAACAGAACAGGATGATTTGTAGTGCTAGCTCTTCAATTATTTTTTTCAGTGATGCCACATTATTAGTCAGTTACTCAGACCTTTATGTATAATTGATATATCAAAATTCTAGCAGTTTATATCCATACCTGAATGAAGGCTCAAACTAAGGATCCATGAAGTACCGTATTTTTCAGTGTATAAGATGCACCAGTGTTACACGTACTAGATTTTAGAGAGGAAAACAAGGGGGAAAGTATTCTGAACCAAATGGTGTGGTATTATATTGTTTTACAAACTTCAAACTTGACAGTTTCAAGACTTGTGGACTTCAATTCCCAGAATTCCTCCACCAATCATGCTAGCTCGGAAATGGGAATTGAAGTCCACAAGCCTTAAACTTGCCAGGTTTGAAGATTCTTGCACTACTAACCCCTAACTCAGGGGTCTTCAAACTTGACCGTTTTAAGACAAGATGGACACACACACACAGTGGGAGAAAGAGTTGGAAGGGACTCTGTACTGTAGGTCATCTGGTCCAGGGGTCTCCAAGGTTGGCCTGTTCATATAAGTCCACTTTATGACTTGTGGACTTCAACTCCCAGAGTTCCTCAGCCAGCAAAGGTGACTGAGGAACTCTGGGAGTTGTAGTCCACAAGTCTTAAAAGTGGCCAAGGTTGGAGATCCCTGCGCTAGAAACACTCCTTTTAAGGAATATTTCAGGTTTATCATCATCAACCATATATTTTCATGCAGTTCAATTGTGAAAATTGGAGTAGTCAAGAGAGGGGTCTTTGAAAACCTCATGGTTTAGTAGTAATATTAAGGCAACCTCAGCAGGGATCTGTAATTGTAAATGATTCTATCACTAGCCATTTCTGTGTCTAAAGGAACAACTAACAAAATGAATTGTCCTCATTTGCTTGTTTTGTTTGTTTGAGTTAGGGGTTAGGAGTGCAAGGGTCTTCAAACCTGGCAAGTTTAAGGCTTGTGGACTTCAATTCCCATTTCTGAGCTAGCATGACTGGTGGAGGAATTCTGGGAGTTGAAGTCCAGAAGTCTTGAAGCTGTAAAGTTTGAAGTTTGTAACAAGTGTACATGGTTTTAAAAAGTATACATGGTTGTAAAAAGTATTCTGCTACACTGGTATTTTATTCAACAATATAATACTACACCATGTGGTTCAGAATAATTTTTTCCTTGTTTTCCTCCTCTAAAATCTAGGTGCGCGTAATACACCAGGGCATCTTATACACAGAAAAATACGGTAAATCTCTACCAGCAATGATAGGTGAAACACACACACACACCTGCATGTGTGTATAAATATATAGTTCACCTGTATATGTGTGTGCATGTGTGTATATACGTCTATATATGTGTATATGTATGTATATTCTAGTAGTTTTGATACAAAATGAGAGAAAAAAGATTTAATGAAACAAAATTATGATATTGCATTTTTATGGGTAATCACTTCAGTTGTAATGTTAATGACTTTCAAGTATATAATGAAACATTATGCCCTCGAGAGCTTACTGGCAGATGAGGAAAGTAGCCAATTATTTGCTTTATATGTATAATGTGTACTGTGAATCATAACAAATTGAGTCATTCATCAAGCTGACAACTTGTGATTTGAATATTTTGCAGGTGTTTTTTTCTACAACTTTCCATTGTTTATAAGAATGCTAAGAATTCAGTTTGAAACATTTAAACAAATTATTGGTTTCAAATAATCTTTGGCCCAGCAATAAATTTCTTCCGAAAATTTACTTCAGGTCTTTGTGGTGTTGTTGCTAGCTAGTGTGTGGGAGTGAACAGACACAGGAAACAAAAGTGTGACTGTGGAGTTAGTTTGACAGGAAGAAGAAACAAGAAATATCAGTGGCAGTGACTAGATGTATGTTCTGAGAGGCTCAATACTTAGCTGGCAGAAGTGATAAGTCATTTCTTGAACAATTATCCATTGTTGATGACTAGTGTTGGGCAAACTGAACTTGCATAGTTCGGGTCCGTGCCAAACATTGCAGGGTTTGGCATACCGAACCCGAACTTTTTCAGAAGTCCCTGTTCAGGTTCGGCGTTTGCTCAAACACCGCGGTGGGTGGGAGGGGGAGGCAGGGAGGGCTCTGAGGCTCAAGATGCCGACTCGGCTTGGGGGGGTGCAGGAGGGCGACTCCAGACCTGGAGCCTGACCTCACCCCGTAGCGCTTTGACTCACACCGGGCCAGAAGGGTGGGAAGTAATGTTCCCTCTCTCTCTTTTCCTTCCACTCTTCTCTCTCTCTTGCTTTCTTTCTCTCTCTCACTCTCTCTTTTGCTTTCTTCCTCTCTCACTCTCTCTCACTCTCTTCCTTCCTCTCTCCTCTCTCTCTGTTTCTTCCTCTCTTCTCTCTCTCTTGCTTTCTCTCTCTCTATCTCTTACTAGCTTTCTGTCTCTCTTCTCTCTCTCTCTCTCTCCTCTCTTGCTCTCTTTTTCTCACTTTCTTTCTCGCTCTCTCCTTTCTATCTCACTCTGTCTGTTGCTCTCTCTCTCTCTTGTTCTCTCTCTCTTGTTTTCTTTCTCTCTCTCTCTTGCTTTCTCTCTCACTCTTTCTCTCTTGTTTTCTCTCGTTCTCTCTCTCTTGCTTTCATTCTCTCTCTTGTTCTCTCTCTCTTGCTATCTCTCTCCCCTCCCTTTCTCTCTCTCTCTTTCTCACTTTCTCCCTCTCTTTCTTTCTTTCTATCTCGCTCTGTCTGTTGCTCTCGCTCTCTCTCTCTCTTGTTCTCTCTTTCTCTCTCTTCCTTTCTTCTCTGTGGAGGATGGCGAAAGTTTTTCTTATTTTGAATGTTCCAGGCGGGCTGCCCAACATTCCAAAGAACCTTCGCCGGCCTCCACTGTGAGAAGATTTTCTTCGAGCGCTCAACGCCACCGATGCCCCTGCAGCCACTGCTGCAGGAGGAGCCATGCCCCAAGGCAGGAGGCGGAGGAGAAATCTGGAGAGAGGGGCAGATCGGGCGGGCGGCAGCGGCAAGAAGCCAGGGGCACGAGGGGGCCGGAGATGCTGGAGGGCAGCTACAGCGCCAGCCTCTGCACTTTCGTCACTCCCCAACTCCAATGCCCGACTCCTTGCGCGGCCCTGGAAAAGGTAACTGGTGTGGAGGCAGGTTCTGCCAGCCAGGATCCTGAAGCAATGGGGGAGGTGTCAGGCTCCATCAAGCGGGTGATGGCCAGGAGTTGCCAAAATGAGAGAGAACTAGGGGCAGGGATTTTCAGCGGCTCCCAGCCATCACCCGTTTGATGGAGCCTGACACCCCCCTTCCAGCACTTGGCCTCCTGCCGGGCCAGAGGGGTTGGGGTTGGAGTTCGGGTTCGGCACACCTACCTGAACACCTATGGCAAGTTGAAGCTTGAAATGACCAAATAACATATTAGTACTTGAATAAGGAGGAAAAGAAGGGCATTATCTTTCATTACAGGAACTTCGTAGTAGTCTGGCCAATCCTTTGTTTTTCTTAATTGCCCCATGTTGCCCCATGATCTGGATGACTGAGAATCTCCATAGACATCCTGTAGAACTTACTGTGTCACTATAAGAAAGTAAATGTCTCTATCTTTGAAAAGGGATGGGGAGAGGATCTGGAAATTACAAGTTGTTTTTGACTTTGAGCCATTCATTTAGTGACTATCTGAAATTAAAACTGAAAAAATGACCTGCAACTGATCCTTGCACTTACGATCTTTGCAGCATCCCCACTGTTACATGATGAAAATTCAGGCACCGGCATTTCGCATTTCACTTGGTCTCCCTGTGGGAGCTGTGATCAACTGTGCAGATAGCACAGGAGCTAAGAATTTGTACATAATCTCAGTGAAAGGAGTGTCTGAATAGACTGCCTGCTGCAGGTTTGGGGGACATGGTAATGGCTACTGTCAAGAAAGGCAAATACAGGAGAAAAGATGGGGTATTCTTATATTTTTAAGACAATGCAGGAGTGATAGTTAACAACAAAGGATAAATGAATGGCTGTACTATCACAGTCCCTGTAGCCAAAGAGTGTGCAGATCTACGGCCCAGAATTGCTTCCAATGCTGGTAGTATCACATAAATATATTTGTTCTTTGTAAAAACTAAAAGCAAATAAAAGTGATTGGCTCAACAGAGGAGGGATGGGAGTGCCGGATTGGAAGCTATATTACAAAGCTGCATCATTTAATTGGATAAGAGAATGGATCACCTTAAGGGACAAAAGAATACTAGCCTTGGAAGGCTATAACCTGGAATTTGGTTGGCACTCCTACTTAATTGGGAAAAAGGGTAAATTACTCACACATTTTAAACAGCATTTTATAAGAAAAAGCCTAATAGAAACGTGGTAATCAGTGCAAAAGTCCCAATACCTGCAAACACCAAGATGGCTCTCACCGAATGAGGCCATAACATATCCCAAAACAATGATTTTAAAGAATAAGATAACTTATGACCAATTAATGAAAATGACATACTAATTTCCAAATCGGACCTCCAGGACAAAGGGATCAAATTGGACTGGATCCAATACTACCAAATTAGATCTAAACATCAAGAGGACAGGGAAAGGCAAGGATTCCAAAAAATTGGCACATTTGATAAAATTCTACTGGGCACAGATGATAAACAAATCTCTAAAATATACAAATATTTGCTTTACCAAGAACTTGCCGAGGAGGAAGTAAAAGGTAACATGATAGCCTGGGGGCAAAATTTCGGGTATACGATAAATTTACCAGAATGGGGAAAAAAATTGGGTAAATAATTATAAAATAACACTTTCAATCCCATACAAGGAGAACATATATAAGATGTTCTACAGATGGCACCTTCCCCCAGCCCGTCTGTCTAAAATGTACCCAAAACTCTCCCCCATCTGTTGGAAGTGCCGGGGAAAACCAGGCACTTATTATCATATGACATGCCCAGTAGTCAAACAATTTTGGGGGGAAATCCAAAATATGATTGAAGAAATTACAAAAAAGGAAATAAAAATAAGACCAGAACTTTTTTTATTAGGAATATTCAGACAACACTTCTTAAAACATGATAGACATCTAATACTACACATCACAACAGCGGCCAGAATCATGTATGTCCAATCATGGAAGGAGGAGCTCCCACCCACAATCTATAGTGTGATAAATATAATTTACCAGGTGGTCGAAATGACAAAGCTGACCTACGAGTTACAAGACAAGGACATGGAAGACTTCCATAAAAGCTGGGACAGGTGGTATATCTGGGTTGCCAAAAAAAAAAATAACAAATTAGAACAAAATTTTAACTTATCTAAATTAAAATTAGGAACTTCAATACTAAGTTTAAAAGTAATAAATTTAAACACTATCTACACATACTAAGATACCACAGCACCATTATACCATTGAAGGATAGATATATGAGCGATAAAATGTTATGAAGAATTGGAAATGTATATATGTAACCGATATATAACAAAGTAATAAAAGGATTAGACTTAAGCTGCACATCGAATTTACTACTCCTAGAGTAGCTCAAATGTAAATAACGATATCAAAAATGTAATTGATAAAGCAGAGTGCTTTATTCTTTCTTTCTTAATTTCTTTTACATTTATTTTTCTTTTTTCACTCTTTTTCTTTTCTCTATTTAAATTTTTGTGTACGTCGTGTTGTATTATATGTATTGTAGTTGTGTGATTTTAATGTAAATATTTAATAAACTTTTTTTTAAAAAAGTGATTGGCTCAAAAAAAAGTCATGCACCGGCAATATAGCATGTATTTACAATGGTTGCAGCACATCTGGGTTATGTCATCACCATCAATGACCTTCCTAGCCAGCTTTTGACAAGCAAAGTCAATGGGGGAACCTGGATTCACTTAACAGCCACATGATTCACTTAACAACTGCAGTGATTTGCTTAACACTGGCAATGGGGGAAAACATCATAAAATCAAGTGCAGCTTACTTAACAACTGCCTTCCTTAGCAAGGGAAATCCTGGTCAAATTGTGGTCGTAACTCAGGGACTACCTGTGCAAAACAATTGGTCTGAGACTGATAAAGATAAAGATTCTAGAACAGACAGTGATTTGTAAATATCTTGAAAATAATGAGATAGCTAATGGGACAGCATGCATGTCTCAATTTTGGGGGGATAGGCTTGTCCATAGGTGGTGCATTTTTCATGGTATTTTGGTTACAATATAAAGGTTTTCTTGTGTATGGATGGCCTTATACATGAGTATATATAGTCCATTTTATTTATAATAGTGTTTATGGAAATGTGTGGAATGCTACCTGTTTACATGTGTGGTAAGTCTGACTTTTCTATATAAAGTGTGATATGACTGTAAAAAAAGAG